>NC_139768.1:30125660-30744048 GCF_965231275.1 Zosterops lateralis
AAGATGCATCTATGGAACAATGGTACTGATAGAAGTAATTTAGAATTTTATTTTAAAAGGTATTTTTAAAGACTACTGTAACACAAAAAAAAAAAAAAAAAAAAACAAAAAAAACACAAAAAACAAACAAACAAACAAAAAAAAAAACAAAAAAAAAAAAAACAAAAAAAAAAAAGAGAGAGAGGGAAGAGTCCAGTTTGGTGGGCTTTCTGTGGGAACCTGATGCACCAGGCTGGGACTGCCTCTGCTCCCTCCCTCCCCCTCGGAGCACTGTGACAGACTCTGAAAGGATGCGTGGAGAATTCATGGAAAGGGGTCAAGTCACAGATTAAACTAAACAGTTATTTATCATGTTTGGATTTGAGCATATTTTGTCCTCTGTGGAAAGTGGAGCTGCTGCCAAATCACTTTGTGGTTTTTATCATTGCTTTTGTCAGATGTTTGCCTGTGAATTCAAAGCTAGTTCTTTAAAAGGCAAAATGCCGTGGAATATTTAAACATATCAGCAAAGTAAGAAAGTGCATAAAAATCCCTGTAATTCAAACCTCTATTCATGGCACAAAAGGGCAAAGTGCACCAAAAAGAAAGGGTTTAATTTACCAAAGGAAAAAGTCTGTATCACAGGTACTTTTTAAAAGAGAGATCAGCTTAGTATTGTGCAAGAAGTGTATCACAGGCTGTCAGTAAGATGGTGCAGACTTGCTTAGGATTCCAAAGAAAATATTTTTAGTATGACAGTTATCCAGCTGTAAAAAGGCAGTTTTATCCTATGCCTTTGAGGAGCTGACAATATCTTGCTTTTTCTATTTGTCTTACATGTGGACAGATCATAATATTTTTAATTAGAATTTGTGGGAGGAAAAAAGCAATGGTAGTGAAATCCCTTGTGAAACCACTTGAAATTGCTTTTCACTTGCCTGAATAAATTCGATATTGATTTTTGTCCTTTTCTAAGAATGAAAGGTTAATGAAAGCAATCCCATTGCTTTCATCTCTAGGTAGCAATAATGTAATACATAGAGAACTCAGTCTTTTAGTTTTTCTGCCTAACAAAAATGTTAGTGATTAAGTATTAGCCTTATGAAAGATTAGCTGTTGCAATGGGAAAAGAGTTCTGGTAGAGTATCTTCAAGAGCTGTCAAGTAGTGCGTGACAGATTAATAGCTCTAGCCTTTTCATATTTTACTTACTGGCTATTTCTCTCCTAGGCTGAGATGTGCTTACTCTGGTTTCTCCATGGCCTGTCTCTTGCTAATGTTTGTATTGAATCTGCTGCTCTGGCATGTCTGTGGACTCCTCTACACATTGCAAGCTTCTACTCACAAAAATGCAAGCAGGGAATTCACCAGCCATGTGCTTCCTTTAGGGCATGAGTGAGATAAAGATTCCTCATAACACACTTACGTGCAAAAGTGAATTTTTATTCAAAACATGAAATCAGGTTTGATTGTTTTATAAACAGTTGCTACACCCACAATTCATTTTAAGGTCTCATATAATCCACAGTCCATGAATAAACCTTTGAGCTGGAAACAATGAACTGCAAGAGAGAATTACATTTCTACACCAATGGCTAAAGTCTAATCACACCTCCTAAAGCTGACAATTTTTGACAGAATGGCAAATTCATTTTCCTGAAGACACACAGTTGATAAATATAACATTCCGTTGGCAAATGTAATAATTTTTCAACTTCTGAAAACCTTTAAAATTCAGTATAGCCAAGAAGACTGTGTGTCATATGCAGGATTGGAATTCTTTATCAATCTCCAATTGTACCAAAAAACCCCATCCCACACAAGAACTTGGACTGTCAACAACCCATAAGATTAATGATGAAAAACATGCTGCAAACTGGTGTTTCTGTTCATGTCCTTGTCCTATTTTGAGGTGTTTTTTTTCTGTTTAAGGGGCTTAAAAACAGCATGTGCCTAGTTATTGCTGCAGTATAAGCACGTAAGCCACCAATTCAAATATGAAATGTCTGCATGACAATGTACAAACTCCTGCAATGTCTTATTTACAGATAGTTCTCCTACAGCTGTAATTCAATTTGTGGTTTGTGTATTTGGTCTTGAAACCAATGCCTGTGTTTAAAGCTATCTAGCTCATGAACTGCAGATGAAGGTTGCTGGGCACCTGACCTGAGCTGTGAGCCAAACTCCATGCTGCCCTCCATGCACATTAATATGATGCTAAAAACCAGGTGTTGCTGATGGTGTGGAGTTTTCCTTTTAGCAGCTCTTTGCATAGAGAGGGAAGACACCAGCGGGACTCATATTTTGGTCTTACTTTGAGATTTTATGATTAAAACAAAGGTAAGAGGCTTTAAAAGAGATAATTAGTAAATTCACTGACTTTTCTGTTACTATTCCTGCTGTTTGCTTGTATTTCATTGGGGTCTGGTGAGGTAGATCTCCAACGCGAGGCAATTGCTGTGAGTATATTACTCTAATATTTAATTCTTGCTTTTGTATGTTTTATGAAGAGCTTACAATAAATTTTGCATATTGAAAGTTTAATTTAATACCTACAAGCCACTCTTCAGCTCCTTTTTTTAAACTTGTATTTGCATACTACCTGCTGGTTTGGCTCTGTTGGAGATCCTTCTATGTTCATTTTTATAAGGCTTCATCCAATAGAGGATGTTTATAAAATTATTCTGCAACTATAATAGCTGGCTTTCTGTTTCTTCTTATTTCTTCTTTTCAAATTTGACCTCATTGCTGTTTTCATCTCTTTGAATTTTAAACTGACATTTTAAATTATTCTCCTGTTGCATTTGAAATAGATTAATTACTAGATAGCACACAGAATACCTTCGTAGTGTGACAGGGTATTTCCATCTCTCTAATCCCTATTAAAGTTTACCCTCTTGCATCAGCAATGGCCTACCCACTGTGCTAGTTGTATCAGTGAATACTTAGAAAATCTCAACCCTTCAATACAGATCTAGAGCCAGGTGGCTTTTACACCCTATGTTGTTTGCTGGATGAGTTCATTTGGACATGTGGTTGTGCTCACTAAAGGAAATGAGTCTGGAATAGAGAGCAGATTAAAAGTGAGTGATGGTCATTGAGTCTTTAATATTGCCCCTGACTATTGTCTGTAGACATTAGAAACAAAGCTGATAAATTTTGCTATTCCAGTCCCGCTCGTTAATGACGCGTTTCCAACCCTGTAACAGTGCAGACCAGTGTGCTGCCAGTACTGACAGCAGCAGCAACCACTGCTGTGCTTGTGAGCAAACAGCTGAGGCTTCTGGTTCCAGGTTTCTCTGCTTGCCTTAAGCACCATCGTTCTCCCATTGGAATCTGACTGCATGCTCCTGCCTGAAGAGGCGGCTTCTGCCTTTTTGACTTCCTATATTACTGAACATGTTAATCCTGAGACAATGGAAGGTGAGTCAGACATCATCACTATCTCACTTTTTCAGTAAGAGGTCTGAGAATAGAAGGGTTTGAGTGCTTTGTCCTCATCACTTCCCTACTTTGAAGAGTTACCTTTGTTGTCTAACAACAGGATTTCTTGAACCACTCCCCATGAATAAGTTCCTTTGCTCCATTGACTTACAATTCAGACACAATTTGCATTGAAAAGAATCCAGTGATTTGCTAAGAAATTAACTGGTTTTGAAAAAAAACCCAAAAAAACTTAAAAATTAGAATATGCATGCCCAGAGACTCTCTAAGACTGTATAGTAGCTATTCATACCCTTCTGTGCGCTTTGTCAGATGTGTTTTGTTTGTAATAGGTGTGAATAGTTTGTGCTGGCAATTGGTGCTAGAGGTCTGTATTAGTGGTAGGTGTTGTTGCCTTAGTGCCATTTTCTTTCAGCATTATAGTGAGAAAGGAGTGCTCTGGTTTTGAACCTTGCTGAGAAAGGCCCTGAAAACTGACAAAGCTGATAGCTCCTTTGTTGTCAGGTTTTATTAAGTGCAAGAGGTGGCTGTTCTCCTGTGCCCTGCGGAGGTCTGGAGCTATTGCCAGCACTTACTGAGATAATCCATGTAACAAATAGCTACACAGAGAGCAACATATGGATTAAAGGTGTGACAGTTTATTTATATGTCAAAATGCACAGGCTTTAAAGATTGATTTAGCTGGCTTGGATTTGGCTTGGCTGAATTTCAGGAAAGGCCCTTTTACTAAAATTATGTCACTCTTGTAAAATAAGATGTCTTTTTCTGGACTTAATAGCGCTAATGACTACATAGTCAAGCAGTCAGATATCAAAGGAAATACCAATATATATAAAACTGGTAATAGCCAAGGGTTTGTGAGAATATTGGTGATACAATAGGAGTTTATGTACTTGGTGACAAAAAACTGTATTAATTCTGTGAACCATGAGGATTTTAGGAATGGGTAGGAAGTCCTAAAAGATATTTTAACATTGATGCCTGTCCTCAATAAACGCCTGTCCTCAAAAGTCATCATCAAATGGATTTGATAGGAAAAATGTGTGTCAATGTCTTTACAAACAATGGGTCTTAATGTCTCTACTAACTTCAAGGCACAGGTTTGTTGCAGAACCCAAACAGTTTGACTCCTAAAACAGACAAATGGGTCCACACAAGCCTGAGTTTCTGAACTTTGGTGGGAAATGATATATTTAAGGGGGACTATGTGGTAGGTGGCCTGGGAAGGCTTTACCTTCCCTGTACCAGAGCCAATGGGGAAAGGAAGAGGGCAACATGGAGCCGGGAGTTTGGGATAAAAGGGAGGCTGTGCCCTCCCAAACCTTGAGGGAGAAAACCCTGCGGGTGTGTGCCCCAGTGGACTCCCTCCCTTTATTCCAATAAAGTTGCCGGAGTCCTCTGTCTCCCTTATGGACACTGGCTTTCCATAGTGTGATTTTCTACACAGACTGAAGTGTCTATCAGTCCAGATAACTTTTCGATACCATTGTGACCTTAGTGATTTTGTTGCTCTGTTCTTGTACCCTGTATAGGATAGCCTTGATACAGGACAGACTATGAATTCAGGAAATATGAAGGAGTAGCTTGGTAAAAATGTGCTGAAATATGAAAAATGCTATTCTTAAGCCTGTTAAAATAGAAGCCTTTCTTGTTATCTCAACAGGGCCATTGTTTTTAAATATTTCCCCCCAGTGCTGTTTTTCTCTTTGGTGTCACTGTTTTGTTGTAGCTGTTTAAAATAATAAGCTCAAGTGAAAATGCTGATGTGGTATAGCATGCTGCACTGCCAGTGCAGGGAGATTAGATTGGAGTGTTTAATTAACCCTGCAACTAATATTTAAAGGAAGACATACAGCATATGTGTTTTATGCATAACTTGTCCCCTAATGCTATTAATGACCAAAAATGGGAAGTGAAAAGTCCATTTTATTAATACTTCTTATTGGTTATTTAATATTTGTGAGACACAATGTTGTGTAAATTATTAGTCACCCTGTCAGAAATAATGCAAAGCCAGGAACACTCTGACTTGAACAGAGAGCTACTCACTAATAGCTACACCTAAATTATGAATGATGAGGAGAAAAATAATCCAAAGAACCATCTCTGTGCTTGAAGGGGATGCATGTGTTGTGCACCTGGATCCCAGTCACCAAGGAGTGTGGCAGGAGGTCCACAGCACAGGTGCAGAGTCTCTCTTTGGGCTTTTGAAGGCCTTTGGAGCTGCTTGTCCTTCTGATGGGGCGTACTCAGGTGAGCTCTGAAAGCTGCTGTCCGCAGCAGGTAAGAAATGTCCAGGGCTGCAGCAGTGTCCAGGGCATTTGGACTTCTGCAGGTTTCGTGTTTTAAGACAGACCTGGGAAAAGATGACCTTATGAAATTCTGGGGAAATGCACCTCCAAAAGACCAGGAAAGGCCCCCAAAGTAATAATTGCAGTGCATCTCTCCTGTGGGGATGGCCCCATGGATTCCCAGTGCCTGGAAAGCAGCAGGACTTCTTTGGCTTTGAAGACTGAGAGAAATTTGCTCATTTTCATCTCCTGTCTTCTCTCCATGCCACCAGACTGTCCAGATGAAGGGCAGATTTTCAAGAACAGTTTTTTGGCTGCATTCACAAGTGCCTGTGAGAATCTAATGCACTGAAAAAAAAATGGCTAACACTCTTCCCAACCTGCTGGTTGCACACAGAAGACAGTATCTGGTGGAAAAATATGGCCCTAGGCAGTAGCTTGAGCTGCAATAGCCAAAAGGTGGTGTCTGGACTGAGGATTTACAGGAAGAGTGGGAAGGTGAAAAGCCAATAGCTTTTAAGAAAGCAAACTTGAGATTTATTTAGGAAATTATTAAGCAAAATGAAGGGGAGAAATGGAAGGTAATTTTTTTTGTAGCAGCTGTCTTTCTTTAATTCATTGTGGCTGCATCTCTTTACTAGTTTTTAGTGAAATGTTTTCTGGTTGTGCTTTAGTTGGAGTAAATAAAGGGTATGGTGTGGAAGTCTGGATGATATAGGTATCTCTCTTGGTTTGAGAGACAGATGTCTGTGGACCCGATATTTTCTGAGCCTGAGAACTGCTAGCTCTTTCCAAGGGAAACTTCAACTTTTCTTTCAAAACTTTTCACAGTTTTCTTTTCCCCAAAACAACCTCGTGTAAACAATATTCCTTTCCCGTAACAGGTGTTGTTTGCTATTTCTGTTACTTAGCCAATGGGAGAGGTGTCAGCCCAATGGACCAATAACATGCCTTCTTAGCACAGCATGTTATAAAAGGACTGAGTGAACTGTAAATAAAGCCTTCTGATTTCTACTGCCTTCTGACTGGAGTCAAGCATCTTTGTTTCATGTGCTATTGACAGTCTTCCAAGGAAGACAGGAACCTCCCTTGGAATGCAGAACATGACCCACTTTCCTCTGAATTATTATAACTTTGAAATTAAGGGGCTTTCAGGCAAAGATCTGGGAAAAGGAACAACAGTTCTTTACTAGTCTGTGTATGTATAACAAGGCAAACAAACCACAGCAATGGCAGCACCAACAAACAGAGCAGGATCCCAGTCCCAGCCTGTTTCTGGCTGGGGCACTTTTCCCTTTGGTGCAGTTCCGGTCACGGCCAGCAGGGGCGCTGGTGGCTCCAGGCAGGCAGGGTGGGTGGGGGTGACTCCCCCTTTGGTGCAGTTCCTGTCACGGCCAGCAGGGGCGCTGGTGGCTCCAGGCAGGGCAGGTGCAGTGATTCCCCCGCGGCTGCAGGGGGCGCTGTGGCGCGGGCTCAGATCCCTTATCCATGTGGTTAATGGCAGGTGCAGCGGGTGGAAGGGATGAGGAAGGGGCTTCCTCTACAAACCCATTACAAACCTTTACAAACCCATGGGGCAGCCGGTCCAAGTGCCCCTCCATATGGTGAAATGAGCTGTAGCAGGGACCTCAGAAGCAGCAGGCTGGAACAGCAGAGGCGAGCAGACCTGGGATCGTTAAATGAAATGCATCAGAAACTTGGCAGCTGTAGCAGGAGCCGAAGGGTGTTCAGGCAGGCAGGGGGTGCAGGGTTACAGTGTAGGGAAAAACGCAGAGCTGTGGCAGAGAAAAGGCAAGACCAGGCAGTGGCAGCTGCCCAGCTCCTGAACACAGTCGGGAGAGACTCCCCTTGGAGGGGCTCGGGGTGCTGGTTTTTCCCCTGAGGCACCCAAGTAGACAGTGAGGGTCCTTTTCAGTGAGGTCGGGTGTTAATAAGGTCCCAGATCAGTGGCTGCCCTTATGAGCAGGGCCTCACTCATGGTACGAGAGGACAGTAGCAGACAGAAGCCTGCAGTATTGGCAAATTCTCCCAACAGGGACTGTAGCCTGTCTCCTCTGATGCTGAGTGTGAGAGAGAGCTAGAGGCTGCACCCAGCTCCTTCCCCCAGCCCAAAATCTCAGGGTAACTCTGCCCTTCCCAAGAGAAAAACCCCTCAGGTAGGAGAGTAGCAGCCAGCTGCACTCCTCCCCCCTCTTCCCTGTCTACATCTCTTGTCTCTCTTAAGTACTGGTTATTATTGTTCCTTAGCAACAAATGGGAGAAATTTCCCCAAGAGAAATAAAACAAAAGGAAAAATTTTAACCCCCCCCACCAGTGTCCCTTCTTGTAACTTACAAAAGTAATTGAACAATGCATTATTTTGAGACTAAAATCTAAGCATCCTTTGATTTCCCTTGTATGGTATTTTCTATGGTGCCGTGTGCCTGAACATAATGCAGAACTATATAAGAAGGGTAAGTGATTTGCATGTCTTGAAAGTTTATCCAAACAGTCTAAAAATCCTGATAAGAAATTTTAATAGCTTTAATTATTATTTTATGCTGAGGGTGAGTTGAGAAACTCTGTAAGTGCAATTTTAGCCTGATGTTGCATTCTTTCCCAAATGCTGACATGCAGGTTCCAATATTAGCAAATATTTTATTGCTCATGATCACAACAAAAATAAAGGTATTTCTTGCTCTGATATAAAGTGTGTTGGAATTTTTTTTTAGTCTTTGCTATGCCCCCATGCCCCACTGCCCTGTTTTTGAAGACCTGGACATCAAGAGACGCCTGGAGAGAGGTCTCAGGTCAGCAGGAGAAGACCTGAAGATCAGCACAAAGGAGTCTCAGCTACTCCAATCAGACCCATCAGTGACTGACTGAAGACACTCAGGGCATCAGGGATCCTCAATGCCTTTATGCAGCATGGGGAATAATCAAGAGGGGTTAGACTCATGTACATCTGTAGGTCTGTGATTTTACTGGCATCATGGAAATGTGGTGGGATGGATCCATGAGTGGGGTTGAAGTAGAACACACTGAGGATGACCCCTTTCTCCAGGCATTGGGTTGGAGCAACCTCTGGTATCAGTCCAGGCTGGGGATGAGCAGATGGAGCAGCCCTGTTGAGAAAGACTTGCAGATGCTGGTGGATGAGAGGCTGGACATTCCGTGGCTGTGTGCTGTGGACCCAGAAACCAAGTGTGTTTGGGCTGCATCAAAAATCCTGTCACCAGCAGGGGAGATGATTTCCCCCCTCTACTCTGCCCTTGTGAGACCCCACGTGGAGTTCTAGTTCTGGGGTCCTCAGCACAAGAAGGATGTGGAACTCCTGGAGCAATTTCAGAGGAGGTCACAGACATGCTCCAAGGGCTGGAGCCCCTCTGTTCTGGAGCCAGCCCGGGAGAGCTGGGGTTGATCACCTGGAGAAGAGAAGGCTCCAGGAAAATCTCAGAGCCCTTTCCAATGCCTAAGGGGACTCCAGGAGAGGGGGAGAAGGACTTGGGACAAAGGCCTGGAGTGTCAGAACAAGGGGGAATGGCTTCCCACTGCCAGAGGGCAGAGTTAGATGGGATATTGGGAAGGTGAGGGTGGCGAGGCCCTGGCACAGGTTGCCCAGAGAAGCTGTGGCTGCCCCATCCTTGGAAGTGTCCAAGGCTGGGTTAGGTGAAGCTTGGAAAAACCTAGCATAGTAGAAAGGTATCCCTGACCATGGCAGGGGGTGGGACTGAATGAGTTTTAAGGTCCCTTCCAACCCAAACCATTCTGGGATTCTATGAAGATAGCAGTTACTTTGTTTATTATACAACTTTCTACTTTTATTATTATGCAAACTTCTAAATATTTTTACATTTCAAGTGCAATTAAACAGGACATCTGTTTCATTGGGAACATGAGAGAATGTTGGAGTCCAGGGCATCCCTCCGGGCACCCTGGAAAGTCACAGACCTCAGTAGAGAGGCCTGGGACCCGAAAATGAGGGTTTGGGGTCTGTGCAGGGGGATTTGCCTGGCACAGAGCCCAGAAAGACACAGTCTTTGATTTTGGTCCATGAGAAAAAAATCTAACAGAGAGAAGAATTGCAAGTCACAAAGGTGTTACAGAGAGTAGTGTAATTATCACTGTGTAGAAGATTTTGTAGTTTTGGGTTTTTAGAATGTAGATGCAAGGGGACAAGATGGAGGAATCTGGGCGGTGCCCTGGGTTCTTCTTCTTCTCCCTTGGCATTCATCTTCTGCAGTGACGTGGGCACAAAGTACTTTCAGTGGATTGGATCAAAGTAGACCTGACTCTGTTAGTATAGGTGATAGACATTAGCACAGAATTGTAAACAATGGGTACATAGTTAACTGTATAAGAGGTAGCAACCTCCCATCATGGGAGGGAGTCACCTCGGGTCCAGGCTGCTGTGAACACCTTGGCCAGACACAGGGGAATCACATCGTGTCTGAGCTGCTGTGAACACCCTGGCCGGATACTGAGAATTGTAAGATAAGAGCTAATAAACAACGCGAGAAACCAGAAAACCAAGACCTTGAGACTCCTCATCCTTCTCGCACCAAACACCGAGCTCAGCACAGAACACAGAGACACAGAGTCAGACAGCAGACTCTAAATCCTTCAGAGGTCAAGAGGGAAAATCACTCCCTTCGTGCCCACATGAACCACCAGCATTGGAATCGCAGAAAAGAAAAACAATTGAACCTTAGAAGAGAACATTTTTATTATGCTGAAAATATTCTCTGCATATAACTAAGCCTCTGTTTGCATTACCAATTGCAGCTTGAGAAGTGCTCATGATTAAAGAATCAGCACACAGATCAAAGGCCAGAGTAGTAGCTGCAGTGTGAAAGCATTTTGTCCCTGGAGCAGGAATCTGTCTGGTGTAATCCACATAGCTATTGGTTCATGATGCACTGATGGCTCCAACTGTTAATCCTGGGTTTTGCAGCCCTTTCCTCTGAAAAGGTCTTTGGTGTCAATATTTTTTGCAATAAGAAACATGAAACAGCTGAGCTGATGCAGTAGTGGACAAGGATTTGCTGGCTGAACTTGGTGTGAAAACTGAGATTAAAGCCAGACAACTCCTACAGTACACAGGGTGTCACCTTGAAAATCCATGAAATTAGAGAGAATTTGGGCTCTGGAGAAAATGCAATAATTGAAGAGTTGGCACCTGACCAGGAGTCCTACTGCTGGAAGATGGCAAGAAAATCAGGGAAAAGAGGACTCCAAAAAGGAGCTGCATCTGGCTTTGCAGTGATTTGTGCTTGGGTTGTGCTCATCTCTTTGTCATTACACACAGGATGTAGTGCCAGGGATTAATTTGTTTCACTGTGGATTCTGTGTAAGTTTATTTTTGGTGTAGCTCTGAGGCATGTTAGTGTTTATTTATGTGCAGCTTTAGTGTAAGAAAAAAGAAGAGAAAAAAGGGAATTAAAAACCACCAAAAAACCAGACTAAGTGCTGGAGTGTGCAACACACATTGAGAGGACTTTTTGCATGATACATTTCCTTCTGGTTTAGTTGACCATCTCTTCCTCATTGCTTGTTAATTTATTGATTATTAGACTATTTCTCTTTTCTGAAGGAAAATGCCTGCATACAGCAAGGTAGTAGAAAGTGTTAAATTATCACAACTAATGTGTTTTCCAGAAGATAGAAGCACAGAATGACTTTTGTGGGGAGGTTGTTTCCACATGGCTGGCTTCAAGATTTGCTTCAACTTGCAAGATAGATCAGGTTGGCTAAGTCCAGTCCAAGGATGGGGTATTTCACAACTTCTTATGGTTCCAGCGTTAGGTTGTGGAAGATCAGAATGGCTACTGGAATGGAAGCTGAACTGGGTAGTGCCACCAACCTCTTGGCCCTGGTACAGTGGAAGTTGTGGGAGAGCGAAACTCAAGGCAAGAACAAAAGTGAAGACATCAGGTCTGGTCACTCTGAGGAGAAAAGGTCTAACAAGAACATTGCTGGCAAAAGAATGTAGCAAGGGCATTGCTGTCGCAAGAATGATAACTGAGAAGATCTTGTTACTAAGAGAACAAAAGGGTCTGAGTGGAAAATTTTGTATGAACTTAGAGACATGTAAATACTGGTGAAATTGTGTAATAAAGTGGCTTGCTTGCATAGCATGGTCTGTCTCTCAATCCCTGCATTTGATAACCCTTTTGCTGGACTTCCTTTGATATGGTGCTTGACAGCAGTAAGATTCACCCTTGAGTTTCCTCTTTGGCTGGTTAAACAAACCCATCTCTCAGCCTCTTCTCTCAGGTGCCAAGGCAGCCCTTGAGCATCTTAGTAGCCCTCCACTGGACTCATTCCAGTGCATCCATGCCTTTCCTATGCTTGGGAGCCCAAATCAGGACACAGTAATCCAGTAGTGGAAAACTCAGTAGTGGAAAACCAAGAGGAACAATCCCTTTCTGATACAGGATGGAGGTCTTGGTAGTGAATGTCCAAGGTGTGAATGGTGCTGGGATACAAAGCTGTTTTTGTGAGAAATAGGGATCCTAACTAATAGCCCAAGTGCTGTGAGTCTCTCTCCAGAGTACTCTGTGTGTGTGTGTGTATGCATGGATTCATGCAGGTGCACAGAACCTGCAGAAGAGATACACAGTTTGCATTTTTGGCTATAAATCTGGAATTTGATTTCCTTTCACAATTAAAGAATGTAAAATATTCGTAATTACTGGCTCTGGTTTACATATGAAAGAGTACTGTTCCTCTGCATTTTTAGCAGTTGCTTTGTACATTTGTTTTATACTTTTGTTACATAATTAAGAGCCTCTCGAATGCCCCTATTCAGCACCCATGCTGGAGATTCAAAGGTGTTAGAAAAGCTATGATTTCCTGGAAGCTTTCACTTTGATCTGCTGCTAAATCTAATATCCCTACTTTGAGTCAGATTGATTAGCCACTCTCATGTCTTAACTAATGCATTGAGGTGTTAATGATCGGCGTTAATCATTATTATCTAAGTGAGTAAAATGCACATTATCCATTACTCTGGTTGTGGTTATGAATTATGACAGCTGTCAGGCAAATGAGCATGTTTCTCCTGGCAAATACAGAAATGCACCCCTTAATTTGTTTCTTTTTTTCCTCCTGATTAAAGCAAGCTGAAGCCTTCAGCAGAGGAGAATGGATAAAATGCTGGGTAAATGGCCATTACCTTCAGGGAAATAGCTCAGATTGGAAACTGGTGTTCCAAACCAAGGGACACCCTACAGAGAATAGTGAAGGAATCTTTATTCCACCATTTGCTGTCAGTATATGCTCACTCTTGAAACTAGGGGTTTTTTTCCTTTCCTGGGAGACTTCGGAGTAAAGGCCATTTGCCACCTCTGTGAGTGTTCCTTGTGTTATTGATGCCAATTGACTGAGGAAGTAGGTAAACAGAGGTGAGGAATGTTCTCAAATGTCCTCACAAGTGCTGCCTGCTTTCCCTTGGAGAAGAGACGACTTTTGTGTAATAGACTAATGTTTTCTAGGCTTAGGGTGTTTTTGGGGGACTTTACAGTTGGGGATTTGTTACTTTTCAGGGCACCTGGAGTGATCTCAGCCATTCATTACTTCCTTGATGCTCGGTGTTGAGAAAACTGCCTTCTCATTGAACATTGTTTCTGTAGCAGCCCCCTTTTTGAAGCCTGTTCTTCCATTCCTCTCCCTGCTTTGAATTGTGGTGGAGATACTGAAAAATTCCACTCTTGCCCAGTTTGATTTCTCACCCCTCCCTCAGCTTTCCTTTTGAGCCATTGCAATGTAGAAGTAGCCAGGGAGCTGGGTTTGAGCCTTCCCTGGATCTACACCAGCAAAGGAGGCAGCTGTATCAAATATCTTGGGTCTAACCTCCAACATTATTCCCTTTTTGCTTTCTACTAGACTGAGTCTATCATTACAATTACTAATTGCTCTATAAATACTTTTCTGGTCTAAATGCCTCCTTTATTCTTAATGTGACCAATTTCTTTGAAAATATAGTCAATTGGAAAATGAGATTTAATTAGAAATCTATTAGGTTCTAAATAGTAATTTTTCTCAAACCTAAAAGGCAGGTTTGGAATATCATTCAGTACTTGGTTGTTCACAAAATTCTATTTACATGTCAGAATAATTGTTTTGAAATAATTAGTACATTTGACTTGATGTTGACATTTAGTAGTTTTCAAAATATTCTTTAAGCCCTTTTAATCAATTTTAATAAACCACTCATTTAAATTTGACATCATTTTAGCTAGAAAACTTTGTCATTCCTAGGGTTTTGAAAGCTGCTGGAAGGAAAAAGTGCTGCTGAAACTGAACTGAATTTCACAGCTAGTGATAGCAATGTGGGACTGGATTCCCTGTGACTTCAGAAAAACAAGATCATAGTTGGCACTGCAGCCAGCCAGGGAACTTGTAGACACTGGAAAAATCCTAACACTGACAATGCTCAATGCATTATCTAAATGTTCTCAATTTAAAGTAAATATCTATAAGAAAGACCAACAAAGTAAAAACAAACATAGGTTATGACCTAGGTCATCCAGCCAGAACTTCTGATGTGTTTGACCTAAGTGGGCTCTGCAAACTTGGGAAACATATTTTAGTACTGTGAAGGTCTGTTTGCAAAAGAGGAGCAGATCCCATGTTGTGGTTTCAAGTTAAACCCATGAAAATGCCCCTAGGATTGAAATCTGGCTTTAAAAATTTGTATTTTTGGATATACTGGCACATGGTGATTTGTTTGGAAGTTAAAATCAAACACATTTTAAGCATCTGTGTTAGTGTCTCTGTAGCTGCAGTGGAGGGAGCCAGAAACCAGCATTATATAAATACTGCAGAATACCACCAAAATGCCAAATGGTAGGTACCCAGCTCAGACCTGCTGTGCTTGTAGGCTATCCCAAAGGAAGGTTGAATATTCCTCCCTCATCCCTGGTAATGTTACTTCCTTTCTCTATGCATCTGTGACACAGAAAACTCCCTTTAATATAAAAGCACACACCATTAGCTAGTCATTCTGCATTTTTCTACTGCTCAGCTCTATGATGGCTGGTTCATCGCTTGATGGTTGTTATGGGATATTTACTAGAAGAAAATGGCACCCTGGGATTTAGAGTCAGGCTAAATTATTAGTAGTTTTGTATCTCATTGTTCCTCTTTCTTCTGTGGGTCAGTACTATATTCTGGCACCACAGAATCAGCACCTCTGCCACTGCAGGCATTAATAATTGCTGCATGTATTGGCAATCATTTAGCTTTGTGTGATTGCTGCCTGAGTAGCCGAGGCAAAGACAAGGAAGCTGTTGCCATCAGCTGCTCCCATGGGTAGTATCTCTTTGGAGATGTAACTTGTAGCCCTTGCTACAACCTGATGTCCAAGAGGGTGGTGCAGACAGGTCCTAAGCAGTCTCCTTGTGCTATGCTCCGGTCCAGCTGCTAGCCAGGAGAAAAATCTCCATTGGGACCTGTATACAGGTAACATGGAAGAGTGCTACCAGCCTGTGGTCCTTCTTTCGCGTGTGGTCTGATACCCACTGAACCCTTCCTGAGCCCTGGCACCTCATCCCTCTCACAGGGATCACTGCTATGTCCTCTCTGCACACCTCAGCTTAAATGCTTGTTCCACGAAAATTGGGTGTAGGCTGCAAGGTAAAAGTAAGACCTGTTCTTGAATCAAGCCTGTGCTTTTAAATTGCCTCGTGGAGGTACCACAGGAAATATTCTATGCTCTTGTGGGAGTGTACAATTGACAGACTCCACTGCTTGGGTTAGACATGCATTGAACAAGAGACCCCTCATTTAATGTCACACTGAGAATTCTTATGGCTTGATGACTGCAAGGCAAGAACAGGAGAAATCTTTCAAAAGAGCCACTCCTCTACATGAACAACCCCCTCGCATTTAAAACTAAAGTAAAAACTGTCTGCTCCATGTATGCCTTTTGTACCCTCGATTTGGTCATATACCTTATACTTAATATGCCTTATTCTGCTGGTTAATGATAGAGAAGTGTTACATGTATTAGTTTTAATAGGAGTTGCAGCTCAGCTTAAACATGAATCTTTTGAGTAATTTGGTGGCGTATCTTGACTTCACAAATGAGGTCTTATGACACTGGTGTCAGAAGCAATTAAAGCAATGTCATTCAGCAATTAAAAGAACAAGAATGTAATATGATATTTATTGCTACTCTCTGTGAACCCTTCCTGTGCTTAGCTTTTAGATACTTGCCTTAATTTTGTGTATAAGAACCAAAGACTCTTATATCTGTTAGAGAAATGACACAGTTTTGGTGAAACTTTTCAAGGTAGACATGATTTCCACATGAACATAACTTTTACAGTAAAATGACTTCATATAAATAACGAATATCTGCATATATTCAATAGCAGGTCTTTAGAGCATTGTGATACCTGTGGAGCTGTTCTAAGCCCTGTCCCATTAGTGTGTGCTGAGCAGTTTTGGGCAGGAGATGCTGAAGGAGGCAGCAGGCCTTGCTCTTTTACCTGTAGCTTTGTGTGTGCTTATGTAATTCTTAGAGATTTGTGCGGTATAAACATCACTTTTTGTACATCACAAACTTTCAGTTGTAGCGTGGAAAATACTTCCTAGAGTATGAGGCTGTTCATGAGGCTTATAGTGAATGCATGAAACAATAGGAAAGTAGTTTTGCTGAATATAGGTCTTCAGAGAGCCAGCAAATCATCCTGAGTTTCCATTGGAAAACAATTATGAGGCTTCAGAAATGATTAGCCTGCCAGACATTTTTCTTTGTGGCTTTGCTTACAAAAATGACAGAAATTTCAATGTTGGATTTTTCCCTTGTGTATTCTTTACCATTCAGTAAAAACTGGAGTGACAGAGGTAGATCATATTAGGTACAAATCAAGCAGGGAACATAAGTTAGAAAATATGTTGCATAAGTTAGAAAATATGCATTTTATGGCTGTTACTGCTGCTTGGCAAGTTTGGGGCTATTCCATTGGGAGTCATTATCCTCCGTGCTGGTTTTTCTTGCTGCATCATCTTCTTTGTACCTCTCCAGCTGCTGGTTTCTCCAAAGGACCTTTGAAGTGTTATTATCTCTGGTGGCATAGTTTTGTGTCCTCCCCCTGTTGTAGCAGCTCGAACAGGAGATGATGAGGGTGATCTAGTGATTTATAGTGGGGGCTCTTATGTCACCTAAGCTTCTCTGAACTAAGTGCTAGTGAATAAGACCAGTGGTCTGTGTGATCTTTTTAGGTCCTAATATTACATCTAGTTACCACAGAAAGGTAACACAAAAAAAGAGTAGATATACTTTCATTTGTAGCCTTGAAGTATTTGTAGGAAGGTTTTGGGAAGTTTCCATCTTCTGAAATTTTTCAGACGTGAACAAATAGAACAATTTGAAAGTCACTGACAAACTGCATTTCTTTTTTTTTAAACCACTAGATGCAGAAGATCCACATCAGCCCATGACCTCTAATTCCAGCTGGTTATTACCTTGTTACTTCAAAACTACCCTTTATTCTGCATCTGGTTTGTTGGGCTACTCTCAGTCTGGTCTGCTTTAGCATGCTGGATTCCAGGATTGTCAAATTTTTGCAGCTGGCAAGAGGCTGTGATCAAGCCACCACTAAACCTTTCATCTGATATTCCAAATGGATTGATCTCCTCAGATCTTCTACTCTAAGGCATTTTTTCCTGTCTTTTACCTTGCCTGTGTGCTTTGACAGACTGTGGAGAACTGATTCTTTGGGGATGAGACTCAAAGAGCTTGGAATAAAGGCCCCCACATGTTGTCGTGTGGTTTTTTGAGCCCTCTGTGTACTCACTTGTGCACAAACAATTTTGTTGTTGTTTATGGGGAGACAGAGATAATGCTCAAGGCAATCTTGCCCCTGATATATTGCAGCTGTGTTAATTAGCAAAGAGTGGGAATAGCCTTGCCCTCACAGCTGTGGGTGTGATAAAGAGTGAGTGGGCTGGTAGAGAGTCAGTTGGAGTCTGCTGGTTGTGCTGTGAGGAGGGAGAGGAGATCCTGTGAGGGATAGAAGAGAGTAAGGTGTTGTATGGGGGAGAGACAGGGTTAGCTGGCTGTGCTGGGGACAGGAAGGAGGGAGCTGGAGCTGCAGAAAGAAGAGAGAAGAAGGAGAGAAAGAGCCAGAGCTGTGCGGAGCTGCCCATGGGAGGCTACACAGAAAAGGTATGAGACACTTTTAGATAACAAGGTACTGATGCTTGAAGCCTTCTTTGGTGTCACTTTTACTTTCTCTGTCTATTGTTGGCTGTTCCAGATTGTTCTGGCTGACTGTAAAGTGTCTGATTTGAAATGATTGCCAGGTTTGACTGAAATCAATAGGAGGGTGATGGAAATGTAATGGGATGATGAAATACATCCTTGTATTTCAGGATGCTTTGTTGGTCAATAAAATGTTTTATCCTGTGACATCAAAAAGTGCTGAAATTAGCTCTGAAGAAGCAGAAAAATGTAACAGTGGCAGGTGCAATTTTAGTGATTTGTGGCTGTAAATCACCTCCTCTATAGAAAGGTGAAAGGAAAGTTAAAATAACAGAAAAGAGATGTTTCTGTTCCTCAAAATCTGGGATTTAGGTCTGAGGTAAAAGAATAAATTTATACTAACATAAAGTTTATTAGATCTTTGTGTAATTAAGAGATAGGAAGGATGTCAGATGCTTCATCACCAAAATTAGTGACATTTCATTTGGATTTAATTAGGTATTTGTCCTGGGTATTACCAGTTGAAGTTTCTTTGTTGAGCAGTTTGTCCCTGTTGTGACACGGAATGAAACTTAACTGATTTGGTTTTTTAAATTGCCTTATTTGGATGGAAATGGTGATCTAATTGCTGAAAAGCAGTCCTTTCCTTTCTAATTGCTTCCCTGTGAACACATAAACGCAGATCATGAAGAGTGTAACTAGCGAAGTTTCTGAAAAGAATGGCCTGGGCAAAACTAGGAGGAAAATTAATTTATTTTCATTGTGGTTATCTGCTATGGCAGCTGGTGGAAGTCTTCTCCGGGGGTTGTACACACTCACCTTGGTGGGGTTTTTTGGTGTCTACCTGGCTGGGGATAAAAGAATTTGCCTCAGATTTCACGGACCAATGTGGCTACTGCAGCACTTTGGAAAGACATTTGCACGCAGAAATCTGGTTGTGGATGACACCTAAACTACCAAAACAAGTTGTCTGAGACAGGTTTCCAACATTGCGTGAGATAGAATCCCCTAATTCTCTTCATTTGTTGTTTGGAAAATGTTAAATGTGTGTTAGTTTTCACAAGGCTCTTGTGATCTTGTACTTCATTTGTTTTTGAATTGTTGCGAAATCTGTGTTCCTGAGCTTCTGCCCATACAGCAGTAAGGTTAAAAAGAGAGAGTAGAAATTATTCTGACATTATCAGCTCACAAGTTTTTCATCTTTATCACCACTGAACTTTTCCAAAAAGTCAGCTGGATATAATGAAGCTGAATTAACCTCCTTGAGCAGATCTCACTATGTCACATACCACTATGTAGCATGGGTTGGGTGTCACAGGAGCTTTGTGTGTTGAGTTCTGAAGCCTCACCCTATTCCTGGGATGGGGTTTGGACACTGGTGGTTGGACAGTGCAAGGTTCAAAATGTTTTGATGGGTTTGGTAAGATGTTGTTGTTTGTGGAAGGAGCAGGGCAATGTTAGAAACATTGTGTGAAGGAAGCTGGAGCTGCTGATGGAGGTCAGAAGGGCTGATGACTTGTCCTCAAAAATATAGTTGTATATGTGCTGTGGAAATGGCAAGTGTTAGGAAAGGATTTAGAGGAATAGAAGGGAGTATGTTCTCTGTTTCAGTAAAGAAACCATCATCAGGTAAAGAACATAAACACCAAGTATTCAGCTTTTTGGTTGAATTTAAAATGTTACAAAATCACTGTGAAGAAGTCAAACAGTATTACATGAACTACAACTCTTCTGCTTTTTGCATGTGCCTTCGTTTGCATGCTGAAATATGTAGATATCTATGTTCCTGCTCAATTTTCAAATTTCCTTCTGCCTCACATTTTTTTCAAAGCTACATAATACAATTCTGTAGCTGTGATGTAGGAACACCTTGGTGGCTACAGGGAATCTGCTGGAATGAAATAAAAAAATCTGTTTCTTTTGTCATAGAAAACAAAACGAAGAGAGCAAGTCAAGTGTTAGAGATGGCCATTGCTAAAATTTGTGATGCTTATTGTGAAAAGCAATTTTCCAATGCATACAGAAATCTACTGGGTAAGGTGTTGATGTGACTTTGAGGTCAACATGGAGGATTTGTTTTGAACTGTGCTAATTTTAGATATTCAGGCATCTGATACACATGTGGTTGTGAATAAATAAATAAATCCTCAAAGAGCAGTGCTGCTGCCTGAATTAGGAACAAATGGGGTAAGGACTGAGAAGGCTAATCATAAAATACCATCTCATCATAGAATACCATCTCAGCAGCCCTTTTGATAGGTTTGGAGCAGGACATGATTCAGACAGGTTCTGCAAGGAGAGGGTGGGTGTAAGAGGAGAGGCACCAGTAGCTGCGAGGTCCAGGAGCTGCTCCTGTGTCCTTCGGTCTGGCCAGACACAGAACACAGACTTCCCAACTTCAGGGGGTACCTTCAGGAACTTTATCTTGTCCTTTGTGGAGTTTTGAACTCTTTTTGCCCTCACAGCATGAAAATATGGACAGATCATTAGAAACAGAGTACTGGAATAAAATTACCATATTTTTGCTTCTGAAATACTCCCCAGACTTCCAAAACAGTTGCTTTTCTGCTTTCTGGATTTTCTGTCAAATTTCTTCCCCTAAACCCCCAGGTTATTTGAGGATCAGATACTCCAGTTAGTGCCATCATTTTTCCTGTATGGAGTATTTTGCAGTATTGGGTTGATAAACTTTATCCACTTGTTAGGTAACAAATTGGCAATTATTTGGGCTCACACCAATTATTGCAGAACATTAACAGGAGAATGAATGCTGTGTGGTACCCACTGCTGTAGTCTGGCGCAAATAAAATCTACTAAATCTTTGAAGTCAAAGACCTTATATTTTGAGACGCTAGAATCTAGATTCCAGTGGTCTGTGGAAATACAGCAATGCTTGTACTTAAATAATTATGTAAGAGTATGTTGTGGTGCCAATGTGATGTTCTAACCATAATATTTTACTGAGAATTATTAGATATGATGAAGTTTCTAGATGTATGTACTGGTATTTTGTATACATTTCAGCATTATATTAACTTGTGTGAAAATTTGCCTCTCCAGAGGTTGGTGTTTGTTATAATTCATGATTTTAATATTCATGCTGATAAAAAGATGTTGGATTGTCATTATGCCATTAATAGAAAGGGGATAGTTTGAACTACTTTCTTTCTGGTTTTACTGAAGTTTTTGGAAGTATGAGCTGTGAATTTTAAGTGTGTAATCACACACAAGAATTAGACTGAAGGGTGACAGAACCATAGGTTCTGAAACTGTAGCAGTGCACCTCCCATTTACAATGTACCCTAAACTTACAGGAAGAAAGTTTCTCAAAATAGACTTGAAATACACTTTATTATTTTTGCTTAGGGAAGCTTACATGGCATATCATATGAGGGTGGATAAATATTAATAAAAGATCTACAACCCTGAAGTTATTTATCTCTGAGAAAAGACTTCAGGGCGATAGGATCAATATGTTTGAACTACATCAAGGATGTTAGGAAATCACTGCTGATCATTTGGTCAAGGCTGTTGGGCAGAACAGAAGTAAAGCTTCAGATGATTGAACAGACAGCAGGAACATTTCAGATGGTGTGATTGTACACAGAGTAGTGATTATAATCTCTGAGCAATTCTTGTAAAAAGCACTATAAAGTACAGGACAATGTAAAGCAAGAAAAATAATTAGCTTGATTACTTTATGCTTCAGTATATGTGATAATAGGAGGGTACAAAGCCCATTAGAGTGGTGTATGATAGCATTTAATTCTAAACACATTCTTTCTGCTTGAATGCTGTTACAAGTCCTTTCTATTCCTGAAGATATTCCTCAGTCTGTTGAGGATAGATGAGAGTTTAGACTTATGTTCTGTGCTTGGCTCAGCTTGGTCAGCAATGAATCCAGATACTTGATGTCTCCAAAAATAATGCCTGTCCCTGGGTATTTAAATGCATTCTGTCACTGAATGAAACTGCAGAGTGCCAAGGCAAAGACAGTGTCTCTTATTTCCTCTAGAAAATACTGTATTTTGTGCCATAAAGTAATAGAAACCTGCTAGTATAAAGTTAGTATTATGGCTGATATATATATATATATATAGAAGCTATATGTGCAGAGATACGTTATGTATAAATATTTGTCCTGCCTGGAATGGGAGGTACTGAGGATGCCCTATTAATGATTTAGGACAAGCCTGAAACAAATATGGTATGTTGTTATATACACTTGAAGGAAATCCAGAAGAGTCATGACTCTCTTCTTTCTACTTTGTCTTTACTGGTTTTCATTTTTCTACAGTAGCCAAAAGTGAGGGTTTTCATTGCAGGAAATCTTTTTTTCTTCTGCCTTCTGCTATACCATGTATCCATCACTCCACGGCACCTCTTTATTTGGAGAGCTCATTATTTCAAAAATGCTGATTTGGAGCCACCTAACCTGACCTGGAAGGAGCTATGCTCTCTGGCTCAGGGGGGCAGCAGAGCTGGGAAGAGAGTTTATTCAGAGGTTTTTTTTTTTTGCTAGACAGGGGAAGATGCTGAATGAACACAATAGATATTATGAAGCACAGTGTGTCAGATGCAAATCTTCAAGATCTGGCAGTATCAAATTAAATATTGTGTATTGCCACTGTGCTAAAATGATGCATTGGGAAGTTATGAACAAAAGTATTTGAATGATTCTTCAGTGATATTATTAATAGTAAACTGCTTCTCTAGATGAGAAGAAACAGGCAGAGAAGCAATGAGCCTCTGACCTGGTGGGAGCATTCTTAGTCATAGTGCCAATACCATAGAATTGTAGAATCAGTAAGGTTGGAAAACACCTTTGAGGTCATTGAGTCCAACTGTTAACCAGCACTACCGTGTTCACCACTAAACTACATTCCCATGTGCCACATTCACACTTTTTTTGAACACTACCAGGGATGGTGACTCCACCTCTGCCATCACCCTGGTATCCTATTCTAATGCTTGACAGCGCTTTCTTACATAAATTTCTGAAGACATTCTTTCCTAATATCCAATCCAAACTTCCCCCTGGAGGGGACTATCATTGCAAGGCTGCACACACAGCTCCTTTCTTTATGTGGGAAGTGACTCCTTGGGTTATCATTTCCAGGCAGATATCTATTGACTTGGAAGACAAGATTGCAATACTCCCCCAAATTTTTGTAATTACTTGTAATTCAAAGCAAGATTTTTCAGGTATTCTCCATTTACCTTGTAGGCCTAGTCTCTTGTTAATCTCTTAAGTCATGATACCCTTCTTTTTTCTTATAATGTGCACTCTACTTGAAGAGGTGTGAATGGCTTTCTAAGAAAAGATGAAAATAAGTTGGAAGCTTTGCTATTTGTGCCTTTTCAAGGACCTTTATTTAGATTTGGTGATCACTTGCCTGCCATTTGGTTCACCTTATTCTTTCCCCCTGCTGCCTTTGTGTTTCTTCAGCTGAACGGGATGCTGACACTGTCACTGAACATCGTCTTCTGACCATGAAGTGTTCTATTAAAGTATAAGGACTTGGTCTCTTTTGAATAATTATTCCAGTCCTGTAGGCTGCTGTGGATAAACATATCTCAGCATCAATTCCTACCTTTATTTTTAGTGTTGAGTATAAAACAGTAGAGGCTGATTACATTTTAAGTGGTTTCATTTCTTAATGGAAGGAGTCTGGACTGTAAATATTTTATAGGAGCTAAATACTGAACAGAGCTGGGCAGCTACAGTTCAGTACTGAAATGAATGGAAGTGGTAGTTTAATTCTTTTAAAAATCATTGAAGTAGTTTTACTGAAACTACTTCACACCTTATACATGAAATATTTCTATCTAGAGAAGACTGATAGTATGTGGCAGCCCTCATTCAAAGCTTCAGTTATTCTCTCTTCCTGGCGTGTTGTATTTTATGTAGTGCTCTCACTGAACATGGTTGATCATCACAGGGAGTAGGAGAAAGTTTTCATTCAATAGACCTATGTATTACAAGAACCTTAAGAGAAAAATCTATCAAAAAAAGATTTGAAATAATACAGCAGCAAAATGTGTTCATGCTGCTGCACAAAAATTTTGATTACTGGTTGGGCATGCTCCAAAATCAATCCTATCATCCTGGTTCATGTTCAGCCCTGTCAGCTGCCATGGCAATATGGACTTCAGGGCCATGAGGGAAGTTCTCAGCCCTGTGTGCCTCTGGGGACTGCTGCTGACAGGCAGGACCTGGGCACTCTGCTCTACTCCTGTAATTGTGCAATGCTCAGCACCAGCGTGAATCCTCTGCTGCACTCTCAGGGCACATGCACATGGAATTGGCTAGCACAATGGAAAGGGAAATAGCATGAGATATTGAGCTATTCTTCTCTTAAATACTGAAGCTTTTTAATTTTCTTCTGGTTTCAGCTGGACTGAAATATCAGAGACAGTGAAATTCAGGTAAAATATATTAACTGAAATTTGCAAGTACAACTCCATTTTAGCAGTTACTGTCTGATGCTTGCTGAAGAAGCAAGCTCCCCCAAGATAACTCTGTTCAGACTTGTAGTAAAATTGTAATAATTTGAAGATCTGCCATTTAGTACACCAGGGTATTTCAGTAGTAGTCACAGCTGTGGATTTGTTTATCAGTTCAAAAATATCATCTGTCATAAACCAGAAGATTTCTAGATGAAGCTAAACCAATTATTTTTTCCCTGTGTGATAAGTAAAATATTGTTCAGAGAATGTAAAGACATTTTTCTGAAGGTGGTCTGAGAGAGAAAAGTGATGGCAGGAATACAACACATACTGCAAGCAGATCATCTCTGGTGCACATACTACTTTTATGGGAGGCACAAGGCCAGGCTTACTGGTAGGCTTCAGATGCTTTCCCATGCTTTGGAGAGTCTGAGGTACAGCAAATCCAATTTTGCTGCACAGCTGAACAAGGTTTACAATGGCTTTGTGTCACTAGAGTGGAGCAAACCCACCAGACCTTAGGAGTGAGTGTGGTCTGTATATGTCAGAGAGAGAGGGCATGGATCAATAGTAATCTCCAAATCCTCTGCTCAGTTAGCACATATCCAAGGCTGCAAACATGAGTGTGTGCGATTGTACACTCCCATGGATGGATAAATCTGGGACAGCACATGTTAAATGCATGGTTCCATGTTTGTCCCAGTGTGCCTGTTTTGTGTTTGGTTTTCTATTTTGGTTATTTCACCAGCCTACTGCAACAACTTCAGGTGTTTTTTAAAACTATGGAAAAGTGCAGGTTTTTTATTACAGTCCTCTAAGGCACTGTATGCAGAGAGCGTGTGAGGTAATCTCATCACTCCTTTTGTCTCTGTTAGTAGCAACAAGGTGATTTTTCTGATTTTTTTTTCTCCTGTTTCCTCTGTATGAACTTTTGCTTTTTCAAAATTATGACTCTCCATGTGTGGAGTGTAATCTTTTTTTTTCCTGGAATGTAACTCAAATTTTATGGGCATTAGTTACCCTATCAATCTGGCTGAGGACTATTGGGCAGTATCAGCGACTATAATAGCAGTAAATCTTTAACTCTACTTCTAATATGTAAAAAACTAAATCCCATAAACTTTTTAAATGTTTGAGGTAAAAGAAGAGGTGATGTTACTGACAGTTTTATAATGTTTATGTAAATGTTTCCATACTCATGACAGAATAAAACCAATGAGTTAGAGACTTAAGTGGAACACATTAAAACTGCTTATTAAATGAAATGTCCTGAAACTGCTGTAGCTGAGGACAAAGAATGTAAGATTATGGGTGCCCAATGTATTTGTTGTGGTTTTTTAGCAGGTCCCCTGTGGCCAAACCTTTGAGGCAGATGTATTTACACATTAATCCTAGGCATTCAGAGAAGACTTGATAGTCTCTTTAACATAAAAAAAAGTATATTAAATTACCCACTAGTATAACTAGTTTTTTTTTTAAACATAAGCTTAGATAAAAGAAGAAAATGAAGGTTTAATACCCAACTCTCCACTGATCCATGGTGTGGTTACAGTTCAGTCACTGTTTCCAGGTGTGGGTTCAGTCACCTTGTTGGCTTTTGGAATTACAGCAAATTCTGCTCCCTGACCAGCTTTTCTTCCTGCACCCATACAGTCCTGCCTCACTTGGCTCTATGCTCCTCCTTAGAATTTCTTTCCATCCTTGCTGAGAATTTCTGTGCAAAAAAAGGGTCAACCTAATTAGAAAGACATTTTCCCACTCTGCTTAAAAATAAAGATCAGTTCAAAAAGCTCTTTTCAGTCGGCTTGAGATGTTCCTGGCCAAGCAGCCAGTCTTACAGCCTGAAAATACATGCATTGGAGGTTAACATCTAGAACACAAAGATTAACAAAAACACCCCTAAATGTGTTTGTTTTTCTCATTGGCAATCTGCATCAGAGGAGATACTTTGCATTTCCCAATTCAGCTCAGTATTATTCCCTGGACACAGGTGATAAAGACATTGGCCTTAATGATCACCTCTCTTCCTCTTGATGGATTATTCCCACTTTATAACCACTCTCAACTTTTTGAATCTTCAAGAGGCTTGACAGGGTTAATTTCTTATGTGTCCCTTTAAATAGACAAAGGATGCTTCTTATCAGAGTAGATGCACTTTTTGCTCCATATGGATTTAAACATGTTTTCTCTAGCAGGACTGGTTGCAAAACAACTTTCTGCTCCAGTGACATTTAAAGGTCTCTTTTCCCCCTCTGGTGGCTTCAGGCTCTGAAGTCTGCACTGAACTTTACATTTGCTTTTTACGTGTATGTTAAAATTCCAGATGAAGCCCATCTAATTGGGCATAAATACTGTTGTCTCTTGAATGAGATTTGCCATGTTCTTGCCCACTATGTCTGCCTACCACAGCTGATTTGTGATGCTGGATTCTCAGTCTTTTCTTCCATACCACAGTATTGGAAAGTTGCTCAGGCATGTCATCAATGTAGCCCTAATAAAATGAACTGTAAGCTCTGCTTACAGATGCTGTTTCCTCAATTCTTTCAGAACTTGGTGCCCTGTCTGGAAATAAGTTAGGAAAAAACCTCAGCTATTAGTCATTTGCCATGGGACATATGGCCATGCCAAGGCTTGGTGCTCTTTTTGTTTGTAAATGCAGTATGGGAGCTGCAGGGCAAGTTTATTAGCAATGTACTGATATGTAAACAGGAGCATATGTAACACGCTCAGTTATAATAGCTGGAAAATCAGGTAGTGCTTTGGTGTCCTGATTACTGGTCAGGCTATCTGTATTTAATTGGGTACACTTCCAACTATCCAGTTTCATTTTCCAGCAACTGCACAGAGGTAATGTTATGATGCAAAGTGTTTCTAATTTTGTCCTTAACTCAGCTGAAATAGATGAGTTAATTTATTTTAAAATCTGAGCAACCATGCTGAACTCTTCTGGATTGAAACCAGCACATGTGAAACTCCTAATTTTTCTGTTCTTTATATGAAGTGTCAGTCTAATAAATTGTGTTGTGAAAGGTGTGGAAAAAGCACATGATGGTTGTCAAGAGTCTGGATCTGAAATTGTTTTTTAAAATTGCTTCCTCTCAGACAATGATTTATTATTTAATTCTCACAACAGCACTTATGGTGGTAGAAAAGATTCTTTTGAATTACTTTTTTCATCTGACATAACCTCATTACAGCTTCAAGCTTTGCCATATCTAGAATCAGTATTCACACCTTTTCCCTGCCCTGGAGCTCTCCAGAGATCTCTAACCTGTGTCATTGCAACCTCCTTTCAGTGATTTTATACAATTTTGAAAGCCTGAAAACCTCCCCTAGGAGGAAATTGTCAGCTTAAACTACAGTTAACTCGGTTTGCAAGAGAGAGTAATGGGAAAACTGGAACAAAAATATCCTATAATGCTGCTGCCTTTCATCCTGGATAGCCCAAAATGGAATCCAGAACCTACTGAAGCACATGGCAGGAAGGTAATCACTAGATACTGCCAAATGTCTGCAGTCATATCGATCTGATCCCACTGAATTTTGGCTGAAGGTTCAATGCTGGTTGGTTTGTGTGTGTGTGTTACTCCTGTCAAGAGTGAGTCATGTCCTGTCTCCTTGTAGGTTCCCATGCTATGAAGGATTTCAGCTCACCACAGCAACGAGCCAGTGCTCAGTGCTTGTGTGCTGTGGTGTGTCCTTCCATTCAAGAAAATCCCAGATGGGAATCTGTCCATGCTGGATTTCTCCATGGCAAGTTAGTTCTTCCAGGTTTTGTTTTACCAGGGCTTTTTAGCTGAATGTGCACCTTCACCATTATGGCTTTTGGAATCACATTTTCTTAAGTGAAGAACTCTTTTGAATTCTGACTTGCCCATGGAGGACTTGGCAGTATTCTGAGACTGACTTATTGTCTCCCACCTTCCTTTGCTTGATTTCAACTGCTTTTTGCTTGGCTTGTTAGCTTTTGTGGAGGAAAGTTTTCTTTTTGCTCAGTTTTTGCATGAGATTGCTCAGTGGTAAGATAATGCAAATGTAGTAATAATAATAATAATGCTGATTAACTGCATGCCAAGGAAAGCTCGTTGTATGTATCAGAAGTGTTTTCTAGGGATTAAGAAAAAGGCTTTCCCTTCTGCAACTGGGAGTTTCTGACAGGGGTTATGGATCACCCTACCTCTGCCCTAATCCTAAAATCACTGAACCAAAAAGACTGGAAAAGACCTCTAAGACCACCAACCCACCTTGGCACTGCCAAGGCCACCACTAAACCGTTTCCTCGAGTGCCACATGTCCAGGAATGATGACTCCACCACTGCCCTGGACAGTCTGTTCCAGTGCTTTACAACACTTGCCATGAAAAGATTTTCTTTAATGTGCAACCTAAACATCCCCTGGTACAACTTCAGGCTGTTTCCTCTATGTTCTGTTGTCTGTTGCCTGGGACAGCCCCCACCTGGTTCCAGCCTCCTGTCAAGCAGTTGTAGAAAGCAAAATGGTCCCCCTATGAGCCTCCATTTCTTAGCTCAGCATAGAGAAATATTGTGAAAAATGAAAGGAAACCCAGGACTTTGGGGGGGGGGGGGGGGAAGGAAGTCTGTTGTAGTGCTTTTTCCAGACGTTTTTAGCATAAAAGAAAAGAATTGTGATGAGGTTTGATTAAAGTATTTTCTGATAAGTATCAAGAGTTGAAGAGAGAGCAGCTTATAAAAAAAATAGTATTAAGTTCCAGACTGTATATTAAATATTTTTCAAGAATATCTACTGGAACTGGAAGATTTAAATGTGCAATCAGGAAAATGAGACTCTAGATTCATGTTTTTCAAGCTGCAAAATTAACAGGTTTTTGGGCATGTTCAAAGAGATTCATTGTGGGTAAATTGAAAAGAGTGTACAAATTTAGGACTATTTTAATAAAAAGCTTTAGCCTATTAGACATTATGTATAACTCATCTTGGTTCTTGCTCTTTGTTTTGTAACTTTCATATTCTTAGAAACACTTGTCCTTTTGATCTAAATTTTTGGCTAGATAGTTCTAACACCAAAGGCCTATGGCTGTTCAGCAAGAATCGTTTTGGGTACAAGAGAGTCAAGGTAAGTGATGCAAAGCAAATATCCAGCCTCAAAAAGAACTTACTGTAAGTGGCAAAGCAACCAATGCTTTATTAAAAAAAACCAAACCAAGCAAATAGTTGTGTTATTGCAATTTATTTAGTTTCCTGCCCAAGATATTTGGAACACAAAAACCCCTTTTCCAAGCTTGTGATTCTCTTATAAATGGGTCAAGATACGGTCAATTTAAAGAGGATGATTCAGGGAGGAAAAAAAACTTTAAACTTACCTACATGTTTCTATCCACTGGCATGTGGTGCAACATGCAAAGCAGAGAGGAAGAATGTGAGAAACTTTCTACTGTATTTAAAAGAATAAAACTTAAGAGATAATGTGGCTTTAAATTACATGCAAAATTAAGTTTTGCATTAAAATTTTAAACATTCACTAAATAATCAAATGCCTTCTAAACACAATTCCTTAAGCTTCCAGGGATTTTATGGTGCTAAGCATCAATTAAGAGAAAAATGCCTTGTACAAGGTGTAAACAAAATGACAATATTTGAATTTTAATAAAATACCTGTATGTAAAGAAGAAATCAAAATCAATGTTAAAATAACTGCTAGATGGCTCATGTTCACTGGAGGAATGAGGAAACATTTTAAACAAATATCACTGTTGGAGAAATGGAACTCTGTAATAAAACTTTATATTAAAGCAAATGTGTGATGTTAAGAACAGTGGCCTCCAATCACCAGTGAACAACTGAACAAAATGAAATATTGCCTTGGGTGGCTGTGAATTTTTGGAAGTTTGGAAATCCATCTAGACAATCACTGCATGTCTGTAGAAAGTGACACAAGTCTGATTGGTAAGACCCATGAGTGTATGATCTTAATCAGCAGTATGTTGGTTTATATATCATTTTGGTCATAGTGAAGTGGGTTTGTAAAGAGCCCTAGCTTCAGGCTGGATGACCTGTGTGCATTGCTGAATCAGTCTAACTCCCTAGTTTTATTTAGAATGATGAGCTTTCATTGCTAGGTTCAAAAGTGGTTTTAATAGTTGCTTTCTAATTTTTATTTTGAAGAACATGAAGCCATTTTGAAGAACATGAAGACATTTATCTCCTTTTTATTAAGGCATCCCATTACTAATGCTTAAAGCTCTTGAAAGCTTGAAAAAGACAACTATTATGTTTGTTGTTTCCTGGAGCTTATTCTCACTTTTTTTAGTACAAAATTATGAAAATAAAATTAATTTCAATCTCTTTTTTTATGCAATCAGTCAAATTCTATAGCAGTTGTGCATGGGAACCTAAGAGGAACTGCTCTGTCTTTAAAGCACTACTCTGCTTATAATACTGCTGTCACAGAAAATTCCTGAGGAATGATGTGAATGGAATCAAGAAATGCTAAATTGAAAATTGTGCACATGACATGTTAATTTAGGAAGATAGTCTGCAGGAACATGACTGAGAAAGACTGCAGTACATTTAAGGGTAGGGTTGGAGGAGAATTAAGTAAGGCAGTGAAGACTGGCCTTAGTGACAACACTATGAGAGTGTTGGGACCTAGCAGACACTTTACTGAGAAATAAATCTCTTGTGAGTTTGGAACCATCCTTCCAGATGGAGGGAGAGGGGAGGCTGTGGATGCTGCTGGAAAATGGGAATGCTCATGGAAAAGGAGATGTTTTCTGTGTTGGTGCTCCTCCAGGAGCCAGCTGGGCTGCTGGAAGAATTGGCTCAACTGGATCTCATCCCAACATGTCCCAGCTCTCCATGTTCAGAGCCTGTGCTGAGCCACACCTCTGGCTCCTGGGGCTTTTGGCTCTGGTGTGAGCTGCTGATGAGATAGTGATTTCCTCTGTGAGGAAACTAGGAAAGATGTGCCTTTTGTTCCAAATCAGAGTCAAGCCAAGTCTCCAATCACTCTTTGAAATACAAAACTCTGGCCTGGAAATTGCAGATTAGTGGAACTCCCTTTTTTGACCTGCACAGTTGTGATTCAGGGTTGTGGCAGCCCTGCAGATAACTCAAGTGTTTTGTCCTTCTCCAGCACTGGCCTGGTTTCAAGCTGGCACAGGGTTGTTTAAGGCAATTAGAGCATCCAGTCTCTCTGCCTGCTTCTTTTGTAGAGGCAATGGGAAGCCAAAAGTTTGGGGAGCCTCAAGAAGCAGGTCTGGAGTGAATCCAGCAAAGTCTAGGGCTGGGATCACAAAATAGAAAAGCAATAATTCCAGGGATTAGCATTTTGCTAGTGGAGCATCTGGACTTCATTACTATTGGCCTGAAGACCTGTCTGGTAATAAAGTCTTGTTGTTCATGAGCTGCCCAGGCTGGGCAGAGCAGGACAGCACAGTGCAGATTGTTCAGGAGCAGTTCTGAGACAGTCATCAGAAGAGGAGGACCAAAAACTTTTATGCCATTTCCTTTTTAGGCTCCAGTGACCTTAATGGTATGCATCCATCATAATCCTGCCCAAATGAATCCCAAAGTGCTTGCTAGAGTGACTTTGGAAAATTCAAACTGTGCAGAGTATCAAAGAGCTGTTTTGATAAGGTGTTTCAGAAAGTCTTTTTGTAGAGACCTAAACTTTTCCCAACACAAATGATCGTGGAAAGGAAACTTAAGACAAAAACTTTTCTCTTTAGAGAAGAGAAGAACTGGCAAGTTAAGAAATAGATGTTGAGATGAAAACAGTGGCAAAATTATTGCTTTGCTGGGTAGCAAGAAGTTATTGAGGAACAATAAGCATTTACTGAGTAGGGAAGTGACAACCCCCAGTTGCAGTCATCTGAATAGTCAAAGAAGTAAGATTTAGCACCCTGCTAACACCAAAGACAGAGTGCTAGAAGGGAAAAAGAACTGGGTAATGGAGTTATAGGAGCTGGTATGCAGTCTCAGAAAAAGAGCTTGCTGCTTGGAATGCTACAACCAATGCAGCTTCTCTGGCTGCAAAAGGGACTGAAAATGAACCTGAAGTAGTGAAGAGTAAAATTAGTCTGGGAAGTTAATGGCTCACTGCTCAATTAGAGGAAACAACTGTGTAACCATTAACACTGCTAGTCAGGGGGAGACAGCGAGCAACTGAGCAAAATGTGGGAATAGATAAAGAATATTTGAGAGCAAATAACGAGGAAAGGCTAGTGGTTCTCAGTTTGAATAAAAGTAATGACCTTAAACAACCCAAAGTGCTCAGATGTCTGGATAAAGCTGTTGACAAAAGGCATCTGCAGCAGGGGTTGAATTTCTGGCTGATGGCCCTCTGCACCTCTAATAAAAGACACAAAATCACAGCCAATAAAAAATAATTGGAAGAGAAAATCTTGAGAATGAAATGTCAAATAGCAGTGGAAACATTAACATGGGAGGGAAAATTACAAGTAAATATATAAGTGAGACAAAAACCTCTCCCTTTATGAGTGAAAAAGGACAATTATAAGTGAAGGGCAAATACCCTCATATTAGGTATTTAATTTGGATTATTTATCACTGCTCATTAGAAAAAGGGTTGTGCAGATCAATCTTATATTAAAATTATAAGCTCTGAGGACAGGGATTCTGAGTAAGGAGATTCTGCAACATATGCAGTATACACGGTGGTGCAAAATTAGGAGCTTTAAAAGCAATGGGACATAAAAAGCAGCAGTATTTGCTTTCTGTGAGGCAATCCCTGAAAAAGAGCAGCATTGAGGCAGGCCATACCACACTGGTGTGTTCCAAAACATCAAATGCCAGCAAGGTATGCCAACACTGTAAGAGAATTAGCGTTGATGGTTGTAAGGGAGTATGGTTCCAGTTGCTTCTGGTTCCAGGTGAGTGGGACACTGTAGAGTGGGTGGGGAGAGGCTGTCTGTATGTGGGGAGAGGTGTGTCTATATCTGGCTGTAGTGGTGCAATAGGTGCAGGTAGTGTTCTTTGGCTGCTGGACATTATCCACCCTTTATTCCACACCTTCCACCTTATGCCCAGAGAGAGCAGAAGTGTGGCTTGGGAAGTCTCAGTGGGAGCACTAAACTGGGGAGTGCCATTCCTAAACCACAACAGTGGCTCACACAGGGGTTGTGTCACGTTTTTGTGTTGTCTTCATTGAAGACTATAGAAGCTGGGTAGTCGTAAAAGTAAAGGTCTTTTATTGCATGGTTAAAATCAGTCTCATGAAGAGAGAGTTATTACACTCTCTGCCATTATGCAGAAAGCCTTCTAGCATAAAATTCCCAAGTCCCATGCAGCAGTAGCAGCAAAAGCAGCAGCAGCATCTGTGATGTGTTCCATTTGTAGTGGTGGTGAGTATGATTTGCATTCTCTAAGCAGTGTATTTTTATTCTATTTTTAACAAATCAGTTACAAACACAGTTCTACTACTACCTTGTTGGACCTATCAGTATCTGACTTTGGTACAGAAAAATAGTCCTAATTTCTACACAAATTCTACGTATATGACCTATCTGTCCTATCTAGGAATTCTAGCAAGACTAGATAGATCATGTTTTCATTATGTCTAGAACTTAACTTTGTAAAAGGCAATGCTACTAGAACTTTAAACTAGACTTTAGGGCTTCTCTTACTAACTAATACAGGCTCTTATTTGTTTAAGGCACTTAAAATATTCTCTACTTATTTAAAACTCAATCTGCATTTCTACCTCATGTCTGTGTGGATTCATGCATTTCAGTTAGACGGTTTTAATTCAGCCCTTACATCTTTGAGCACCCCTGGGCCTGTGTGGATGGGGCCCAGGGGAATTTTGCATCCTGACAGGGTTGTCCTCTGTGAATTTGGTATGTTTGGCAAGTTGGCACTATCTGCTTGGAGGCATGCTGAAATTCGTACTGCAGTTTGTGAAGACTTGATGTGTCCTTCCATGCTCTGTATGTTCCTACCAGGGTAGAAAAAAATGTATCCCCCCTGACAAGCTGTTCCTGCTGTCAACATTCCAGTTTATGTATGGGTTATTAATGCTCTGTGTCATGGTGGAAAGTCATTTTTGCTTTACACACTACAAGCCAGCAAACAGTGAACTTGCATCCTGGAGACCAGGAGGGTCAGTTACCTGCTTACAACCTGCAAAATGGGCCAGCACCCGGGCTGAAGACAGGATGGTGCTTGTACAGATGGGACAAGTGCTGAGATGCCAGGGAGGATGCATGGCTGAGTGCAGTGGCTGCCTTAGTGTTGCTGGCCTTGGCCAGCCCTGGCACCACAGGGTTCTTGCAGCCAAGGAAGCAGAACCACAGCTACGGCACAGAGAGAAATGGGACTCTTTAGAAGCGAAGCAGCTGGAGTTTATGGACACCCAGGGCCATGCCTCCAAAGAGACCCTGAGCACCTGGGCTGCAGCAACTTTTAAAGGGGGGAGGAACACACGGGAGGGTAAAGCAAGGGACCAATGGGAAAGGTTCAGGGAGTGGCTCAGGGAATATCAGTCAACATAACAACCAAACAGATAATATGGGGAGGGGGAACCCCCAGATCCTGACCATTCACCCGAGGCCCTTCCTAGAACTTTCTAGGTGCAGGGTGAGGCTCCCAAGTGACTGGCAGGACCAGGTGGTTATGTAACATAAGATTGACACTTAGCTATTTTCGGGTAAACAACCTAGAGACAAACTGAGAAGAGAGCAGGAGGGGGTACAAAGAATGAACCACCTAACAATAAATATAATAAACCTAACAAACAAAGGTAAAATAACCAATAGAACTTGCCAACACACTGCCACAGCTGTGCAATTTCCTACAAAGCTCATGGGGAATATTTCTGCAAGGAAATATTTTCTATTATAGTCCAGTATCTTTACAGTAGTACTGTGTTCAAGGTCCATACAAATTGTTTGAAAGTAGGATGGATATAACTGGACTGGTGCAAGGGAAAAAAGGGAAAAACCTAGTTTGTGTTATAGAATCATGGAATGGTTTGGGTTGGAAGAGACCTTAAAGACCATGTTGTTCTATTTCCCTGTCATGAGCAAGGACACCTTCCACTATTCCAGGTTGCTCCAAGCTCCCTCCAACCTGACCTTGAATGTTTCCAGGGATCCAAGGGCAGCCACAGCTATTCTGGGCAAGCCTCACCACCCTCACAGGGAAGAATTCCTCCACAATATTCCATCTAACTCTACCCTCTGGCAGTGAAAAGTCATTCCCCCTTGTCCTGTCTCTCCATGCCTTGTCCCTGGTCCTTGTTGAGCTGTTTTGGAGCCTCCTGAGGCACCCCAAAGAGCCTTCTCTTCTCCAGGCTCAACTCCCCCATCTCTCTTAGCCTGTTTTCATAGGAGTTCCCCTACCTGATAGCATTGCCTATGGCTTCAGGGGCAAAGATTGGAGATATCATGCTAAAAGAGGAAAAGCAGGAATGTTACACATACTGCTCTTTTTTTTTTTTTTTTTTTTTTTTTTTTTTTTTTTTTTTTTTTTTTTTTTTTTTTGTCTCTCTCATTGCTGTAGTGGTGCAGTACAGTGACAGTTTGCCAGTTCTCTCTTTGAGGGAGGTGGTTTGTGCTTGTGACACCTTGATCCCACAAATTATAAATGCTGGTAACTCAGACTCATGAACCTTCTTTATTTTGGCAGGCATCTTCATACAACCAAAATGATACATTAACAAAACTGAAGGGATGGACATGGCCTGTTTAGAGGTCTGCAGTGCAGGAATAGATAAATTTGGTATAATAGGCTGTGCACTTTTATCTGTGCAAAATGTTACAAAAGCCAAAACACTGAAAAATAGACAAAATAGCCCCAGAGCCAGAGCTGGTCCTGATAATTTTTCTTCTTTCCCTAGGAAAGTGTTTATCCTTCTAATATATGTGCTGTCCTGGGCACGTGTGATTAGACCCGTTCAAGAGCACTGGCTTAAATAAGACAACAACAGAAAAGTGCCCCTTTGACACGCTTAATTTGCAATAAATTTGCAACTTTTCATTTGCATATAAAAGACATAAAAACATGCATGAAACTACTGCTCTTTTTTTGTGTGGAATTTGAAGACTGGTATATAGCTCAAATGGTAAAGTACAAAGTCTAAACTTGAGCCATGGAGGTCTAGGCTTCAATTCCCTATGAAAAATCTTGCATTACTTACTATGTTTCTAAGAAAGCAATTGACAAAAAATAAGTAAAAAGAAGAAAGGATTAGGTAAAGAAAATTCTCCATGGGGTTTGGGAAGAGAGTCTTTTACAGGTGATACACAGATGGAAGAGGTGGGGAATCAATCCTTCACTATGTAGTAATTATAGTGATATTGACCTTTGCTGTGAATACAACAGTAATTTATGGTATTGAAGAAGTAATGGAAACACGTGAAACTGTCAAGTAATCTGGATTCACTTTTACTCTTAGACAAAAAACGGTTAAATTTATCTACTAAAATTTACCTCAATAAAAATATAATAATATATCATTTACATGGCATAGAACAAACATTATTTTTCTTCCTTTAGATGATGTTCAGTTCTCTAAAATAGGCACCCTGATCTCTGGGAGGGGTCCTGCCTGTCCCTTGGAGAGCACAGGGCTCTGGGGAGGTTCCTGTGGGTCCCACCAGCAGTTCTCCCATCCTTTTTGCCAGGTTGTGCCCATTGCTCTGTTAGCACAATGTGCAGGAAATGGGTAAATGTTGGCTACATGAGGAGGATTTTAAGGGATGATGAGAAAAATCACAATTGCTGATGATTTGAAATGAACAGCCTTCAAATAACATTTTTAAAAATGATAAATGTGAGACCTTGGGATGGAGGCAGAAGTTTCAGCTGATATAATTTTGAAGTATTTCAGCATATGAATAGAATGGGTATGAACCACTGTACAAGATTTGAAATAGTATTGTGCATTTAATTATTCACTGTATTCTGTACAGTTCATTCAGTGTTCTGGGGTCAGCTGTTTTTTATTTGGAATGCAGGATGGCAAACATGGCTGGGTTTTGCAATCAAACCTGTATTTCAGCCTTGTGATGGAGATCTTTTCATTGTCCAGAAATATACCCATTCTAAATTGTTTCCATCTATACGACTGCAAAATATTAAATAGGTAAATATTCTTTCTTTTCTCTGGGTATATTTAGAAACATTCGTTATACAGATGAAAAATACACATCCATTAATGTGGAGCTGTTTGGGATTTGGAATATCTAAACTCATGTAGTATTTTAATGTTCACTGTTCATTTCTTTGCTTTACAGAGTAAATAAAAAAAGAACATTCTTTGCCCTTATATAAACATTAATAAAATAAAAAAAAAATTGGTTTCAGCATGAGGTTTACTTGTACAAAAAGGCAATATTATTAGGTCTTGGAATAATATTTTTACAGCAGTTGGGTGAAAAATTAACTTTATATATGTTATTGCATAAAGCCCAGAAGGAGAGACAAGGTCAGTAAAAACCATCATTCAGTTTGGTTTACATCAGGTGAATTGTTTTTTGTATATATGCATCTCAGGGGTAAAGATGAGAAATAATCTTCATGGGCAGAGAGTCACTTCCTTCAGGCATGTAGTTCAGAGCTATTTATAGCCCTTTGAGACTGGCCAGGTTCAGTGGGGGCAAGTACAGGTGAACATTTCCAGCTTGGGATGAACTCATGAGACCAAGCCAAACCTTTGGTACATGCCTGGATGGATGAACACCTTGATCTTACATTTGTGGATTATTTCTTCTTACCTCTTTCTTCTCAGTAAAAGAATGTTTCTTTAGAGGGGAAAAATGATTATTTAGTATGGGTGTAAAAGAAGAGTGTCACCCTCAAAAACAATGGTTATTTATTTGTTTGAGAAAGTAGATGGTATTCAACAGCACTGGAGGAATGGTGTGGAACAATCAGTCCTTTTGTGCTATATAAGACATAAAATTTAGAACTTTGTGCTATTTTATTTGAAGAGGCAACAGCGTATTATTTATATCGCTCCAGGTTCTCTCACCTTAGTGGCTGCCTAGCAATATTTAAGTAAAGCATTATTCCATGGGAAAATAAAGCCAGCCCCGTAGGTGCCTGATGTCAGTTTGTAGGAGGCCTTTGGCACTCCCAGTGCAGCCAGGGTTCCAACTTGTGGCAGTTTGCATGTGGGAGAAATCCTGCTCCGTTTGGAATTGGAGCAGGCATAAGCCCAGTGCCAGGCTCAGATTCCATGTTTATTTTGGATTTGCTGCCACCTTCAGTAATTGAAACAATTGCCCACTATCATCTCTGTTGTGGAATGAATGTACCTTGGTTATTGGTTCTGCTGAGGTTTAATTTTTTTTCTTGTCTGAGTATCTCATATCTTTTTTTCAAAAATTCAATTTTCCTCATTGGTCTGACTTAGGTTTTAATATTTTTTGAGTTTGAGAACTCCTATGTTTCACTTTTCTTTTCATACTCATCACATGAAAGCATTTATCTCATTTTTACTTATGTTTAGATCATAGCTCTCCTTAAATGTCTGTACTTTACTTTTACAATTACTGTTACTACCATTACTTTTACAATTACTGTCATCTGAAAACAATAAAAGGAAAAGTCAGCAATGTTAAAGACAATACTACTTCCATCCATCTCCCTTTTTGCTAACACACAACACTTACAGACAGAAGATGAAAGTTTCCAGAAGGATTTTGATCTGTTGGGGCTTTTAATTGCTCTTTGTTTTCACTTTCTAGAATGTTCTGAAATAAAGCCAATTTATGGCATTTAGGTTATCTTTCATTAAGCAATTATTTGATCAGCACTGCAAAGGGGCTGTCTTACGGTGACTTCTACTGAATCCTGCAAGAGCTCTTCACAAGCTCAGCTCCCCAGTAAAGAGCCATCTGTTGGCATTGTCCCTAGCTGCTTTGAGACTTTGGCTTCCTGGAACCTTGGAAAGGTTCAGTGACAGTTTGTGCATCTTCCAATGGTTTTGGAATATTAGAGATACCAGGAATAAGATATTGTCATGAGTATTTATAATTAGCTGAAGCTCACAGGAAGGGGCATTTCCCTCATTTTAGCCATGACAGCAGTTATAGGGTTTCAATCAAAACTGGATCATGGGACAGGTTCCACATTTAATTTTTCATTCCTGTTTCATCTTGCACAACAACTGTTGGATGAGAGAGAAGGAAGAGGCCTGGAAAACTGCATGGATTCCAGGTCTAGCTGCACCTGCTCCTCTCTGAGAGTAGGTTTATCCCGATAAGCTGAAAATTAAAAAAAAGACCTCTAATGCTTCTTTGAAAACCAAGTCATGGACAAATGGCATGATGTCAATGAAACACATTGCAGGCATCATAGTTAACATCATGACAAGGCTGTAGCTTTTCTTGGGAACCTTGATATGAAGGGATCAGGGTCTGGGGGCCAAGGTTGCAATGCCTTTGCCCAGAGCAAGTGACTTCTTCCTAGAAACACTGGCACCTGTGTGGTTTCATGAGCTTAGGCTGCATAGGATACAGCTGCTCTGCTGATAGAGAACCTTCAGCCCTGGAAACCTTCTTACAATTCAAGTGAAAATGTCCTAAAAAAATGTAAATCAAAATGTATTACTGGGATCCTTACCTGTATGTATTCAATATATGGTGATCACAACAGTCCTGAATAAAACCTGATGGGAAAGACTAGACAAAGTGTAAGTAGTACATGTTACTGGAAATGTAAGGTTGGTTTGACACAGGCCAAACAGCAGGCACCCATGAAAGGGAAGGCTCACCTTCCCCTGCCACAGCTGGGCAGAGGAGGGGGAAAACATTTAACTAAGAGTTCATGAGTTGAGATAAAGACAGGGAGAAAACAATCCAAGGGCAAAACAGACTAATCTTAGAAGTAGAAAGGGAATTAATTACTAACAAAATCAGAGGAGGTTAATGAAGTAAAATAAGCCCTTAAAACATCTGTTTCCCCCCAGCTCTTCTCTCCTTCTCACGGACAGCACAGGGAGACAGTGCATGGGGGTTTTTGGGTCAGTCCATCGCTGAGATTTTCTTCTGCTGTCCTGGGAGAGGAATCCTTCCTCTGAGACTCTCGGCCAAGCACCCAAGGATGCCAATTCTCAGGTTTAATAGTTTTTTTCCGCCCAGGATTTCAAGGCTGGCTGATTCGTGTGGGCACGAAGGGAGTGATTTTTCCCTCTTGACCTCTGAAGGATTTAGGGTCTGCTGTCTGACTCTGTCTCTGTGTTCTGTGCTGAGCTCAGTGCTTGGTGTTTGGCGCGAGAATGATGAGTCTCAAGGTCTTGGTTTTCTTGGTTTCTCGTGTTGTTTATTAGCTCTTATCTTACAATTCTCTGTGCCCAGCCAAGATGTTCACAGCAGCTTGGACACTATGTGATTCCCTGTGTATCCGGCTAAGATGTTCACAGCAGCCTGGGCACGAGGTGACTCCCCGCTGTGATGGGAGGTCGCTACCTCTTATACCGATAACTACGTGGCTATTGTTTATAATTCTGTGCCAATGTCTATCACCTATACTAACAGGGTCATGTCTACTTTGATCCAATCCACTGAAAGTACTTTGTGCCCATGTCACTGCAGAAGATGGATGCCAAGGGAGAAGAAGAAGAATCCAGGGCAGCGCCCAGATTCCTCCATCTTGTCCCCTTGCATCTACATTCTAAAAACCCAAAACTACAAAATCTTCTACACAGTGATAACTACACTACTTTCTGTAACACCTTTGTGACCTGCAGTTCTTATCTCTTTTAGATGTTTTTCACATGGACCAAAATCAAAGACTGGATCTTTCTGGGCTCTGTGCCAGGCAAATCCCCCTGCACAGACCCCAGACCCTCTTTTTCGGGTCCCAGGCCTCTCTACCGCGGTCTGTGACTTTCCAGGGTGCCCAGAGGGATGCCCTGGACTCCAACATGAGACCATGGTGAAAGAATGAAAATTAGAGAACTCCTAAGTATATGTTGAAAATTTAGAGTGTTGTTGTATAATGGATATAATAATGTTTTAAATGTTTTAAATTGTAATGTAGCAGTGGAGAGCCACCTCCCTTGTCCCCCTGAAAAAGCAGGGGGGCCTGTTTGGTTGCTGGAGGCCGCAGTGCCCTGCCCCACTGATGCCAGTGCAGGCTCGCCTGCGGCTGGGGAGGGGCCTGCCCACCCCGCCACTGAGGCCACGAGAGAGCCCAGGCAGCGGCCGCTGGCGCTGCCGCCCCTCTCCCCTAAGATGCCGGCCTGAACCTCTGCTCCTGCCGCGGAGCGGCGTGAGTCTGCCCCGGGCTGCCCGCCACCACCGCTCCCAAAGCCGCAGTGAATCACCACTGGGGCGCTGCCCCCTACGTGCCCCCACATCAGAGCCAGCATGGATCTGCCCCGGGCTGGCCTGACCCCCCACCGCTGTGGAACGGTTGCTGGCACCGTGACTCCTGGCTCCTGCCGCCAGTACCCCAGCCGCGGCGCCCGCTGCAAGACCCCAGCCGCTGGAGAAAGCGAAAGCGGCCGCTCACGCCTGCCGCCGCTCCAGCGTGGCACTGCCGATGGGGCAGCCTCCCACTGCTCCCGGGACCCGCACGGCCGTCCCTGTTCCCCCCCCACGCGTGGCTGCCCCAGCTCCGGGCGCCCGCTGCAGGACCCCAGCTGCTGCCATGAAACTGCAAGCTGCGGCACACACGACCTCCCAGCCTGACTCCCGCCATGAGGCTGCCGCCGCAACAATTATGCAACCACCCCCAGGTGACCCCAGTCACCAACATGCAAATTAAAAACCTCAAGGTACCCTGGGACGCTTTTAAAACCAAAAACCCCCTACTAAAACAAATCAATGTAAAATTTGAACCCACAAAAGATAGTACTAAACCGTGTACACCCTAAAGTATTAATGAACAATTTTTTGTAACTTGCTGTAACCTAAAAAGTACCCAAGAAGAAGCAGACCCCCAAACCAACCCAATGAAAGCTAGAACGCCTTGGACCCCCGACGAGGGAGGAGCTCCCAGCTCTGCAGCAACTTAAGACTGCAAAGCTGAACAAGACCCTCCTCCTCAGGGTGAACCCAGAAGGGCTGAAACCTCCCTCGAGCCACCCATCTAAGAGCTGATTAATAAAGGCATTTTAAGGAGAAAAATATTATCTCCGCCCATTTTTAACAATGGGGTCCCTCCCAAAGGAGACAGTCCTCCATGAATCTCACTAGCAGCAGTTCTCCCTAAACTGCTGCAATGTGTGTCTCTCCCACGGGCACACAGTCCCCCCAAACCTGCTGTGGCATGGGTCTCTCTTTCTGTGGGATGCAGTGCTCCAAGGACAGACTGCTCCAGCCTGGGAGCAGGGCTTTCTCTCTCCACAGGGTCTCCCACTGGATCACAGCCTCCTCCAGGGATCCACCTGCTCCTGTATAGCCACCTCCCCTATGGGGCTGTGGGTGGATCTCTGCATCCCTGTGGATCCCCAGGGGCTGCAGGGGCACAGCTGCTTCACCATGGTCTCACCACGGCTTGCAGAGGATTCTTGGCTCTGGTGCCTGGAGCAGCTCCTCTCTCTCCTCCACTGATCTTGGTGTCTCCATGTTGTTTCCCTCAATGTTCTCACCTCCTTCTCTGGCTAGAAAAATCCGTGCTTCCACTTTCTTATGATTATCTTCTGAAATATGTCATCACAGAGGCATTACCAGCCTTTCTCATTGGCCCAGTTTGGGCTGGCAGCATTTCCATCTTCAGAGCTGTCAAGGATTGGCTCTGCCAGACACGATGGAAGCTTCCAGCAGCTTCTCACAGGAGCCGCCAAAAACCAGGCTGAGAAACCAACAGAGCTGGTGATTCATTCCTGTGCACAAACCCCAGGGAATTCTGACCTATGATTCCTAGAAATAACCTATTTCATCCCTCTTGTATTCCGAATTGCTCATTACACAGTATTCACATTAGGTTTTTATATTTCTGCAATGACACTAACTTACACTAATGTGGAACAACTTTTACCTTTCAGTCAGATCTTGCTCTCAGATAGGCAAGAATAAATCTGGAGTAAGTCAATTGTTCTTATGTTTTCCCAGAAGTTACACTAATGTAGCATACAATTGCCTCCAGACCACTGAATTAAATAGCTTTACAAGAAAATACTTTAATGTTAATAGTCTTTAAATTAATGCATGTCTTTCAGTTATATTTTACATAAGACCTATTTCCAATGCATTAATTCAATTACCTTCTTTTATAGATTCAAGTAGTCTTCTAGCAGTGCCAGAAAACCAGCTGGCAAAACTCCTAGGAAGACCAAACTCTGAAGTGCACATATTTATATTTGTAAGTTGAGATTTACATGATGAAAATGTAATTACTAAAATGCCACAGACTTGGGCAAAATTATGTTCTGTACATGAGATTATTGGTTTTTAATGCACAATTGTTTCAGGCTGTAACTGCATATACCATACCAGATCTTCCTTGTCCCAAATCAGTATAGCTGAGTTCCTTAGCTCCAATAGAACAAAATTTGGGCTGTGTTCCCTGTTGGCAGAAAAGAGATGAAAGAAATTTTACTTCTTACTTTTTAAATGCAACATAATTCCAATTTCCTACACACTGATAAGCAGGAAGGATAAACATCTGTTTAGTTTAAATCCATCATACGGTGGAGAACAAATTCTTTGGCTCACTAATGCACTCATAGCACATCTACACTTGCTGTGTGTGTGTGAGAGGGGCAGGACTGATGGCAGCATGCAAAATCACACCCCCACCTCCAGCAGCACAAGGTGAGGATACTTGGAGCTGGGTATGCTTTTATCCCTCAGCATAATCTGCTAGAGAAAGACTCCAGTAGCACATATGGAGGGGGAAGAGCCTGGTGATAAAGTTAGATTTTTGGCTCTTGTAAGGTTTGCTTCCCCTAGTTCTCCACAGGCACAGTGCAGAGATTATCACAGTTCACAGGATACACCCCACTAGATTCATGGACCTAGACCCTAGTCATATTCCAGCTCTCAGCTTTAATGATTTAATCCCTCAGTTATCTCCTTTTATACATATTCAGAAATTTCTATACCAAATTAAATAACTCTAGAGATGCCAGAGGCAAATCAAGACACTGCAATATTTAGAAGATGGTGGTACATTTCCATCTTCTTACTGGGCACCAAGCTGTGAGTAAGAGTTGCCACCTCTCCTGAGAGAGCAGAGAATATCCAGCCTTCCTCTCCAGCCAAGAAACATTCAGCCACAGCATTTTTCCTGTGATTACAAGTTAAGTGTTTCCATCTGGCTGTCAAAACTGAAGCAGCACTCAGCCAAAATATCATTGATGCTTTTCCTTGTAGCTACATTGTCCTTTAAACATTACCTGTGCCTTAGGTGTGATAAATAGGATGTTAGGTGAAACTCAAAAGTTTTCAACCTAGAAGAGAATTCCAAAGGTAAATGGATTAAAATATGCTATCATCCTGCTGACATAATAATGGATGTTAGTAAAGAGACAGAGACAACAGTGTGGCCAAAGGAGATGATGGAAGCCCCATGAGCTTAGAGGAATTCTTCATAGGAGCAGGAGACAATGGTGCAGCAGATTAACAGGTTATTTTCTGTCCAAAAGCTAATGCTTTTAGTTGGCTGCTAGACCACAAATCACAGTGTTGCCGGGAAGAGGGATATTATCTCTGAGAAAAGTAAGAAGCAAGAGAAAGTCAATAGACGAATCTCAAAGTCTTCAGCACTGATCTTATCTCCACTTCATGGGTATTTCTACAAAAGGCTTCAGAACATAACATTTAGAAAAGGTATGATATTGGACTGTAACTGGATGAAGGAATGGGGAACCAGCACAAGATTTGGCTGAATAATTCCATAGCCCTTTGTCTTACCCAAAATAATGTGGCTGTATTGCAATGTCAGAAAGCTGTTTGCACTTCTCCCGTTGGTTAGAAATGGTACTGTTGTCACAGTCCATGTGAATAGTTTCTTTTTTGTACCCTCTGTCATTAGTATTGTTACTGTTACTCTTTCTTTTTGTATCACATTGCTGTTTTCAGTAAATTGTTCTGTGATCTTTACCTTTTGTGCATCCAGGTCTCCTCTTCAGCCACTACAAGAGATGGGCAGGGGAAAGTGGGGGAGCGAGAGTGTGGCGGGAGGTTTGAAGAGTCTCAGTGGGAGACTGAATTGAGAAGCACCATTCCTAAAGCACAGCACCCATCAAACCAGTCAAGGATTCCTGATATTTAAAAAGATGATGAACACAGGAATCTGCAGCATGTATCTGGTGTAGCTATTGACCAAGGGATGTGGCTCCTCATACTGAGATAACATCAGGATAATCTGGTTTGGGGCTTCTTCCTCCAGTGGCAAGCCATGAAAAATTGTTACTGAAATACATGGGTAAATTATTCTTTTTTCTCTCTCTTTGGGTTATTAAATATGGCATAATAGATTAGGAACACTCACTTTATTTGTAAAAGATAAAAAGATATTACCTAAATGACATGCTTTACCTTTCTGAGTTACATCCACCGCTAGTGAACGTCTAAATTCATACACCACAACCAGCAATTACATAAGAGGAAAGACAGCTTTGTAGGCCTCTCCTTTACGTGTTACATTTGTAAAATTAATTTGTTGTCACTTCCTCTGTATATTCTTTTTTCAACCACAAGAATGTAATAAGCTTAAGGAGCAACATCAACAAAAGAAAAATCAGGACACCTCTGTACCAAGCAAAATGAAACTGATATATATGTATCAAGGAGAAAAATATTTAAAAGATTAATTCTATTCTTAGCTGAATCTTTTAGGGAAATTTTGCCATCACCAAAGCAACATTAATAAGCAACTGTACAGTAAGACACAGCAGAGTGGTGATTAAAGAGGGGGATGTTTAACTAATAGACTTTGGAATGTGCCTTTCACCTGCATGGTTCTGGCTTATTCATAGAACACCCAGCTGAGAGCTGTGTGTGTAGGGGGCAAGAAGAGGGGTTTCTGAAAGCACAAAACTTAGTTACAACTGGCACATAATGACAAGATGAAATTACTACCTATTCTGGCAGGACTCCTCCCTTGGAAGCCAGGAGTATAATTTAAGGCGAATCAAAGAAAAGTGTACAGTCTCCCACTTCCTCCCTTTGATTTTTTACACAAATTATGATGGGAGAGGGAAGATGCCATAACTGAATGGCAACAGAGCTTCTTGTTCCATCCCCGTCGTGTGGAAGGAGTGCTGTAAATCTGTTGCCGTGTTTTTTATGGAAGTGAGGTAGGTATGTCTGTAGCAGAAATAGGCATGGAAATCTTCGGTGCCTGCTTTCAACTCTGAAGCTTTAGGTGGCAGTATTGGTGGAAGTCACAGGAAAACCCCTAACCTTTAACAAAGACCTGGATCTCTACAGCAGGAATTACCACATGAAGATTTTCAGGGACATGCTTTATTCTCCCATGTTTCTTATTCTACAGTTTAAAAATCAATACCTTGTATAAAGCCAAGTCTTGGAGTTAATTTAGAAACTAGGATAAAATGTGACTGAAGTTGATCTTTTCTTATTGGCCTTTGGATGAGCTTCTTAATTCTTATTCTTTATTTATTTAGGACAATTTTTACATACCCTGGTAATTTACCTGTAAGTTCTGAATAAAACCTGGTGAAACTGTTAGTAGTATCATTAGTATGATTCACAAAGTCAAGTGATTTCTCTTTTTGTTGGGCTCAATTTTATGAACTTTTGAAAATGTTAGTAGAATGCTAGATACTAAGATTAGATACTGAACATTGATAAATCTGATATTGAATTTGCAGTGAAATTTCAAATTTTGATGAATTTTACCTGGCTTAAAATTTTGAAGTGGATATCTTTTAAAAAAATTATAGGGTACATTAAATCAGAAGTTACATCTTGGCCACATGCCTTCCCAATTTGGTATAAAGAGCCCAGACTGCAGAAATCTGGACGACAATTGACAACAAATTGCTCCGAAATTCTCTACAATAGTGTGTGACCTCTGAGTTTGTTTTATAATTGTTACAGATTCATATTCAAAGGATAGTTTGCTGTCAGGCTAATTCTTCTTATTTATTTAGTATAATAGTCTTTCAATCAAGAAAGTTAATAAATCAGAGATAATTAGTAGTGACGGTAGAAAGAAGATGGTACATCAGATAGAAGTGTCTCTGAAAGACTCAGTGGAATCTTAATTAGTGCAAACACTGAAGACATTTGAGTATCATGATAACCTTAAAAGTTTTGTGTTGCATTAAAACTTCAAAGATTTTTTAGTAAATAGTAGAAGCCAGCTGAAGTTCCTATGTTATCACCAAGCAGTAAGAGGTGACCTGCCTTTGGGGAAGATGGTTGTGTCAGTTCACAGTCGTTATTCTGTTCTTAATTGTGGGTGAAGGAAAGAGAGAGGTTTTTGAGCTAAGAGAAATGCAGTTTCCTGTTCACATGTACATATTTTAGAGGGAGTTTGTTAACCAGGAGGGCAAAGCTGAGTGCTATAATCCTTGCACATGGATCTTACAGGATTGGGCTTTTCTATCCGCAGTTGACCTGCTTTGGCTTTTATTGCACATCTTTTTGCTCTTGAACTTACAAATTCATTCCACTCAGTATTTGCCTTCTGATCTACATTCTGACAGCAGTCCCAAGAAAGTGGTGAGGGTCCCTACCAAATACTCAGCCCCTCCCCAGAAGGCTGATGTAGAAGACTTCCATGGTGTTGCAGGTCTCATGAAAACCTCTGCACAAGGGGCTGAGGAATTACAAAGAATTTAAAGTTCTTAAAAGACAGAGTTTGAAGGCCAGTCCACAAATTGACTCTAACCCTTCTGTCTCAGCACACAAGCCAGGTGAAAAATTAATTGGTTGTAAATGGGTGCAACTGCTTCTTTGTATTTGTGGCTTATTGATAATTTTGTCCTTAGTTCTGGTCCCTGAAAGTTTGGATAGCAATAACACAGCAGGGAGATAGGCAACTTCTGCTGTTGAGGTGGCATAAGGGTTCTTTGTGAGGAATAGCCTTGAAATTCTGTTCCAGAAAGAAGTGAGGGGACCAGGTTTGTATCATGGATTACGAGTTGTAGCTTGTGATGTGAAGTACCATAAGAGCTCTGGGTGGAGACCACATTCACGGAGCTGTCAGAGATGGGGCAAAAAGCAGTTTTGTGACTCTGAGGACTTAGAGTGTGAAGCAAGGAACTAGTAACTCAATGGAGAAAAGCAGAGAAAAGGATGAGAAACTCTTGGTGCTGTTTACTGGGATCCTATGAGAATGGGTGGCAGAACATGGAGAGGGTTTGGTGCTGAAAGACACCACTTAGGTTAAAGCAGTGATAGAACTGCTTTAATTCAGGTTACAAACCCCACCTCGTTTGTGTGTGCAAGCACTTCAGGCACAGGAGGAAGAGAGGGAAATAGCAGAAGGACCTGGCTGTATCACTGGGGGAACTACAAGAGCAGAGAGGGAAGATGATTCATCAGGCAGCTGTGAGAGGCTGTATGATCTCCTGAGCTGGGATTAGTTCTGGTGAGTCTGATAAAGTGCAAGTCCTCTCACTTCATATCCTTCAGCTGCAGAAAGGAAGAAGGAGAGCATTCATCCTCCTTTCATCCTCCTTTCCCACTCTTTTCTCCCTGGGAAGACTGACTGTACATTGCCTCCCAAGTTGTCAGCCTCCAAAAGGGCTGTTTTAAAGACATTTGCTAATCTGCCCAGGGTCTCGAGAGAATCTGAACTGCATTGCTGCATTGGCTGTTTCTTTCCTGCCTTGTGCACCTTCTTTGATTTGTTTTTCAGTCAATGCAGACAGCAATTATTCCCTGTAGAAATGCTTTTTAAATACAACTATGAGTCTGCAGAAATTACGAGGAAAACTACAGCATAATGAAGTACATAAACCCAATGCTGATGCTGAAATAACTTTTGGCTTGCAACAGAGGAGACTCGCAAGTCTTGATAGTGATGAGCTAGTAGCATTTTAATATGGGAGTTCTAAAGGTTTTAAAAATTTCCCAGCAATTTTTATATTACATGACATTTCAGTTAATCGCGCAATACCATTAGAAAAGGAGGGAAGGATTTGTTTGACAAATGATGACAGTGTAAGTAATGATTTAGGTGCTGTGCCACTTGAATGCTAATTCTGTTATGGCTTGGAACATGAGACATAATTAATTTAGAAGGTTTTCATGTGATTGACAAGGATCCAGAAATTAGCCCACAGCTGTTCCCTGTTCAGAAAGTAGCTCCTTATTTTGCAAGAGGTGACAGAATAACCATTTGAAATATTTGAATAACCATTTCATTGTATCCTGGGCTTCAGTAAGTAAAGGCAGATCCACAATCAGGGATTGTGTCAAGAGCAGCACATGTTGTACTCCTGGGTGTGTGGGGACAGGACACAAAGCTCTTTCTCACCATGAGCTGGGGATAAAAGATGTGATAAGAGCATCTGGCTTACAAGAGTGCTTGCAGTGCTCACAGCTGTTCCCAGAGCTGTTCCTCATTCCATGTGGGGGTTCCCAGCATCCCACAAGGATATACCTGAGCTGATCTCTGCTTCCAAACAAGCCGTGCCCAAACATCTCTGTCCTGTTCTGGAGTGGGAGGTTGGAGCTCCAGGAGATGTCCATCAGCTTATCACAGGATTGGTGGCGTGTTTGAGAGGGGAAGTTTGAGATCTCCTCCAGTCCTGCATGAGATCAAAGTGGGAGATGAAGAAATAGCAGTATGTTTTTCCTCCATCCAGTTTGTATCTCATTTTGGAGGCACTACCCTACTTTGAGCAAAGCCAAAAAGCCAAGTCCTATTGGAAATTGAAATGTACCAAGTGGCCTCTCAGGATATTTCAATGAAAGTAAATTGTGGCTATAAAGCAATAGACATAATTGGACAACTGATGTCTAAGATGGAACTGGAGCTCCTTACATCATTCAGAGCCCTTGGAGATGCTCTAATTTTGCATTTCCTGAGGTATTTGTGCATGGGTAGAACTCAAGTTGTAAAGTGGCTTTACACTGCTGTGTTCCTACTCCTGCATAATATCCTGTAATTTCATAAATGATGTTAACTCTAATGATTTAACAAGAAATATAATTACGGTTTCTACAGCAACCATGACTTTAAATATCCTGAATTATGTACATGTATAATCTCAAATATAATGAAAGACTAATGCAGCTCATTGCATGTAAATTATATTCAAAGTTAAAACTTTCAGGAGAGAACTGCTTTTGAATGATCAGGATGGGAAAACGTGCATGAGAAACTCCTCCTTAATGTCAGGATTTATGCTGGTTCATGCTCAGATTGTTAAAAATAAAGTATACTTTGGACTTTCCAAGCCGATTTCTTTCTTGACTGAACATAAAGAGGTGAATATAGTTTGTCAGTGTTGTTTTCACTGTATAGAAGTTTATGAACACACCTTCTGATGCAGAATTATTGTGCTGCTCCCAGGAAATGTTGACACCACTTGTGATTTGGGAAAGTAACATTGTGCTAGCAAATTGCTGATGGCTCTTTGCTTTGTTTCTTTGAGGCCTTGCTCTGTGTCTGAGGGTGCTGTGTTCTGATCAGCAAAAAACCACCCCAGAGATGTCTGCCTTTGGGAATAAGTACATTTGTGTGAAGTCAGTTTTAGCCCTCACAGAAGCTTGCTGTGCTCTACTGTAAGTAAGGGAAAGGAAGGAGTTTGGAAAGAATGCCAGCACTGCTCTAAGCAGGGGGGCAGTTCTGAGTGAGGGGTCAATGTTTGGGCTGAAAAAACAGATATCCCTAAAAGAGTTGGGAAAGTTGTCAAAGGGCTGAGAACCCCAAAGCGGTGGAAGCGCAGGGCCTCCCTCCCCATTCAAACCAGAGAGGAGCAATTCTCCTTCCAGGCAGCAGAAATGTGAATTTTCAATATGTCTTTTGCTTTAAAACTCTTCAAATGCATATTATAGAGTGGGCTTGGGAGGATTCCTTTCTTGTCTCCCAGTCACAGCTCTGATGCCTTAAGTACAGAAGATAAGGCCAAATATTTTTTTTCCCTTAAATTTGAAGGGACTTTTTTTTCCTGGAGTGGATATTTTCTTTTGGATTTTTGTCAGTGTCTGAGAGCAGCATTTGATTTGGTGTCTCCAAACGAGTAGTTCTGTGCTTTGTACCCCAGTAGATCTGTGAAATATAGAGGAAATACAACACCAAATACTTAAACATTTAATAAGGACTTGAACTATAAGTCTTTATAAATAACTCTTCTGATAATAATGTATATTATTAATGAATAGAAAATAAGTGTGGCTATTTTATTTAGGGTACCTGTCCTTGTGGTTTGAACCTAAGAAGTTAAGATCGTGATTTAATTTCTGAGTTTATATTTCTAGCTTTAGGTAAGCAGTTCAGTAAAAAACATGCTGGCGAGTCAGTGAAATTTCAAACAGAAATAAAAGCACACCAGGAGTTAGAACAAAAACCAAGCTAACAAGATGCTGGCAGAGATAATGATTTTTGTCTAGCAGGAGGATTTAAAATATTCAGGATCCAATCTCCTGCCCCTGTTATCCTCTGACTAAACTGTGATAAGTTTTAATGCTACTGAATGACACATACATTAGTTTACCTTGAAAAATCTTTTTCCTCTTTTGTTCTAATGTGACCAAAGCTGCCAAGTTGCCATAAACAAGGCTGGGTCTTATGTCAAATACTTTACCTCAGTTTGCAGAGACAGTGAATAAACTAATCTCTTTTTCTCTTTACAGGATGCTTTTGGTGAAAAGGTGTGTTTAATACTTTCACTGTTGATTTCCCTCCTTAGGATTATATAACCACCAGATGTCTCTAAAACCATACTCTCTCATAAACATTTTATAATCTTTGAAGATGTTGAAAATCTGGGATTTATAGGACTATTGCATTCATCTACCCAGGGATCAAAAGCTCTATTACCCCAAGTGCAAAGTCAGAAAATTTATTTAGCTGAGCAGATAAGTTTGAGAATTTTCAAAAGTCCTCATTTAATCTATATACAGTAAAATCTAATATACTAACCTCCTTTTGAGATATAAAATTAAAATCCCTGTAGGATACAATACTTTTATCAAAAATGTGATTAAGGGGAGATTTATTAAGCGGGACAGCAATCCCATGAATCTGAATAAGCCATGTGGTATTTTATTTCCTTTTGCTTATTTGAAGTTCATTCACTTTCATACAAGTAGATTTTTTTAAAATTCATATAAAGAAGTCCCCAGTGCATCAGAATTTTTGAAGAACTGGAGGAAGATATCAACCTGATGTTCTGAAGGATCCCTATTGCAAATATGCAATCCTTGACCTTCCTCTATTAAATCTTGGGGCTGATGATTTGGTTAGATGAGAGAACAGCGAAAATATGATCTTGTAAATATTCAGAGTAGGAGTACACAGGCTGAGGATACTGCTTGGTACAAACTGGGACCAGCTGATGGGAAAAGGCACATCCACTTGGAAAAGGTGAACTTGACCTTTGCAAATCCTGGCCTGCATCAAAAAAAGGTATCACCAGCAGTCTGAGGGAAGTTGTTCTCTGTCTTAACTCTGGAGGCCCCACTATAGTTCAGCATCCAGCTCTGGGGTCCTGGCACAGGAAGGACATGGAACTGTTGAAGCCAGTCTAGAGAAGGGCACAGAGCTGCTCCCAGGGCTGGAGCCCCTCTGCTCTGGAGCCAGGCTGGGAGAGCTGGGGGTGCTCACCTGGAGAGGAGAAGGCTCCAGGGAGAGCTCAGAGCCCCTGCCAGGGCCTAAAGGGGCTCCAGGAGGGCTGGAGAGGGACTGGGGACAAGGGATGGAGGGACAGGACACAGGAAATGGCTTCCCACTGCCAGAGGGCAGGGATAGATATGATATTGGGAAGGAATTGTTCCTTGTGAGGGTGGGGAGGCCCTAGCAGAGATTTCCAGAGAAGCTGTGGCTCCCAGGAAGTGGATTCCTGGAAGAGTCCAAGGCCAGGTTGGACAAGGCTTGGAGCAACCTGGGGTAGTGGAAAGTGTCCCTGGCCATGGCAGGCAATGGAACGGGGTGAGATTTAAGGTCCATTTTCACCCAAAGTATTCTGTGCTTTATGAAATTAAAACTGTTGAGGAAGAAGGTGAAGCCCAAGGGTCTCCAGCATGAGAGCTGGGAACTGGAGCAGGTCCTTCCCAGAGACAGGGAATGCCGGTACCTCGTGCTTCCTAAGGGAAAAGAATTGGCACTATTTTTGCACTTGCACTTTTGCTTTCCCCATGCTTGGGAGAATTCAGAGCTGTGACCTAAGGTTGACTTCCATGTAGACCTTGAGTAGCTGATACAGCTGTTGGGTAGGAAGTTACCTAAGGAGCTATCAGATGGGGCAGAGCCATCTGATCACTGTGGCCATGTCTTGGCTGTATCATTGAGGCATCAGGGAAAGGCACCCAGTGGCAGCACTGCTGGTACCTCTTGCATTTCCCTGGTGATTGCATTGGTTCAGCTCTAGCTGACCTCAAATCCAAACAGTTGAGCTCATCTGGATTTAGCCATCCTCAGGAAAGAAACTTAATCTTTAAAGTGAATTTCAAGCATGACTGCACACAAACCCCCCAACCCTCTGAACTGGCAGACCTGCAGTAGTGGTTGGGTGTTCCAAAGCTTTAGGAGCTTTTCTTCCTGTACTCATGGAGCTGTAGCTACAACTTCATTTAATGCAGGTGACTAAACAGCTGTTAGGTGATAACTTTCATTGCCAGCTTAAGCCAAAGTGGTTTCTGCTGTTGTACAATATTTTATCTGCCTTTTTTCTGTACAAATGATAGGTAACAGCTTTGTACCTGGAAGGTAATTCCTGAAGAAAGCTTCAGCCCTGGTAACTACAAGCAAGTGGTTTGCCAAGTCCAAATGTCAGTGTTTGGGGCTTTCTTTTTTTTAGTGATCTAGTCTGACTAATTATGTTTATAATATGAATGATGCTATCAACATTTACTTAGAGTAACGTAAAAATGCACATATCTTTTGGGAGTCCCAGTTTTGCAGTAAAAACAAGATAAGCAAGACCTGATGTTCATAAGAGTTTGCTGCTCTTGCCTGCTATAATTCTCTAGTGTTCCCATTCTGTCCTGAGTTGCCTCCCACGTGTCCAGCTGACACCTGTAGAAGAGGAGTGAAGTGTTGGTGGTGGGTTTGAGGGATGCCTGTGCTGGATGGATGGCAGCACGTGTACCACCTAGTAGAGGCATGTAATACCTGAACTTATCATGCAGTCCTTCCATATGCAGAGACTTCCTTTTCCACTTACCAAAAGGTTGCAGACTCTTTTCATCCCACAGCTGTTGTTCAGAACTTTGCAGGAACTTAAAATCTCCTGACACCTCTGTATCTTATCGAATTTGTTTGTAATTGCTGATATGCTCAGGGATGCTTGGAGGAAAAGCAATTTTAGGTTGCATGGTGTTAAAACAAGAAGGCTGGTCTGTTCCATTCTGTGCTTCGCTTACTCCTCCCCTTGCTTTGGGAGTGCTCTCTGTGAAGCTGTGAAAAGCTGTTTCCTGTGGTATTCCATCTCAAGCTGCCTGGTGACCATGTTTCTTTGCTCCACTGACTGTGAAACAGGGCCTGATGCAAAAGGCCAGCTCAGTAAAATGTGTAGGCCTGGACTCCTCTGTGTGTCAAACATCTATTGGTACCCTCAGGCTGGCTTAGAGTCTGTGAAGATACTGAAGCATTTGCAGGAGCTGGGGGTATTCTGGTTAAATGGAGAAAAAGAATATGGAATCTTTTCCAATCACATTTTTTTTTTTTGTAAATAGCAATCATAGTCTTATATTATTTTAATAACTAATGTCTTTATACTTGGAGCTGATTTTCAAAAAAAGTGTTTATTACTGTCGGAGTCACTTTTCAACAACATTGGTCATATAGCAAGAGCCCCAGCACATGCAATCAAGTTATCAATGGAGAATGAGGTTTGTGTCAATCAAATTGAACTCTAGAAATTAGGAAGGTGGTGCAATCCAGCTGTCCAGGCTCTCCCATCATCACATCCCATTTAAAAAAATGCATTAGGTAGTAAGAATTGTTTTTGTGAGACATTTATATGCTGTACATATATGAAGGTATGTAGAACACACAGATTATATTACTCCTTTTCCTTGTCTGCTTGGAGGCACAACCAGTGTAACTGGCTACATTATGAAATGTTCACTATCTCAAAAGGAGCCTTTTGCCTGGGCTATTTATTTATTCGTCTTGTTCTGTAGTGAACACAATGGATGAATTAGCACAGTGACCTGTGTTTGTGTGGTACCTACCCCTGCATCGTATCAGGCAGAACAAGGTTAAGAGCTGCATGTGCAAATTTTGCACCATTGAAATGATTTATATTGTTATCCATTTTTTGTAGGAATCATTAATGAGTCAATGTAGTGTGGGAATCTGAGGCAAGGGGTGTAAAGAATGTGTATACTGATCAATAATTTGTGTGAGCTTGAAAAACATGTTATTGAAATCAGTCATAATTAGCTGTAGCTAAAATCCTAATAAATCACTAATAGTGGAGTAGTTCTCTTCAAATTGAAAAAAAAAATGGAAAGACTAAGGGGGGGGGGATCAAACCAGTGAGCTATGAAATTATTCAGGAAAGGAAATGATGACAAGAAGAACTGATGCTCATAAAAAGATAACCTGTATGGGAACATTTTAGTGAAGAAAATCCCTATTTTCCTGAGCAATGAGGAGAAATTGAGAGAATAAATGATTATTTATTCCCAGGAAGCATGAGGCTCCCTGTATAACTGAGTTTGTGTGTTACCACCCTCTGAAACGTGTGCTGCAGTTTTGCCATTCTACATTATGAATGTTTTTAATGGGAATAGCTAATTTCAATTGAAATACTTCATCTTTCAGATAAGAAAGATGCTGGCCTCAAGATAGATTTTAAAGCAGAGCCCTCAATTTTTTTAGAAGTAAATTAATTTTCTGTCCTATGCAGAGGATTGCAGAGGAGCTTGCTATTCCATTACTGTCAATTGATTGAGGAAGAGGAGGGGAAAGTCTATAATCATAACTTGCTGTGTGTGTGGAAAGGAACAGAATGGAAGTTCAACCCTGGCATTGCAGTTATTGATGTCAATAACATAACCAGCTTTTTACATGGAAACCTACATGCTGCAAACAAACTGGAACATAAAATGCTGGCAGCCATTCACAGGATTCCTCTGCTGTCAAAGTTAATGTTCTGAATGAATGTATGTATGCAATTAATATTTGCAGGCATGGGGATATACCTCAAAATCATAAAAGTCAAATCCTGTCATTGTCAAGGCAATCAAACTAGGTAACATCTAACTCCTCAGACTACTGCATAAGCAGCAGCAAATATGTTTATATGAAGTACTTTTTAGATCTATTTGGAGCACCAGGTCAAGGTTTGGTTATCTCACTAAAATAAAAAAAAAGTAAGATGGTAAAAAAGAATTAGGAAGTGAATAGTCAGGATAACAGATGCAATTTCTATCCAGGGAAAGAATGAAAAAAAGTGTTTTTTTGTTTTTTTTTTTTTTTTTTTTTTTTTTTTTTTTTTTTTTTTTTTTTTTTTTTGTCTGGAGCACAATTTAGTGAAATTTTTGAAGGATTTAAGCTAGTTAAGGACATTTATAACACGATTTCTTAAGGTATACTTGAGGGTATTGAGAGAAAACGTGTTTCTCTCACAAGGGGCACACAGGGCAGAGAACACAGGGACCATCTGTCTGGCAGGCATGAGGGGTCCTTTGTGGCCATCACAGAGCTTTTGGGAGAGTGACTTGTCTGTATTCAGCTGGTTGGATTCCTTCCACATCTCTTTTGTCCTTATGTGTAAGGACTTCTCTGTGCAGGTGAATTTATCTTTGCACACATGTACATTTTTTCAAGCTAAAAGCTAAAAGGAATGAGAAGGTTACAGCTCAGCAGCCCCTGGGGGTGCAGGAGAACACTTGGGGACCAGGGACCAGCTGCACAGCCATGCTCTTCCCAGCACACAGGCCTTTCTGCAGCTTCCCACCAAACAGGGCCATGTGTGGCACCAGCAAAGTATGACCTGGCTGTGTTTGGGAGCCTCATCTCCCAGAGCTGTCTTTGACCTGTTTGGAGTTTTCTAGTGGAGCATTTTACTTGTCAGTGCCCTGCCTGAAGCCCAAACAGATGAGTTTTAACTATTTTTAAAAAATTTCTGTCTCCAAACCCGACTTGAACAGTGTGACAAGCCTGTCTTGGGAGCTGTGACTCCCTTGTGCTGCCATTTTAATTTAGAGTATTTTTATCCATCACCTCAAGGACAAGGTTTCCTCCTCCAGCTGTGTTATGTCTGTTGCCAATTCACTTTTGGGTTGGTACTGGAACAAGGATCTAATTGCAGATACCTGATTAAGATCAGGTTTGCAGTGTCTCACACTTCAGTGGAAGCTGTCCACCACCAAGGAGGGTAGAAATGAGGCCTGTGCTTAGTGCCTTCACAGATGTGAAAATTCTGTGACCACGCAAGATCATTTTGTTCAGCTAGTTTTCCAATGTGAGTATCTTGTAATAACAATCTCTCCACAAATAGCATTCAAATTGTTTTCCCACACTTAATGACATTGCTGTGACATTTTCATGCACTTCCCAAACTATTTCTTATTATATTCTTGCAGTGTGATGAAAACACTATGGGCTCTCTGCAGGTTGGCCCTGTGCTAATATTGCTGTTGTACTCACACCCATGGACACTGTAATGATGCTGTAATGTTTTATTGCTACATGTAGGAAAACTGCAAGAAGGGATTTTTCTGCCCTGTGAAATAGAGGCTAGTCAAAAGATTTTAGCCTGTCACAGATGAAAAGGCTTGAACACAACATCAGGTGTCCTTTGTTTCCATGGAAAGGGCTCGACCATGAAAACATGCCTCTTTTTAACAGACTGCATTTAAGATATCTTTAGAGCTGTTTTACTTAGGCCTCTTGAGCCAGAGATAGGCAATAAGAAAATAATTATTTTCTTTCTCAGCAGCTTCTACTTGCCTAAACCTAACATGAAGCATTAGAAAAAGCATCTTTCTATTTTGGTTTGGTTTCAGGACATGGAGTTTTCAATCAAATAATATTTTTATTTGTTGCACTGATGATTGAAATGAAATATTGTACCCCTGTTCACACGAGGTGCAGCTCTTGTAGAGACAAGTGCTTTGGTGAAACTTGCTTTAAAATCATTCCCTGGAGAGTTGTTTTGCAAGGCTTGTAGCAGACAGAGCTGTTGCAGTTTAAGTACATTATGGAGTTCTTCCTTTCACTTCATTAGGCTTTGGATGACAATGCCCTATGTTGCCAAACTGTCTCATCCTTATCTGCCACTTCTATGGAACTGTTTTTAGCAGTGCTCATTGGAATGAGCAGGCTAACATAAGAGATTAGAATTCCAAATAGAGAAACATATCCACATTTTCCCTGGAAGAATGAGGGCGATACACAAGCCTTGCCAGCTGGATGATTTGCGGAGTAGAAAGTAGCATAATTCCGAAAATCTTTTTTTGGTTATGTTTCTTCTAAAATGAAGCAGTTTCAAATTTTCTGCTCTGGAGATTCAGATTTTTCTTGTTGTAATCTTTTTTTCCCTCTTCCATGTCATGATTCCTGTTCAGTGAATCAAATCTCGATGGCTTTTCAAAGCTAAACTTCTACAGCACCAGTAATAATATTGTTGCCATTATATTATCCTTTTACATAGGCTTAAAGGCCAGTTTATGACTGAAAGGGAATATCTACAACCAGTAGGGTCCTGATTCTAATTTGCATGTAAATTAAACATTTCAGAATATGACTGTGATTTCTGAATGCACACAAAGTATGCTGTTTTGATTCCTGGAAAATAAAAATGCATAACATTAATACGAAGAATATGATTTATATACTGGCTCTTTTATCTTACCAATTTCTGTTCATTTGAGGGTTGTTTTTTTTTTTTTTTTTTTTGAAAGCTTCTGAGGCAATGGCTGATTATTCCTGCTATAATGTGGAACGGGATGTGACAAAACTGTACTTAATTCCATCCACATTAATAGAGAAACTCTCAGATTAAATTCTGGCTGAAGCCCAGCAATGTAGGCTGTTAGTATCTAGTGTTATGCTCTTATGGGTGGGTGATGAAGGTATGAGAGGAAATGGAGGGGAAGGAATTTTGATATATGGATTTTTTTATATTTTCTGGTATATCAGATTGTGTTTAACATTATCCTCTTATTCTTTGTTTGAGATGAACAATACAAAAGATGAAAAAAGGATAGCTGAGAGAAGCTAAAAACCAATCAATCAACTAAATAAAGATAAGGGAATAAATGAAACAGGGAGAAATAAAAAAAGAACAAGATATCTCCTAGCTCTTAGCTTGTATTTAAAATTTGTTCATGGATTCTGTAAGAGTCATTAAAAATGCTGAAATTTCCCCAGTTCTTTTAAACAGAGATGCTCATGTTTACTACCATTTGGTTGAGTTTGTTAGAGTTACTCAAACTGCTGAGTTATTGGAAATATTCAGACTCACCAGCACAGCTGAAAGAAAATAAAGCTCCAGAAAAAGTTGAGGAATATGGATTTATTTTATTTTTTAATGAGAATATCTTCTTTCATGATGACAGGCATTCCCACTGCTGGAGCTACTCTTAACGTGTACTAATGAAGATGTGTCACAGGGAGTGAACCACAGGACACTCCTGTCTGGAAGGCAAACATCAGCCTGGGTGATATACAAGTGAGCAAATACCAGAAAGAATTTGGAAAAAAAGACATTTTGGGGTCGTATATGGGAAGAACTTTCCAAAGAGCATGTTTACAGCAGCAAGGGCTCAAGCCCTTTGCTTTCTTTCGGGCTGAGCACTGATCCCGGTGGATTCTGGAAATTGTACATGCTTTGGATAGAGGCTGGGTTGGTTTTTCTGATCGATCAGTGAACTCTGAGCTTCTTGTGTGGGAAAGAAAATCCCCACACTCTTCTTCTCTTAACCCTCCTACCCTGTATTAATTGGCCCCAGGGGAGGGAGGCATGTGGAAGGCATAGCCTCATCCTGAGCCTCCCACGGCAGCCAAGCTTTGGCTGCTTTGCTTATGGCTGTGGTTTTACTTGGCCGGAAAAGCAGGCTGGCTCTTCAGGAGCAAAGTTGCTGCACATGTGCTGAGTGGCCAATTTGTCTAACAAAGAAAAATAACCAAGTGTCTTTGGTGGAGGCCATGGAAAAGTCGAGATGTGGGTTGCTATCCTTTATTTTAAGCCCACTCTGGACACTAGTGTGGGAGAAGAGACATCCACCCAGGCTTGCTCACCTGCAGGAATATAGAAGAATTCTGTATAAAAGAACAGAAAAGCAGCAGAGATGTAATACTGTGCTTTAAGCCCAGATGACTTTCTGCTGCCCTCTCCACAGTTCCCTCTTTGTCTCCCAGGTTTACCAGCTAACTTCCCATTTGCCTTTGAAGTGCATGTGCAGCCTGTCTGTGTGGAGTGATCCAGCTGTGTCATGCAATAAACTGGCCAGGGCAGTGCCAGTGCTGCCATGCAGATGGGATTTTCACTGATAGGTGATGAGTATTTTGAGGAACACAACTTTACTGGGAATCTAGATGCACCTGAGCAATAGACTGGTGGTAATGCAGTGCTGGGATCGCACAAGGGTGATGAAGCACTTGTATAAACTGGCCGTGGGTGCAGGTGCCAGATGTGAGCCCTAACCATGCTGCTTCTCTGTGTGGACATGGGACTGCTCTCACCACAGGTGAAACCCATCAGCTTCTCCTGGGGCTGTGTTTAGACTTTCAGTGACAGGCAGTACACTATATGCTATGAGAGATGAGTTCCTGAGGTATGGAAACTCTGAGACTAACTTCCTGAATGTGTTACTTTCTCTTCCACTCTTGTTTAAATTGTTTTTGCTGACCATTCCTGAGCCTGAATACATATCCATGGTTGGGTTTTGTGTCAAGGAGGTGATGTTTAGCAAGGTTGCTACTGTTATTATCCCAGTTGGTTAAAACAGTTCCAAGACAAGTGCTCCCAGGAAAAACTGATCTGTAACAGTTTGAGGACTGTTAGTTTTGGCTTAATCTCCCTGGGTCTCACAGTGTCCATTGAATGGGTGCCCTGACCTAATTGCTTGGCCTCCTCTGAAAGGTGATTGCTCCACTGCTTCATGCACAAAAGTGTTCAAATCCCTGTACAGTGCTGCAGCAGGGAAGATAAAAATCCAGAGGTACTTCTGCTCAGCTGGGCTGGAGGGTAAAAAAGCCCTTTTTACAGGAAGTCAATAGGAAGCACCTTGTTCTTGTTTATTTAGAAGGTTTATTCATCCTCCTATGGAAACTCCTGGTTCCCAAATTTAATTGTTTTATGGAAGAGTCCTTGAGCATTCATTGGCAGTTGCAGATGCCTTCTGAAGGAATTCCAATAGAGACCTGACAAATCTGGCATATCATCAGTATGCAGCCAAGGAGTCAGGGCACCTGAGTGAGTGGCTGGGGAGGAGGAGGAGTCACAATTTGTTTGAGGGCTAATGGCAGTTTGGGGGGGGATGGAGGGAGCTGGACATAATATAAAACCTAGTTAGGATGTAGAGCATTAACTGTAGTGCCAGTGCTGGTCTGGCTGGTATGTTTGCATGTGCTTAGATCACAGATCAAGCAGCTTAGACTACAGGTGAAAGCAGAGTAATATGATATGAAAAAAAATAAATATATATATATATCTGACATTGTAGCTGATAGGAGAAACCATGAGACAGTCTATTAAGAGCTGGTCAAGTCTATGTAAAGTGGCATCAGAGTTGTGTTTGGGCTGGTGCAGCCACTGACCAGCAGTACTACCTCTTGCAATACACTGCATCGCTAGGCAAAGCAGTTCCCAATTTTTTTGGGAACACTCATGCCCTTTAAGCCATTGGCATTCAGTGACAAGTTATTTAAAATAAATGGAGTACATGTCAGTGCTCTGCTCTGTTGTTCCTTTTTTCTTCCTAGAACAATGCCAGCTGCCTAGCACATGTGTTAGACTTGGGTCCACTTTAATCAGCATGTGCAAACTCATAAAGTTAATGAGCTCCAATTCACTTTGATTTAAAACGATCAAAACAAAAGTACATACTACCCCCTCTTGCCTTTCAACTGATACTTACATTTTAATTTGACAAAGACAAAGAAAGTCCCCTCTGCTGGCAACTGATGTAATAGTTTTCAAACCTAAAGCAATTTCTGTATCAAAGGTATATATATATATACTTAAGAGCTCCCTCCTCTGAAGGAATTTCCTCTGAAGGAACTGTTTGAGGAACAACTCTCAAACTTTGTTTCTGCTACCAGCAGGGCGTTTTTAGGCCCTGCTGGAGCACTGGGGATATTACATTGCAAAGCCTTGCTATTAAAAAGAAGGTGATTGAAGTTAGGAGTGCAATGAAATATCTGCAAGATGGAAAACTGGTTGAAAAGATGCTATTACAGTCCTTTCTGAAAGTTATCAGTACAGAAGAGCTGTTTTCAGTATACACTGTAAACACTGATGCTCTTTTGGAGAGCATCAGATTGCTGACACTGTTATTTGTCACACCACGCTCACTCAGAGGGTAATACTTCATTTTCAAACTGCACACTCAGAGACTTTTTTTATTTCCAGTTTCATCACTCAGTATCCACAATCAAAATGGTGCTGATCAAACATCAGCATCTCAAAGAAGTTTGGAAAATTAACAAATAAAGCCTCACAAGTGACAGGTAATATGTGTGTTTATGTGATAGGAAAACCTCCAAACATTACAAACAGAGCTGTCTTTGCAGAAGTCTTGGGGATGTCTCCACCACAATCCAGATTTTTTTCCGAGGCTCCTTTTGCTGAACTCTGCAGTATGTCTGCCCCTTTCCTGGGGCTGGGCTATTGTGTGTGGTAATTGCTACAGCAGCTACACAAGCCAGTTGTAAATGTGGCCTGAAAGGAAAATGAATCCATTTTGGGTGGTTAATGCTCACATCTCCAGAAGTTCTTATTCTCATTTACCCATGTCTTGTCAACACTCAGGAGAAGGAAGAGCTAACTCACTGCCAGCCCAGCTTCCTGGAGATAACACCCTATTTCCAGGTGAGGACAGATACACAGTCTATGTGGAGCTTTCACTCTTGTTAAAATCAAAGATGTGCTGGTATAAAATTATTCCTACTAGGAATTTACTGTGGCCCAATTTTCAGCAGACATGTAGCAGCCTGGAGGGTACTGTCACCTTTTGGACAGCAAAAATGAATGCCACTCTTTAAAAGGTGTATTTAACAACATAAAAGGTATATTTAACAAAGAATGAAATAGAATGTGAACATCTGTCATCACTAAAGGTGTTTTTGTTCACTCATCTAACATAGACAGCTGTGGTTTTTCTGTGGTGATTGCATAATATGTCATGCAGCTCAGAGAATTGATAGGGTTGTAAAAGCTTATGCTTTCAGTGATAAAGTACTCTCTCCTCTCTTCTTAACTCCTGTGGCATCCTAAAGTGCAGGGGGTTCAGTGTAGGAGCATCCGTGGACAGCAGGGAGAAGGAACTCTGCAGACTTGAGATATTCTAGAAACACGTGGTTTTATTGCAAGGGTCGTGGGTAAAGAGGGCTTTGCTTTCAGCCACCAGCCTCGGCTGAAGGGATGCCCCAAAGAGAAGAGGGTATGAGGTAAGGGAGCTAAAAAAGCTAAGAGGGGTAAGAGAGATAAGAGAGAGGTAAGAGCAAGAGAGTAAGAGCAGTAAGAGAGGTGTATAAGAGAGCGAGGACTTTGTTACAATACATTATATCTCCTTTTGTGTTGAATATTGTAATTTACATTGACCAACTGGCGCAAGATACAAAACCTACGAACTTTGCATGCAGCCTATGAGAACTACTATATTACCATATCATCCTATATTCTAAACTCTAAAGACTACTTTTCTTATCTACTTTTTCCCTGATGCCTTGGCAGGGTGGAGAGGAGCTACATTCTTGAGTCCTTTTGTTTTCTGTCCTTCAACCTGAAGCCAGCTAATCACCGTCTTTCTGCCTGCCATGATCACATCTCAAAGCTGGCTTTCATTTCTATTTCACTCACAGGTTTTACATCTCCAGTATGTCTTACTAGGCAATCATATCCATAAGCTCTTCCTGTCCCATCTTTCCCAGCAGTTCAGCACAGGGATATCTGGTGTGAGTATCAAGATTGTCAATGATCTGAGCTCTGGCAGGGTTGGAAGCTGTGATGGCATTGTGGGACAGAGCCCTGCAGACATGAAACCTTGCTGTGGTGCAGGACTCTGGGGATTTGAGGGTTCACAAACCAGAAAAAATACATCAGTGACATAAGGAAGAAGTTTGGTTTTTGTGTTAGCCCTTTGCAGACAGGATGCAGGGTAGCACAAGGCAGGGAAAGATTCAGTCAGTGAGGAACCCCCAGGCTGCATTTTGACAATGCTGATGGACATGTGGACATGGAACAGCCTGGACTGACAGCAGCCATAGTGACCTGCACAGCCAGAGCACTGCCTTGTCTGTCAGCAACTGCTCAGTGCATTGCAAGATGTTTCTCCCTCATTGCCTTTGACTTCTGTGGAAGTAAAATTTTTATCGTGCTATAAATGAGATAACTGAGAGGAACCTGCTACTGGCAATTTGCATGTCAGTTTGTACCTAATTACTGGAATATCAGTACTGAGGCTAAAAGCCTGAAATGGTAATATGAAAAACACACACATAAAACCTGAGCCAAAGGGGAGAAGCTATTTTTAGATGAGGAGCTTTACCTTTTAAAAGGGAAGGATAAACCACATCAGCTTTATTGTTAGTGATAGCATAAATGCTGAGTAATGCAATTTTTGAGTCCAATTAAAAAGGGAAGTCTTGAATTTAAAGGTAATTCACTGCATCATTTGGTGAAATAGCAGACAGAAGAATTAACAAATGCAGCAAACAGGTTAAACTTGTGCCTTCCAATGATCCCATTATCACGATGGAGCCAAGATATGCATGGTGACCCACTGCAGGTGCCAGGGCCATGGTGGGGAAAGGAAAGGTGTGGGGAAGAAGGAATGGCAGAGTGGGGCTGTTAGGGACTCTCACCTGCACTCCTCTGCTCCCTGTGCTACTTGGTGGTGAGACGAGTCAGGAATGAAGGTCTGATGCTTCACCAGAGAAGAAGCAGGACATAGGTGTTAATTTTTGTTTGTGTTTCTCTCCATTCAACTCTATTCTAATTGGCACTAAATTACTCTTCCACAATTTGAGTCAGTTTTGCCAGTGGCAGGGATTGGTAAGTGGTCTTCCTGTCTCAATCTCCACCTACAAAATTTTCCTTGTTATTTTCTCTCCATCCTGCTTAGGAGAGGGAGGGAGAAGGTGGCTGGGTAGTTGACTGGCAGCTGGCAATGGCCAAACCACTATATAGGCAATCTTAGAAGAAGAGGAAATGCTCTGCATGTGGTTCATTCAGGTTGTTTTGTTTTGTTTTGTTTTCAACAGGAGGAAGTTGGAGGCTCTTTGAAGGGAGAAATATCTTCAAAAGTTTTGTAGCTCAAGGTCTGTGTCTGCAAGAACAAGTCCTGACCTATGAAACATGAAACAACTCCAGGTATGTTCCCACTCATCCTGCTGTTACTTTTCCTGCATGACATTCCAGCTCCTGGTCTGCTGTGTGCCATCGTGGGGGCAGACCATCCCTAATCACAGATGAAAGCTGCACCCTGGTCCAGCTCCAGGTGGGCTGGAGCCTCCTAATCTCTTCTCCCTGTCCTTTCTTTCTCCTCTGCCACCCCAGGCCACCTGGCAGGGCTGGTGGCTCACCCCTCTCTTGGCACAATTAGAGGTGCTCTGCCTCATCCTGAAGCCCTCAAAGCCTTTTCAATTTCCCCATCCCTGTACTTGACTGTCCTCAAACCCCCAAAGCTCTTTCTATGGAGTGTCCCTACAAAAGCTTGCTGAAAGCTGAGGATGAGCTGCCATTCCCATAATCTCTGAAAAGCTTTTCTATGCTGCTGCATGTCTCTGCTGCTCTTTGCATTGCACCCAGGGATACCTGTGTCTCTGGTTGTAGTAACAACAGAGGCCACCTGATAAAATTTCTCTCCTGGTGTTTTGCACCCGTGTTACAGCTAGTTTTAGCCATGAGGTGTTTCAGTGTATCACTGAGAAGATGCTTACACACACACACATTTGGGGACTTTTTTCAAGATTTTCAAAAGAAGAAAAAAGTACTTTATGGGTAAATGATTTAAAGTTCTAGGAAAAATCTGTTTCTTGACCTAATAGTCAGATGTCTGCTTTAGATAAGAGACATGTAATTCCACAGGCATTTAGCAGTGAAACAACTGCAAATGTCTTTAATATAAAATTGCTGAATCTCAGTCCTATATTAACAACATAAACACAGGGATCCATATCAGCAAAATTACTGCTAATGTCACTGAATGACTAAAATATTATGTCTGTAACATAGGTAGAGTAACACAATCAGAAAAAAAAAAAAACAACTTGCTGTATAAAGAGTTCTACTTTGAGACTTGTGACTTTGTGGTCAGATCAATACACATCAGTTTTGCTTTGTTGTATTGTAAAAGCAAAATGTTGTCCGTGGTATTTGACTGCAATTACATCATTTTGTAAGAGTGAAAAATACAGGGCTTTGGACAACAATCAGATGTCCTCCAGAAGATGGCCTTACAATCCAGAAAATAATAGGCCCATGTTACAAGACGTCCTACAGAATTGCTTGTGCTGTCACCCAAATCCTTTGTTAATCTTCATCTGCCTTTCCTTCTAGACTGAGGCAAGCTGTATGTTACTCAGCCTTCATGTTGCTAAGGGCTGTGCTCACAGCCTTAGCATTTTTTGGGTTATTTAGTCCAGTAATCAATCCCAAGCTATTTAAAGCTACTTGTGACCAGCATATAGGGAGAGAAGTGCAGCAGTACTGTTTTGTTTTTATCAGGAGGTGAGAATTTTTCAGGGAAGCAGGGAAAGTTGCACTGAGAATTTTGTGTCCTTAATGTTGTCAATAGAAAATATTAGGTACAAAGGAAATAAGTACATTTTTTAAAGCATAATTTCTGTATTACTTTTCCACCTTCTAAGTGTCCCACTACATTGTGTCTTTAACATACTGGGGTAAAGTTTCCAGGTAGAAAGTCTGGTAGAAGACAGAGGGAAGGAGTTTGATCTGAGCTTCAAACTGTTCCCCCAAAAGGAGAGAACATAAGGTGAAGCTTTAAGAATTTTCCTGACTTGCTGCCAAAATCTTGTGCTCAGGCAGTTTGAATGTTCATTGACTGTGTCTGCTTCCCTTCTCCCATTTCCTAGGTTTCTAAGTCTTAAAACTGGGAATGACTCACTCCTGTTCTACCCTTTTAATACTGCTTTTCCTATTATAGAAGTGGCTTCTGTAGCACGTTGTAAAGAAATGCTGTGATACTCTGCATCACACACGGTTATAGAGCACCATGTGTGACTTGGAGTGACTTTATACCTTCCTCTTTCCTTTTTGTTTGCGAATATCTCAGAATCAGATCTCTGGTAGGACCATTAATTAGCCCTCAGATCTGACCTGCCAAAGTGTGGTGGGTCAGTTTGTGGAAAAAGGCTTGGAAATTCAACTGGAGCACGCAGAGCAGTGTCTCAGTGCCTCATTTCTGGAATAAAGAAAAAACACTATGGATAAGTCTCAATTAGAAATTAGAGTAATCTCAATTAGTGATTAGACTAGAGTAAAAAATTAATGTAATGATACTAAATTTTTTTTAAGCTCCAAATGTTAACCAACAACTAGAGCTTAAAAAAAATTTATGTCATTACAACATACTCAGAAATAAATAATAGAACTTTATGTGTAGTTTTGGTTGGGTTTTGACACCAGGGTTTGCTGAGGATGTTTTTGTTCTCAAAGGCATGTTCATGTAGCTAACCCATGATGGGGAATCTGGCTGTGTTATCACTGGGAAAGGGGAGAATTCATGGTTTTATAATAAAGGATAGAAGATGTATCTAAACCATATTCAGAAGCAGAAGTAGATGCTTAGTGGAAACAAGCAGAACAAAATCATATTGCATAGGTGTGCTTCTTGCAGTATGAGTTTCCCAAGTGGATGGAAACCGCAAGCTGGGTGAGGTCAGGGCATTTGGGCCATGCAGCTCTGAGAACTCCATTCCTTGGTAGAAACAACACATATTGCCTGGCAGTATGGAGCTCAACTGAGCTATTGGTAAGGGACTTTAGAGCTGGGTGCTGCTTACCTGAACCTTGTAAATCTGCCTTTAATTCTAAGATGGAAGATTTGAATAGTGTGTATTTGCATATGAATGCAAGCAAAGTTCAAGACATTTAGGAGAAGAAATGGAGGCAAATGTCATAATTCCATCAACATCCAAGATTAATAATGCTTCTTAAAGTACAGGCTAAAAGCATGGGATCCTAGAATCCCAGAATAGTTTGGGTTGGAAGGGATATTGAAGCCCATCCTGTCCCACCCCCTGCCATGGGCAGGGACACCTTCCACTATCCCAGGCTGCTCCAAGCCTCACCCAAACTGCCCTTGGACACTTCCAGGGATGGGGAAGCCACAGCTTCTCTGGGAACCTGTGCCAGGGCCTCACCACCTTCACAGGGAAGAGTTTCTTCCCAATATCCCATCCAAACCTACTTTCTTTAAGTTTAGTAGCACATTATCCTGTCATTACAAACTCTTCTAAATATTCTGTTTTGATCTTTCTTGTTCAGGTCCCCCTGGAGGGCATCATGTCCTTCAGGTCTAACCCCTGCATAACCATAGTCAGCAAACTGCATGTTCCTGCTTGTTGTTTTTTAAAATCACTTATTAACAACCAAGTTTTCATAGGAGAAATACATCCTTCCCCCCACCTCCTGCCTTGATTTTTATCATGATAATCAGCTCTTTTTCTTTTTTTTTTCTTTGTAATACATGATCAACATACTGTCTAAAGTGATGTCGAGACCAAATGGATCTATCTTTGCCCAGATAAATTTACAACCTGTATGTAGTGTTTGTAAAGGCTTTTCTTAACCCTAGCTAATTTTTTCCAGTAGGTCTGTAGGAAATAAAGAACTAAAGGTATTTTATGCCAGATGCAGGAATGTATTATTAATTACCGTTGTTAGTATGTCTGAATGTCAAATAAGTGGTTTGACCAGATTTTTTTCAGAGGAAACTGTGTTGATTGGTCTTTATCTTTCTCTTCTCTGGTGAAAATGACATTTTATATAATGAAGGTGACCTTCTAAGATAGTAATCTGAGATTTGTCATGATATATTTTACAAAGTCTCAACTGATCTTTGAAATTAAAACATCACTGATGTGAGCAGAAGTAAGGAATACACACACCCCTTTTTTAAAAAAAAATTATACTCCAGGCAGGTATCTATGACTAAGTTAAAGAAAGGGCAATACTTTTTACTGTGAAGGATCTTTGTAATGTAAATACATATAAACACAGGAATATATTTTTTAATATCAAAGCCTTGATCTCAAGGGAAATAGCAAAAAGTACAGAAAAATGCAAAATTGCAGAATCCACACAATTTTATTCTGTTACTTTCTGATGTCATTGAAACAGTGAAATATGAAGAACACTCGTTGTAAAGCTGGCAAGATCACTAATCTCTTGTTCACTGCCTGTGCAGTGTTTCCTTGCTTTGAAGGAAGCAGATTCCTGACAGTCATATGAATGTTCATGACCTCGCCTGTTTTCAATGACCTCAGTTAAATTTTTGCCTCTTGTGATAAATGTGGCATTGGGGTAAAAACTCGTGATAAAAGAATATAGAAATATATGTTAGATTGGTGTTAATATAAAAAATGTGAAAAGGTACAGTCTGTAGAAAATTCCCTCCAAGCCAGGCTTCTGCCGTCCCCCAGTCCTGGGACAAAGAACGGGACAGGAGCCATCAGGATGGACAAAGACACTAGCCAACCCAGATAAGAATCAGCATCATACCCAGACAGAGAAATTCGTCCCTGAATGAAAGAGAATTCTCCGCCGAGGAATACATGTTGAAATAACCATGGACTGGCGAGCCCCATCTGCATGTGAAAGGACCCTTCCCGGAATACAATTTGCAAAGTTCGACAAATCCGAGAAACCCATCCAAAAATTATTTGGACTATTTGCCGGACTATTCCATGCACCTGTTTCGCCTCAGGACACGAAACCCCTATAAAACCCCAAGCTGCGATCCGCTCTGTGTGGATTTGGGAAATCTGTACCTTAAAGGACGGACCCCTTGTCCACCCAGCGCTGCGCTGCACGTCCTATTTGTGGTTTTCTCTCTTTATCGGTGATTGGGATTGTTTTATTAATAAATTGTTTCTTTATTAATCCGATTTTTGCTGTTGCATTTATAACACCCCTGATATTCAAAATTTTGTGAAGGAAGGAGGCTGAAGGAGTATCAGAGAAGGCTTTACTCTGGGCTGTTTCTGTCATATGCATTTACTGTTTTGTCAAGTTTGCCTTTTCCAAGTCAGAGTTCCTGTGTTCTCTGCCCAAGTTCTCTCTACTATATCCTTATCCATGATTTTTATGGTACAACCACTGTCCTCATGATGAAGCTGACTGATCAAATCATCTTCATCTCCAGTGTTTTTCTTTCCTCAAAGCCGAGTCATGCAGGAAATTAAGCAGTGCCAGACCTCACAGCTGTCTGTGCTAAAATAATGTTGGCAAGGACTCTCTCTTGGTTTTTGTCCCTCAAGCTGGCCTCACCCAGGGAGTGGTCCCAGCCAACAGACTGATGTGATCTTGCTGCTTGGGGTAGGAAGAGTTCAGCTGTTGGGACACAGCCATGTGTGGCAAGGTGGAAGGGAAAGCCATGCAATAGCAGTTGGCAAAAGTGGGCTTTTTTATTGATCAGTCCAGGATGTAATGTGCATCCCAAACTGTCACAATATGCTGAGTAAAATAAATTTATGCTTTTCAGTCAAATTTCTTAACTGGGATCCAATCAATCCCTGTCCCAGCTATTCTATGTTTTTCCATGTTAGCAATGCTAAAGCTATTCTTTAGCCAAACTCTGGCACCAAAGTGTTTTTACTTGCCCTTATTCTGATCACAGTTTTTCCCATTTCCCCATGTCCTTTCCTGTGCCTTGTGCTGATGGTGGCGTTCCCCACTCCATCTTTAGTTTTTTCCCTCATATCCCTCTTTCCTATCTCACCAGGAACTACCTTCTCTTGGAACACCTTTCTCCAACCTCATGGCAAACCACCTGCTTCATTCAAACCCTTCCTGAAAATGTCTCCCTGCTTACAAAAGCAGAAGGTGGAAAGGAAGTGGGGAAAAACCAAAGCTGGACAGAGGACATGAAGTCTTTCTTGAATAGCACTAACATTCATCCATCCTTCCTTCACTGGTACCTTGTTTCTTTATGAATGCCTTTGCCATGGAATCACAGAAGCACAGACTGGTTTGGGTCAGAAGGCACCTTAAAGCCTTTCCAGTGCCACCCCCTGCCATGGGCATGGGCACCTTCCACTAGACCAGGGTGCTCCAAGACCTGTCCAACCTGGGCAACCATGTCCCAAACACACTGAGAGTAATTTTGGAGCAGATGACTGAACACTACACACAACTGTGGTCCCCTCGTTAACTCCTTAATGAGCTCTTCCAGGGGGCATATGGAAATTAAACAGACCCTGGATCCCCACGACAGGGAAGCAAAGGTTACTTTTTCCCTCTCGAATACCCACATAAGTGAGGACTATCTGGAGATTACAATACCTGGAAGAGACAGTGAATATGCCTTACATTTACTCCTTGCAGTGCCCTGGGAAGCAGAATGACACTGCAGAGAAGAATAATACACTTGACAGTGCTCACTGCCCTCTTCCTGCTTTCCAAAAACCTGGGAAGGTGGGGCTGTGTCAGTTATGCAGCTACCACTGATTTGACATTTTCTGTCTAGGAGCTGTCTGAAAGGATAAAGACACATCTGAGAAGGGCACAACTGAAACTGAGGTGTGAGAAGCTGCAGTTTGGGCACTGCTAAAGGACCCTGAAATGGTGTGAAGCTGTGAGGAAAAAAATTAACAAACCCTCTGGAATTCTATATTTGTCTGAGGGTGGTATGCCCAGCACTTTTCCCAGTGGCCAGGCTGTGTTTGTGAATCCAAAGGTATGTACTTGTGCTCAAAGCTTTTTAATTCACTAAATAGTTGGTTTGGCAGTGTTTTTGATTTTTTTTCCAGCTTTTAGACAGCTGAAGGACCAAATTAAGCTGACCTGTCTGGGATTCACATCTGAAAGGTTTTTGAGGATTTCTTCTACTAAATTACTTTGACCTTCTCCCAGTGCCACCCGAACAGCAGATTAAATTTGCACTAGAGCTCTGCTGGGCAAGAGTGGGATGTGGAGAGAATGAATCCATACCTTCTCCAACTTTCTGAGGTCAGACACTTCCCAAAGGGCTGCTTTGCCCCTCTGCCTTCCTCTGTTGGGGCTCCCCCTGACACAGGTCGTGCTGCCTCTCAGAGAAGGGTTCTGAGCTCTGGTGGCTCTGTACGGATTGGACTTGATGTATTTATTTTGAGCTCACTTCATTTTTGAGACTAGTAATTGCAGTTAGGAAAGAGAGATGTCCTAGACTCCAGCTTCATTGATCTTGTTTGTAAGAATGCCCAGGTACGATCTGAAAAAGATAGGAGAGGTCAGAGTTATTTAAAACTATGTATTTCATTTTCCCTGTTTGTAGTACAACAGGCTAAATGTTAATATTTTTGCAGCAATATGTGGCAGCAGTATTGAAGCAAGCAGCAAAGCTGATATGGTTCACCTGGTTTTGGTGAATATAGCTCCCAATTAATTTATAATTTACAATTTTATGAAGAATTGGAAGAAAAAATTCAGTTTTCTTAGCTCTAAAAGCAAAATAATTTTTAGAATGACATTTGAATATTTTATAGCTACTGAATTTATATATTCTGATATATTTATGATGATATTTATGTCAAGGCAAATATCTTTCATATAAAAAATTCTTAATTTGCACAAGTAATTGAGGTGGAATATTCTTAAGTAAATATAAACCCTGATGAAATTCTGCTTGCTCTTTCCATTACAAACTAAAACCCATTTTGTTTTCCAAATAAAATATTAAGATTCTTGAATTTTTGACTAACAGTTAAGAAATCAATGTAGCTTTGACAGTGACTATTGCATGAAATTATCTAGTTATTAATAAAATAAAAATAGAAAAGTAACTATTTTTATCCTATATGTTAGTCATCCTTTGAACCCTGTGTATTTTTGAGCCCTTTTGGAGTAATAACTGTCCATCAGAAAGTAAGTGGACAGACTTTCTGTTTCTCAGGTGAGGTCACAGTCTTACAATCTAATTTCACTGTGGTGACTGGAGTATAAACCAAAAGTCATGTTCAAAGTTATTAAAGAGTAAAGATCCTTGCACAATGAAAGATAATGCTCCAGCTTGAACAAATATATCCAGTTTACTGCAGTTTCCCCATAAGGATTTCTCCAAGTTTTTCAGATGGATATAAAAGGATAAATAAACTTTGCAACAACATGCAAATAAAATCATTTCAAGTGATATGCAGGAGGAAACAAGCTAAAGATTTCTGATTTCCAGTCACTTATGTGCAATTCAAATAAATTACCCTCTGACAAATGGAAGTGCATATTGACAGATAAGTTCTAAGTGGTTTTTATCACTTGAGCAGCATGAAGCAGCCATTGATGCTTAAACTGGGTTTATGACAGCACAGAACAAAGAATCCCAAATCAAGGTCCTGCTGCCTCATCTATTTGTGCAGTTATGCTCGAGATAAAGCACTGCAAATTAGGTGTACCTAATTTAATCTGCTGAATCTAGTAAAAAAAAAGATAAGACTATGGCTTCTCTTCCTTTCACTGGTGTTTCATATTAGATGCTTCTTGGTTAACAAATACACACTGTTGCTTGGAGAAAATAATACGTGTAATTCCTTGTATAAAGAATTGCTGCAGCTCTAAATTAATGTGAGATCCTCCATCACCTTTACAGTGAGATCTGAGAGGGGAGATGTGTGCTGGTGTCTTTACAAACAATTTGATGGGTGTTAGCTTCTTTGAAATGGGTCTTAATGTTTTTGCTGACTTTGGGGAGTGGGTTCCTTGCCGGCCAAGACACCCCGGCACCTTGTAAGAGGCGGTCCAATGATCCCTCATCTGCCTCATGACCATCATCAAGGACAGAGACCGAAACCCCTAAAAGGACTCTAAACCCCCAACACAGGAGTTCTGGCCTGGCTGAGGTGGGATGTTTGCCAAGTGTTGCCAGCAGGTGTGTTCAATGGAAAAACCTGGCATGCATTTCCATCGGAACATCAGAACCTGAGCAGAAACAATGGGCAAGTCACGATGAATTGACTGCACTTGCTGACGGCTGTACCTGTTCTCAGTTCTCTCAAAATGAACACACCATAACTATCTCCCCACCTTTTGGCCATCTGCCTGTCGCTTTGGAAAGGACTGTAAGGACCCCTGAGTTAAGCAAAGACTTTGAGTTCTCCCCATAGAAGAAGACGGATCTGTTGGCCAGACCACAAGGATTTCGTCTCTCCGTTGGTAGCTGTTACCCGCCCCCTCTTTCTCTCTTCTCACTGTCCTTTATTTCCCTTCATATCCTTCTATTGCATTTGCTGATGGCACTAATAAAAGTGCATTTGTATTGATGAATACTGAAATCCCCTCTGTGGTTTTTTTTGCATTCTGAGATCAGGTAACGAAACCATCACGACTCCCGCTTGCATTAGCGGATTGTGACACACCTGAAACTGACCAGGGTCTGCACAAGCTAGAGTTTTGAACTTTGGAGTAAAGTGACAGGTCCAAGGGAGGATATTGAATGGGCAGTTTGGGAAGGCTGTACCTTCCTCCTACCTCAGCCAATGGGGAAAGGAAGATGGCAACATGCAGCCATGAAGTTCGGGATAAAACGAGGTTGTGCCCCTGAAGCCTCGAGAGAGAAAACCCCTTGCGTGTGTGCCCCAGTGGACTCTGTCCTTTTATTCAAAATGCTCTAGGATTGCATGGAGGCTTTCCTGAAGGAATTTTAACATAACACTCCTCTAACCACCTTAGAAGCATAAACCCATTTGAAAGGAGTTATCTTGTATATCCAGGCTGAGTTCTGCCCTGCAGGAGTATGTTCTGATGTTTGCAAAGTGATAACAGCCTTTTGCATTATGGTATACCAGTTAATTAAGAGATACATGTTGTTGCTTTGACTGATGCTTTTATAGAGACTTTCTGCTGCTTTGGTAAATGAACTGAGAAGTAAGTTTGCATGCTGCAATTCAATTTTCACTGAAGAGAGGAGTATATGGAAAACTGCTGAAGGTGGAAAATTTGCTCACAGTTGACATTTTTTAAAAAGCTAAAACCAGATGATTTTGTTAATTTGATAATTTTTGAATAACTTCTATCACTAGACATTCTTGTGTCTATGAGGGGAAAATATACTTAGGGACATTCAACATGACATAATGAAGAATTTATTAGATCAGTTTCTTTTCTTGCATTGTTTCATGTTAAGGTCTTTCTCCATTGCAGAGTTTACAGGCTGGTGATACTGCCTTGGGGTGATTTATGATGCTAGTCTATTCCCTGATCCTCGGCTTTATGCCAAAAATGGTTGCTGTATCCCTTGGCTATAATGGTTGCTGTATAAAGCCCCTTTGGTGGGCTTTTTCAAAGCCTCACTGCCCAGGCATCCAAGGTGTTGGGCGGTCTGGGTTTTCCTTGGCTAGCTTGGTTTTGATGCCCCAGGCAAGAAGGCTTTTTTTCTCATCCCTGGCCTTGGAGAAGCTGCAGCAGGAATTTTTGGCAACTTTTTGAGGTGAACTAGACAGCCTGTTTAGTCTGAGATCAGAGAAAACAAGACCTGCAGGAGAGGGGTCAGCTGGGATCAGTGAGAGAGAGGGCCTGCTCCGTTTTGACCCCAAACCTTGGGAAAGCTGAGTAGGAGAGGGATAGCACACTGAGAGGCCCTAGCCCACCTCTTTGATTTGTTATGGAGAGGGGATTGATGCCAGAGAGCCACAAGGTTTTCATCTGTTTGCCCGAACTGCTGCCTGAAGCTCCTGGTTTTTTTTCCCCTGAGAGAGAAGCTGGCACCATCCTCTCCTGCATGGCCAGTGTGTTTTCCCTGGCATTTTGGGCTTTTGTTCCACTGTGTGCATGGTGGGGTAAGGTCTGACAGTCTAATATCTAGCATTTATTTACTTTTCCCCCCAAGCCTTGTGAGCATTCTCTCTGTTAATGAACTTTTTTTTTTTTTTTTTCCACTTTCATCCACTAGTATTAATTTCCTAGTGGTGGAATGGGATTGTTGAAACCCATTTTAGAGGAGACTACTCATTCCTGATTGTTTTCTCCTAAATTTGTCTCTAAACTGAGACATATACACTGATAGAGCAGTGTTGGCTTCAGCTGCATGTAGGATGTGGAGCCTGATTCTGAAATATCCATTGCAGAGACCAATGGTATTACAGTTTACATCAAGCTGTTTGCTTTACTTAGGGAAAACAGGATTTGTTACCAGGTATTTGTGGACATTAAAAACCCTCTTCTCATTCCAGGCAAATAAAGGTCGTATTTTCTGCATTGGTACGTTCACTAGGTAGAATCAAATTTTAATAGGGGATTAGGAGAAACAAAAGCCTTCCTGTAATATTGTGTCAAAAGTTTTATTGTGATTCAGAATAAAGGTTGACGTGTCACCACGGCTTATGGCATATTATTGTCTCTTCCTTTTGGTGAAATGCAACTGTGAAATGTAATTATTGCATTCGTAATGTACCTGATCCTGTAATTGTCTTTTTATCTTGAAATATCTTTAGTGTGCTAAAATGTCCATTTGTAATAATGACCCATTGCAGTAATAAAGTTGTCAGGCTAGGTACATGACTGACCACTTTGTAATGTTGTAAATGTCCTTTTCATATCATATGTTTGACTTTATTACTCTTGTGCATCAGGTTTATGGGGATATCATAAAATTTGGAGGCAGTCATGGCATATTTACCTTCTTTCATTCATCAGTGGGAGCTGTTTTTCCTTCCTCTTCCAAGATAACATGTAGAACAAGAAGGATTTTTATTATTATTTTAATGTTATTTGAACAAAGATAAGGTTCAGTAAGAAAACCAGACTAACAATTATGAAGTACATTTTTAGACTCTGTGCCCAGTTTAGGGATCTTGGGACTGGTTGACTAGAGAAGGTATGGATGCCCTCTCCCTGGAAGCTGTTCTTCTGCTATTTTGGGCAGGAAAAGACAAGTCTTCCATAACCTCTGTAGGTGTGCTCACCACTAAATTGAAGGGTAAAGCACCTGCTACTTCCATGTCAGCCAAAATATTCAGCCGAGTTTTGTGGTGGCGGGTTGATGAGTGCTAATGGTTATCCTTTGTTGATATGTTATATGTTAATGTTGCATAGTTCATGACCTGTTACCCCTTTTTCTCCCTATTCTTAGTACCATAAAGCAGTTACCTCTCCATCTTGTTGTTTACATGGCACCTGGCCCTGCCAGTCAATCTGAGACCTCTCCCAGTGTCTGGAAGCTTCTGGGAAGAGTCCCGGGTGATTGGTTAGAGCCAGGGTTTCCCCCTCCTACAAGTTATATTATTGGTTATTGTATTGATTGATGCTCCCTGAGTCACACCCTGAGTCCCTGTCATTGGTCCCCGTGCTCTGCCATCCCATGTGTTCCTTCCCCCCTTTAAAAACTGTAACCCTCAGGTGCTTGAGGTCTCTCTGTCTCTCCGTCTCCCCGTTTCTCGGAGCCTCGGCCCTGAGGTAGAATAAACCTCAGTTGCTGTTTCATTTGGAAGGTCCCGTCTCTCATTTCATCCACGCCTTAGTAGTGACTCTGCTTCACTGGCTCAAAGACCCCTGTGTTGCGGTGGTGCCAGGGCTGGCCGGAGCCAGCGATGCCTGGGAGAAACCACTGTAGTTATGTTGTTGTGATTTGCTCTCCATGGTCCCCTTTCCACTCCCCCTTCTATTGTAGACATGGACGGCCTTGGTAGTCAGGGCACTTGGGAGGAGGGTGGACTTTGACTTGTTACTAGGGGGCGTGGCATGGCAACACCTGCCCTCCAATCAAATTGCAAGAAAGCAGTCTCCACCAATGGACAGCAAGGAAGAGTTGATTGGCAGGCTGTGGGAGGGGCCAGGGTTGGCTGATGCAACACCAGGGGTATAAAAGGCAGAGCAGCCATTTTGTGGGTGAGCACATGGCGGTTTAGTTCTGTGCTCCCAGCACTGCTATTTCTCCTTATTCAGTCCTTGTTGTATTTTGTTAAGGTTTTTAATAAATCTTTGAAATTTTAAAAAGTGAACGTCTTTTCTCACATCATCGCTTGCACATACAAAATTTATAAACTGAAAAAAACCATAAAGTAAAAGCACTCCCTTTATTCCTGTCTGGCGAGAATCAGCAGAGTTGTGAGTTAAACAGTGTCCTATAAGTAAGGCTCACCCGTCTTTGTTTAAATACTGCTACTCAGATGTTCAAGGGAGACAGGTATTCCTTGGACTTCAAGTAGTCTCAATTTTAATGTATTTTCACTGGCTTTTTCATAGACAGAAGAGGAGAGGAAAATAATGCTTCTCAGAGGTGGGAGACACCAGTTACCATTGGCATGCTAAGTTGTTCCTTTTTTTGCTGAAAAAAATTGGTATTCATGTATAGAAGAATTTGCCATCTAGTCCTTCCATTTACCATGCAGACTCTTAGTATTAACCTCTTACCTTCTCTATGGTCTGTTCCAGCTTTTTTTGTCTCCTTAATTTTGCAGGCCCTGATCTTCCAGCATCCACTGTTGCAAGAGCAGGCTGTTTCCCAGGGGATCCAGGAAAACATCTCTCATGTTCTTGAGCCCAGGCCAGAACTGCAAGGCTAAACTACTTGCAGTATATGCCACATCATTTGCCCTCCATAGAAAGAAGGCTGAGATAATTAAAGAGAGTGATAGTCAGGTAAAGGATAAGCCTACCAAAGGCCCAGGTTAGCAATCCCTTTTCTATGCTTTTCCTCAGTAACCCTGTTGATGAAAGAAAATTGGCCATTGCAAAAAGCCCTGAAATACCTTCACTGATTCAAGGAGACAGGCTTCCTGCCACACAGGGTGTGCTCACAGGGCTAGGGGAAAGAAAACTATCAAAATATCTGAGCTAATCACATGTGAATGATTCCAATTTTATATTTATTTGCTTGTATCACGTCATGAAAGTACTACTACCAACTGCTGCAAAACCTAAGACAAGCTAGGGCACCAGATTTTAGGCAAGGTGTGAAGCATCTCTTATCTACCAAGGCAAAGGGTATAAGCAGAGACTTTGCTGATAAGAGACACAATGGTCAGGGATACACCTCGGTGGTGCGGGCACTCACACATGTTGAGAGGAGGAAGTGGCCAGAGAAACCTCACATGGAAAGCAGTTTGCATCCCCTCCACTTCATCAGTACTTCACTTGTTCTGCAATAACTCACGCTTGAGAAACCACATCATTCTGAGCCTCAGGTGAGAGAACAGTTAGTTTCTGAATTCATGCTATCTAGTGTTTGACTCTATTAAGTTTATGTTTTCATGGGCTTTCTTTTCAGCATACATAAGGGGCTTAAAGCTAAAAAGCAAAACTTTCCAAATGACACGTTATCAGCACAAAAAAACAACAAACAAACAGAGCTCTTTAGGTTACCACAAGGTCCAGTAACAAATGAAAACAATATTTTAGGAGTTCTCAACACTTCACTGCAGAGCTGAAAAATTGCAAATAGGTGGGGAAGGGAAGAAAGTATTTCCAGATGACAGAAGAGAGGTGGTAAAAGGTAAAGACTCAGCACCTTCAAACAAGGACAAGAAAAGAATACTTATCACTGTCATCTATTTAGGTCACGGGGGAAATCAGTAATAAATTCCATATAATAGTGCAAGCTGCAGGCAAAAAGAAGTGATTTGGTAGGGTGATGGCAAATCAGAGTATTTGTACTTCCCAGCTGGTGACATACTTGCTTACTAAAAAGCCATGTATTCAAGTTGAGCTTTTTTCTTTCCTATTGTGTATTTCCCACTGGAAAACTGCTGTGCATTTACAGATTGATGGCCACAGAGACCTTCTGTGTTCTGAGCAGCTAAGCCTCAGTTAAATGTTGCTGGACCCTGCAGTGTACTTCTGCTTTAAACATACAATATTCTCCTTGGAGTTCAGGTAAAATGCTGTTACATCTTTATTGAATGTGGCAATCCCTAAACTGTGACTAAAGCCAGCTCACCAGGATTTTTGTCATGCCAAGACAACATCATTTTCCTTCTGTGGTACATTCATAGAGATGTTTCTTCTTTGTCCACATAGTTTTCTGTTGCAGTATTATGCCTTTACTGTGGTTCCCCTAAGGGTCAGCGCACTAACACGACCTGTTATAGGGTTTTAGGAGTTTAAAGAGTTTACAATGACATTGCTTCTCTCTTGTTTTTGCTGGAGAAGGAACCGGGTGATCACAGAGAAGCCCTGGCCTACAAGATACTGACATCTCTGAACTTTCTGAAAGTAGAACAGATATCTCTCTACATGGTATGAGAACTCATCTCCTAATGACTTGATAGTACAGTGGCCTTACTGTATTATTTTACACCATGTAAATACAAGGGAACATGCTACACAATCACACTCACTTATATTTACGGTTCTCATTAAATATCAAAGTAGCATTATAACTGTGTGTATTTTCAGTATAGACAGACTAAGGTGAAATGTTCCCACTGGTGAGAAGGGCAAGATTAAAAAAGCCATACCAGTCAAGTGGAACAATGATGGAACAGGGGAAATTAGGGCATAGAAGCAACAGAGGAAAAAACACCAAACCAGCCCAGAGTATACCAGGTATGATCTCAAACAAGCAATGGCAGTGGGAGCTGGAAGGAAGGCCAAGAGGAAGATGCAGAAGGTTGAAAGTGAGAGGAAGATGCACTTCGACAGTGGAGACTCCATGTAAAGCTCCAGAGAGGAAAGAAGATACGAGCTGTCTTTGGAGTGTCTGTGAGAAAAAATTTCAGAGCTCAGAGGAAATTGAAAGATAGCACCAGGACATATCACTTATATCCAGGTGCATTCAGGTGAAAAAGGTAAGGAATGTTTATGGGACTTCATGCCTTCTCAAAAAGGTCCTGCCATATAAATGGAGTCCTTTCTTGCCAGGAACTTGACATGATTCCTGTCCGAGAACACTCTGCTACCCAGTCAGTGTGTATAGCTCATTTCTGCAGGTTTACAAGACAAAAGGAAACTTCAGCCTCAATCCCCAGAAAGGCAGTGGCACTAAAAAAATTCCCCAGTTTATACTGTGTGATTTGAAGGAGAAGCACCATGTGACAGATTTCAGCACCAAGTTGGGCACCAAGTCTCTCAAAACAGAAATTCCTCTTTATAACATGATGAAATGCAGAGCCATGACTGCAGCATGGGGTTTTCCACTGAGAAATTAAATATATGTAATGAAGTATTTCTTTAGGAAGCCTGCCTGAGAAATTGTGTGTATATTTAACACAGCAGAGAAAGAATTTAGAAGTAGTTCAGCCTTGCAAAGATATTGCCCCTCAGTGTAAGAAAGGTCAGGAAGATCCTGAGTTACCCACCACATAACAACCCATCTGCCTTTATAAACCTGACAGCAGCATGGTTTTGTTCTCCTGAGAGCGCAGGAGATGTGCAAGGATTTAACAAGCAGCCAGTTTTATTAGTTCCTGGAAGGAAGGCTGGTAGTGCTGTAACTCCCTTTTGTAGAAATGTTTGAAATGCCCAGTGACTCCGAATGGCTTTGTCAGTTGTGCCACCCCTGCAGGGTATGAAAGAGCACATTCTTCCCATTTACTTCCAGATAGTGCAATGGCATTTGATTTGCAGCTACTCAGGGTTACAACCTGTGTGTAACCCACCGAAGAACATTTTTGTCAATCACCTTTTGATGTGTTTCCTGCTTTTAACCTTTAATTATTAAACATTCACATTCTAAAAGGTTCTGCATGCCAGTCCTTCAGCAATTTTTCTTGAAGAAGAATGAGCTTAAAAAATGTAAAAGCCCCTAAGAAAAAATAAAGGTTATAATTTCAGTTTACCAGCACCACTTGTACAAGAAAAATGCCACAGATAATGCAAAATGTGTGAGTGCATCAGGAAAGCTGCTTATCATATTTGCAGTGTGTGCACGTGTGCCTGCATATTTTATGTAGATATGTCCCTTCTCACAATGGGATTATTCCATATTATAAAATGCACAGAAAATACATTAGCAAATGGGTTGCCAATTCTTGATGCAAATAAATTCATCTGCACACAAAGTGTCCTAATTTTTTTTTTTTTTTTTTTTGGTTTTTTTGTTTTGTTTTGTTTTGTTTTTTGTTTTTTGTTTTTTTGTTCTGTTTTGGTTTTTTGTTTTTGTTTTTGTGGGGAGGAGGGGGTGGAGAAAAATAATAGCAATTAAATTATTGAGATTCTCCCATAACTTTTGTTTATGGCATGTTATGAGATCTTTATATGAAAGACATCTAAAAGAAACAGCCCCACATTCTCTAATAAAATTAATGGTTATTTCAGAGCAAATCATTTGCCACAAACTTGATTATTTACTGCCCATTACAGAGCAGTAAGAATATTATGAGACCTAAAATACTCCATAGTCTTCTTCAGGTGAGCAAAATTGAATTATCCTGAAACAAATAATGATAAATACATGTTCACTCCCAATAATGCAAATTTCTCTAAGATGTGTTGCCTATAAGTAAAACCTTACAGAGGGAAGGCCTTGTAAAGTCATGGCTCATGTCTGCTACTTCAGCTAAGCAGAAGAGGACTATGGGAAAGTGACTCAGCTGAATCAGAGGTAGAAAAACAAATTATGTAACCATTGTGGGTATGGTGGTTGGTTGAATTATGTTTGTTATCATTTAAAACTATGTAACTGATAACCAGCTAACTGCTTAAAAAGGCCAAGTTTTTGGAATAAGCTGCTCTCCTTTGCACCTGCCTGGGGACTCTGCATCACTTCAGACCCTCACCTCACAATGCTGTACTTATCCAAAACCTTTTTCTCAACACTTTATCAGTGTGGCTCCTTCAGCACGATTACTGGCAAGCAGCCCCTTAACCTTGCATTTGCATTCCCAGCAGTGATGGAACAACGCTTGCCATTTCCTTTTAGTGCATGCATAGACATGAAACACTTCATGCAGGATAACATGTTTTAGCAGCCTTATAGGCTGAACAAGTCAGCCAGTCTAAAGAGCTTCAGTCTTTAAAGTCATTTTGGAACCACCACGAGGTTGCCAGAAATAGAGGTAAATAGATAACAGGACTGCATTTAACTATGGGAATAAATAAACTGTGGGCCAACAAATACAATTGGATTAAGAAATTTGGTTCAAGGCCAGCAGATAGTTTGGGGCTGAAAGTAGATGCTACATTGAAATGCTGCCTTGGTATCAGGCAGAGGCAGGCAGGACAGCACTGGTGTGGGTGCTGCTGGTGCAGGAGTCAGTGCTGGGCAGTGTGCTCCCCTTCCATGCAGGGGCTCAGCCCGTGCCCAAGTGGACCATGCTCCCTTCTGGATCAGGGGGAAAGGCTTGCTGCTCTGACCTGCCCACAGCCACAGAAGTGGAATAGAAAATGGACAAAAGCAAGGTACAAAGCCTTCATTCCCTATTCCACACAGACATTGCAGGTGACTCCTGACCCTCATCTAAAACCACGGGGACAAATCAGATCAGGGCCTTTCAGGGTCCCGATAAGAGAGGGTGAGACTAGACAAATGCAGATACGACCAGTATGGTTAATTCTACGAAGTCCGTTTATTACGTGCAGTGCAGCTACTTATATACTATTCTACATTGTTTATACATGTAACAACTTTTTCATTGGCACACAGCAGAGGAAAGAATGTAAACATACATTGTTTGGTTTACCCTTAAGGTGGCTTACACCTGCATGCTAACAATTCTATTCAGTGACCTTCAACACCCTATTATCTTTCCCAAACACCTTAATACCTAATTCTAACCACACCACAACAAACTGAGAAATTTTTGCTGTGTCATAGGCCTTGGGCCCCAACTAGGCCTCAACTAGGCCTCAACCAGGCCTCAGCCAGGCCTCAGTTAGGGTAGTTCAAGAAGGTCTAAATACACATCATGCCCTCCTTTCCTGAGGAAATCCGTAACAGGTCTTTTCCTCTCCCTAAGCTCAGAAATGTAAGCTGTTTTATCCCAGCCTCTTGCTAAAAACCTGTCATGAATTTCCTGACAACTTAATTTGTGTGTGTTCAACCTTTTGAAGTTTCATTACACTACTTCATTGGCCTTTTATAAATGATTTAACTATTTTTTTAGTGATTATAAATGACAGAGAAGAAGGAGGTAAACAAACAGAAATACACAGGCATCTCCACAATTAATTTTTTTGGGAAAAATGTAACCATGCCAGTCAGTAAAGAGCAAAAAATAGAAGAGCAATTGCACTTAACATAAATGCAACCTTTGCTGTAGAAAAGATGATCCCCAAAATGGCCGTGGAAAGAACAGGATCAGTCAGGCTGGAAAAGACCTCTAAGATTGAATCTAACCACTAACCCAGCACTGGCATCTTGCAAGAAATATAAGTTTGTATTGGGAATTCACACAGTAGGGGAACAAACAGGAGAGAAAACATTTTTCAACTCCTCATGTCACAAAATGAGGCTTTTTCCTGATTTACCATTAACATCACTAGCAGTGTAGTTATCAGTTGACCTGTTCAAGTGACCTTGTCCCTGCAAAATTAACGTTTTTAGAATAGAAATATCCCTGCAACATAATTTCCCATTAAGACACTAAGCCTGGCATAAACAAAAAGGTAAAAAGTTCTTCTCACTGATTTCATCTGCCATATTAAAAAGTAGATGCTCGTAAGATGCAATGAAAGCCATTTAAATCCATCCAAATATACTGCACTTCAGCTAGATAAAGTGAGACAAGAATACATTTCATTATCCAAACTAGGGTGACAATTTCAGCTGGATGAATATAAATGTATCGTAATTTACCTAGCAAATGTTTAGTATGTTCTTTATTACTGTGACAGTTCTCATTTTATTCCCTTTAGTGAGGACAGGTTGCAGCAATACGGAATGCATTTTTGTGTTTCACTGAACAGCAGATGAGAAAGATCTCTGTTTTTAAGATATTGGCATTACTTCAGGATACTTAAATATTTATAAATAAAGAAGTAACATGAAATGGCAGTCAAATTAAAAAAAAAAATAAAAAAAAGGGCACCATTTCCAGGATAATCTTCTTGACAAATAAAGGAGGAGATAATGATTTTAGTAGTAAAGTGTTTTTAAAGTGTTAGTAGCTACAAACAGCAAATGCAATTCTCTGTTATCTCTGATCCTTTGAAACTTTCGCACCTAGGAAAATAGAGCACCAAAGGTCAATTGCTTTCATTTTGCAAATATGTAAGTACATATTATCCAGTCAGTCTTAAGTATTCACTCCAGTTCCTTGTCACAGGAAGGAACCCCTTGGTTGGGGGTAGATCTAATGTTGCACAGTTCATGGGATTCTCACCAAGAAACTGAGGGATGGGGGATGGAAACCATGCTAAAACCACACTGTTACCATCCCTTCCCTTTCCCCCAAGATAAAAGGGCCATCATATTTTCTGCCAAGGCAAAGGGCTTCTTCTCAGTTTATAACAAATGGGCTATGTCATATAAAAAAAAGGGGAAAAAAAAGTGAAATAAGACCACTGATGATGCAAACTGAGCTGAAAAAAAATAATCTAACCCTGGCTCAAATACCGCACCAATCCCTTTTCTCATGTATCAAGAATGATAGGAAACTTATCATGGGTTAAAGCAGGATAACTAATGGAACAGAAGCATGGAAAAGAAATTTGGCAGATGAGAGAGAAGGAAAAGGCAAAAGATCTCAATGAAAACACCCTGTAAAGATGTATGGAGAGCTTCTGAGCTCAGTTCTGGTCAGCCACTTTGAGCAAGAGGAATCACAGTGGAAGAGGAGGAGGCTCCAGGGGTGATCGGGAAAAGGAAAGGTGATGCTAAAAGGAAATGACACTGCTCTGCACAAACTTGTCATGAGTTTAGAAGGGAAGACTGAAGTCACACCTCATGGAGATCTTCAACATCCTTCTAAGGGGCAGTGGTGGGCCAGGTACCAAGCACTCACCCTCCTGACCCGTAATAGGACTTGAGGCAACAATTGAAACTGTGTTGGGGATGTTTAGGTTAGATATCAGCAAAAGATTCCTCCCACAGAGAGTGGTGGGGCACTGCCCAGGCTCCCCAGGGAATGGTCATGGCCACAAGGCAGCCAGAGCTCCAGGAGCATTTGGACAATGCTCTCAGGCAGGGGGTAGGATTGTTGGGGTGTCTGTGCAGGGCCAGGAGCTGGACTTGATAATCCTGGTGGGACCCTTCCAACTCAGCATATTCTGTAATTCTATGATTCAGTTACTGGTGATGATCAGTGAGACATTTCACAATAGCAATGTCATAAGCAAAGTCACCCTCTTGCCTCACTCAAACAGCTTGCCAAGAGCACATTTCTAAAGGGACAAGACAATGCTGCCTAAGCAATAAGATTTCTTCACTTTCTTAGTAAAAAATATGTTTCAGTAAAGTTTCTCATTTGAGTGGAAAACCTTGAAGTACAGATCAGCAGCAAAAAGACATTTCTCCTAGCCCAAGCAGGAACTGCTACTCCAGCCTGCCTTCAGAGAAAGTCTTCAGTGTCAGGGAAGTGAATGGATATGCTTCCTGCTTCTAAAACAGCTTTTTTAAAAGAAGTGTCAGCTAGAACTGACAAGACATTTGAATGATACAAGGATGCTTATGAAAATCTTATTATAAGATGTGTCATCTTGTGACAAGGTGCCAAAAGTTTCACTGGACAGAAAAAAGGATCTTCCGTTCCCTACTATTTCCACCCCAGATTTTAGCCACAGAAAGACTTTCTGGCTTTCCTGAGAGCTTCTAATTGGAGGATAAAGAGTCTTGAAACCCAGTTTCAGTGACTATTTATCTACCTGGACAGAAGGTCACTTTACAATGAGATTTTCCCTTAGATCAGTGAGAAGGAGGAACTGAAGGGAGAGAATAACATGTAGAAGCACTCTCAGAAAGATTTTACAACCAGGCATCACAGGACTCTTGTAAAGGCTGAAAGGCTCTCTATTAATGTAAATTCTTTGCACTTCTCACACAGCAAAGACACTAAAATTGTCTTAACCAGCTAAGTATTTGTTGGCAAAGTATTTATAACACATTCCTAATGTAGTACTTGGAGTCCAGGTATATGTTAAATAAAGTCTGTGGCAGACCCCTTTGGCCTGGTGCTAAGATTGTCTTCATACTGCTGTACACAGATTATTTTGGTTAGCAAAAAATGTTGACATAGACAACATCTTTTAAAAAAAACCAAACATCACAAAAGCAGACAGGCAATTTAGAGAAGAGCTGCCCACTCCTGAAACCCTGGGAAATACAAGCTAAATTCAAAGACAATTGGTTTTAGTCTTTCCATTGGGAATTGTGATCTTCAGGGACAAGATCCAGGCTGTCTGGTGTAAGAGGTAAAATCTTGAGCTAGAAGATACTGACCATGGATGAGATTACAAAAATTAATTCTCAGACAAAAAATGAGGCAAGGCGAAAGCCTTCCCTATTCCTCCCATGCCTTACAATGCCATTCATGCTGGGGTATCTCCTTGTTCTTAACTGTCACAGCATTTCCAATATGTAAGAAAATCCTCATTACTGACATCTCTCTGCATGCTCAAGGTGAGCAAAGCTGCTTGGTTCTCACAAGGTTCTGAGAGAGGAAATAGAAGAGGGATGCCTGACCCCCCTATGCTGATGTAAAAGTGACAAAGGGCCATCCCTGCACCTGCAGTTCTCAGCACCCAACAGGAACAGTTACAAGTTGGGAAACTTTTGGTTTGTCTGAAAAGGAAGGAGAACTTGAGCCTGTAGCTCTACAGAAAACTTTTCTGATATTTAGATGCAAAAACCAATCTGTGTTTAAAAAATACAGTTCTATAGCACCTTTAAATGATTTTTCACACCATGAAATTTCAAGAACCTGTTAAAAGGTTGAAAGTCTGGTTAATCCAGATAAATGACCCAGAAACTCGACATATCTTCCCAGGTATTTGAGGTTCACCCAGACCATTGAAAGCTAAATACATGTGTGGTATTAATGCAAAGGAGATTATACAGAGATTCTTTTCTACAGAGAGATTATTATCTATTTCTATAGAGTCTGAGACAATTAGAAGCCCATCTGTTTATTAACATTCATCCCCACCTGGGCAGATTGTTCTTTCAGGTGTCTTCAAGAAGTGCCACCAAAACTAGACTTTCGGAAAGCAAGTTCCTAGTTCCTCACACCACGTGTTCAAAAGATGATCAACAGAAAGGAATTTCCTATTCAGAGAAACAGTGGGTTTGGGAAAAACCCTGAGAAACTCCTCTCATGAGGACTGATTAGAATCCAACTAACAAACTCTTCAGTGTTACCTGATGCCTCTCCCACACAGCACAACAGGCTCAGAGGATTTTGCCACCGGCCAGCATGGGAAACAAAAGAGTAATTTTCCAATTATGCCATGCCTGAAGTGTTCATCTCACTAGAGGAAGTCCATAACCACCAGCTATCAGCATGATTAGCATACTATAATGGCATTTAGTTTGTCCCATGGGACATCAGGTGGCTCAGATGTGTAGTATAATAATTACCTTTAACTTAAGTGAGTCATTTTTACCTCTAAGAGACAAAGTTATGAATTTTCCATCTCTGTGGAAAATCAGTTCTATATAAGCCTACTGAAGCCTACTCCAATTACCTTCCCCTGAGTGTTGCATGGGTCACTCCTGCTTGGCATGAGTCTGTACTGCCAGGGGAGAGCTGTTTGTCAGGAATGTTAATGAGGGTCTAATAAAGAGGAGTTTGAGTTTAAAATAGGAGAAAAAGGAACACTTAGTACAATAAATAAAAAGCGAAAAAAAGACAAGTTTCTTTGGAAGTGGTGACAAGGGGCAGGAAAGGTATCCTTGCTCATCACAAAGACTGTTCATCAAGGTCACCAGGATGAACCAAAATACCAATAAAGATCAAACATCTTCCATCACAAATTTGTTCAGTTTCTGGTTACACCAAACTTTAGACTGTCCCCACACATCACCTGTAGAAATAGAGAAGTTCCACAGTCTTGTTGAATCATAATGCCAAGAACATACTTTCAGAACATAAGAGATTTGATTTTATTTATGATTTTATTTACATGAGTTTGTTAGAGTAGTTAATTCCTAGAAAGAAAAGGTTTGGGCACCGATCTAAAGACTTGTGTGATGAAAAAAAAAAAAAAAAAAAAAATCAATGCCAACAAGTGGTTTTCTATTGGAGCATTATCTCATCTTCTCCAGAAATCATCCGTCAGTTTTCTAACATGTTATCCTATTGATTAATTTTCAGTTTCCTCATATTTATATGCTGACTTTTCACACTGCAATAATATGAGTATTAAAGAGCATGAATAAATTTCCCCTGTTCAGGCTATTTAACTTCAACAAATGAGAACTGGAAGTGATTATTTTTGACAAGTCTTTACTTTGCAGACTACCAATAGCTAGATAACTATGCTTTGTGAAAGAAATGTCAACATACAATTTATATGCATGATATTTTTTCTGTCCAAATGAAAATTTCAGCAAGATTAAAACAATTCAAGTTAGTATATAACAAATAATCTTGGAGTTAGTAATTTTAACAGCCTAGAATATGCATGACACATCCATGGTGGGAACCATCCTTAATTATATTAGAAAAATGAATCATGTTCCTATGAAAAACAAAAGACAATAGTACTGTAGTCCAGAAGTCCTACTCAAAGTTTAGAGGATTATGCACTGCTTAGGACACTGAAAAGTGTCTTCTTTCAAATTTGGCTTGGTTTTTTGATGCTATTCTGTATGCTAAGCTCTTTAATACTGGAGTTTAGGCAGCCTTCTCCTATTACTGGTGTCAACAAACATCCAGCTCTTTAATTTCTGTTAAAAGCAAAACCACTAATCAGACCCTTGGAGTTTTTGGAGCTTGCTCTTTCTCCAGTCTTTTTTTCTAGTCAGTGCAGTTTTTCCCCATCCAGCTGATGCCCAGCTTCAGACATGAGTGGGTTCCCATAAATCTACAGATTGATGGTTTTTCCTGGATATGATCACTTTCCACAGGATATCTTCAGAAGAGATGTGTCTCACATGGTAGGGAGGAAGACTTCACACACAGGGTATCAGTCTGTGGCAGCTGATGTCACATGTCCCCCTCCTCACAAAGAGTGGCTGGAGGCTCCTGTGGGCTCTCCTATTTCTGCTTGTATCACTCATCACCATGATGCTTGGCTCCTTCCAGTGAAGGCCAGGGAAGCACTCCAGGGAGTCCAGAAGAAATCTGGACAGTAGGCAGCTGACTGATTTTAATGGCTTAAAAACTCCATGTGAGTTATGAGCCACAGGTCATCTACCTCTACATTCAGGTCCTAAGTGAAGACATTTGGGTATCTTGAGCTCTGCAGTTTGTGGCTGTGCATTTACCCCATAACACATCACCCTGGTTCCTGGGCTGTATTTGCCCAGGAACAGAAGAGGCAAAACCAGGGTTTGTGTGTATGTGGACATGTGAGGGTGTGTGTGGGCAGACACTGAGCCTCAGGAGAAATTTCCTTGGAAAGGACAGCATCTCCAGCTAGTTCTCCAAAAGACCACAGAGCTGTTTAATTTAGACAGTGCTGCAGCCCTTTCTGGGGCACAGTGACACAAGCATATCTCAACTTGCTGAAAACCAACTCATTTACAGAGTTTCAGGGCTGCACTGGTGATTCTGCCCGAACACAAAGCCCACTGTGTCTCCTCTACAATTCTGGTTAGATTTCTTTCTTTCTCTTCAATCCACACTATTTTTCCTCATTAAGCAAACTTATTTTAGAATACATTTTGGAGGCCTACAAGCTGGAACACTGCCAACTCTATTAGCAAAACCTTCAATCCTTTGCCAAAGAGGCCTGAAAATGGCCAGAGCTCAGCCCAAAGTGGCAGCACAACAGCCCTCTCTGATGCCAGCCATAAATCATGGCAAGTACAGGTAGGAGGAAAAGTGCTTAAACCAAATCTCTGGTCACATAGAGAACCGTAACTCAACATCACTGCACAGTCCCAGGCACAGAAAAAAACCAGGGGCCAACACAGCCCCTAAGAAAGCAGGAAAAAGTCCTGTCACTGAGACTTCTGTGCAGAAGAACTGGGACTTCTCTGCACATAAAGTGTTACTGCTCATGCTTTCTCTTATCCCAAATAATCTAAAAAATGAGAGTCAGGTATAGGTCCAACCCACAAACTATGTGTGACATCTCTGGGAGATACAAGGCATATGTTCTCCACATGGAAAGTAAAAGACTGTTGATCATTTCCTAGAGAAAAAATTAGGTGCTTTCCACCCAATATGTTTTCAAGCTGAACTACTGAGCATCTGGAAAATATCCTCTCCTGTGTTCTGCCACTGTACTTGTTATATCTACACACAATGTATACAATTAACTTACACACTTGGGTCTGGTGAACAAGTACTTAGAGATGTCATTTTTCTTTCTGTTACTTAGGGCAGCACTGAATTCTGTTTCAGCACATGAGGGCCACATACACTCAGTCTTACAGCAGCCTAAAAGATTTCAACAGTGTTTTTTAATTTTTAAAGGATTTCTCAAGTGATTGCACAGTGAACCTGTCATGGTAAAGAGAGATGGCTTCCTGTTCAAAGTGGCTGAAGGAATTATAACATAATGTCTTGCTGCTGACATCTCCTGCAGAAAACCCACAGGAGTTGCTTGAGAAATAACACAAATCCATGACCATCTGCCCATTAGACAGATGTGTGAGGGAAAGCCAAGGACATGCCAATATTTAAATGCTACAGGGAGTTACCTGTGTCTTGGAGAACCTCACCAGGGAGAAGTCTGAGCAGCAGATCTAAGGCTTTATTTCTCCCCAGCCACCCCTTCTCCTCACAGAGATTTGACTGCTAACATGATCACTTTTCCCAGCAAGCATAAAAAATGGAAATGTTCCTGACTGCATTTCACAAAGTGAAACCTTTTGGTCCATCCCAGCCCATTTCCAAAAAGCCATGACCAGCTCCTGGGAAGGACAGGCAAGCATCCTGCATCCTTTTCACTCCAAACCCTTGGGGTGCTGCAGTGCCCATGGGCACTTCTCTCAGTACTGACCACTGCTGAGAGCTCCCTGCTGAGTTCAGAGATTCTCAGCCAGGCTCTGCTCTTCCTGGTATTTCCCTGATGGCTCAGAGACCACGTCTCTCCCATGAATATTTAATCAGAGGTACCTCATCTGGTAACAGGGCAATACCACGAGCCACAGCTGCTCTTCTGCTTTATTGTCTCTCTGTTCCTGCTCACTGTGGGGCTGAATACAAACTGTGAAGCAAGTGGAAATTCAACAATACTTATTAAGCATTATTAATACATGAGCACTCCTTAGTTCAGAATGCAAAATTAAACCTTGAATAATTCAGGACTTTCTTTGCTGAAAAGCCTTAAATACTATTTTTAATTAACCATCAATATAAATATATATTTAGAAATCCTCTAAAATAGCTGATAATTCCATGACCAAGCAAGCAGTGCACCCCAAACTGCAATCTCCATTATTTGCAGTATACTATTCAATTGAGAAAAAAGAAACCAACCAGCGGCCACAAGTGTCCCAGTATGTGGGAGCATGACAGAACATGAGCACAGGGGTCCAGGATGTTCCCCTGATGCTGCAGGCTGGGGAATGAAACCATGGCACTGTCTTTGTCCCTTCTGCCCAGGGGACACTTTCCTTGGAAAGGCACATATCAGAGTTTAGGTTGCACGTTTACAGTCTTGCTTTCCATCAGGTTTTTAAATGATCTGTTAAAGCCAGAACTCACCAGTACTATTCTTACAATGAAAAAGGGAAAATGTCAAAGAGAAAGCAAGTAAATATAATCAAAGTGAGGGAAGAAAATACAGGTCACTACTACGAGACTACAACACTCAAGTGGAACCAAACTTGACAAGATCAAATTTCCCCACCAAAATCCATAGCCACAGTCTTTCATGCCAGAACCTGAACCCACAGGCAGTTAATCCTTGTATTATGCCACGTGTAGGGCACTCTCAGCAGTAGTCATTGCTCTTCTATTATGCTGAAGAAATGTTTTGGTGACAAAAATACTTGCTGAGCCTCTGATTGGAGAAGTTTGTACATTGTACCTTTCAATTGTCCTGGAACTGAAAATCCATCAAAATGACAAGCAGTAAGTCATGAGTTTAGTAATAATAAACACATTGATACTTTTTAAGCTGCTCTCTGCTTTACCTTTTTTGAAAGGCCTAGCTATGCATTTTTTGTGCCCATCCAAGCTCAGTACAGGGCCAAATACATTTAACACTGCTGACAGTCAAAGAAAGGAACCTGAGACAAATCCTAAGGAAAAGTCTTACACCAGAATCCTCTGAAGATTTATAGGCCTTATTTACACAACTTCCCTATGCCATATATCTCAATTAGAGGCCAGGCTCCAGAGAGCAACCTAGAGAATTTTTCATGCCCACATTGCCTGATCACCACCTGGGAGCAGATCTCAAACAGCAGCATCATCTCCCAGAGATCCCAACTCCTTCCCTATCACTCATGTCTCAGTTTTTTCTGTTCTCCCAGCAGATGCACCGATATCACCACGAAAAAAACACTGCTGCTGCCAGTCCTATGGATGCCCAGATCTCTGGAGAGCTCTGCAGAACAGCTATTGCTGTTAGTAAACATACTAGAAAACGTACACTTCAGGTAGAAAATGCCTTCCCTATTCCAATCTATCTCTAAAGAAATTTCTCTTTCTTGCTCGTTTGTTGTTTTTCTCTCTGCCACATAAACAAGTGTTACAGGGGAAAAACTGCAATAAAGTTCCTTCTATAGAGAAGCAGAACAAATTCTGTTCTTACTGCAAAGATTTAAAAAATAAAAAAACCCCTGCACATTGAACAAGAAACAAATTAAAGTGGCAAACAAAACATACTAATGTTTTTTCTAAGTTTTCTATTTATCCTCAAAATGCTCCAGTTGTTGCACACGGAATTTTAAGGACTGCATTTTCTTTAAAAAATAAAGATCATCATAATTTAAGACAAATTTGATTTTCTGGGTAAGGAAGCAGTACTCAACTTTAGAACACAAGTGATTTTCATTTACAGATAATTGAGTTTGTAAGTCAAGTTTTAAAGTAGCTGGGTCTTTAGAGCCGAGGATGTGAATGTCAGAATTTCAATTGCTTTTTTGCATGTAAGCACCATTCACTAATAGCAGCTCCACAGCCACTTAGCAGCTCTCAGCTTAACTCCTTTAGGGCAGGACTATTTTTCCTAAGTTGCCTGGTGCAGCTCTTAATTCAGGAGCAAAGGAGAGATACAGCAATAAAATATAAAATTGTAGACTGAGGGTCCATTCTTGGCTTTGGAACTTTGTGGCCACTGCAGCAGCTTTAGCTCCTTGCACTCACAGCACTGCTTTGCTGCCTGGTTGCCCATCAGCCCTTAGCCTTGGGGACACTGTGTGATACTGGCCTTCACCACAGCCTTGGTTAGCTTGGGTGGAGGAGCCTGGCAGGAGCCTGGGGACGAGATCCTGGAGTGGAGATCCTGGGGATGAGATCCTCCAGGACACAGCCAGGGCCAGCTCGCTGTGGGATCCCCACTGCTCCTGAGGAACCACCACAACACCAAAACAACAAGTGATTCCTCCCACACCAGCATCGAGTCATACCTGGCCAAAAGTCTACAAATTCTCCAGCCATAATTATTTAGTCTAGAGTAATAGGTGTTCCACCCCATAAGGAGATCCTTTATCTTGTAACTAAATGTCTACAGCTCTCTCACAAAACCAGCACCAAGGATTGTTGTGTTCCAGGAAGAATTCTCCCCAAAGCTTAAACAGAATGCAAATAAAACTGCAGGTTTTTATGGAGGAGGTGGAGGCTGGCATAGGGAAAGGGGGAGGCATATTACAAGAGGAACAGTGGGTTTTCAAATTCATCTAGTCTGATACACTTCATTATTGGAGACAGATAAAATTTAAGCTATTTTGGTGGGCTAATTGCATTCTGGTTTGAAGGGATGATTACATATCACAAAATTTAAGTCAGGTTCTAGTACTAGAATGAATGAACAACAGTCTCAAAACCAACAAATGGAATCACAAGGTGATTATGGGAACATTTATTTCAAGCACAGACATTTATCGCAGAGTTAGTTGCTTTCCTTTTTCAGCAGTGAGAAAAAAGCTGCTATCCCATACACCATATAAAGTCTTCTGAACTTTCTAAGACCTTGCTGCTGTAATATCCAAGCATTTCAAAGCTTTCAGTGCCTTTATCTGCCTTGAACATCTAAAAGCTTTGGAAAACCTCACTGTCTAGCATAGAGAAAAAAAATGGAACTCCCTATCCATGGGGAAATAAAAGCATTTTCCATGGGGAAATTTTGAAGCATCCCATTTCAAATCAGTGCTGAGACAGAAGATACCTCCTCTCCCATCCTCCTTTCCTGTTTTTGCAAGAATAGGATCCCAAAGAATTTCAGTTTCTTGAGAATCAGTACAAACTTTGAAGATCACTGGGCATCTGAGAGCATCTGCAGAAGGTTTTCTGGGTAGGCAGTAACAGAGACACATTCAATTAAAAAGGTGGCTGCTGGATCTTCTGTTCCACAAGGAAAACCAAAGCTTTTTTTCTTTAAAAAATCATTCCCACTTCAAGCTAACCACCACCCTGCTGGGGTTTTGGGGTAAAAAGAGGAGAAGGCCCAGAATTACAAAGGGGCTCCTTAGGTTTGGACTACCTTATTTTGAGTCTCCAGGAATGGGCCTCACAAATCCAAATGCTGATTTTAACATGAACATTTCTTATAATCTTCTAAAAATTTCTAGAGCCAGCACACAAGCCATGATTCAGAACTGCACCAAGCAACAGACAACATGAAGGAAAGATGTGTCTGAAGTCCCAGCCTTTTCTTCTGGGGTTTGACCCTAAACTAAAGTCTGTTATTATAAAATTCTATTTCAGCACCTGAAAGTCACTTCTGGGCTTCTGCACTGCAGTAAGACCACCAGTAAGTAAATCTCAGCTTTTCTCTGGCAAGGATGGAAGAGGTGGACATCCAAGTGCATTGTACACAGTGATTTTAATGCAAAACTCACAGCTGTTCCCTGGGAATTAGGACTTGGATTGTCACTGAAGCATCCATGTGAGCATCCAGCAGCAAGCCATGAAAGCAGACTTACTCTTGCTCGCCCCTTTCCTGGCCCTGGAGCTCCCACTGCAGTTTTCTCACACACAGAGCAGGACAACACACTTTCCTCTGATGGCCACAGCAACAGCAAAAACAGAAAAATGGTGCAGAAACTCACAGCTCTAATTGATCTGACATGACACCCTGCTGGCCAGTCCCACTGTGCATTGCAGCAGCAGAGTCCACAAGACTCTTTTCTTTTTTCACTGTCACTTTGGTTTCCCTCAGGACAACCTGATATCACTTCAGTTTTATTCCCAGACTCAGAGGATTTTTTGTTAATTCACTTTTAAACACTGCACTGAATTTACATCAGAACATGTTACAGCTCCCCTTAATGTGCTTTCCTCTTTTGCAGCTGTATGTTTTCAGGCTTTTTTTTTTTTTTTTTTTTTTTTTTTTTTTTTGCCTCCAAAAGGACCCCACAGTGGCAAATCCAATCAAGTTCCAGTGCTGCAATCAGGCTGTATTACTGCTGTGATTCCAGTGTGCACTCCCATATCATTACTGCATCCCTAACACTGTATTGCAAGGTTTTCTTCTGATCATCAGGAGCAGAGTGATCTGGTTTGTTCCTTCCATAATATCATATGCATGGGAGAGCACTGGGTGCTCCTGCTCCTCCATTAAACACTACAGGAGGCTGGGTAATTTGCTTGTTCAGTATTTGAAAAGCCTTCACCTTCATTTTCTGAGATTTTCTGTAGGAGCCTCGTGACATATTCCACAGGCTGGCAGCAGGGGGACAGCTAGGAATGTCACACCAGCTCCTCTTAATATAAGAAATACTAATATGATCCATGTATTGATGGTTGCAATTCAGCTCTTAGTGCAAGGCTATTGTCACACACTCTCAGCTTCAAAGGCAGAGAGGTACAAGAGTTCACAGCTTTTCCTACTATTGTATTTTTTCCCCCTTTCCCACACTTCAGTGTAATTAAACCCTTGTTTTTGAGGGAGTGCTCAGATCCAGCACAGCCCCAATGGTCTGTCCACACTCAAGTAAAGGCTGCAGGAAAATCCATCATCCCAAGGACTCAATTTTGTGCAGCTAAAGCGATGAGGCCCAGAAACAACCCTGGCTCCTTGTGCTTGTCCTGTGAACATGTGGGGAGGTCAGAATGACAGGCAGTACCTCCCAGCACCCTTCCACGCTTGGCCACAATGATAAAATACTCATGAGCTGGTAACAAACCCAGCAGCCTCCTCCAGGTTGGAGCTATCAATCACCTCCAGCACAACTCCACACGGTGTTGACAGAGAAATCCAAGAGCCCTAAGCCATCCCAGCCAGCTTTACTAATTATTTTCTCTTCTGCTTTTACAGAAGTGAAATTACCTGAGCCACAGCTTAGCCTGCACATTTTCTAGACGTGCCTTCTAATTGGACTGGCTCAAAATAAGCACCCAAAGAGCCCAATGAAAGCTCTTAATTATTCTGCAAAATAAGGATATTCAAACTTTTCACATGTCTATTTTCTTTGCTCCACAAATTCTAACTTATCCATACGTGTTTTTTCCCTCCTTCAAAGTAAGAGTTGAGTATAAATGGAAGAAGAGTTAAAAAATGACACCATTGCTGTTAGAGGGTGAGCAGACTATAGCAGCAGCACTTTTTAAAAATATGTCTGTGGAGTGCCTAGAAACTCCAATGAGGAGCAAGCCCTTACTGTGCTAAGTTGTACAGAAACACAGAAGAAGCCTTGCTGCTGCCTCACAGACTTGTAGGCTAGAATTTTATTCTTTTTACTCCAACATCTTTACTCACTGCCATACTGCTGCTGGCTGGGATGATAGTTTTAACCTCTCCTACAGTAGAGAGTAGAAATTAGTAGGAAAAAAAATTGCTTTTATAGTTACTGCTTGTAAATGTATTTGCTAATAACTGTACCAGTTACAGTGACAACTAGTTGCTGATAGAAAACAGATGTTCTGCCTTTTTTTTTTAGCTAGAAGCAGTTGTAATGATAAAAGAAAGACCAAAGAGAGGTATTCTCTCATTTCTAGGTGGAAGTTATTGGAAGGTGTTGCATCAGAAGTTCATAATCAATGTATCAATGGTTCATGATCCCATTTCCCAAAAGTCTGTCAAATGACTAAGAATGTACTTCTCGTGGTTTGAAAGCAAAATGAGTGAGAGGCTCCAAATCAGAAATACAATTTAATAAGAAGGAATGTAAAAAGGTAAAACAAAATAAAACAAATTCAGTAACACAAAGGATCACTGACAGAGTCAGAATACAACCTGAGCAGGATGGTGGAAGCAGTCCAGGTGAGGTGGTCTTCCTGAAGCAGTGATCCTGTAGAAAGGTCTGGCAGCTCTGCTCCTCTGGGAATCCAGTGGGTAAGGGCTGCTTGTACTGTCCCAAATCCCAGATTATATCCAGGTGGGAATGCTTGGCTCCTCCCCCTGGGCAGAGCATCTCACAATGGGATGATGAGTCGTGCAGTGGGTCCTTGATGTCCCATTAAACAGAGATAACTCCTGGAGGGAGTTACCTGTGAGTCCTGGGCAAGGCGTTAATGGGCCATTAGCAGTAGACAGCCCAAAGGAAGGGGGCCTGGGAAGACACTGCCCCACCTGGTTTCAACAGCTCATGAAGATGGTGATAGAATAAATACTTTGTGTACATCCTACACTGCAACCTGGGACAGTACTTCATCATGAAACTTACAGCACAAAGCCATATCCTGCAGCAAAATTAAATCTGGCTTAAATAATTTTATTTCTCCATACCTTCCACTTTAGCAGGCTGAAACGCTCTCCTAGTGCCTCTCTTTGTAATCAGTGCCGTCAGCTGAAGCTTTCAGATGTCACACAGCATTTAGCCCATGATGAGGATTATTTCTTTCAAGTATTTTAAGCAGAAGTAAAACCAGCCATGAGGCAAATGGCATGAATAAAGGGTACAGTGTGCAATCTGCACTGCCTGAAACAGGCACGTGTCAGCTAAGCTGTTGGTGCTGTCAAGGAAGCAAGTCTCAAGCAAGTTGGATCAGGATCTGCTCCTCCTCCATGGGGCTGCCCAGGTGATCAGCCCTGCTGGGTGCTCACTTGGATTTCTCAGCAAAATGAGCAGGCAGAGAGATGAAGAAATGCCATTTTAGGCAACAACCATGAAAAATGGCACAACTGAGACATGAGTCATACCTGAACAAATTTATCCTGTTTTACAACAAAGCACCTTCTCCTAACAACCCATCCGTACCCATGGGTCGTGTTTGAGCTCTGTGGTTGCTGTGTTCCTGCTTGAACCTAAATATGCTCTGCACCCATCCCAGGGAGTAACAGCCCCCTCCCTGCTGCAGGTGTAAGTTGGTCCCTGCCTGCAGGGTGCTTGTTTACAGTAGGGAAGGTCATGCCCATGGGGATAGTGTGAGGAGGTAATATCCTCCCTAGAAAGGCATCATGCTCCACTAGATGCAGGAGCTCCTTTTGCAGAGCTTTCCATTGCTCTGGAGTGCCTTGTGCAACAGGGTGCAAATTCTAAATGCCACAGATTTGATGTTTTTATCTCTTTCTTTAATGGTGGAAATGACTGCTGCACACTCAAATTATTTGTTGGGAACCTTGCTGAAAGTTTGCATGACATTAACCTACTGGATCATGTTTTGGGCCGTAAACATGAACATCAGCAACGCTGCTCCAGGCAATATTGCATAAATCATGCTGCTTTCTGGGAAATTCAGGAATGCACATTGGATTTCACTGCTGAGCTTGCTTCTGCTGCACAACACCTACATTTTCACTTAAACTTCTCTGATACATGGAATGATTCTGGTGCACGGATAATGGAGGTGAGGAAAATTCAGTCTTCATATGACAAAAACAGCCCAAGGTGTAACAATTCCAGCCCCGCCAGATGTGACAGACCAGGGAGAATTAAAGAAAAGATTTTTGTTAAAAAAAAAAAAAAAAAAGAAAAAAAAAAAAGAAGTATTCTCCTTCTGCAGCATTTCAGAACTAGGCTGGCTAGGAACAAATTTCTGCTCCCATTTTGATTTTGGATCAGGATCCTCTCTGCAGGAGTTCAAAACAACCATATGGAGTTGATCCAAAGTCTGTCTGGAAATCAGTGGGAGCCTTCTGACCATTTCTGGTCTGTGTTAGAACAGCTCATTGGCTCCCAAAGAACAGCTGTAAAGATGAAGAACATCCAAGCCTTAACTCACAGTTTTGTTGATTCATAAACAAGTTTTACTGTGAAAAAACATTTGTCGTGGCTTTTACTTTTTTATCTGGGTTTTCCCATATCTTGACATACTTAAATTTCTGCTGGAAAACAGAGCAGCAATGACTGAATCAACAGCTGCACTTTGGTGATAAGGGATCAATTAACAAGTTGTGCAGGTTGTTGCTGTTCAGTGTCTGCTAACTAAACTAAACTTCTGTGGCTATGAAGGCCTAACTCCAACTAGCCATAGCAGTACTTCATACCATACCTTTCTGGAGTTTACTATCACCACATTAATTCTGATGAAGCATTTGAAAAAGAGAAAAGGAGGAGTTTATGTTTTCTGATGCTCTTTTTTTTTCTTTTTTCTTTTTTTTTTTTCCCAGTATGGTCCAATGAATAGCAACTGTTCCAACTTACACTAACCCAGTAAATGATCACTAAGAAACATAATTAAGCATTTTGCCATACGTGCAACTGCAGGCTGGGGAGTTACCTGTTCCTTCCATGACAGACAAGTGATATGAGTATGTTCCAGACATTATTCCATACTCCCAGGTGTTGAGATATTCAGGCAGAAGCATGGAAACCATGCTGTTGTTGCATATTGGAAGAACACAAAACCAGTGGTCTTGGTGGAAGTCATGGAGAAACACCCCTTTTCAAGTGTATTGGGTTTGTGTGGCCAGGTTTTGATATGGGGGGGGCTGCAGGGGTGGCTTCTGGGAAGAGCTACCAGAAGATTCCTCCATATCCAGCAAAGCCAACACTATCTTGCTCCAGGATGGAGTCACTGCTGGCCAAGGCTGGGCCAATCAGGAATGATGGTGACACCTGAGGGATAACAGATTTATGAAGAAGAAGAAATTATTCCATAGTTGTAGCTGGGTCCAGAGCAGAGCCGGGTGAGGATATGTGAGGACAGCTCTGCAGACACCCAGGGCAGGGCAGAAGGGCAGGAGCTGCTCCAGGCACTAGAGCCAGGATTTCCCTGAGATTCTTGGGGAAGCCCATGGTGAGGCAGCTGTCCCCCTGCAGCCCATGGAGGGCATGGGAGTGCAGAGATCCATGTGCAGCTCCTGGAAGAGCCTATGCCAGAGCAAGGGGATGCTCAAAGGGGGCTGTGACCCCTTGGGAGATCCACACTGGAACAAGGTCCTGGCAGGGACCTGTGGACCCATGGAGAGAGGACCTGGGGCAGGTTTGCTGGAAGGACTGGTGACCCAGGCTGGAGCATCCTGTGCTTGAAGGACTGAGCCCATGGAAAAGTGACCCATGCTGATGCAGTTCACAGTTGGATGCAGGTTGGGAAGTACATGGAGGACTGTCTCCCATGGGAGGGATCACACACTGGAACAAGGGAAGAACTCCAACTCCCCTCCCTTGTGGAGTTTCTCATGCCATTAAAGGAATTTCCAAGTGCCCTTCCCTGGAAAAGTGAAGATTAAAAATACCCCAGTTGTAACAAAAGGCTTCTCCCTCATGGATCCTTGCAGACATTGTGCAATCTTCTCTCTGGGTTTTGCAAGCCCATCACCCACCCCATGGTATCCCCTTTCCCTATTTTCCCATTTGGCTTTTCCCCATTTCTCTTTCCTGTGGTCACTTGCCCCCTGCCCTGCCCTCTGTACCACCCACGAACCGCAGACCCTGTATAACTGAGAAAAAACCACATGGTTCCCATCTTTGGCTCTGGATTCACCTTCAGCACATGGAATAAATGCTTGCTGGAAATTGATCTGGGGCCAGGAGCCTTCTGCCTCTCTGCTGAGCTAGCCTTGTAATGTATATGGTTGTGTGAGCTCAAATTGCTGCCTGAATAGTTCTCAAGCAGTTTCTCTATGGAGAGGCTGACTGGGATCTAGAAGGGCCCTGGCTGCATCCTGAAAAGACGCACTGTTAAACTCCCTGAGCAGCAGCAGAAATAACATGATGAACTGACCACAACTACCTGCAGCACTGGGGTAGGAGGTAGGGCTGGGAAGGAGGGAGGGGTAGGTGGAAGGTGTTTTCAAGGTCTTGTATTACTTTTCTTATTATCCTGCTCTGATATTGCTGGCAATGAATTCAATTAATATCTAATTCCAGCCTGTTTTGCCCATATGGTAAAATCACTGAGTGATTTCTCACAGTCCTTATCTCAACTCATGAACCCTTTGCTGTATTTTCTCTCCCCTGTCCAGCTGTGGAGGGGAGAGAGAGAGGCTTTGGTGCATGCCTGGCATCCAGCCAGGGGCAACCCACTACACTAAGCTAACTTGCAGATCCTCTTTCTGCATCTTTTGATGCCCATTCAATATCCTAGTGAAGGCTGAAATGGCTTCAGGATCATTTATCTTGCAGTCTCTGCTGGAAACCCTTGGGTTGTTCCGTCCCTGAAGACAGAACAGCCCAAATCAGCACAACAGAAAGGAATAAAGCCACAAATTGCAGCTGAACAACTTCATCAGGCTGATGCACTGGGGAAGGAGCAACACATAACTTTCCAAATTGCATCTACTCCTCACCTTTGCCTGTCCTCAGAAGAAGGAGCAATAAAGACAGTGTGTCTTCCAGGGAAAGCACTTACCCACACACATGTTGGACTATGAACTGAGATCTACACACAAAGTCCCCACACTAAGCCATGCCCAGAACAGCATCAAACATTCCTCATCTTCATGACTATTACATTAGACACTTTTCAGCTTATCATTCACCTGCACACTCATACAAAGAGACCACTCATCATCTTTTAGGACTTCCCAGTACAGCCAGAGACACAAAACATATTTTCTCCTTTTCTTTCTGAAGGTTTTGCTAAAGTCATTGAACCTGGAGAAGTCCCAGCACTTGGTGAAAGGTGAATTCAGTGACCCGGTAATCAGACTGGAGACAGACTGGTGTTTTGGTGCAGCAGGTCAGTAAAATGCTGTGTGCCTCTGCATCTATTTGCACACAATTTCCCAGGTGAGATTATGGATATTTAGTAGAGGTTTCATTATTAAGGTAATTTTGGGATGCTTTTAAATCTGATCCACTACCAGTAGACAATGTGAACATGTTTATTTATATCAATTAGACACATTAGGGTCATGGCAACCTGGGACACAGACAGAATTTTGACCTCGCTTTATATTCTTGAAGACCCAGATAGAGCTACTGCTCCCTGCTCTTCATTTCCATCCAAAGCTGGAGCCTGTGTTGGGCATGTACCTCTCTTACAATAAAGGGAAGGTTGCAAACAGAGTAACAACATGTTGCCACCAAAAGTCATATACCACTTTGAAGCCTTTTATAAGCAAGTTAAAATTGAAATCTGAATGAATGGGTGAACTCAATTTATTTGGCTTCACTAACAGCATAACTACCTGCACTCATTTCTCTGTTTCTTAAGAAATTACCCATATTTCAGCATGGGTTGTGGCCATGTCATATGGCACTTAGCCATCAAATATCCCACTGCTACTTCCTCAGATATCTCTCCACTTCAGTGGCAGAGAGCCAGATGAATAAAGCCAAGTTTTATATATATATATATATATATACCAAATTTATTTCCAGACTACCCAGATTTTCAAACAGAAATATGTATAGGCAAACCCCAGAAACTACTTTCCACAACTTCTTTGGCACAGCCAAAGACTAGAAAAGCAGAGAGGATGGAGCAAAGGATGTGGCCCCATGGCTATGGTGATCAGTGCAGCCTTCAGGAAGGACATTATCAGACATGCTATTGACTGGCTGCCTCAGGATACACCAAGAATTGCAAAAACAAGGACACTTTACAGAGCAGCTTTTTGCAAGTGGTCAGTCACACTGCAGCAAATGAGGTTCCCATAGCAAGAGAAACAGCCAGATGTGAAGCACAGCAAAGTGCAGATATGATATAAATGTAAGTGGAAAGCTCTGATAATGACCTCTGCCACAACTTTTTATTCCTCATAACAGAGACTAACTCTCTTCCACCTGTGATCATCTTGGCCTGGGATGCTGGAAAGAGTAATACTGTTTTTCTAATGACAGTTCTTCTACAGACTTAAAAATTTCTCAAATTAAAACTCTGTATTTTATATGATAAAAATAGATTTTGATATCAAAGGAGAGATAAATATTACAACTTTATAGTGAGCCATTTCTAGCGGACAAAGCTATGAACAGGGAAGAAAATGTACTTCAGAACTCTTGAGAGAAGCAAGCATTTCTTTACTGGTGGCATTAAATGCCAATCCTTATATAAGATGAAATTTAACTGCCAGCATCCAATAACTTTTAGGTACCTAATGTTTAATCTCCATGCTCCACCTATGAATTACCAATAGGATCCTGAGAGAAGGTCCAAAGGGCATAGCAGATCCCTCCTGGAAAAACTCTGATGAAAGCCATCAGCAAAGGACACAATTTTCCACAATTGATCCCCGTGTCCAACCCACCCCAGGGCTGCTGCTGGGTGCCCCATGTTGGGGAACTGGTGCTTTTTTAGGTGTGGGGTTCATCAGTGTCTCATGGCAACCCCAGAACACCTCAACACTGGAGGCAGGGCTATGCAAAAATAAAACTTGTTTGTACCATTGTAAATGCAAGGTAACTACAGCTCATTTTAAAACAAAGTAAACCCCAGGTCTGAGTCTATCTGGACTTCACCTTTCTAAAGGAGAAGCAGTTCAGGCATGTATACTCAAAGAAACTGCCAACCTGTGGTACCTGCTGGGCAACACAGAAGCTACAGAATAGCAGGTAATTTCCATCAACCAAAACAAATATTTGATACTAACACATGGTTTGCTAAAAGGAGGGCTAAATCCTCCTGTTCATCATGGACCAGTTGGAAGTCTGGTCTGAAATTGTTGCCAGATGAAAAACTATTTGCTCAGCCGGTGGGAAAATACAGTTGTTATCTTGCAGAAACACTTGGCCTATGAAACCCCACAAAGCTTATTCTGTAGTATCATTAAATATTCACCAGGAAGAGGTGAAAACTCATGACCCAATCTGTGTGTGCCAACTCTGCTCTGTATTTGGGAGGTAACATCAATTCACCCAGTGGCAACTCTGGGGTCTGCAAGCACCAGAGGGACCCCTGGGACAGAAGAATGTGTGTTCAGAGGGCAGGGAACTTGTGTTAATGGCTCAGAGAAAGGATTATCATACAAATGTTTACTCAGGAGAAATCAATGAATATGTATGTAAAATACAGTATACAAGCAGGAGCTTTTCTGTACTCAGGATGCACCATTTTGGTGGAGTTACCCCTTTGCTTATCCAGCACTGTAGCAAAGAATCTCTGCTTCGTAATGCTCCAGTGGTTTGAAGGAGTTTTTGACTGATTTTGGCAACAAAATGAAGAAAGGTTACAGCAGACAGTCACTTTCACATGATAAATTCCATGGGAGGGAGGAGGATGAAGAAAAGACTCCAGACCTGAGAGGGATTGGGAGGTATGATGGAGACAGTGTTCATCAATACACACTTAGATGCACAACAAAAACAGGAGAACAGTAGTTCCTGGCTTGCCTTGGTGACCAGCTGAGAGTTGGTATTATCAGCCCACTCTCACAAGTGCCACAAGGTATCAGCTTAAATATCTTTTTGCAGCATTCACAGGAAAGCGGTTATATTGATGGAGCTCTTAGTTCTTCTTTGAAAATCTGTTTTCTCATTCTTGTTGAAATGGAGCTATTTCAGCTCCAGGGTGGCAAAATGAAGAATTCCAGTGGCAGTGTGGTTTTCAGCTTTCCCTTTGGGCTCCAGTCCCTCTCTGGGATAGGCCTTAAGCACCCCTTGCTGCACACAGGCATGGCTGAACCAAAAGCACGTAAAGATATTTTGCCGTACCTTTTTAGTGTGAGAAGTAATAATATTGCTATATTTATGTTATAGATGTCATCCTATAAACCTTCAACACAACAAGAAATCCCAGCTGCACAGAATGATCTGTGCCACTCAAGGGTATTTTTGGGTGCAATGCAGCTACATTTTCATATACAAATGGGTAACTCCCAATTGAAATGGGCAGTGCTGCAGCCCCAAATAGAATATTTTGCTCTAAATAGGAACTTTGCCAATATAGGAAGGGCTACTCCTGTGAGACTTCCTATCAGAGAACTTCCACTGTTGTCAGCAGCTGTCCAAACTACTGCCAAAACCCTCTCTGGAAAGAGCAGCTCATAAATGTTTGCCAGTATTCAACAAAACACTATTAATTCAGCAGTTTTATTTGCATATTTAATTAGGACTTTAATGATGCCCTGGTGATTCATGCCTGAAAATCACTGTTGGCTTTGGCCACAGGTGCTGACCATCTGACCTTCACCCTGATAGAGTTTCCCCTCTTCCTTTCCCACCAACCAGTTCCAGTCCCTCCCAGCCCTCAGTACCTACACTGCAATGCTGCCACTCCAGTCCATGGCATTTAATGCCATTATTCTGTTTGCGAGCAGGCACTGGCAGCAGCTCCTCATGCCCTGTAGCACCATGTTTCCTCTCAGGCAGCTTTCTCAGTGAGCACAGCCCGGCACCTCTGGCTGTGCTGCGAGTGCCACACTTGCCTTTGCATCTTCTTTGTGCCTGCAGTGCCTCTCACCAGGCTGGCTGACAGCACCTTGACATTTAGGATGTGAAGAAATTCTGCCTGCAAAAAGATATATAATAAAGCTCACTGTGATTTTAAAGCGGTCGCTTCTGTCAACCACAAACTAAATCGAAATGGAATCCAGGATTTCCCTGTATAATGACATCCATATGCTAAAGGCAAGAGATTGTGTCTTGTACCAGATTTATTAAAAGTAAAATCAATGCATTTCATAAGCATCTCAGTGCTTCCTATCCAAAGTGGTGTGCTCTGCCAAATATCCACTGTGTCAAACAAAAGCTCCCAAATAGTGAATATACTTGAGGAACTTACCAAAAATAACTTTTTTTTTTTTTTTGGAACCTTGCTGATTCAAACCAACTTAGCATTCCACCTTGCAGTTTAAATAAAACAATGTAAGTTCTCTGATGACATTTTAGTTATCTTCAAAATGGATAAAAAACAGAGTTAGGGTCAGTTTACAAGGGCAATAAAAGTAGGTAAAAAGCACATTTTAAGTCTTGTAATAATAGCAAAATCTTCCCAGCATAGTGACATAAACATAACACTGATCAAAAATCTAGTAAAAGGCATACAGAGCTGAGTGGTTCTAGGATTGCTTCTGATAAATAAATGCCACATCATATGTGTATTCAAGGCTCAAAGAGATCCTGAATATCATGAATATACAGACTTTTTTACCTGGTACAGATTTACTGGGAAAGAATATAGGTGCAGCCTATTCAGCCTATCAACTGAAGTGCAGCCCCTCTCCAGTGACAACAAATTCTTCTCCTCCCTCCCTCCTCTTCATCACAACACAGCTACACTCTGTAGGTTAACTGAAAATACGGCAGAATGGTATCAATGCACTTTTACCTTGTGGTTATGATTTTTTGATTCATAATTTACTTTTCCAGTAAGTGCACTCAACATGATCTGTCTCTGCTCTTAAGTACAAAACTAATTTAAACTCTAACAAGTTACAGATCCTTATGAAGTCAGACTGGGCCTTTAGGTAAAGACACTTGAACTTAGGTGTTCTCATGCACTCTGCGTTTTTAAGGTCTTGCTGTAACCCCAGCCAGTGCAGTCACAGACCATCCAAACAAGACAAGTCTGTCAGAGTGGCCGCTCTGCTGTACCCAGCAGCATTTTAAGTGCTCCTGGGCTTTGTTTTGTACCTTCTGAAGGTACAAAAAGACACAGATCCTCCCTGAATGCCCCACACCTGCCAGGTGTGTGCAGACATTGTGGATCTTGCAGGGGATCCCAGACAGCTGTGCTGACACAACCAAATGCCCCCTTGCGCACCTGTTTTAAGATGAGCCCATCTGCTTTATAGATCTGCTCTCTAATGGGAGCTGAGACACTTGCCTCCTAAGCAGACACTTACTGTGACATCTGTGGTGTTCCCTGGGGTGACTCCCTTGAGCCAGCATGGAGAGAGGTCCTGATGCATCCCTGAGAAGCAGAACAGCATCAGCAAAACCCAGAACTTCTTTGTTCAGGCTCCCAGATGAACTGCCTGAAAACCAGAGTAATGCTTTTTCTTGAAGTTCAAAATGTGGTTTTTGCAGCCTCATTTTCTGAACAGGTTGAAACAGATGACAATATCCCCCTTGGCTACTGCCCTCAAAAATGTGATCACCCTCAGAGACATGGCACTGCCATTTTCAGAACAAGTTCTGATTAAAGGGTGAGAGCGTGAGCCACAGAACAAAACAGGTTTGCCAGCACACAGCCGTAGGCAACTACAACTATTTGAGGCTTCATTTACAGCAGAATGGAGAGGGCAACTTTTGTAAGCTGTTAGTATATCCAGTAGTGATAATTAAAGCTGATTAATGCTCACCAGTCAGCAGCAAAAAAACCCCAAAAGGCAGTTTTGCAAGGCTGCCACATCCGGGAGGCACAAACATCTCACACAACAGCTGGGCCCCAGCACAGCAAAACTCTTTGCAGCACCTCAAGCAAATGGTAGAGTATCTCCTGAAAAAGTGTTTTGTACACTGCAAGCTGGATAATGAGACAACCACATACTTGTAAATTAATTTTTAATAGGTGTATCTTATTAGCAAAACACTGCACAGCCAAATTCTGCTTTCCAAGCACAAATCAGCTTCTGCTATTCTCTTTACCTGCAATTTCTCCCCCTGCCTTACACAGAAAATAAAGCAAAGTGGGCCCCTTCTTCTCTTGTGTATTCACCCTAGAATGCAGCAAAGTGCACCTGTTTCTAGCCTTGCATTTTATTTTCTGGTGTTAGGAAATTCCATGTTTCATATTCATTACTTAGAGAATTATACTTGAGCAGGCCAAAAAAATGTGATTTCCTTCGCATATTAGTCCATTGAGGAAGGATATCCTGCACCTGAACATGTGCATGTGTGAACCCAAGGGCTTCTGGTGCCTCAAAACCACAAATGACAGTTACTTCTGCATTTCTACTGTGGCTGAAGAGGCAGAACTCAGAGTCCCCTTGGATACATACCTCGAGAAAACCAGCTGAACTGTTTCTGCCCAAAATTCTCTGTGACAGCACAGCAAGGTAGAAAATCATAGCTAAACACTTCTTTCTGCACCTGAGCTAATTCTTTACTGAAGTATAGCTTAGAGTTCTCTTCTCAAGAGACTCAGAGAAGTATTCCACAGAATTAAGGCTCCGTTTCCTATGCAATATGCTAAAGAATAACAGTTCCCAGACAGTTTTCCAAGCAGAAAAAAAGTCACATTTTTTTTCCTTGGATTTATAGCACTTACAGTATTTGCTGCGTGAAGGAATACTGTAAATAGCATCTATAGTATTACACTGAACAAAATTACCGGAGTCCACCTGCCCTGGAGTTTTCTTTGCAGGCTTCCCATCTTTCCCTACTCTGGTGCAGTTTATATGTAGGATTGAAATATTTCCATAGAGATAAAACAGATAAGTAGATCTCCTCTATCCCTGTGCATTCTCTATAGGGAACCGCTACTGCTATTTTAGGTGCCACAGTAGGTCCATAAAATTCCTGCAGTAGCCCAGACATTGTCATTATATAGAGGTTAACTCTGGAAAGCAGATCTGGCAAAGCTTTGTCTTTCACCCCAAGTGGGGACACACAGATTTGACTCTCATAGTCAGCACACACTTTAAACCTCTGCTGATCAGCCCATAAGACCGTTTCCAAGACCTTCTATACCATCACAGTGTGATCTCCTCAGTTCTTAGTTCTTAGAGGATGCTTGGAATGGCTACCCAGGCTGTCTGCCCACAAGAACACCCCATGGAGGCTGATGGGAAATAAAGGTTTGAGTCTGTCTAGTTATTGCAGTATCATGTTCCTGAGGCTCAGAAGTTCTTCTGGATCAGTATGTTTGCCTGTGCTAAAAGGACACCTAAAGTCCTGGCCACGCAGACTTGGCTGTGTCAACTACAGGAAAAACATTGTTAAAAAGACAAAAAAAAAAAAAAAAAAAAAAAAAAAAAAAAAAAAAAAAAAAAAAAAAAAAAAAAAAAAAAAAAATCTTAAGAAAACCCAAGCAGCAAACTACTGTAACTGGAGACAGTAAATCCCTTGATGAGATGCACAAATAACAGACAGGTGTATGTCCCTGCTCAGCACCTGCTCACAAAGCCCAAAAGGCTTGTGCTGTGTCCTGCCCTTCACACAAGTATTTCTGTTGCAATTCCATCTCAGAAGCACTGTCCCTTTCCTCTCCTTCCCTATCACTCTGTGTGTTTTAGTCAATCATAGGGCTCCCTGAATAATAAGCCTGGTGCACTCTCTGCCCTCTCTCTACTGCACTTTGCTATGGAAATCCCAGTATTTGTGTTTTCTTGTGTATTTAGCAATATATCTTAGCTGCTTTAATTGAAACTATCAAGCATCACAGCCCAAGCATGGAAATTCTGGAATGATTAATTTGAAGTCAGCAGTTCCTAAGCCTTCTATCTCAGCTGCTATTTGGGGGCCTTATCTTTAAAAGCATGTGTTTTGGCAAGAGCCATCAGAACACAGCACAAAAGCAAGAGTTTTATGAGTAATCTTATTCAAAGAACATTACCTATAGATTATAACCATATATTCAATGCCATCCCACTGAGACTGCGCAGGCTTATGGCACTGCTAGAGAACAGAGAAAGTACAGAATTCCAACTGCTTCAGTGAGCAGGCTCAATGTTTAAATAAGTGAGTTGAACAACCACCTTTTCAAGCTTCTGAATGATTTTTTCCTCCATCTGAATAAACCTCAAGCTTTATTCAGAATTGCTGTATGTATATAAATACACACATAGATGCTGAAGAGCTGGCAGCCAGAGAACATGAGCAATTTGGTGGAAAGGCACAGTGCCAATTTGACAGCTCCACTAATTTTAAATATATATCAGGATTTAGTGGTTAGTCCTACAAGACCAGGAGTCAGACAGAAATACCATGATGCTGAAGACAATATTAGGGGCAGTTGGGTCAGAATTATTCTTTTAAAACATGGCTAAAGAAAACAGCAGGCCACGGAGTGCTTCAAGAACTGAGAAAGGTTGGGAAATTTCCTGTTGGTAGCAATCAGACCTTGCAGCCATTTGCTGTGAACAGCAGTTAAACTGCCAACCTAAAAGCACCCACAGGCAACAAATAACACAACCAGCCACAAGTTACATTAAGAGCAAGCAGCAATAGTGCCTGGTATTGAGTATTTTTGTGTCACTTGTGAGAAACGATGCTCACTTTTTAAAATTTCAAAGGTTTATTAAACCTTTACAAATGTCCTGGGTTGTAGTATAGGATGTACACAAAGTATTTATTCTATCACCATCTTCAGGAACTGTTGAAACCAGGTGGGGCAGTGTTTCCCTTGTCCCCTGCCTTTGGGCTGTCTTCTGCTAATGGCCCATCAATGCCTTGCCCGTGACTCACAGGTAACTCCCTCCAGGAGCTCTCTCTGTTTAATGGGACATCAAGGACCCACTGCACGACTCATCATCCCATTGTGAGATGCTCTGCCCAGGGGGAGGAGCCAAGCATTCCCACCTGGAGAGAATCTGGGATTTGGGACAGTGCAAGCAGCCCTTACCCACTGGATTCCCAGAGGACCAGAGCTGCCAGACCTTTCTACAGGATCACTGCTTCAGGAAGAGCCCCTCACCTGGACTGCTCCCACCACCCTGCTCAGGTTGTATTCTGACTCTGTGGTCCTTTGTGTTACTGCATTTGTTTTATTTTATTTTACCTTTTTACCTTTCTTATTAAATTGTATTTCTGACTTGGAGCCTCTCACTCATTTTGCTTCCAAACCATGACAACAAAATACAACAAGGACTGAATAAGGAGACAGAGCAGTGCTGGGAGCACAGAACTAAACCGCCGTGTGCTCACCCACAAAATGGCTGCTCCGCCTTTTATACCCCTGGTGTTGCATCAGCCAACCCTGGCCCCTCCACAGCCTGCCAATCAACTCCTCCTCACCATCCATTGGTGGAGACTGCTTTCTTGCAATTTGATTGGAGGGCAGGTGTTGCCATGCCACGCCCCCCTGGTAACAAGCCCGCCCTCCTCCCAAATTGTCCCCCCAAATGTAGAGGGGGCACAGCCCTCCCTCCCTCCACATGTCCCGACTACCAAGGCCATCCCTTGGCAACCATACAGGGGAAAGGGGACTATGGGGAGAACAGAGGACACCCGAACAGCAAATCACAGTAACATAACTATGCATCAATAAAGCTTCTCTTGACACACGCATAATATTCATCTCTTAATTTCCAGAGCCAACCATTGCATTGCCCATCTGTAACACACTCTACTCACTTTTGTGTGTGTGATTTCTGTGTCATTTCCCTTTGGACAGCCACATGCTGCAAGAGGAAAGCTGTATCCCCACCTTCTGCTGGGACCACAGTCCTTTGCTTTGACAGGAGAGAGCCTAAATATATTTTCTGTGTTGTCTTCTCCTTAATAAAAATTAAAAAGTTAGGACTCCAGCCTTCCAGAGCAGCAGGCAAGTGCTGAGCAGAGCTGGGAGTGCTTTGAAGTCATGTTTAGTATGCAGATCCTGAGGACAAGAGCTTGTTGGAGGGAGCAGGCCAGACAAACAAGGGAAAAGAGAATTTTAGACCTGTCTAGTGACAGAGAAGGGATAATTACTCTTCCAGAGGCCTTGTTGCTTCAGTTGTCATTGGAACATTGAAGGATTAGCTCTCCTCTGCTCCCTTCTCAGTATAAGCCATCAAGCCGCAAACTGCAGTTTGTTTTTGGGGGACGAATGCAGCTCCTCAGCCCAATCAGGAGTAAAACAAAGCAGGCAAACAAACAAAGTGGTAAATGCTGTTTGAAATGCAGTGTCCAGGATTCAGGTAAGATCTGTTCTGGTTTACAGCTGCTTTACAAACCTGTTGGCACACAGAAGCACCACTGACTGCAAAGAAACTTGTTTTAATTGCTTCAGAGAAAAACATCTCAGGAGAAGAGGAAAATGCAGAAGCAGCTAACTTAGGAGTTTTGACTTTCAGATTTATTTTCCCTGGGAGTGCACACTAAGAAGCACTGATGTATAATTTTATTTTTTCTTAAGTTGACAGTAACACAAACCCCAAAGTAATATACCTGCCCCTACTACTATTCAAAGGGTGAAGCAAACATAGCATCATCATTTAGGAATAGCACTCCCCAGTTTTGTTCTCCCACCAAAACTCTCCAAAACACACTGGCATTCATTCACCTCCCAAGCCAAAACTGATGTTACAGGAGGTTTGTGAAGCAGATGTATGCTGATATATCTTTAACATAAACAAATGTAAGAAAAGCTCTGTTTAACCTTATGGATAAGATTAAACATGGACATATTTTCTTAAACTGAAAGAAATGCAGTCAGTCATAAGAGGTTTGGCAAGTTAGATGGATCATGCCTGACTTGTGCCTTTAGAGACTTGCCTGAAGAGCTGGAATTGGTACTGTCTTAGAGGGACAGAAAAAATTGAGATCTGAACTGGATTGCTCCTAGAAATGTGCACAGACACCTCTGCCCTTTCTATAGTACTGATGAGATGTCTCAGGTAAATGAATTAAATTCATTGGGATAAATATGGGTCCACATTTCAAAGGTCATGAAGCATTAAACAAAGTCAAAAGAAGCAGAACTTGGTTGAGGAGCCAGAGCTGCTCCCCATCCTGGCAGAATTTCCCATCTCCTTTGACTTTGCAGAGTCACTGGTATTTCCTGTCTGCTTCATTTTAAATTATTCAGCTGGATAACTCAGACTAGAAAGAGACCACAGACCTTCTTCCAAGCCCAGTTAACCTGCTGCAGCAGTTTGTCATACTGAAGAGATTCAGCCATCACAAACAATAACAGGAGAAAAGGCGGCAGGCAAACAGAAAAAAAAACAAAAAAAAAAAAAAAAAAAAAAACAACAAAAAAAAAAAAAAAAAAAAAAACAAAACAAAAAAAAACAAAACAAAAAAAAAAAACAAAACAAAACAAAACAAAAAAAACCGCCAAATTTTTCCTGCTACAACCAGGTGATTAAAACACCTGTCTGCAAAAATAGATGAAGACTTCAGTGGTCTCACAGTCAAGCTAAGGATGTGCCAGAGAAATTTGATGGATGCTTCTGAAATGGATTTAAAGTAGCAAGGTGACTTGTAATGTTACTGTTTGAAAGCTGATTATTCACGCTGGGGGAGTCAGACAGTGCTTGTACAACAAGAGACAGAGAAGTGAGAACCTTATAGACCTTAAACAAATTAATCTAATGGGGAACAGTTTAGTACAACCCAAACCCTTTGTGTTTTTCAAGATTTTATAGTAAATATTGAGGCTTTGGAAGTAAAACTCCCTGGGAGTAATAAACATGTATAATGCTCTAGAGCTCAGCTTACAATTCAATAAAGGCTCTTCTTTACAAAAAAATAGTTCCAGAGTTTTCTTGACAAATTCAAAATGACATCTTGTAAAAAAATTCTCCTCACAAAAATACCTTGTTCAGTAATCCTGATCTGAATAATGAAATGAGAAGCACATTATTGCCCATTCTAAAGGGGGGAAAAAATCTTATATTGTTTAAAGCAGAGGTGCTTAGTGCTGTCCCTTCACCCACTACATTACCCATCTGCTCTCTGAGAGCGTGTAGGAGAATTTCCAAAGCAGGAGTCCATCTCCTTTCTGGGACTGCTGGCATGAGATCTCTTACCTTTTCAGCAGAGATACTCAAGGCTCCCTGTATGTGTTATTCAGCAGCAAAATGCTTCTTTATTTCCAAGGCTTCAGAAGTAGCATAACTGATTGGGTCATCACTGCCTATTTACACACAGAAGAATAATTGCATTTGCAATTCAGCCATCAGGGCTGTAACTCACAGGAGGGCTCCTGGCTTACCCCATAAATTGCATTGTTTACTCTTGCTGGGAAAGCTTCAGGGATGCAGAACAAGCCCTGCATGCTCACACAGCCCAGACTGCTTGTGCAAAGCCCCAAACTGCTGGCAGTAAATGCTCCACCTGCCAGGCACTTGCATGTGACCAAAAATAGCTTAAAAATCAGTTGAAGTGTGCATACAACTCATTATCCTGTATCTAGTTATTTCCTGCTGCTTGAAAAAAGAGCTATCACTATACATTACATGTAAAAAATATTTAAGTTGATAAATACCATTGAAGTTAGAGGTTGCAATCAGAGATGGTAGCTTACCCTGCTGAAGGTGTTCAAAGTGCACTCCACTAGCCCAAAGCCAGCCCTGGATTCCCATTTATAGACATTTAATCACCTCTTTCTATACCCTATCCAAAAGAAAAATGGAGGGCGTCTCTGTCAAGAATCTCCCATCAACATTTTCTTAATTGGTTGTGTTTTCCATACTTGAGGTGTAGACCCAAGATGTGTACAATGTAAGATCCTCACATGGATGTCTCTGGGAGATTCTCCCTTCTTGTGATTTTACCACCTCCTCGTGAAATACTGCAGACATCTCATGTATCCTGTACTCTAGTTCATCAGAAGAGTTCTCAAACTCACCAGTATTTCACACAACACCGAATGAGATACTACACTTTCTGGGCCTTGCTTTAGAGTCTGATGTTGGATCTAGTTGGGTTTTTGACACACAAAAAGCTGGCACTGTCCTGACCCCTGCATGCTCCCCTCTTGGTGAGCAGCACAGTGCATGCCTGGCCACACAACACAGCCTTCCACATGTCACTGAATCATGGAATCACAGAGTATGCTGAGTTGGAAGGGATCCATGAGGATCATTGAGTCTGACTCCTGGCCCTGCACAGCACCATCCCCAAGAGTCACACACATGTCACTGAGAGCATTGTCCAAATACTTCTTGAGCTCTGTCAGGCTGGTGCTGTGACCACTTCCCTGGGGAGCCTGTTCCAGTGCCTGACCACCCTCTGGTGGAAGAACCGTTTCCTGATATCCAACCTAAACCCCACCAGACACAGCCTCAGCTAGTCCCTCTGCTCCTGTCACTGGCCATTACAGAGCAGAGATTGGTGCCTGCCCCTCCTCTTCCCCTCACAAGGAAGTTGTAGATTGCAATGAGTGTCCCCTCAATCTCCTCCAGGCTGAACAGACCAAGTGTACTCAGGCACTCCTCATACAGTTTCATCCTTCCTCACCTCCTCCCCCTTTGGATGCTATGAGCTTAGTATCTCTCAAGATGATTTTATGCCTTTTCTTTTATATTCCTTTTATATACCTTTTATGTATCCTCAGTATTCTTAGCATGCATACTTGTAATTCTTTGAATCTGATAACTTAGCATAGCCCTAGTATTCTGTTAGGCCAGGAGACCAAACATCTTAGAGGCCTCGCAGTTGGAGGCTGGAAAGCCCTACACTATCTTGAGAAACAAATGTCCCCTCTAGAATACATCCTTATAAACTAAAGATTCGGCCTATCCAGGGGGAAATATCACACTATTCATTCAAGCCCCCCATTGGGGCATCTTTATTAGATACACTAATTTGTAAGGTCTATAAAATTGTAGACGTGATCTATTGTATGTGTGCATTTTGGCACATTCCATCTTGGTGAAGTGGTGCATGCACCATGAGGATCCTTATCAAATACCAGAGCAAAAACCCTTTATCCCTTAACCATGTCTGGCTCTTAATTTTTAAGACCAAGGAAAAGGCATCAACATTATGGTGCTCAAACCTTTGCACAAGATTCAAGGTGAGGCCACACCAGCCCAGAACAGAGCGAACAATCCCCACCCTGGTCCAGCCAGCAGTGCACTACCTGGCACCCTTCAGGCCATGGATGTTCCTCCTGGCTCCAGGGCACTGATGACTTGTCTTCACTTACCCTTTCAGCTAGCTGGCTTTTTCTCCTTGGTGAGATAAATTGCCTCAGGTAAAGCACACAGCCTTTCATTAAAGGGGAGATGAGGCAGGAGAAGGTGGCAAGCAAAGTGTTTGTACAGCCACACAGATGTTTTGTATGGGAGTCTGTACAATGTTTTCTCTCGGGTGTAGGCAAGTCCTCACACTCAACCTCTCCATGGAACAACGGAATAAAACAAAACCATCCTCACTCAGGCTGGATAGGGTTTAAAAATATAGACACTTTTGCTTAAGTCACTTATTTAAGAAAGTAGCTCAACAGGTGCAAAGTGACTGAACCATAGTTGCACCTAGAGACTCAGGAGGCAGGCAAGGCTTTCGCAGTTTACCCACTGCCTCTCCAATTTTGAGACTGGAAGTACTTACAATGAAACAGTCTCTCCTGCAGCACAGGGCTGGATATTCAGCTGTTGACCACGCCTTCTCTGCTGCTGTTAATTATCAGCGTGGACTGAGTCAGGTTGCCATCAATGCCAAGAGTCAGAGAGAAAAGGAGATGCAGAGACTGAGTTCACACATTGCCAAAATGAAAGAATTCTGCCTCGACCATAAACCTACTGATTGCTGAGGAATCTCAGCAAAAAGTTAAGCTAATAATATGAGAGTTTGGTGGCTGAATCCACCAGTCTGTCCTAAAGTCTGAGCTGTGCTCATGTGGCACCCACCCTGGGCTGTTTGCCACTCAATCACCCCTTCTGCAGGAGCAAGGAGTCACTGCAGAACTTGTGTCACAGCCTAAATGGGCAACAGGCATCATTGTTGGGGTTAGGTTTCTTTTTTTTTGTTCCTTCTCACCTATAGAATTTTTCCCAAAAGTTGCTAAGAAACACTGACTACTGGGTAATTCTGGGGACTTAAGAAACAAAGAAGTGGCCAAGCTCAGGGGGACAGAGGGCCTCTGGTTGCATTTCTTTTCATCTGGGGAGTTTCTCTCAGAGGGACAAAGATACTGTGGGAATTGGGGGCAGGTAGAGGAGGGCTGGGGCAGCTGCCAGCTCTGTCTCACTCTCGGTTTTCAGAGGGAGACGGTTGGAGCCACTGCTTGGGAAGGGAATTCGTTGCTGCCTGCCACCAGGGCCCAACCAGAGCTTTTTCTTCTGCCATGGGGTGAGCCTTTGCTTGTGGGACCTTGTTGGCACCCACCTCGCTGAGAGAGGGTCATGTCCTCATCTGGTCAGGTGCCTGGAGTCTTGGGCTCACCCCTCTCTGCCATGCTGGGAGCTGGGCTGCCACTGTCCTGCTCCTGCTGCTTCTTCAGCACTGCTCTGAGCTTTCTCTACACTGTAGTCCCAAATCCCCAGCCTGCTGAGACGTCCCACAGTTCCAGCCACAGCTCTGAAGTTTCTGGTACATCTCGTCCACCAGCCCAGGATTACTGCTCATTCCTGCCATTCCAGCTTGGTGCTTGTGAAAACCAACGTTCACTTTCCTGGTAAAATTTAAAAAGTTTAATAAAAGACAATAGGAGACAGAGATAATAAAGCAAAGAATTAATGGCGGGGTGTTTGGCATTCAGCCAAGAGCACCTCTACTATCTTTGGAGGCACTCCTTAAATACCTTTTCTATTACATCAGCCTGTTGCATTTTCATAAACCATTGCGCATATTCAAACTTTTCCACAAACTAGTTTACGTATCCCAGGAACTGTTCAGCATGGCCACTCCTTGAGTCCACTGTTTTAGAGCATGCATGTTTCTTGGCTGTGGTTTTAATCCATTTTCATTATCACCTCCAGTCTGGGCCTTGGTCCATACTTTTTACAGGCGGGAGGTGTTGAGCAGCAGGGTCCTCATCATATGTTCACTGGATGTTATCCCAACCAAGCATAACTATATCAGCAATCACTACTATGCCTAATTCTGCTAATAGCAGAAATAAAAACTACATCCATACAGCAAAGCCATTTTAACATTATACATGTAGCATTCATCTTAATAATTGCAAAAAGCCAACAATATAATATGTTCTTATAACAGTGCTCCTCAGAGTCTTGCTGAGGCACCAGCATTGGCTGCCCCAGGGGTTTGTGAAGCAAAGGCTCTCCTCCATCCCTTCCCCTCTCAGCCAAGCTGCCATTGCCACACGCTCCTCGAGGTCAGGCCACGGCGCCCCCTGCAGCCACGGAGGAATCATTGCACCAGACCTGCCTGGCCAGGAGCCACCAGCGCCCCTTCTGGCCGTGACTAGAACTGCACCAACGGAGAAAGTCCCTGCGGCTGAGAAGCGGGTCCGTGGGTTTGCGTTCTGTTTGTTGCTAATGCCATAGTTGTTGTTTTGTTTGCCTAGTTATACATACTGGTAAAGAACTGTTATTCCTGTTCTCATATCTTTGCCTAACAGCCCTTTAATTTAAAATTTAAAATAATTCAGAGGGAAGGTGTAGCATATTTCGAGTGAGGTTTGAGCTAACCCAGCCTGGGCCAACTGTGAAGCCTGTGGCACAGTTAGAAATTAGATATTAAGGTGTTAATGAGGGACAGTGGGTTTTCTAGAGGTTAATAAGTATAGTTATTAGTGTGAACACTTCAGCCACCTTAAGGAACAAGTAAAACAATATTTGTTTGCATTTTTCCTGTGCTGTGTGCCAATGAGAATGTACCCGTAACTGCAAACTATATGGAAGTGTATATAACCTGCCATTTTAGACGAAATAAACAGAGAACGTAGCACTAGCCACATAGGCTCTATCTGCATTTGCTCTCGTCCAACTTCCCCTTATTTTAAGGGTCCTCTCACTTTAAGAGGGAGTTTATTTTTTTTTGTTTGTTTTCATTCCAAAGGAGGCTCCTGCCTGCGCTAGCAGACACCTGTCTTTCAAACCAAGACAATCACGCAGACTGAAAACAAAACCAGAGGATCAGCCACAGAGCTCAAAACAAAGTTCTTCTCTAACTTGATGACTGTAAAGTGATATAAAGCAATATTGTCACTAACAAATAATTAATTTACTGACTTGCCAGCCTCTAATAAAACAGCACCAAAAAGAGATGGCATTCTCATTACCAACTCTAACTTTTGATTTCCTGCCTTCAATACCACAGCCTTCTGTTGCCTGTGGCCTCCACTGCATGGCCTCATGTCTTTTATATTAGACCTATGTGAACCTTTTGCAGTGAAAAGTAGTCTGCCACAAACATGGGTTTTATCATCACAAAACTGTTTGAAAATCTATGTTAAACTTTACAGTGGTTTCTCCCAGGCATCACTGGCTCCGGCCAGCCCTGGCACCACCACAACACAGGGGTCTTTGAACCAGTGAAGCAGAGTCACTACTAAGGCGCGGATGAAATGGGAGACGGGACCCTCCAAATGAAACAGCAACTGAGGTTTATTGTACCTCAGGGCCGAGGCTCCGAGAAACGGGGAGACGGAGAGACAGAGAGACTTCGAGCACCTGAGGGTTACAGTTTTTAAAGGGGGGAAGGAACACATGGGATGGCAGAGCATGGGGACCAATGACAGGGACTCAGGGTGTGACTCAGGGAGCATCAATCAATACAATAACCAATAATATAACTTGTAGGAGGGGGAAACCCTGACTCTAACCAATCACCCGGGACTCTTCCCAGAAGCTTCTAGACACTGGGAGAGGTCTCAGATTGACTGGCACGGCCAGGTGCCATGTAAACAACAAGATTGAGAGGTAACTGCTTTATGGTACTAAGAATAGGGAGAAAAAGGGGTAACAGGTCATGAACTATGCAACATTAACATATAACATATCAACAGAGGATAACCATTAGCACTCATCAACCCACTGCCACACATAATTATACATCAATAAAACTTCTCTTAACATACGTATCTCTTAATTGCAAGAGCAAACCATCACATTATCCATCTATTACAATGATAATCAGGAAGAAAAGCAAAGTACCTATTTAGGAGTTTTAAAAGAACCCAGAAAATTAAATTTCATGAAGAATGGATCAAATATTTTCTCAGTGGGGAGGAATAGAATGGGGGAGCTTGAGGTTGTTTCTCTAGCTGTAATTGCTGTCTCAGTTATTTACACAGCAGTGGCACTTTCAACTGGGGAACACAAACACATATGGGAAACCAAACTAAGGTGACTGAATCCTAGAATGGAAAAGCTGTCTTTTCTAAACTGGCTGCATGAATAAAATGAAAAAAAATTAACATGTACTGGAGCGGACCAGTAAGATTCGTGCTGATTTCACAAGACTCTGGCTCTTAACCATTCAGAGGAGGATCTATACTGAGGATAATAGTCTTTGTTAAGCTGCCATGGGAGCTGTACTATTACAGGTGCCTTTAGTGCTATGATGGTGTCACATGTATTTGTAAATGAACATACCTGGTGGTTTTCTTTGCATTTGACCTTGTTTCCACCAACTTTAAATTAATGGGATTTTTTTTCTAGCTGAAAGGAGATAACAAGCTAATAAATGTGTCAGTTTCCAGTTTTAAATTTAAGTAAGAAAAAGTAGAAAGTAACCTGCCTTCAAATGACAGCAAGATTCAGTAGTGTCCAAATCAGAAAAAAACCTCCAACCTTAAACCTTCTTTTTTTCCTTCTCCTGAGCTTACTGGTAAAAGATCCATAAGGAATCTTTAGATTTATAGCAGATATATGGATAAAACTACTTATCGGCTATATTATGGAGGAGTCAGGTATATCTCTAAAAAGTATCTGACTGCAGATGATAAAGGAAAATTATGCAATTTCATTAAGAAAAAACTTACCATGTTTTTGTGGAGGGTACAGGTATGGGTAGTATTAATCTCCTTAGTTGAGGAGGTTCTCTCTGTGAAGAGCAGTATTAGGTGATTTTAAAAACAGCCACACAACCGTAACCAACTATTGCCGTTTGCCACCGGGAGGGAAGACACGACAATCATTGTGATTGAATAGGTGCTTCCACTTTATTCTGTGTTAGTGCACACATTTATACATTCTCTAAGCAGCTCATTAGTTAGGCATACATGTAACCTCATGATTGCTTGGCAATCTAAATGCTATATTTGCATTTTATCTAGTTTCATTCTCATCCTCCCTTATTCTGCTGACTGTAGGCATCCTGTTTATTGTATAGCTTGTTGCTTAAAGCCAGGCTGACCTTGCCTAGGCGTTCTCTGATGCAGAACTTCCCATGCCTAGGAGTTCTCTAATGTAAGGCCGTCCAGACCTTTATCCTGCAACCACATCTCCACAACAAACAGAAATCCAGAACTGCATATTAAAAGACAGAGTGCTACTACATCAGATCCAAGAAAATCCCGTATCTTGTGGATTTGGCATGGCAGCATATCAGGCCTTTCAGAAGCTAAAGAAATCAATTTGCTTGTCAGATATCCTTTGATACTTTGATAAATATTTCAAGATCCTATTATTTTTAATAAAGAATAGATATGCAAGGGACAACTTTAACTGCCATGGTTTCCCTGTGAAACCTTGTAATTTAGCAAGGGAGCTGTCATGATTTTGAGTATCTTTCTAAATTAGTAATAGAAAATTTTATGGAAGAGAGTAACCCCCATGGACTTAATTACTTTGTCCTTATGCTTTCTCTTGGTGAACAAGCATACAGAACATGGTGAGGAGTGGCACAGGTGGGGAGGAGGGGGAAGGTGGAGGAAGGTGGCTTGTTGCACCCAGCTGGGACTTGTTCCTGCAGGGGCCAGAGCAGCACCAGGAACAACCCCTGCCCAATGGGGTCTCCAGCATGTCCCAAGAGAGGCAAAGCCTGGTCTGGCCTCAGTTTGTGGGCAGGAGGCAGAGGGAGGAGGGAAGATGGTGTGGTGGTCACTGCTGGCAGCTTTTCTGGTGAGATGGCTCTGAACAGCAGCAGTAACCTTGAGGTACTGCATTATTGCTCATCCAGCAAGGTACTTACTTTCTTTTTTTCTCTCTTTGGGATCGTTGTGACACTCTGACAAGCTAAGGAGAGTGACCCCTCAGCTCACCAGCAGAAATAGGGGACCTCAGCGATTAAAATAGGACATGTCACACTCTGTTTTATGGTGTGCCAGATCTCTGTCACACTGGGAAAGTCACATTGTCTTCTAGCTGTCTTGCACTCTGTGAGGTTCATACTGTGTTTTTGGCTCTCTGGCATACTGGGGAAGTCACGCTGTATTTTCACAGAATCACAGAATTTCGAGGTTGGAAGAGATCTTAAGATCATTGAGTCCTACTCATGCCCTAACACCTCAACTAAACCATGGCACCAAGTGCCACACCTAGTCTTTTTTGAGCACATCCAGGGACAGTGACTTCACCACCTCCCTGTGCAGACCATTCCAGTACTTTATCACTCTTTCCATGAAAAACTTTTTCCTAATATCCAACCTGTATTTCCCTTGATTCAGCTTGAGTCTGTCCTCTCATTTTGTCAGTTGCTGCCTGGAGAAAGAGACCAACCCCAGCTGAGAACAACCACCTTTCAGGGAGTTGTAGAGAGTGACAAGGTCACCCCTGAGTCTCCTTTTCTCCAGGCTGAACAACCCCAGCTCCCTCAGTCCTTCCTCACAGGGTTTGTGTTCCCAGCCCCTCACCAGCCTCGTTGCCACCTCTGGACGTGCTCAAGTGTCTGAATGTCCTTCCTAAACTGAGGGGCCAGAGCTGGACACAGCACTCAATGTCCTTCCTAAACTGAGGGGCCAGAGCTGGACACAGCACTCAATGTCCATCCTAAACTGAGGGGCCAGAGCTGGACACAGCACTGAAGGTGTGGCCTCACCAGGGCCCAGTACAGGGGCAGAATGACCTCCCTGCTCCTGCTGGCCTTTTGGCTGTATCTTCCCTGTGTAGGCTCAGGATGGTGCCAGCCTGGTCTGAGGGTTGTGACAGCCCCACTGCACGTGGGTGGAGAAAAGAACTGCCCCCAGCACTGTGTGGTGTGAGGTGTGCTCTGTGCTGGGAGATCTGGAGCGTGGTGCCAGCAACACACCCCCAGCCATATCCACATGGTGGCCTCTGGCACCTCAGGGAGCTGTGATGCACCCCTGGAACTGCCTGTCCCTATGGTGGGTGTTGCTGCCCAACAATCTGGGATCCAGCTCTGTTCTCATCCTCTGTCTGAGGGCAGAAGGTGTGTGTCCTGATGAGGTATTGGTGCTTTTCCTGATTTTCTCTGAAAGACCTTCCTCAAGAACCTGTTCCTTGCAAGCATTATAGAAACAAACCCATGGGTTTCCAAAAAGATTCCTTAACTAAAAAAACCTGTAAAAAGTAAAAGCATCCATAGTACATTTCCTGAATATTAGGGAAAAATAGATCCTCAGATATGTTTTGTGTATATATAATATGAACAACAATTTTTATTTTTAGGTAGCCTTCCTAGCATTTAAAGCACATATGTTGTAGGCATAACTCAAATTGCTGTAAATCAAAATCTAGTGGGAAATTGATACTTTAAGTAAAGTTACAGTGTATGTTAAAACAAGGGTATTGATGAGATTTTCTTTTCAAGGAGTCTAAAAGAAATAGACAAGAACTCAATAAAACCTCAGGGGTCTGTGGCTCTTGTGGTTTCTCAGAACTCTTCTACAACCCATTCTTGGTTTCCTTGTTATACTGTTGGTAGGATAAAAGCCAGAAAAATTCAAGTTCTCTGTTGGTTTGTCACTGAAGATAATAGAGTAGGAGGATGAACCTGAGTAATTGTGATGGAGTAGTGAACTGTTTATTTTGTATAGTAATGAGATACAGCTGAAAAGAATTTATGTTCCCAATTAGCATGCAGGAAGGTTCTGAATGCAAAGCAGCTCTGGTAAAATAAGTGACTTAAAGATCCTGACAGCAAATAGTTATTAAATGTTGTGCTCAATAACACAATAACAATGCTCTTTTAGAAACTTTTTTATCTTTGTGATATAGGTGGTAGCAGTTCTGAAAATAGCTGGTAGATGACAGCCACAAAAGTACAGCTTCCAGAACAGAGACACATGAAAGCAGGGGATCAGGATGGACTTGGATGTGCTTTATCTTAGTGCACTTTTTTAACCAGGGTAAACAGATCTGAGGCCAGATAGTCCGTGAATAATCAGGGAGACTGCTAAAGAGATTTAAATATGCTTTATTTTCAGCTTGTTTATCTTGAATATTCAGATATGGCTGAAGTTTCTGAAAACTCCAAGGGCAGTAAGCTGTTCCAGCAGATTCATGAGGCTTGTACCTTCCATTTATTGCTGCATAGATCTCTTTGGATTTTTTCTTTTGCCAAGATAGTTTAATATAAGGAAGTTTTGGGCTAATAACTGACAAGAGCTGTAGAATTTGGAAGGTGTTGGTTATAGTATACCTGCAGTGAAGGAATAAAAAATTCTGGTGTAACTCATGCAGAATTGATGTCTTGAGGGAACGAGATGTTTGAAGAAACAGTTGTTTTCTTGTGTATGGCCTATATTGGCTTTTAAAGTAACACTATTGAAAACTGAAACAACACCTACTAAACCAAGGACTGCATATGTGGCTGGCGGTTGCCAAGCAGTAATTACCAGTAGAAAAAGTCATTATCCACCAGGACTTTGTGCCTGTGTGAGGCTTCCTTTATTTCAAATTTCTGGTCATGTTTCATGTCTGTTCTTCATTGCCATCCTACCTCCCCATTTATGTTCACCTCCCTGTCACAGAGTCCTGTGTTGCCATTTGGCAGCTCTGATTTTAGCAAGGACTCTTTCTGTCAGATGCCTGAAAACTGTTAATGAAATGTACTCTGTTCAAGCACTGAGTATTTTTGTAAACTAAAATGGTATAAAATGAATCTTTACAGTCACTTTGTTCTTTTTGGTCAACTGTGAAGATAGATCTAAACTGTGGAGTGTAGAACCAAGTCAAGGCTTTGATCACTGCATGTCATGGGAGGACTGGAGTGCTTGTTAACTCTGGCTTGTCTCCTGTGTGTACTTGTAATATTTCCTGTCTTCTTGGGTATAGATTTGTAGTCTGTGCATCTGTGAGGTCAAGTGCTTAGGCATCTGTGTGTCTCTGTAGATGTGATTGTCTTTATTTTTTCTGATCTGACGCAAGAGGTGGGGGTGATATCTGTTCAAACATCAGAGCACCTTCCATCAGCATTCCTGGGAATGCTGGCTGCTGGAAGTAGCAGTAGAGGTAGCTAAGAAGATAATCCTTTGCTCAGCTTTTGAGAGCTTGTTTCCTTATGTTCAAGTCCTAGAATTGTTTCTACCAAATCATCATAATTTCTCAATAAATTCAGTCACAAATGGATGTCAGAGAAGCAGGCATGTAGTTGGCTGTTAATGCTGAAGTTAGTGTTCTGCATTTTATCTGATTCAGATTCTCACACACGTAGGAAAAAAACAGCCATAATAAGGTGTGTAGAAACAAAGAAGAAATGATGTTTCAAATGCTACTGTAGTTTGCAATCAGTTGGAATGCATTTAAATGCAGCATCTAAAGAGAGGTCTTAGGGAAGAAGTGTTTTGCCCCCTTTGCCATGACAGCATTGATCATAAGTGCTTGGTGCTCATAGTTCTGGGAGCGGGATGTTCTCTAATGTGTCCTCTGTCTGCTGTGTGTTCCCTAAGCATCTCTGCTAGATGCTGGCAAGCACTGGGGGACCATAACCTTGTCCCTGCTGCTTGGGCATGCTGTCACTACTGCATGTCACCTACTTGTACAGTTTTCAGCTGACTGAGGATAGCAATTGGGTTTTGAATATTTTTAGTTTGCTCCTGGTTTCACTTGACCAAGGCTGCCTAAAACAGTGTCATCACACCAGGACAGATGGTGTTATCTTTATGGTACTGCTAGAATGGTAGAACTTCTTTTTTTCCCTTATGCCTTCTTAAGCTGATGCTGAAAACTAACAGTGTTCATCTGATGGACTCCCTGAAGAAGCAGCTCTATTTGAGATACCATTCTGCTCAGACCTTCCTGCAAGGATTTGTGGGCTAATAATAAGACTTTGAGGAAGCTTCAGGCTGGATTCCTCCATATACTAAATGACACTTTATTATCTTCAAGCCAGTATAGTGAGTTCGTTTGTTTCTACTTCCTAACAACTTAGAAAGAAGGCTAAACCTGGGGTTCTCTCATTGTTCTCCTCCCCATAGGCTGATGTTGGACACGCAAGCTTCCTGCTGCCATCCTCCCTCTCCTTTACCTTGCCACCTTTTTCATAATGACTGAATACACTTATCCATGTCTTTCATCTCCCAGAAGTTCCCTTGAATGCTCCTCGAGTTTTGTGAATAGAAACGGTGGGGAACTGAATTCCACATTTGTTACCTGTGATTGGAACTTGCCAGAACAAGGTATCACAGGAGGGATGATGACAGTCTTTGTCAGTGCTATCAGTTATATGCCTGACCTTTTCTGAGGGCTTGTGTAAAGCAGTTGTTTGTTTTCATTGTGCATAGCACCAAAAGCTGTAACTCAGTCATGCAGAGAAAAGCATTACCTGAAAAAAAATCTCTCTCTCTCAGAGAAATTTCTTCTTCAATACACCAGGATTTAGGTTTTCCTCTAGATAGTCAGCTTTGTAGCATATGTAGTAAGTTTTCAATTGCACTTCAGCCACCTGTCTTGATTTATTGGCCTGGAGAAAGGAAAAGCTGCTCTGTAAATTCTAGCATTTGTTTCCTGCAGCTAACTACTTAATTTGGGATGTATGACTGTTGCATATAAGTAGACATATAAAAGAAAGGCCTTATAAAATATGGTTTAGGCCCTGACACTCTAGCTAAGCTAGCACTAGGTTGTTAGTTCCCATAAGGAGAAATCTTAAGAATGAGAATTCATTTGCATAACAGCCTATTCTTAGAGAGAAAAATGAGTGGCACTTGCATAAACAATGAATCTATCCCATGGGAATCAGTGAAGGAACTGTGTAAACTAACCAAATACAGAGAGATGTGACAGATGTACACCCTAGCCATTTACCAACCAATAAACTGAGTGTCAGTGTATTGCAAATGAATTAGGTCTGACACAATGCCTTCTGATTCTTCCTATAAATATGAGCTTTGTGGATAAAGAATTGGCTTTTCTGCATGAAGAAACCAAGTCCATTCTACTTATTAATACAACATATGACTATTCTCACAATGTATTTATACTTTGATAAAACATTATGAAATGCAAAATAATGTTTCTTTAAAGAAATGTATTTCAAATCAGACTTCCTTATGTGACAATCCAGAGTTGATGTCTTAGTTTTACCAATCTAACTCTGAAATTAAGCTTCTGTGTAGTACAGTGAAATTATTGTCTTTCTAGGATTGTTCCAAAGCATCCAACTGGATTTTAGGGAAAATCAAACATGGCTTTTATTTTCTGCTCATCAGATAAAATAATTTGCTCTTGTCTACAATGACTGGGAAATTGCTAATCATAAGGGGTCTGTACTTTGGGGGTGAGGGAATGACTGAGAGTAATAAAGTGCAAGGTAACTCAAAATATTTGGTTTTGTCTTTGTAAAAGAAGCCTACTTGTCTGCTATAGGACTTTGGGTTTGGTTACTCCTACAAGAGTACTTGCTGCTCCTTGATTTAAGAGCTCTTAGGGCTACTTAGTGATACAAGTGAATTCAAGATGATTTTTAAAAAGACGAATCTAATATTTGCATGTAATGAAAGCCAACTGATAGTAATTAAACATTCTTTCATCTTGATGAGGGGTACAGACTTTTGAGGTAAATATTGAGAGTTTTGTGACTCCATGCCTCAAGGAGCCTTTCCACCTTAGTTTGGCCTTGAGGACATAATTATTTTCCCTCTCAGTGCAGGCATTGCTGTCATTCTCTATGTTTTACACCCTCATAACTTGATTACTGCTTGTGGCTGTATCTTAAATCAATCTAGAAGCTTTGCCTGGTGCAGAATGCTTAGCAGTGTACTGAATAATGAAGCTGGAGCACGGCAGAATTTAATGTTCTCTGTTCTATTCTAAGTGAATTCCATGGTATTTCTACAAGGTGCCAGGTGAGCATTATTGGTGACAAATGCTTCTCTTGTCACCTGCCATGGCTGGCAACTCAGCAGGCTTCCCTGCACAGCCCTGCAGTCTGATTTACAAAGATCTTATGGGTGGGCAAAGTACCCTTTTAGCTGTGCACAAACCCCTTGTCTTTCCGTGCTGGCAAGACTTGTCAGCAGAGGCAAGAAATGAGCTGAGCATGTGTGTCTCAGCCATTGGACTAAAGTTCTTTAATGTCCACAGGAAATGGAACAGGCTTCACTCTTTATGGTCTCGGTGGAAATCCTGCATTGCCAAACAGCAGGAGATGCAATTTCTCCACTTTTAAGATGAAAGATTGGTTTATGTCTGGCTTCAGTTTGAAGCTAAAACTCCAGGGAAACTAAATATTTTAGTCTTTGCCCTGTTAATGTATTCCTGACAGTAATACCAGAAAGCTGTACTGTACCTTATTTTGTCTTCCTTTCCCTAGAAGATGTGTCTGTGCAATGATATTTCCTTATCAGTGTACATCCTGGGAATACTGTCTTCCAAATGGAGAGTTTGCGTGTCTTAGTTTAAGACAATTTAAAGAGGTGGGCACTCAGTAATGGGTAAAAGTCCCCCTTGATTCCAGCTAATCCCAGCTAATAAGGAACAAGATACAAATAGATTTAAGTGAAAAGAAAATTATTAACAATTTTTGGGCACAATAACTGTGGAATACAATATAACATTCTGGATTACTCCAGGACATATGCACAGAGACTTGTATCCTGTCCAAAGTAGTCTGCCGGATTAGGACTAGACCTCCTAGAACTAGGCAGGAAAGTTATTTTGGTTTTTTTCCCCCTTCATTTATTTATTTATTTAATTTATTATTACATGTGCCCAGGATATGGGAGAGCGAAACTCATAGTTTTTCCCTTTATTTCTTTATTTTTTTTTTTTAATGATCATTACATGTGCCCAGGATGTGGGAGAGCAAAACTCATGCATATGATTTGGAGCGATAACTTGACTTGGGTCTTGTACTGGGTAATGGCTAGTTTGCAATAAACATCCTTTTTTCATGACTGTTCCTAAAAAGTGGAGATTGGATTTCATGCTTTAAACATTTCAGTGTCCTTCTAGGAACAGATTTCTTGTATTTCCATCAACCATGGGTTTCTGTTTTTAAGGGGTGTTTACTAGGATGGAAGGAATGCAGAGAATTGTAGCAAGTATCTTAGCTCAGTGGAAAAGAGCTTTCAGATCTCTGAGATCTGCAGGAGATGTGAGTCTAGATTTCACTTTTTTCCCCCATCATGTTTTATGTGAACTGACTGTCTGACATGATGCTGCAAGTGCCTGTGCCTCCATGGTTGCAGAAAAAATGGTTTGTTACCACCTACTGAACAGTAGGTCTGTATTTGTACCAACTAATTTTAGCCTATTGGACTCCCATCAATATCCTTACCTAATTAACAAGGTGTAAGGAAACTGTAGTTATAAGTTGAGTACCTGAAGACAAAGGAGAAATAGAGCACTTAGTTATGAAGTATAGATTGTACGTGGGACTTAAAAGATGTGGCCAAGCTGACTCAGTACTCACAGATTCTGTGCTGGAGCTGGCTGCACAACAGATACACAGAGGAAGCAGAGTGGGCAGAACAGAGTTTGAGTTAGGAGGGTAGTTTGCACAGGTGTGTGTTCACTCTCAGTTGCTGTTGTAAAATTGAAGCTCCTTTGAATGCCTTAGAAGGATTTTTTGGTACAGAAGTGTCAGCTGGTGTAATGGCTCTTGAGAGATCTAGCAGTGCATGTCCTGAGGTATCTGTAGGCTATATGCTTTGTAGGACTGTTTGTTTTCTCATGTTTGGTGATCAGCCTCTATCTCATTCACTGTGTCCCTACAGCAACACTTCTGCCCAAAGGGAGCTCAGCTTGTTTGAGGTGCTGTGGATGGTGGCAGGCACCACCTGAAGATGTTTCTGCTGTAGGCTTAGAAACAAACAGAACTTAACATTTACTATGTGCTAAAACTGCAGACCCTATTTTTTTTAAAGAGAGAGAGAAAACAGTATCTGATAAAAAACTTCCTATGTTTTTTGAAAACAATCTAATGCAGGAAATCTCTTTGGCCTATGATGTGATAACTAGAAATACTGGCTTGACTTTAGACTGTGCGCTAGTTCAAAGCCAGTACTGGCTTCCAGAAAGGTCTTTGCTTAGCCTTTTAACCTTGCCAGAGAATTCAGCGTGCCAGGATGGAGCAGCAGCACCAGAGGCTTCCAGACAGAGATGAAGGTGATGTCCTGGACATTGGTAACCAGGATCAAAGATCCAGTGTTCCCCAGAGAATCTGGGCTTTGAAAAAAGTTAGAGCAGGCATCCAGGAATTCTTGGAGCCAAATGAAATGCTAGGTCAAACTATACTTTTCAATACAGATGCTTTGGTAGGATCTTTCTTGAGTAAAATTAATTTCAGGTGCTTCTGAAGCTGCTGGAGTGATTTCTGTGTATGCACTGTCCTTGCTGAGAAAACAAGGTGCAGATGCAACCATTCAGTCTGAGATAAGGGAAAAGCCTAGGAGACAGAAAAGTGGCAAGTGACAAAGCTGCAAATGATAGAAAGCTAGACTAAAACATATTCTTGAGAAGCACTGGATAGATTATTTTTCACAAGTGAAACAACTCTATTTGGGAATAGGGACACAGTTTCAGTCTGTTATTGTGTCCCCCACCTGTGATTTAGTAAGTATTTTCCATCTTGTTTCTCTGGCCAGAATGTAAATAAGCAGAAAGAATTAAGTGGTGGAAGTGCTGCATCTTTTCACAGAAAAAACATTCAAGGTGGGTCACAACAAAGTGACTTCCCCTCACCCAAGAGAAGGGCAGGAATGACTTAGGTCATAAGCATTCATTGTGTTTCAACAGTGTGAGTGCATCCCATCTCAACGTGAGTGGAGTAAATGTTCACAGTATGAAATTTGACCTTTGTCTGTAGGTTTGAAATCAACACTAATGATTGTTGCATATGTATTTTTCCAGAGAGAAGTATTTTTGAGATAGGATATGGCTTCAAGGTCATTTGCTGCTTGAAGTCAAACTTTAATAGTTGAGTTTTCAGTGGTACTGAAATAAAACTGTTGAAGACCCTGTATCAAATATCACAATAACTGTACAGGCAATTCTTAGGTGAATTTATTGCAGGAAAACATAAAATCACAGAATGGTTTGGGTTGGAAGGGACCTTAAGACCATCCTGTCCCAGCCCCTGCCATAGTCAGGGACACCTTCCACTATCCCAGGTTGGTCCAAGTCATGATCATCTTCGCCTTGCACACTTCCAGGGATGGATCAGCCACAGCTTCTCTGAGCAACCTGCTCCAGGACCTCCCCACCCTCACAGTGAAGAATTTCTTCCTAATATCCAATTTAAACTTAGTCTCTTTCAGTTTAAAGTCATTCCCCCTTGTTCTGTCACTCCATGCCATTGTGAGCAGTTCCTCTCCAGCTCTCTTGGAGCCTCTGCTACTGGAAGGCTGCAGTTAGGTCACCCCAGAGCCTCCTCTTCTGCAGACTGAATGTGGGGCTTGCTGTTCTTTAGACACGTTTTCCTCTTATCAGATGACCTAGGTAGAAGCAACAGCTCTGTTCAAATAGTGATGTGCTACTGATGTTGCTTCATCATAAGGGAATCCCTAAACAGGATGCTGCTTGCATGCAGAATTCCCAAAGTAAACTATGGAAGAGGGTTTAGCACAGTGCAAAATCCACTGTGCACTCTAGCTGGCTGGGGAACAGGCTGCACTGCATCTGGCAGTACCAGAATTCTGTGAAAACCCCCTGCAATTAAGAATTAAATAAAAACCCCCAAACTTCTAGAGGATATGAAAAAGACTGGAGAGTAAATTAAAGGCTAATCTTTTTAGTGTGAGCTTGTGAGTTTTAATGGTACCCTCTGGCTAGCTGTGGTCATGCTATTAGCCTGTAATTCTGGAAGATGAGAGCTGCTGTGTTCTTGTTCTATTTCTATAGCTGCCTTTGTTTTTTTTTTTTTTTTTATTCTTGCAGCCAGAAGATAAGAATTCATTAACTCCCTCTCATCTCAGCATCTACCTTTCAGGCTTTGTTCTAAATAGTCTTTAATAGTTTTGGGAGCAGTTTTCCTTTCATTTGTTTGTTTTCCCTTTTTTCCACTGCAGTAAGTAGGCCAGGTCATGTCCAAATAATACTGATCAATTTACAAAATTGTGACTTATTATTGGAAAAAATCTCTCCCTTTTTATTGAGGGAACAAGATCCATCAGTGATCTAAGTACAATTCAGAAAATTAGCCTTGCAAATCCATTAGTGACCTTTGTGCATCATTGAATTCTGAGCAGTGGGATATAAGCCAGCAATATAATCCTGGCAGGTCACTGCCAGCACCAGTAGACATTAGCTACAGAGTTAGGAACAAACAGGCTGATGTTTGGGTTGGACTGGTGGGTTTGGTTACCAGAGATATGATGCTTGTGCAACCTGAAGGAAACCCTTCTGGTTTTGCTGTGCTGTGTAAGGCTTCAGACCAACCTACTTCGTTTTCCTGTTTTCCCATTTCTTGCTTTCTGAAAATATTTTTTTCTTTGTTTTTCTTCTTTTTCATTTTTTTTTTTAAATTCTTATTTGCCACAACCACTGGTCATCCACTGGCAGCCTTATTGTACTCAGTAAGGTTGTTTCTGCCTCTGAAAAGGTGGGTGAGCTATGCAGAGCCAGGCTGGATTTCTTCTGTTCAGTCCTCCTCTTGGTGGAGTAGCTCTCAGCAGGGATTTGACACTTCACAAGGAAGGGAAAAAACCCAGCAGTGTGGTGGTCTCATGGCACAGCTTTGGACCTTCAAAGTAACTGCTGAGAATCCTGAGGGGCTGCTTGGGGTAAAAAAAAAAAAAAAAAAAAAAAAAAAAAAAAAGTGTTGAAAGAACTTGATTCTTCTTTCATCTGTCCTCCTTTACTGAGATAGGTTTTTATCCTAACCTTTAGCCTAGAGAAGAACGCAGTTGTGCTGACTCTCATGCCCATACTCTAGGCAGTGTAGATAATCTAGACATTTTCAGTGTTCTATTTCTTGTTTTGCATTCCCACATTTTCATATTCTTTAACATTTTTTATTGTGCAGTCTTCTCCTGTGTGTTACTTTATTTGCATGCCTTTCATTGTTTGAGGCTTGTTTTTTTCATTTGAATTAATACAAATTGTGGTAGTATCTTAGAAGTATGATTGAGAGGTGACCTAGAATGTGTGGTTTCAATGGGCTTTCTGCTGTGTTTGGTGATGTCCCAATATGTGTAATTTCCATGTTCCAAAATGCCTGAAAATAATTTTTGAACTTGTGAAACACAGTGTTGAAGCTTAGATTTTTTTTTTCCCTGTTTACTTTGAGGACTTTTGTAAAGAATTCTCTCCTTCGGGAAAGCTGCTTTTTAAATTTAAGGTTTGTATGCTGAATTTTTTTTTTTGCTTTGGTTAATTTTCTTAATAAATAGCTGAATACTTATAATATTCTTTTATCTCACATATTTTGGTTGGCCTGGTTACTGGCTGTGAAAATCCATTTGTAGAAATGCAGCTAAATACTTGTGAATGATGATGATAATGAAAGACACCTAGAGAGAAAAGGCAGTGCTTGCAAAATATCCGAATGTTGATCTATTCAGTAAGCAAGAGGGTTTGAGTTCAGCTTGACTGGGGTCACGAATATAGGTTTATTTATATATATATATATTCATACAGTCACTGACCTGCAACTTGTAATTTCAGGACATGTGAAATTAATTTGTATGTGACAGTATATGAAACTTGCTTTCATGGTTTCTTTGAAGCACTAATCCATATACATAGTACAGTTGCTTGTTTTCTTGCAACTTTTATCATGAGAAAAAGGACGGTTGGACTTAATCCATGCCTTGTGTTGCTGGACAAAATTGCCTTATCTGTTTTTTATAGTAGTTTTCTTTCACAGAGAAATGAGAATATTGGTATTCAAAAGAGATTTACACAGATGCATTAAAGTTTTTTGGTAATTAAGGCAAAGCAGATGGTTGCTTGCTACATTTATGATATTGCTTAGATTTTTATTTTGATTCATTAATGGAAACTGTAAAATCACATAATGATGCAATAGAGACATGCCAAAAATGGAAAACAGACTATTAGAAATACTTCTTTAACCAAACCAATAAAAATTAACAAGTAAACCTAATTGTCACATTATGTATATAGCTTTCCTTTAACATAAATACTGTTGAATATACTGGGTAATATTGCCAGTAATGCTGGATGAATCAAAGAATTTCCTAATAAATTTAATTTGGATGACTCTTACCAAAATTTTCTAGGAAGAAAATTACAAAGAGAAGATCCCTAAGTTTTTCTTGATGTATGAACTCCTTCTGATACAAGCTATTTCTACTGAGTTTCTCTGTAATTGGACTGCTTCCTGTAGCAGCAATAAGATAGTGCATATTCAAAATATATTTAATTCTTGATTTATAAAAATAGTGTATGTAATGTTCTCTTCTCTCCACCTAAGCCATCTGTGTCCCAATCCTTCTGTGCCTGCTGTTGTGTGAAGTTCAGGCCTTTAAAACATAAACCAGCATGTTTTTCTTCATAGCTGAGATGATTCCTTCAGGACAATACTCCTCTAAAGGCAGGAATTCTCTGAGGCAACCAGAGCAGGTTTCTCTTGCAGGTGCTTCCCTGTGCCTTCAGTGGGGATTTGCATAGGTTGTGAGTCTCACCCTTCCTAAAGGCTTTAGGGTAAGTTCTATAGCTTTTGGAGGTTTTCAAATGGCAGGGCATAAAAATGATGTAAAATGTTGTTTGGATTTGGTAAAACATCACTCTTCTCCATATGAAGAGTCCGTGGGTTTCCTCTTGTCCTTTGGGCCCTTGTTCATGACATTTTCCTTTCACCCCAAACCTCTTTAGGGCCACCCCAGGTTTATGTCAGGGACTTCTTCAAGTCCCTGCATGGGCTGTTTTGCAGCCCCAGAAGAGCTTTTCAAGTAGTTTTTGTTGTGTCCACTTAAGCCAGAGGCAGGAGGCAGGAATAGAACAAGTAGTCTTTCCTTAACAGCCAATGGCACATGATTGTGCATTTTCTAATCAGATTTTCTGAATAAGACTGTACATTGTTTTTGTATAGTAATAATAATTTTTTATGGTTGTAAATACACTGCATTTTAGAAAAAAAGATACATTAGGGGGTTTTTTGCTAGTTTGTTTTTTCTTTTTTTTTTTTTTTTTTTTTTTTTTTTGTGGGCAGTGTTGCTCCTCTCTTATCATATTCTCGTTATTTTTGAGCCTCTCTTTAATGCTTCTAAGTGGCTAAATAACTCTGTAGAGGATGAAATTATGACACAATAATTTCTTTTTTATTGTTCCATTATCTTGTCTTTCCAAGTTGAGCTCAGGGCTCTTTGTCCTCTCCCTTTTGGCTGTGAATTCCAAAAGATGACGGTAGGTTATTGCAGGTTTGACATGAAGCACATTACTGTGAGTCTGACATAATGGGCTGTCGTGTGTAAGACTAATTTCTGTAGCCCCGCTGTTTCTGAAAGCAAGTTTGTATATTATTACTGAAACTAGGCAGCTAAATTGTTTTTAATTTCTACTTTTGTGTCTCTACAGCAATTGTAGCTACAAGAGTTGAGCATTTTGGAATTGTAGGCATTGGGCAATACTTCCAGCTCCAATGCCATCTGTATACCCAGGCACACTGTTGTTTCTCATCTAGATTGCCTGCTGCTTTCTGGGTTCTGCAGGTAAACTCTGGGCTCAGCAGAAGCCCTGCAGTGACCACTGTTTCACCAGGATACCCCATAAAACATGTTGTTGTAGGATTTTGAAAGAATACAGGGTCACAGGGTCACCCTGTGACGTGAGCATTTCCTCCAAGACCCTTTTCAAGCACACAGCTTGGAAAGCAGGACATACCTGGGGCTGTGCCAGGTCCCTGGGGACATGTGGGATGCTGTTCTCCAGGTGCTGTGTTTCCATATCCCTGCAGGGAACTTCTCCCCTCCATGCCATCCTTGTCACATGCATGTCAAAGGCCCTGAAGTGTGAGGCTATCCAGAAGCAGCTCAGGATGGGGAGAGGAGGGGAGAGGAGGAGAGAGGATGGGTCTTGTCTTTGTACACTAAGATTTTAGCAAAAATTTAATAGAATTCTGCTTTTTCCAGCTGTTGTCTTCTGAGTAAAGTCATCAGGGTACAAACCCAGTGTTTTCTTGTTGCCACAGCATATTGACAAAAAAAAAAAAAGAAAAAAAAAAGAAAAAAAAAAAAAAAGAAGGGATTTATTGAGACCTTTTGTCTGTAATTGTTGTGATATAAACAAAAGAATAAATGTATTGAATATTTTATTTTTGAAAGGTAGGGAATGATGCCATAATGCAGGAACAGCTGTGGGACCTAATGAGGGGAGATGTATGCTGTGTATAAAATCAATCTATATGTGCTGTTTATACAGTGACAGCAATAAAATGCATAGAAGCTGCCAGTCAAAGTGCTGACAACATGCAAAACTATAAAATAATAAAGCGACTGCTTCTGATGTTTAGTGATGAAATAAATGTTTGTGATCCCTTTTTGTTTAGTGCAACTCTACAAAGAGGAGAAAAAGGGGATGCATTATGAATATCCATCCATGCGTCCGTCCATCCATCCATCCATCCATCCATCCATCCATCCATCCATCCATCCCTGCTACTTTGTAGCAATCCATGTATTTCTCCTTTTTGATAGAATCTCAGGCAGAAAAACCTTTCTCCAGCTATGCATTATGTCATTATCTTTTAAGTAAATTAATTCTTTGAGGTCAAGGGTTCATGCAGTTTAAAAATTAAGCATCAAAGGGATATAGTTCCAGCCCTCTTTTATTTAAAGGACTGAAGATCAAGACAGTTTCTGCCTCCATCTCCACTACTTAAGTCTTCAGCAGAACTCTTATTTTTATTGTTCCTGAGCTTTATGTTGCTAAAGGGAATGTTTGTGCTGTGTCAAATATTGTAACTCATCTGTAAGCTTTCCTGTTCTTCCTCATTCTTTGTTTCTTAGCTCTTTTCTACCAGCTATCTTTAATATTTTTGTGTTTTCCAGAGGAACAGACGAAATGATTTCTAAATGTTCTACAGCTACATGAGCACCCTGTAGCATCCAAACAATTCCTGCCATCTCGGTCTGCAGTACAGTCCTTGGAGTACACCCCTCTCTCTTGTTTGTGTGTGAGAAATTCATGGCAGCCTGGAGGCAGTATGGGGTAACACTTTGTCCAGAATCTGAAAGATGAATAATGGAAGCACTGAGCTAAATAATATCTTTACAGAGAGCAAAATTAAGAGGCAAAGCAGGAAATGAGTTTTAGCTTTAACAGAGGATAGACTGATAAAGCAAAGCAGCTTTAGACAGTTAGCTTTCCACTTGGATCTGTCTGGATCATTCAGCATCAGCTGTGGTTATAACAACTGAAATGCTGCTCAAGCTTTTTATTCATAACTTTTAGAAATCTGACCAGGTGGTTACAGCATTAGGTGAACTATAATACAGCCAGAAAGCTAACCTTGCTAGGGCTATTCCTCCAGCTTTGCTTTCACTAGTGTTTATCCCAAAGATATGGGATTTCAATGTAACTTTTGCATTTTGGCAAATTTGGAAAGCATGAAAACTGGAATTTCTCTTCATTTTTGTTCCCTCCCCCCACTCCCTCTACCTCTGAAAGGGAAAATGATTAATAAGGAGAATGGATAAGGGGGAAAAAAAGAAACTGAAATCTAAATACTATGCTGGTAAGCAAACTTGGAACTCTAGCTGTTGAGTTGAGAAAGCTTGTGTTACACAGGGCCTTCAAGGTGAAGGTGAGAAGACTGCATTAAAGTGGAGGTAAAAAGTGATTGAAATGAAGACTGGTTGCTTCTGATAGCCAAGAACGTAGTGCTATTTGCAGACTTGGCAAACACACCCATATTTGTGAACTTTTTCCTAGGAAGTAGCAGGACTGTTGTTCCTTGGCTATTGCTGTGTTCCAGTTCAGTTTTTGTTCAGTGTGGGGTGCAAGAAGGTCTTACATATAGAGATGCAGTGCCATTGGAGGTATGCTGCTCTCTGGAATGTTGGTGTGTTCACCTGGTACTTTGTTTTTATCGTGCTTTTGATGCTACAATATAATTCCCAGCAAGGAGCAGTAAAAAGAAAAGCATTTCAAACCTTCCCAACTAATACTGTCTGTCATGGTAAATGAGTTCTAATGCTCAGGGAATTGTCCCACCTGGTAAACTGGTGGTAGCAAGTGAAAGCTGATCCCTTCCCTTCGCTCATCCTGCACGAAACTGGACTGTTTCCTGGTAAATCAGTGAAAGTTATTTCAAGGAAGAGTGAGTGATATTCATGTGACTATGGATGCAAAAACATAGCTGTGGCAAGGCAACAATATGAAAGCAGGTTTTCTCTGCAAAGTTGTCAGAGGTAGGGAGGAGGGGATTTCTTCTTCCTTTTTTTTTTTTCTTTTTTTTTTGGGGGGGGGGATCTCATGCACAATCTTCATTACTGTGAAAGACATTAAAAGTAGAATGGAAGAGCTTGTTGTGAGTCTTTGAGGCGGAACTCTAATTTAAAATGCTAAATTGTGAGCCCTGTGGGTTTGAATATCAGATTTTTTATACTGTGACTGATAATACGAAGAGGTTATGTTATTTATACAACAGAAGCATTCATGCAGCAGGGAGCTTAAGTATCTTTCCCTTCAAGCAGCTGATGCTAAAATATAAAGGAAACAAAATATACCTTGAACTGAATTTCTTTGTCTGCTGAATTAAGCTGTTACATACCAAGAAAAAACTCTTCCCTTAAAGCTGAGATTGAACTTGTTTGGGATTTTTCTTTGTTTTCTGATTCTGATTACAACTAGTGAAGATACATTCCCTTAGCCCTTCCTCCTCCCATATTCTCTGAATAATCACAGGAGTCCAATAAATGACTCCCAAACCTCAGGTGCTTGGGTTGTATTAAAAGAAAGGGAAGGTTGGTTTCATATTGGGATGTTCGTTTAACTGAAATCCTGAAACATTGTTTTAAATCACATGCAGAAAACTGTGCAGATACTAATTTCATGAAACACAGGTGCAGGACCATTCTTGGAGGGAGGGGCGGGGGCAGATTGGTTGTTTTGCATTTTTAAAAGATGAAGTCTCTTTTTAAATATCCAAAGCTTCCTGCAATATGTTACTAGGGTAGAAAACTCCAATGCATATGTACAGCTTGACTGAATAATTCATTCTGACAAATGCTAAATGATGCTTTAATCCCAGTCGCCTGAAATTAAAGAAATACATGTACAGGCATCACTCCTGACCTTTTGAAAACTTCAATAAGCAATTTTTTTTGCAGACTTTAATGATATTTTCTGTAGGTGCAGATAGGATCTGGCAGAGCTGCAGCTGAAGTTCCCACTCCTGGGTTTCCCAGTCCTCTGGAAAAAAACATTGTAAGGGTGTCACCACAGGCACTCAGAAGCTAAAGGGTATTTGCAACAGGTTTCAGTGACAGCTGTGCAATTTAATTTCTGAATCCATGCTTCCCTGGTCCATGCTGCAGAGGGGCAGCAGCTGTGTGAATCACGGCTTCTTACTAAGTTCCAAACTCATGTTGGTGTAGTGACTAGAGCCATGATGAAGTGGGAATAACTTGTATTTGTTAGTGTTTTGTGAGCATCAGTTTGTGATTTCATCTAAATTTCCTTAACTTGACTTTGTAGCCCTTCTGGGAGGCCAAAGTATCTGTTGCGTGTCAGAGTCTTAAAAGTCCTGGAAAATTATCCTCCCTGCAAAGCATTAATACAATGCTGATGAATGAAGTGGTTGATGTCTCTGTTCTCTGAAGGCTCTGAGCTTTTGTGAGTGGTTTTCAGTTTGCTTAAACTTTAGTTACTGGACCTTTGCCATATTTTGCTGAACTAAACCTATGGTGTGGAGAAATTGTCAGCATCTTGCATATGATGTGAGGCAAGCAGCTCTGTGTCTTAGGAACTGGTGCTCCATTAAAGGATTTCAAAGCTGATAAAGTGCAGGCACAGGATATACCCAATTCTGTGGTAACTGACCCCCAGGAACAGGTTGCTGTTGTGCAGAGTCATGTTCACAAACCATCTCTTGAAGAACATTTATTCAAAAAGCACAGAGATAAAAAGCTACCTCAATTCCAGACTGTAAAACTTGAACTTTTTTACTGAAAATATTTGAAAAAAGCAGCAGATGTTCTGTGTCAGGGTTTACTCTGTTTTCACTCAAGTCTCAGCTGTGTTGTGGGGGTTTTCCTTTGTTGTGTGCTGAGTTCCTCCATTTATTAAATGAGCTTCTGAAGCCTATATGAATTACAAACTACCCAAGACAAATGGAATGGAAACAAGATCAAGGTTGCCTTACCATACCACATCTTAGTGCAGCTGGATACAAAAAAAGTTCTTACCTTGTCCTGTCAGATGTTCTGTCAGTAGTGTGACTGTTATGTTATCTATAAATGGGCATTTTGTAAATTCTGTGTAAACATGAAGAACAGCCTTCATGACAAATAAGAACAAAAGCCACAAGGACTGTCTCTGTATGAGGGGAAGGGTGGTGCTGAGTTTTTGGTGTTTTTTCCTGGTGGTTTTTTTTTTTTTTTTTTTTAATGCATAAATATGAAAATTAAAATGACACAAGTAGCATTCAGCTTGGAGAGTTTTCCCAGTGAAACAATAGTAAGAAATGGATTGGTATTTTTAGGATTCCATTACTTCAGTGACATGTTCTGTTCTTTCTTCCAGGAGCTGTGCTTTTCTAACCAAGCCTACACACTCATGGTTACATAGAAACTTCTAAATTTTATTGCAGCACAAAGAGAATGTAATGAACTCATTACGGCTTTTAAAGAAGGTCAGTGAGTTTTAAGTGACCTGATGTGTATGGCTATCCAACAAAACTTACTTTTTGTCAATGATTAAAAAAAAAGCCTTTTTATTTTACAACTTGCTATCCTTTCCACTGTTTATTGTTTTGGCTGCAAAGTCACATTGCAAAAATGAGTACTTAACTCATTTTCAATTTTTTTTTTTTTTCAAAGAAGCTTGTACAGAGCTGCTCCTTCCTGAAGCCTGTCCCCTTTGCTCTGGCTTAGTGAATAGTACCTGCCAGTTGCACCTCTTTTCTATAGCTGCAGTTTTGGAGCAGCAAGAACTCCTGCCCAAATCTGCTGTTCTTTCAAAGTGGTTTGGTTCATGCTATTTCCAGTCTTTCTGGTTCCTGAAGATGACCTTTCATTCCCAGTATTTTTCCTGTTTTTTTCTCCTCAGTCCCCATCCTAATTCTTTGCGAGTGTGGAATTCTGTTGCTGCATGGAAAGGTGAGAACTCCTCCTATCCAAATATACGACATAAAAAAGTGCAGAGAAATGAAGGATGGCAGAGATGAGTTTGATTAATTCATTGAGGGGAGAATATGTGATTATACTGAGGAGGATTTACAGGTGCTTCCTAAGAGGTCTATGTTGGTTTCTGAGTTCATGCCCATTTACTTTCCTTGCTGGTTTTACCTTCTGATTTCAAAACTGAGAATGTTTTCTCTCCAGCCAAAACTACCAATTCCCAAATCTGTAGCTGACCTTGGTGCTGGTTAACCCAACAGAGAACAAGTAAAACTAAATAGTCTGAGTTAATAGCGAACAGAAGGAAAGGTCTTTTTTCCTGCTTTATTTTTGCTTTTACATCTATAAAGTGCCAGAAAAGACGCTCACTTTTAAAAATTTCAGAGGTTTATTAAAAACCTTAACAAAATACAACAAAGACTGAATAAGGAGAAAGAGCAGTGCTGGGAGCACAGAACTAAACCACTCCGCCTTTTATACCCCTGGTGTTGCATCAGCCAACCCTGGCCCCTCCCACAGCCTGCCAATCAACTCTTCCTCACCATCCATTGGTGGAGATTGCTTTCTTGCAATTTGATTGGAGGGCAGGTGTTGCCATGCCACGCCCCCCTGGTAACGAGCCCACCCTCCTCCCAAATTGTCCCCCCAAATGTAGAGGGGGCACAGCCCTCCCTCCCTCCACGTGTCCCGACTACCAAGGCCATCCCTTGGCAACCATACAGGGGAAAGGGGACTATGGGGAGAACAGAGGACACCCGAACAGCAAATCACAATAACATAACTATGCATCAATAAAACTTTTCATGACATATTCATAATATTCATCCTTTAATTGCCATAGCCAACCATCACATTGCCCATCTATAACATATATTATATCCATTTCACCTAAAACCTTGTTTTCAAACTTCTCGGAGATGATGGAGAATTTTTTTCCACATTTCCCCATCTCGTTGAAGCATCCTTGATTTATCACCTTGGCTCTGAGAGGCAGTAGGTTGAAGTGCTGCTGCTGTGCTTTGGTGATTGTGGATGTTTGCATGCTGAGGGTACTGATGAAGCTCTGCCTTGGGACTGTGTAGCAGATATGATGGCTTTTCCTCCCTGGCAAGCCCAGTGCTGCTTTTTGCCACAGACTTCCATGATGGTGATAACAATGCTGCATTTAAACAAGACAAAAAGTTGCTTTTTTAAGGCATAAATATTTTGTGGATTTAGATGACATTGGTGGCATTGTGTGACTGGTAATGGAATTTGTTTCTGTAGGAAATGTTCAGCAAAGTTGATGTGAATTCAGATGTGTATGAAAGATGCTCTAAGATTAAAGTGACTGACACCCCCTTCTTCATTTAAGAGATTACAGTGGGATGCAGTGTCTGTCATATTCACATCTTTATTTAATTCCTCTTTAGTATACTGCATTTTGTATGATGAAAAACTGTACTTTGTTTCTTATTCTGGCTGTCACATTTAAAAAAAATATGTAGGAAAATCTGACAGGGCTGCAGAACAGCAGCCTTGCTTATGAAACAGAGCATGTATGTGCCTTAAAATATGAATTGTTCTTTAGTTTTTTTACTTGCTAAGTCTTCTCTTTCAAATGACTATAAAAAAGGAGAAGATAGTCAATAGTCCAAGGATTTCTCACTGAGCTGGATAAAAGATAAAAAGAAAGGTTAACTTGAAACCTAAGTGGCCTAATTAAAAATGGGGGAAAGGTGTAAACTGAAATTCATTAACTTTTGTAGCAGTTACATTGGGTTGCTACAGATCTTGTGGTACTGGAAGCAGCTAGGTGAAGACTATTTTTAAAGGTCCTAAGACTACAGTTTAAGTTGTATTTGGCCTCTTGCAAAAAAAAAAAAACCAAACCCAAAACCTAAGTGGTCTTTGTGACATGGGATGGACAGTTAGAGTGTCCTCTCCTTCTGTCAGTTTCTGCCTGCAGAAAGAGACCAGTCCCCACCTGAGCACAACCACCTTTCAGGGAGGTGTAGAGAGTCACAAGGTCACCCCTGAGTCTTGTTCTCCAGGCTAAACGACCCCAGCTCCCTCAGTCTTTCCTCACAGGGTTTGTGTTCCCAGCCCCTCACCAGCCTCGTGGCCTCCTCTGGACACGCTCAAGTGTCTGAATGTCCTTCCTAAACTGAGGGGCCAGAGCTGGACACAGCACTCAAGGTGTGGCCTCACCAGTGCCCAGTACAGGGGCAGAATGAGCTCCCTGCTCCTGCTGGCCACACCATTCCTGATCCAGGCCAGGTGCCCTTGGACCTTTTGGCCACCAGGGCACTCTGCTGGCTCATGTTCAGAGTTTGCTAATGGCACAAGCCCCGTTTGTCCCAATTTCGCTGTGTCTGTTGTGTTCTGATTGCGGAGTGGATGGTGTGAGCAATGTTTACATTTATCAAAGCGTGTCATGTAACTCAAAGAATACCTGATTCCTGGACTCCTAGGCAAGAAAATACTCAAGAACTGCTCCATGTTTTCCATAAAAGAGGACTCCTACTGATCTTGAGTAAATTGCACCTGATTGCATAAACAATGGAACATTGGTAAACTTGGGCCGTGTTTGTGCAGGCTTTGGTGGCTTCTGTAACTTTGGCTTTGTTTGTGCATAGGTACAGAAAAAGCTGGCAAACTCAGAGGAAAATCTGAAAATTTAGGTTTGTAGATAATAAAATTAATTTCCAGAAATTTGTCTGTATGCCATCCTTACTAATTAATTCACTAAGTATTTTTCCCTGAAATGTTGCTACAAAAAGGGAGTTAATTTTTCAAGAATTGATATGCATGAGGTAGGTTGGCAATAAGGACTAGGAGGAATTTTGGAATAGACTTTGCATTTTAATTAAATCCATCATTTGAATTTTTAAAAGGTAGTTTGAAAACAAAACAAAACTCATTCTCACATTATTAATTCTGAGGCCTCAGGACATTGCAGCTAATCAGGGAATTTTTTGCTCTAAGTATGACACAAGCCCTAGATATTAGACTGAAAGACATGTGTCAATGTATAATATAGAAAATTAAACAGTGAAGTTAGTTTTTGTCTTCAGAAAATATTAACCTTGTTTGCCCATGAATAAAATGACAGAACTGTCAGAATATTTTAGTAGAATAAAATGCTGAAAATGAGAGTGAGTGTTACAGGATAACTAATTGTCTGAAAGAGCAAACAGTGACAGATGGCTTGTTAGGATGCTTAGGGACTTTTTTGGTCATCTTTGTGGTCAGTAAAAATCCTTGTCAGAAGTCAGATCTGAAATGATTGTCACTGAAGGGGTGTTTATCAGGAAGTCCATTTAGTAGGAAAATCTCTGGTCATGAGGAGGAGAGCATGAAGCCAAAGCCTCAGTAGTCTCAGTTAAAATTGGAATTTAATTGTTGTAGCTGCTCTGGCTTCTAGCAGAGGTGAACTTTACTCTTTATGAAGTGAAGCCGAATACATGTCCTGACTATGGCTGTACGTTAAAAGAAAGGAAAGCAGAGGCATGCTGGAAAATCATTGTTTCAGTCTGGTGCTAAAAGATGCTTTCAAAATTGACTGAGGAGAATGAAGGAATTGGGAAACTTCTTGGAATGAAGATATCCCTTAGATATCTTAGATATCCCAAATTTTTCTTATTTCATGTGTTGTCAAAACTATGATGATTTCAAAGCAGAGAGAGCAAAGGGGATTCATTATCTTCAAGTGAATAAATACTACTGGATTCTGTTGCTCATTCTCTGCCTGGCTGTGCTCGGACCCTGCCAAGGCCCCTTGGTCACTCCGAGACCCTTCCCTTTTCTTGGGAATGAACAGCTGGATGTTGCTCATCCCAACACTGCTATGCCCAGGACTTTCCATGGAAATGCTATGACAAGTCCTGAGGTGCAGTTAAGGACCCTATGAATCATCATGAGACAGTGGAAGAGCCCCTGGATCAGAACACACACATTTCACCTTTCACTCCCCTGCCTGGACCTGCTAGTTTCCTCTTACTGTGCTTAAAACAGTGGCATCTCTGTTCACCTCAGCATTTCTTCAGTTGAGGAACTTCTGTTCAGTTTCTATAACTATGCACCACTCACCCTGGTAAAGCAACCCTCTTAATGATCAGGCACAGGGCACATCCCTAAATACTCCTCTGCCAAATAAGAAACTCTCCTCTGCAATTCAAAGTGTACACAGGTTTATATACACGGCATGTGGAATTTAAAATAAAATATTTGTTCATGGCATTAGAATATGTAAAGCAAGAACCAGCAAGCAAGCTCAGGAAAGTAAAGAGAAAAAAACCCAACAAACTTGGAGTCCTATGATCCTCCTTAATGCATGGAAACCTCACTGAATCTATTTTGGCAAATATGTAGGAATTTTTTTCAAGCTTATGTATTTACTGCTAATGGGAGTTTTACTTGCAGCTCCCCACGCTCTGCAGTTAAGAATGACTCTCCCTTTTAATGTTGTTTTAACATGATTTTCTTGTCATTTCATTACTTATTGCAGATCACCAAAATTACTGGTTTGCAAACTTTATCATGGTCTGGTAATAAAACTTAATAAGATCAGGAAACATAAAAAAGACCTAGCTAATATATCTTACTGCAGGTGTTAGATTGGCTGTTACTTTACCCTTGAACAGTAAAGTTTAACTCTTCTTTATGGAAGTGGAGATGTTACAAAGATGGTGTCATAATGTGATGAAAATGTGCTTCACCTGGGTTTGCAGCAGCTCTTGTGTTACGTGTGTAGGTGCCCTGGACAAAGGTGAGGAGTTTGTGGGTTTGTTTTGATAGCATAGGGTTAAATTGATTTCTGAAATAGCAAGGGCCCAAGAACAGGGATCGGCTCCACTTGCAACCAGGATGTTATTCCATGCTATTGTTTAATAAAGCATAACTTTATTGTTTAATTTATTATTGTTTAATAAAGCATAACTAAATGAAGGATAAAGCGTAACTTTGCACAGGTGGTAGGGGGAGAGAAAGGGGGAACCCTGGTAGAACGCACAGGCTCTAAAAAGAATAAAGTTAGGTCAGGAGGATCTGTACTGATATAATCATTAGTAGGATGCATGCCAGAATTGTCAATTGTAATATCAGGTTGGTAATTAAATATGATTATTTTCTCCAACCAGAATCTTGAGCAAGAATCACACAGACCATTGTTCCTTGGGATGGAATCAATGGAACAATGGGGTTTAATGATTAACACGAATCCTTATGTAACAAGAAAGTTATGAAATTGTAACCATTTAGCATGTTGGACAAGCCGAGATCTGGGTCCTGGACCCCCGGCTTCCAGAGCTCTGAAATAAAGCACTGCATACAATTTCGCGATTGTGTGTTCTTTCCTTGGCTAACAGTTTTGTACTGTGCCTGGGCCATAACCGTGACTCCAGCTGGAAATGAGGATCTTTTCCTTTTGGCACAGCTCAGTCCCACAGCTCTTTGGTCTTTAGCCTGAGAAGGGAATCAGGGAAGGCCAGTGATGGTCATTCTTGTTATTATAGTCATTATTATTCCCTTCAGTCTGGGTATTACCCAGCAGCTGCCCAGTTCTGGCACAAGAGTCATTGTCAGGGCCCAGGGAAATGCTGCTTGTGCCCTTCCACAGCTGCCTAGGGAGTGCTGCACCACTGGTTTGTGGTGCTGCCTGGGGGAATATCAATCCCAGAGCTGTCAAGGTGACGTGTGAATAGAACACAGCAGAATAAATTTAGAACGAATGGAGAAAAACTGGCAGTGCTGAATTAGTGAACCTGCAGTTGCCTTGTACAAAAGGAAATAAGAAGCATATGGAAAGGCACAACTTCATTTACATTGGGTAAATAAAATTACCATGGCTGAGATAAAATAGAAGATAGAACCAAGTATATATGACATTAGAATAAACAATTAATGACTGGAAGAAGAGGTAATTCATCCCTATAAGAGTGGTTCTAACACTAGAAGGAGCAACAAAAAAATTGAATGAAAGGTAAACAGCATTATCTTCTAGAGAATGAGAAAACCATCAGCTTCTCAGGCTTGAGAAGACCATCAGTTAAGGCTATTTGCTCTGGAATTGAAAGAGGCCTGCAACCCTTAATCACAAAATAAAGAGAAAATTTGGGGAGTTGGTTTAGAAAACAAAAGAAAAATACAAAACTCATGCAAAAAACTCAGTTATTCAGTGCAGTGGAACTGAGGTGTCTTCAGAGCTTGACTGAAAGTGAAAGAACAGTGGGCTTTTATGAGGATGGAGTGATGGAGGATTGCATAGAGGGGAAATATAAACATTCTAGTTAATGCTGAAATGCAGAAGTGTACAACAAAGCTATAGAAGAAGATATAGATTCCATATGACTAACATATGAGAGTAACTGCATATACATGACGGAATAATGCAAATAAGGAAAGGAAAATAGCAGAAATAAGGTTACGGACAGTGCAATTGAGAGAGATTTGTCAAAGATACAGCATGCTGAATAGATGTCACCAGCCCAAATGCCAGAAAATACAAAGTAAATGTTTTTGTTCTGTTTGTTTGTACTGGTGCAGCGTTTGAGAGCTCCTGCTGGGCATGTACTTACCTTTAGTACCCATGCTGTGTGCATTAGTGTACATACACCACAGCTGGGCTACTGATTTCACCCCTAAATCAGGTTTGTCACCCTTGGGCTGCTTCCAGACAGCCCAGCTGCATCCCCTTCCCCCTCTGAGCCTAGTTTAAAGCCCTCTCAATGAGTTCTGCCAGTTCATGAGCTAAAATCCTCCTGCCCTTACCAGAGAGATGGAGCCCATCCTGTTCCAGCAGGGTGCCAAAAACATTGCCCCATGATCAAAGAACCCAAAATTCTGCTGATGACACCAACCCTTGAGGCACTTGTTAATAATGTGGGCTCTCCTGTTCCTTTCACTGTTTTTATCTGCCACCAAAGGAACTGAGCAGAACACCACCTGTGCTCCTGCCCTATCAACCACTTGACCCAGAGGCCTGAAGTCCCTTTTTAATGCCCTGGTGCTCTTTTTTTCAATCTCATCACTGCCAGGCTGGAGTATCAGCAGTGGGTAATAATCAGAGGGCTGAATCAGCCCAGGGAGTCTCTCAGTGATATCCTGTACCTGGGCCCCAGGGAGGCAGCAGACCTCCCTGTGGGATGGGTCTACTTGACTTCTGTTCCCCTCAGAAGGGAGTCACCCACTACAAATACCCTTCTTTCCTTTTTAATGTCAGAGCTGGTGCTGAGAGATTAAGTGTAATTGGGAGGCTCACTGGGCAGATCATTTTCTTCCACCTCATCTGGCTGACCCTCTAGATCCAGGGCCTCATACCTCTTCTTAGTTTATAGCACTACAGTCAGTAATTGTCTAACACTAAGAACAACTAAAAGCTAGCAAGATTATGGGCTTTTTGGTAAAGAATAGAACTAACAAGTACTATATATTTCTACAGAACAATGTCAACATCTTTATATAAAAGCTGCAGTATTATTTTGCTCTGTTGGCAAGCCAGATAAGTTGTGTGAATTTACCTCAAGCTGAAGAGACCTTGCCTGATTCTCAGAAGTTTTTGATTATTGTAAGTATTTCACTCATTTAAAGTGCTTGATTCTAGAGAACAGGCAAAAAATAATACCCCGTTTTTGACATGTATATTGTGAATCAAAACAGCACCTTGAACTGGACTTGCAGAAGGCAGAGGCTGAGAAATCACCTATAACTATCCTTTCATCCTCCAGAAACACATTCCAGTCATATTTTGAACTGCTCATGGAGAAACTAAATGAATGTCTTCTCAAAGTACCTGGCAGAAAGAGGAGTCAGTAAGAACAATCTGAGCTCCCTGCACTGACAGAGGGCCCTAACTCCTCTGCTGGTTACAGCTGCCCATCCACCCTTATTACTCTGAAGTTCACCTTCCCTCAGCTCCTCGGGTGGCTGCATCCCAGGCATGACCTAGCTGTACATAACCAGTTCTCATGGAGGGATTTCTTTGTGTCCCTTTCCCAAGATCTGGGCTCAGGAGCATTTTCATGAGCAGCTGTAGCAGAAGGTCTGGCAGGGTGTGGTAACCAGTAGTAAAGGCAACGATTCTTCATGTGAGGGAGAGAAGGAGTATGGGCTTGTGCCAGGAGTGTGGGTGTGAAAGATCACCGCAGGAAATAGTTTAGTTGGACATAGTGACATCTCTCTTCCACAGTCTCACTTTTCCATTTTCTCCACTGAACTTTCCATGTATCAGCAGTATGGTCAAATAGTGAAACAATATACCTCCAAACCATCTTCCTAGAATATGAAACAGTTCTTTTTTGAGCACAAATAGATCTGCGTGAATTTGAGCAGACCAAGGGGGGGGGGGGGAAATGTTCAAGCCAACTTGCTTGAGCTAAAAAAGACCTTCTTCCTTATATTTCAAGACAAAACAACTGTATTCTTGCATTCTTACAAGACAAGCTTGTATGGCCTCATGCAAAACCTGACTTTCTCTTCTATGTGAATAGAATGATTTTGTGTAGTTGGAGATGGGTCTCCACAATATTCCTGTGTGTTTTGTGTAACCAAGTGCTGTGTGTGACTGAAAGCCAAACCAGGTTGATGATGATGATATTTATAAAAGACAGGTGCATTTTTATTCAGTGTTCAGTGGTGGAACAATGGGTTCTGTACCTTGAAAATGTCCTGCTTTTGGGGGAGAGAATAAAAATTTTTTTCTGTGCCTGGTATTAACCACTGTTTCAAAGTCATCAGGAACTTTCCTTTTTTTGTAACAGTCAAAATGATTTGCTAGGAACACACAGAAATAGTTTTGGTGTCTGTTAGAGGATTGTATTTCATACTGCTTTTAATACTTATTTTTAAATCCTCTCCATTCGTAATAAAAGAACTGAACCTTTCTTGTTAGCTGCAATACAAAACACGACCTTCACTCTTTCTCCTTCACTTTCCGTAACAATTTTTAGCATAGATAGCAGTTGCTTATTGTCTGCTACTTCAAACTAATCTTCCTATTCTCTGGTAAATAAATAGCAGACCTGGAATATTTAATTGATTATGTTCTGTATGTGTATAGCAGGCAACAAAAATATTTGTTGTTACCATCAATGGTATCTTCTTAGTGCAATTGGAATTCAATGCCATTTCCTTCCAGAAGTTACCAAAGCATTTATGAAATGAATGAACACCATGTGTAGCTCACCAAGACTGTTTAAGCAGAGATCAGAATGTATTTATTAGTTCTGTACTGGGTTAATACTGCCTCATGTTCTGACATTTTGGAATATATTTGTACATAGCCAAAATGAAAACCTTGAACTTCTAAAACCCGCCCACATTACAATGAGACATAAATTTCTTATCAGGATTTGACATAGAAAAAATGGTGATAATTTTATCCCTTTATAGAAATACATGCTTTATATAGATGTGCTGCAGACACTGTTATATATTTTTAGAATCTGAGGCATTGATACTAAATTATGAGTCAGTGTACCTTATTGATATTTACTCACCCAATATTTCCCATACTTTTCCTAAAAAAGTGAAATAGAAAACAATTCTCTGTATGTTTACACACAAACACCCCCCATCTGCCCCCCCTTCAAGTGATGCAGTATTAGTTGAGGCCATTAATTTTTATCTGACTTATCTCTGAGTTCTGATTATGTAATTGGAGAGCAGGATATCCAGCTAGACTGTACACAGACACTGGGTTCAGAGTGATTCATCATAGCCATAAAAAGATACCCTAACCAAAGGTATATCTATTTACACTTTGAGCATTTCTTCTTTCATTCTCTGGTATTTCCAGAGACCATCAACGATATACAGAATGCTCCACTCCCCACTTAACACTGCAGGTTTCATCTTCAATTTATCATTCCGCAGAAATGCTATTTTAATTTCACCTTGATACAAAGCCTTATGTTACAATGACAAAGGTAAACGGTACAAAATATACATATCTGCTATTGTTAAAGCAACAACATGGACACTTAGGTCACCTGCTTTGTCTTACCGAAGTATTTCTAGCAACTTTCCCAAGAAATCTGCTGAGTATGCTGATACTGGAATAAGCAGCACATCTGCTAAGCTTAACCCATTTTTTTTCATCAGCTGTACAGTGCATTAAATGAGCTAAAAGTCGTGGAAGACTTATTGTCAAACTTGTTCAGTATTTCTTTGCATTATGGGCCAAACTGACCCCTTACCTGTATTGATCTTGGATATTTAAAAACATGAGTCTACTAATGCTTCCTAATAACAGATTTTATAGTAATTATTTGGTGTAGAGGCCTATGGTTTAGAGGCCAAGACTCAATATCTTGTTCAAGACATTTGACATACACAGCAAAAAACCCTTCCTGCATCCTACTGAGTTCCTCTCAGCTGGATAGTTTAAAAATGTGCAGAAAGTGTAAGTGAAATCTGTCTTTTTATGCTCTTGTCTTTTTGTACTGACTATTATTTCCTACATCTTACTCACAATTCTACTGACTTACTGAGTTTCTCTTTGAAATAGCAGCCTGGTTATTTCTTGGCTAAATTTCTCTGCTTGGGTCACAAAATCCTGGTTTTCCTGATTTGGAAGTGGAAAGACATGCCTTTCTGCTGAGCAGGATGCAGAGTGGCATGGTGAGGAGAGGGAGGATTGTCAGTTTACTTCCAGTCATCCTGAACACAAATCTATGGAATTTAGCATCAGATGCCCTGTAGCACTCGGGGTGTATGGCAGTGATCCTAGGCTCAAACAGAGCTGTTACTTGGTCAGGCTGGAGAGATTTAAAGACAAGAAATTTGTGGTGCAGAACATTTGGCAATGCTGGGCCATACTGATTACTGAAAGTGAGTACAGACCTTCTCAAGAATTGTAATGCCAGACTTGCATAGACTGGACATCTATGAACTCTCTAGAAGTGCAGATGCATCATTGGCCAGGGAGCTGGGCAGTGTTCAGACCCAGACCAGTCAGTGTCTAGATCTGGGGGTTTTGAACTCCCTGTATAAGAAGGTTCTGAACAATCAAACAGGGTGTTGGTCATGATTTCTGCTTCTGACCTACGACCACACGTAACAGTGAACAGTACATTCCTGCTCTGGAGAAGAGGGGTTATAGCAATCCAAGCCACAGGAAACTAACTCAAGGGCTCTCTGAGTCCTCTGTGGAAAAATAATGGGAGTGTCACAAAGTTTTGGCTGTCTTGGTGATGAAATATTTCCTGCCCTACTTCAGGACACAGGTTTGTGCAGGTCTGTGCTGCCTATTGACATGATGGGTTCATAGGGTCATCAGGTCAAGGCAGCCAGGATTTGACAGAGCTTGTGACAAAAGCATGGCTGTCATTTAGTGATCAAACTATTATTGCTTTAAGTGTATTTAGTAGGTGTGTAGAGGGCATAATTTTGTTTAAGGTGATGAGGGGATGATCTCAAAATAAGAAATGTGGAAGGACTGAGAGACTGTAGGGCTCAACTAAAGTTCCAGGATATGATGATTCTCAGGTTCAGTGTTCTTTCCCTAATTTTTCTTTTAACTGCTAGAGGTGAGCAACAGGGCTACAGCTGCAGAGTGAAGCAGGGTGGCTCTAAAACAGTGCTCAGGCACACCTGTAGTAGCCTGTAGTGTTGAGAGGGGGAATATCTCACATAATTCCCTTTAATTTCTTTTATCCAAACCTCCAGGTGTCCCCTGAGTCTTGGAATTGCTTCATGTAGTTCTCCCAGAGAAATCTCCTGTGTCAGTGAATGAAATGCTGTACTTGGGATTGAGTCTGTTGTGACCATGGTTAAAACCAAAACTCTGCTGCTCATATGTAATGTTTTCTATTTAAGAAGAAAAATGAAAGGAGCAGTTGGTAGAATGTGGTTTGTTTTTCATGTTTTCCTCTATTTTCTGAAGTTGGCAGCACTGCCTCTTCTTGTGTTGCCCTGGTTTAGCATATGCTGTACACAGGAATGTTTCATATGCCTCAGTGGGTTTTTGATAAAAGACAGACCCAGAAGACAGTCTGATAACTGTAAATGTTCCATGACTGGTGGAACAAATTAGGTAAGAATACCTTATGGCCAAACCATATGTGGAATCAAAGTTAAACTACAGGGATTAGTTCCCTGGCCTGTGTCTGTGGAGGTGAGGAATTGCATGTCTTTATCCTTGGAGCATTTTTTTAGACAGAAGAGTGAAAAGCCATCTTGCAGGGAAGAGGCTCACTGGGAGGTACAAGAGTGCTTTGGATAAATAAAGCCAGATGAAATCTCACTTGGGTGGCTTAAAAAACATTTGAGCTGTGTTTGTTTTGTTTCAGGGACACATGCTGCTTTGGAGAAGCACAGTATGGGGGTGGTAGCAATGTCAATTAAGTAGTTTTTTGTAATTTTTATTAATAAATTGCTTTCATTGTTACCTCTGTCATTGGGCATGCTGTACCCAACCATGAATTAGAATTGCCTGAGCTATTTTCAAGTTGCATGTATAAAAAGACAGTGAATTAGAGGAGAGTGAATGCAGAGTATGTCCATGAGCAGTGACAGGAAAACCTATTAGATACTTTGATTTGATTTTTAATCATGCTCCTCAGTGTTCCATTTGACTGGACATTGCATTGAGACAAAACACATTCCAATTATCTGTAATGTGAAACTAAAATACATTCTTCAGAAGAAATTCTGATAACACAATATCAGAAGAATGTGAAATAATACAAGGTTTTTCTGAATCCTTATGATACAGTAGCCTGATCCCCAATTGTTCTGATTTCTAATGGTGAGTCACAGGAATGCCTGGGACTGTATCAAATCCCCATTGCAAATCTGTGTGGTACATACAGCCTCAAGAATAATGGACTGTTGTGTCTCTTTTTATTTAGGATATATTTTAATGGCTGTGATTTTGTCAGCTAGACAGCTCTGGACACCATGAACATATCAAAGTGACAGATGTCTGGCAATTCAAGTCCTGCATCATATTCGTGAGGAAAAAGATCCTTCTTTACCATAGGCTTTTTGAAGTCGTTACCTCCTGGAGAGCTCCACATGTAATCTGATTTTCTTCCAGCAGTCTTTACCTTACTGTTTGGTTGGTGATTCTCACCGTAGAAGCCCTCAAAAAAACCAGCTGTGGTGTGTGGCCCTCGTTGCTCACCTGCCCCTGGTATCTGGATGCAGAGCAGCTTCATTCCTTTAAAATGTCTGAGACATTTTTAAAAATCAGATTAAAAAAAAAAATCTGATTTTTTTAAAATGGATGAGAATCAGAGTTCATAGGGGAGATTATGAAATGCAAGGAAGTACAAACAAGCTAAAATCAGTATTACTGAATTTGATGTAGTTAGTGGGAGTTTTATTATTGTGGTGGATTTTTTTTCACTCCTTCTGCTTAGTACCCAAATGAATTGGATTTTGCCATTTAGGGCCTTGAATTTAAGTATAATTTTAAAACACTGCCTATGGGTACTTCATGTGACTAGGAGGTTAGCTTGCCTTGAGGGATATCTGGCAGCTCTCAGAGCTTGCTAATGAAATTGGCTGGGAATATCTCCTGTGCCCTGAGAGGCTGCTCAGGATAATCCCTTTCTGGCATGGAGGCCCCTTGGAAGGACTTGTGGGACAGAAAGGAGGGAAATAAATATTTTGTGTTGTGTTTCTGTGACACCTTGCTGCCCAGACTGCCTGACTGGTACAAAAACATCAACACATTTGCTACCCATGCTGTACGCAAAGGAATTTTGGGGGTGGCTTAGCAGAAAATGAGCTGTGGCTGTTTCCCAAGGCAGGGGTTTGTCTGCCCCCAAGGCCATGGCAGGTGGTCTGCAGAGACAGGAACAGGACAGTCCCAGATTCTCACCTCCATATGCTGGAAGTAAGTTTTGGAAATGGCTTTTTGGCCTCAAAACTGGGAGCTGTTTTGCTCATATCTCAAAGAATAAATAATATGCAAGAAGAATGAGAGACTTGGAGAGATAAAAATATTCGGGTCAGCCTTGTGACCTTTTAAGTGTACAATGGTGCTGGGAGCTTCTGTGTTAAAGGAAAAAAAATGGAACAGTTATTTTTTATCTGTGTGAGAGAACTTTCAAGTCTGTGGTTAGTCAGCACAGAACAGTCATTTGTGTTTCAGAGGGAAAATGTTAAATATTGCTGAAACACACTACAACAATTCAGAATTCTCAATATGAAAATTTTCATCAGCTTTCTTACTATTGTTAGAGACAAAGAGGAAGGGAGTGTCTGGTGTTCCCTTAGCTGAATCAAATTAATGAGGTTATGGATACTCCCTCTTAATCCTTCAGTGATGTGTGCAAGCACACATAAGCACAATCCAAGTTAGTGTGAACATTTCTGAACAGCTTTTGCAAGATTTTTCAAGTCAAACTAGCCTCGAAGTCTCAGAAGCTGACATTCTCATGGAAAGAAGCTTTTGATTTGTGGCGTGTGTGAGGAATTGCTGGATACACCATCAGTTACATTCAGGACAAATGAAAGCTGGGAGAAAATAAATTTGGAAATCAATTGAACATAGGCTTTAAGAGAGATGATGTGAGGGTGAAGTCTGAAGACATGTTTTGCAGATTGACATGTTGTATTAAGACAGGTGGAAGTAATTTTATGCCCTCTTGCCTTTGATTTTTGTAGTAACATTGAGGTGCTAGTTATTTATTTTTTTGCTTTGCTGGAGACTTTGCCAAGATCTTAGGATAACTCAACAAGAGATGCAGCCTGAGCTGCACTCCTCCTGTCCCCAGGCTTTGGAGAGTGGACTGTTGTTCTAAAGGAAACCCAGAGACATCCAGCCCTTCCAGCAGAATGACTTTCTATAGAGAACTAGAAATTCACCAAGTCTTTCTAGATCTAGAAGGATTAGGATGACCTTAACTCACATTTCTTGAAGTAAAGAATCTCTTTCTAGTTTTGTATAATTTTGTCTTTGTCACAGCTGATGAAAATTTGATGGCTTTACAGGACAAAGTGCAAAAACTTAAACTTCAAAAATATATTTCACATATGACACAAAAAAGTGTGGTAGAAATTTACTTGTTTTTTCCACACATATTTGGAAGTCTCTCTTGCAAGAAAAATCATTGTCCTAATTTTAATGAGAGTGAAATGATTTTCAGTTTTTATTGCCATACTATTTTCAAGTTCAAAAAGAAAGAATAGCCAGTATCTCTGCCTCTTTCTCTTTTTGTGTAAAGAGATATATTATGTAGTAAGGGAAAAGGATTGTCTTTCTGAAAAGCAATCATTCTGGTTTCTGAATATTAAATATGTTTTCTTTGTGTTGTTTGTGTAGGGTGCTGTGAAACTACTGACTAATGCTCTTGCAGCCTCAGGATGAAATAACTGCTTTTTCTTGTAAGAAGGTGGCAACATCTCACCAGATGTCATAAGAATGATGCAGTTTCTGGATATGATTCCTATCACCCCAAGAGGTCTGAGATAGCATCCAGCAGTTCTAATTTTGTTTTATTCATCTGAGTCCTGAGAGCAGTGAAAAACAGGACAGAAGGAGGGCTCCAGGCAGAAACTGTAGAAGTAAACTGATCAGCTTTCAATAACTTCTCTAAATATTTGCAGGAATGTTTTGCTCTGCTATTGAATAAAATTGATTTCTCCAGAGTTCTGCTTCATTCCCAATTCATTAATCAAAGAACAAAACTCAGCACTGTTTACAAATGCTCCTTAAGTTGCAAAATTCAAAACATTCCCAATGCACCTGGATGTGTTCCTGTGTCACCTGCTCTGGGTGACCCTTGCCCTGGCAGGAGGGTGGGACTGGATGATCTCCAGAGGTCCCTTCCAAGCCCAGCTGTTCCGTGAGTCTGTGGAAATGCACAGACAGCAGCCCTGTGATCTGCTCCTCTCACTCCTAACTACACTTGAAGCCATATAAAAATGTTTCTGTCTTTCAGACTAACCCCAGCCAGGCCACTCTGACCTGTCTGTGTCCCTGCTCAGCCACAGCTTTCTACCCATGGGAGGTCCCAGCTGCTCCAAGGAACATTGGGGTCCCAGCTGTTTTAGTCCTTAGCAATGAGCCCAAACTGCTCAGCTAAAACATGAAGAGATCTGCTTTTAACTGAGAGCAGATATGCTGTGTTTTGTTTGGAAAGGTAAGAGAAGAATCCTGAAAAGATGAAATTATAAACTGCTGAGCAGTCTTCCAGAGTTTTGTACTGAGTCAGAACAAAAATACTGTTGGGTTTTCTATATACTTTTTTTTTTTTTTTTAAATTATGAGAGATTTAATGGAGTAATTGGAGCTCAGAGGAAAATATTTATTAAAACCAACTCTTGTTAATTGGGATATAGTTGCCTTTTAATTTACTTCTGGGCATGCCAGTAATACCCATGTTTTCATCCATGATCGTAACCTCCAGAAATTTTTTTTTTTTTAATTTTCTAAATTAAAGAAGATGAAAGTATACCTGTAGCAAAGCTAAAATGGAAGTTCAACTTGCACCATTGGGGTTTCTGTGTTTCCTTGAAGTAAAATGCTGTAGGACCTTGTGTCCACATTTTGGTCTCCCATTAGTATCATGGTTACTGAAGTTTTCTTGAATTACCATTTCTTAATACAGAAATAGATTTTAGACCATAGTAACCCTGAGTATTTTCTAGAAATGGATTAATTTTTGTTTTCCCTGCCAACTTTGCGAAAAACAGGAAAAAAAATTGAAAGGTTGCCTGTCTTTATTGTGAGGTCACAAAAAATGGTGCAGATTCCTCTGAACTACAGGAATAGATAAACCCCCACTATTCTGACTCCTCCCTTCTCTGCAGTTGTGGGGCTGCCTGGTGTGTTCCCTCAGCAGTGGTTGTTGTCACTGTACATGGAAGTACAGTTGCTTTTCCCACACGTCCCACTGAATGCCTTTATTGCGAGGCTGCACTGCTACATGATTGAAATGACACCACAGTGTAAACCAGAGGGTCTGAACTTACTAACATACAGGAATGTAGGTGATCCTTCATCATGAGAATTTTACAGAAAATATGTTTATTATATTATATTACTGCATTCTTCTTTCATGTACTGAATTTGTAGCCCACTGAGGGTCCTCCTGTTAGAGGAGGAAAAGGAGTTTGGAGCTTGGCAGGAAGCCAGCTAAGGAGATGATCTCTGTTTGCAAACAATTACCAGTTTGCTCACAGGTTACTCCTGCTCTTTATGAGAGGCAAGTGTCCATGTTCATCCCTTTGGAACAGGCAAGGTGCTGTCAGAGATCGCACATAAGAAGCACACAGGCATTCCTAATTAAATTTATGATCTCACTGTCCTTTTGTGTTGAGACTGCAGTTCTGGGAGCAGCCCCAGCAGAGTCTGACATAATGGGAATATCTGCCTGCCTGAAATCCACTTGCTGCAGCTCCTCACTTTCCTGCAGGCACAATTTCTTTTGATTGAGTCCCAGGTTTAAGAGGAAAAAATACCTCTATCATATAGACTAGAGAGAAATGAAAAGTTTTGCATTTGCTCTTTGCCAGAAGACATTCAGTCCCAAGTCACAAACTATGCAGAGCTGCTGTCTGGTTCCAAGTTTTTAAGGAATATCTAATTTCTGTAAGAAATGAACTCACAGTTATGGTGTTACTCTTTTCTGGTTCAAAACTTTAACTGTTTCTTTAGTTAAACTTCTTTTCACTAAGCTTTTCCTCATAAAGTAACAGCTATGTCTCAACTTTTTCATCTTTCTTGATGTGCCGGTTCTTACTTGACCTTAATTAAATTTACTTTTTATTTCTGTGTTTATTCCCAAATGTCTGGTCTCTAGTGAGCAAAATGCTCAAAGATTTTTTGCGGGTCACAAGTCTCAAGAGAGCTACTAATTTTACTGCTGTGTGCTTGCATTTGCTGCAGGTACAGGTGAAATTGTAAATGGTGTTCCTTGGCTTTGACTGATAAGGTAATTTTGACAGCAACTGAATGTATTTGAAGAGGAGTTGAGGATGTGGTGAGTTGCTAAGAGTCACTTGTACATAGTGTCAATTGCCTTGGCAACTCACTGTTGTACATTACAGCTTTCACTGGCTTCCAGTCTGACAAAAACTGTGAAAGAGGTGGTTATTCATATCCCTGAGCCTGTTCTTCCAGCACTCTATGGAGACAGGAGCACATCCGATTAAACCACACCAACACATGAAAACCTCAAGTGAGTGGAGGTTCTTCTGCAGTGCTCTCATGGGAGGAAGATGACTAATTGACAGTGCTGAGCTGCCACATCCTGAATTTCTAGCTCTTATGATGTTTCTCTTGCATTTGTTGGCATCCAAACCAGACAAAACTGATTACAGGGGATCAGGGAGGAGTTAATTCTCATGAGAACACTTATAAAGGACAACAGTGAACAACTGACAGCAGAGCTTGTGATTTCTGTCAGCCCTGTTCATTTTGAATGCTCACTTGCATAGCACATTAATAGTTCAGCAAGTTGTTAAACTTAGACTTTTAAAGCTGCAGAAATGAAAGCCACAAGGTCTAAAAAAAGGGAAAATATGTGTTATTGTGAGAGCTCTGTGAGCATCTAGAGGCAGACAAAAAAGAGCTGAAATCTTTGTTGCCTTTCCTCCATAGAGGTGCTCTCCAATGCAGTTTGTACACCTGCAGTGTGGGGCTGCTGCAGTTTTTTTCCTGCCCTGGCCCTCCACTCGTGCTGTGGTGGCATTAGCTGTTCATGGTTCAATCTGCATCAGATGTAACAGTATGAAAATAATTAATTTCTTTTCTTAGGCAGAAGTTAGGCATAAAAATACTTTTGTATCAAAGGTTTTACATGCCCGTGTGACTTGAAATGGAGCATGTTGGGTTTTTTCCAGCATCAGTTTCTTCTGTTTATTATTTTTATATATATCAAAAATCTAATGGGATTTGTTAAGCAGAGGAGTGTTTTGTTTTTGCTGAAAAAGGAAAGGCATTCAATACCACAATGATTAGTTCCATACAGTAAGGAAGACTGGAGTCTTTAGGAACAAATTAAATCAGGCATCGTACAGGCAAGTGAAAAAAAAAATTAATTATTGAACTGGAAGACAAATTCTTGAACAAAAGAGATGATGGAAACCTCAGAAAGTTGTCAGGCATGGTTAGCAACTTGTATTTAATTTCATGATGTATTAAGAGAGTAGAAGAGTGAGACACTGAGGGACAAGAGCAGGAGTAGAAGTACCAGCAGTTTTCCTTCAGGAGAGTGATGTGTGTTTGTGTGTAAAATGGCTTATGCCCAACATCATGGAAACTGAGCTCTTGTTGCTTCTGCAAGGCTGGCAGCATAAAGAGGATTTGGAGAGTCTGTAATTCAAATCCCAGACAGCTGAGACTGGTAAATTTAGAAAACAATGACTCTGGCTTGCAATTTCAATAGCAGGCTAAGAGAACTGACCTTTTTCTGTAACTTCTGGTAAACTGGAGGAAAACATCTACCAAACCAGAATTGTTCCATCTATTAATGGCTGGCAGCCAAGTGCCTCAATAATTCTCTTAAGGCAAAGCAGCAACAGCTTTCAGATATGACCAACATTGTGGAGACACAAACATTTGAATTTATTAAATATGTTTTTCCTTGGAGATAATGACATACAAAATTGCATGACATTCTGGAGAATAATTTTCAATTAGGGTGGTGCTGCAGCAGTTCTGGGGCAGGTATGTGGACTGGACTTTTGTCACTGGGTAACAATCTCTCTTTCCTTTGCAAATAAACTTTTCCAGTTTTTTGCCCCCACCATGCCTTTTTTTTCCCCCTGTCTTAAATGGCATATGAAAATATTAGAAATGTGTGTTCTTTCTGTGGTCAGTGTCACTGTGGCAGTGTCTATCCATCTTGTGTAACTTTTCCTGTCTGCCCCACTGGGTTTGTGCCTGTTGCAATGCTTTATGTGCTGTCTTTGGACACCTCTCTGTTCACTTGAACAGCTGCACACAGCACAGAAGAAAACAGCTGAATGTTCTCCCCCCACTCTTTTTAACAACTCTTTAACCTCCAGCTGTACAAAGAACCTCTCCTTCACTTTGTGGGTAATTATTTCAACATTCATGTACTTAGGTTCCTGTTCTTGGTCACTTGATTCCTGGCCCTTATTATAATGAACAGTGATCTTGGCTTATTGCAAGAAAGTTTTGGGCACAGGGCAACCCAGAGTTTTAAAATGAAGCTGTGAGATTTCTGCAGCTGGTTGATAAGAAGCTTGACTGGGAACCTTTCTGAGGTTCATAAAAAATGAAACATTGGAGAATGAAAAATCCTTTAGTCCACCAATACATAAGACTTCATTTGTTAGCAAAGGCAGCACTGTACTTGGAAGATTGCAGAAAACTGTGGGCACCACTTACATCCCATCTAGAAGTTTGCTGCTGACCAAATAAAAGATCTTTAAATCACTTTTGTGTGCACGGAATATCTGTGGCCATGGTTGCTATATTTTATGTACAAACAATAATCCATTCTTCAGCTGCTCTGGTGGATCATCAGGTCACTGCTGACTGTTCAAGAGTGGAGGTGTGGGAATGGCAAAATCACTGATGTGTGACAATTTTTTAGAAGCAGCCCATTACTTTGAGTAAATGGCTGCTTTTGATCTGTTTGGTGATAGAGCTGGTGCTTTTTCAGCACAGGAAAGTCTCTCTGCTTCAATTGCAGCATGCCTTTCATGCATAATAACAGCAATTCTCTAGCCTTCAAATGTTTTGGTTTTAGAAATGCCTTTTTTTTTTTGCTTTTCTGGTTATAGAACTAAGATGCTTAAACAGCTTTGTGCTGCATATGAGCTGAGACTTTATTCCAGCATGAAGAGTTAATTGAATAGAGTAGTTCTGAGTCACTTGCTCCCAGCACTGTTTTACTGCAAATGACAGGTTTGACAGAAACCTAAGGAAGCCAGGGATCTCAGAGACACTCAAGGAATCACAGTTATTCAGGAGATGTTTTTTCTTTTGTCAACTGGACACATATAAAAAAGAATTCTATGATTTATCAGTTCTCAATTGCTGTTTCTTTACCTGTGTTAGAATAGCCATGAGAAGAGAGTGTTTATGGCCTGATCAGTACAAACTCAACAGAAATCAACAAGGATTTTTTTTAAAATCCTTGTCAGGAGTGTCAGAGAGGATGATTACTGCTGCAATGTCTGTCTCATTACATGATAAATTGAAGCTTCTGTAACAGTAGACTACATCTGCCTAATTGTCTATTGATAACGAATGATGCAGCCATGCATACTTGACAAATATTATGAGAAAATAGAATATCAGCTGAAACCTTGTGTGACTAAGCATCTCTCCAAGGGCTTTTGGCCCTGAAATGTTTCAGTGTTCTGGGAAGTGGGAGATGATGTTTGTCAGAGTGCCTGTCCCACCTCTCCTGGGACTGAAGGGAGGCATTAGTGACAGCTTTCTGAACTGTTCTCTCTGTGCCAGCTAGCAGGGCAAATGACAGCAGAATGAGCAGTTTGGGCAGCAGTGGGATGTTTCAGGCCACACTGCTTTCAAAAACACAGCCTCATCATTAGTTAATTTTTTCCCTGCTTAAATTATAGAAAAAGCAACAGACCTGTCTTGATAAAATTTCCTTCCATCTTCTTCCACTATCCTCTTTTGTCAAATGATGCCTCTATATGAATAAAACTTTATCAGTGTACTGAACTTCTAATAAGGATTAATTAAATGTGTACATTATTAGCCTGTTGCATTGAGCATTTTCTTGGTAACATGTGGAGCATTTACCCCGTGCCCACGACCACTGCTGCAAATTAGTGTGGCCAGTACAGTGCCTTCTCCCACAGACATGCTGCTCATCCTGCCTCACAAAGGGAGTCACAAACTGTGACAGAGCAGATTCTGCACTCGGTTGTTCTCTGAGATTTGTGCTGTAGTGACTCCATCCATCTGTCTGGTGAACAGTAGCAATTTCAGCAGTTTTGTATCAATAACACCTGCGTCAGCTTTGCAAGCGTGTAGTAGTTGAGTACATCCTAGGGACTAGCAGCTTGAGTGTCAAAGCAATAAATTTACAAGTTTTTTCTAAGCCATACCTATTTATATAAAATACTCCAGTTGCTGTGAGTAATTAAATAAAGGTTAAATTTGGGTTTATGTCCCTAATGCACACAAAGGAATACAACGTAAAATTTATATTTTGCTGTGAGCATACCTGAGTCAGTCTTTTTAGATATTTCACTATATAAAAGAGAAGTCAGACTTTATTAATTGGATTCCATCTGTAGCTTTTCAGTAGTGAATATTTTTTACCTTTGTGGCTTACTGGAACAAAAGATGTTCTCTTGCCCAAGTGATAAGGTCTCCCAGTTTGCAGGGATTCATCCTGATGGAGGAAGGAATCATGAGACTGTTTAGGGTCACAACAGCTTGAACCACTACTTGCACATTACAAATTACTCTCTGTTAATGTAAACTCAATCTGAACTCCTCCTTCTCTTGTGTTCTCAGTCTCTCTTTCTGGAAAGAGTTAGATTAATGAAGGCCCTGTTATGAAAATTGTTGGTTATTGTGGGTGTTCCACCTACTGACTTGGCACATCCCAGAGATCTTGCCCAGCTCTTGCTGGACACCAAAAGACACCATCTCCTCTCAGGCATATTAGTTTTGTGCCTGAGAAATGACCTGCTCCATAGTGCTGAGTCCATGTGCCTCTGATTTGCCATTCCCAATGCTTTGGTGTACATCAGGGATCTGAAAAACCACCTGTATTCAAGCCCAGTTATGGTAAAAAGAAAAAAAAAGTTGATATACAAAATGCGGAACATACACATGTTTATGAAGACAAGAGTGTGAAAGGAAAAATAGATGTGTAAAATGACTTGGAAAAGAGAGAAATGTCCAGCTAATTGCTTGTTAGGCGCTTAGCTAATGCTTTTGTACCTGACCTTTGTTCCTTGTGCAGGACAGGTGTAAGCAGGAAAGGGCTCTCCTCAGTTTCACTGTGTTGCTCCCCTTCAGGTTAATGTCTTTGTGCCCCTCGATCTTGGCAGCACTGGCCCTCAGTGTGTTCAGGTGGTAATTTCGATGTTTGCTCCAGCACTGCTCTCATGTATTTAGTAATGCCCATTTTTAAAGGCAGAGCAGGTGCCAATCTCCTGTGCTCAGTCGAGGTTATGCATATTTAACATTTTCATTGAGCAGCCAGCACTGTTTTATAGAACTATGAGAATGAAAAGAAGAATTGGGTTTCTCAAATCCAGTGTAAGCTGAGGTAACTTTTCCTACACATCCCTGTCATGGTTTTGTTGGCACTACATCTGTCTATCATTCTAATTTACATCTGCCTCTTTACATCTGCCTCTGTACTACACATTTTTGGTCTAGCTGATCATGACTGTTTATGTGCATAGTGGTGATGCCTTTTTTTTTGTTTTTTTGCTATTTCCTACAGAAAAGTACAGGAGATGAATTTCAAATGTCAAGCTTCCGTAGGGTAAGCAAGGATTTGGTTATGTGACTATCCATATGGAGGCTGTGATGGTTCATAGAGGAAAAACCAGCTTGTTTCTTTGAATAAATGATTTAGATTTCCTGCTGGTCTGAGTCCCTGTTTCAGTTGCTACGGTGTTGTTACTCTGCTGAGTGAGTCAAACTTTTCCTATGATGCTGTTGAAGGGAAAGAAAGTAGAATGTAAATTCCCTCTCAAGCCTTTTTGATCTCCCTTCTGCTTTAAACTCAGGTTGTGTATAAGAAGAGGACAAACTGTCCAAAATTATTTCCAGGTGATATGTGGTAGGATTCCAGCAATACTCCAAATGGTGTCATCTCAAAGAAATCTCAGTGGAAGTTGGATGAAGACTTGGGGTGATTCAGTGCAGTTCTTTAACCTAAGGGAGACACAGGTGTTTCTGTGGATGTTCAGTTGTCTGTATAATAGAAAACCATTTTTTCCTTCTGACATTGCTGAGCTTGTTAGACTGAGCACAGACACCATCAATGGGATGTGGTGGGTTTGCAACCTCCCAGGCTTGGGGCATGAACAGCAGTTGCTCATCCTTATATGCAGAAGTGTGTTCTGCAGCTTTTATACCCTGTGTGTATGGATTTCTGACTGGCTGTGGCTTGCCTGGTCAGCTGTGTGGGGTCACCACTGTCCTCCTCAGCTGGCTGTACTATAAAGGTGCTAATCCTGTAGCACAGGTGTTAGTCCTTCTAAACAAGGGAGGAGGAAGGCTTGCTGCAGTCTGGGAAGCTGGAAAACAAGGGCTGCCTGTCACTGCAGAAGGGTTGGTTTAAACTGTTTAGCTTTTGTTGACATCAGCAGTGATGCTCAGAATAAGAGCATATAAATGCCATTTGTCTACTTCTGATATAGGAGATACCACCTTTCTGTCATTTTCACTTCATAACTGTGAGCAAATTGTGTTGCTCCTTCAGAGGAAGAAGTTGTGTTCTTGGTTTTATTTCATTCTTCAGTGTAAAGAAGTTTAAAATAGATATTGGTTCTTGGAAAAATTTTACTTTTTTTGAAACAGAGTCGTCATTTGAGAATCATCATTCATATCAGTGAAATTTTGCCAGCATTTCAAAGGAAAGATCGATGGATAACGAGTTATTATGAACTCTTTTCTTAAATTTACTAGTCTCCACTCTTGCAAATGATCCTGCTAAACTAATTTTCAATATTGAGGGGAACAGCTCCATGTCAGGTAGTTTGAAACCTGACTTTGAAGGAGCTCCACAGTTTTTGTGAGTGGATCATAACTACAACAGAGCTGAGGAATGCACAAACTGTTTGTTTATCAGATGAGAGAATACAGACATATTAGAAGTCACCGGAGAGTGGGCCTTTTTTTCTTTTTTAATCTAAGATTTTATTTTTTTATGAGAGAGCTCAATTTAGTTAAGCAAGGACTTAGGAGTAGGTTATAATTCAAACCACCTTAGTTTAGTTTCTTTCATAAAAGGCATAAAACTCAAAGCTGGTGATTGAGGAAAGAAATTAGATGAACTGGGAACTCTAAACAGATCTAAAAAAGCACATGGAAAATTAAGCACAGATTATTCTGTTCATGCATAAAGTCATTTAGATGGTGAATGGAAACCATAAACTGTGAAAACCAGCAAATATTCCATGTTCATAAATAATTGAAAGTCCTCACAGTAAAATATTCAGTTGCAGTAGATGCCTAATAAAATCAGAAGAAATAGGAAGGACATAAGACCACTGAATAATATCCAAGGACTCCATTGCACCTGCACCAAATGCCCCAGGTTAACAAATGGTGTCAAAGTGAAACTGATGATCAGAGAAAGTGAAGTAATAGAGCAGGCTGATTATCTACTGATAGTATCTAGTAGAAGAGCCTTTTGCCAACCAATATGCATATTCATAAAAAACAATAGGTTTAAAACTTACTTCTCTCTTAAACACCACAAAATAGTACGTGGCCTTTGGGGTTCAAATATTTATTCTGGAGATTGATGTTTTACAAAGTATCTTTTAAGTATATTAAAATAGATGAAGTAGAAAAAATTACCCAGAAATATTTTGCTACTGTCCTGTGACATCTCTATCAATAAAGATTCCACAGACTCTTGTAATTATTACCAGTGCTCGTTCCAACAGTGAGACAAAGCCTGATGTCTGTGGAGGATGTGAACACAGGAAAAAATCCCTTTAATCTGTTATCAAAAACTACAAACGCCAACATTGGAGGCATGGGCTTTCTAAATGAGGTCTGATCTCAGATATGTTGCTGCTGCTGTTGTCAGAAAAAGGTTAATCATGGGAGTTTATTTTTTCCATTGCAGATTCCTGGATTATTGCCACTATAAAACACAGCAGTGACTGTGCCATCCCCAGGCAGAGGGGACAAACAGACTGAGGGACAAAAGCAGGGACAGTGCTGCAGAAACCAGCCCCAGGGTTCATCCCCAGCTGGGGCACAGGGACCCTGACAATGGGAGTGAGCACTCAGACCTGTGCTTTGCATCTTTAATAAATATTGGTGTTTGCACAAAGGGATGAAAATAACTGTAATGAAGGTAGAGATTAAACTGATGCAATGAAGAGATCTTGGTGCTGTCCTTTGTGTAGCTCTAAGCAATGACTTGCACCACTGCACCAGCTTTCACTCTGTTATTGTCCAGGTTACCATAGTTCTGTTCTTTCCTTAAACAACCTCACCCAAACAAATACCACCTGAGCTGAAGACTTTTCTTTTACAAAACAACTTTAAAGTTCTCTTAGGTAGTTTCATGGCAAGTTTCTTCACAAAATATGATGCTTCATAATCATAACAAAACTATTTGGCACAAGCTCACAACCAAACTGTATCAGATTTTTTTTTAATTTTTTCTTTTTTTTTATCCTGTGGCCTAGCTGCTGAATTGTTTTATGGTTCTCAGCTTTTCTGAGTATTTCAGGACTGCAGCAAGGTTTTGCAAGAGCCAACTGTGGTACTATTAAGTTTATTTCATAGAAAGTTTTTTTGTTGCTTTGTACTCATATTCATCAAGCTGGCCTCTAAACCAGTCTGAGATCTTTATGAGGTCTGGTGTGACTCACAGAGCCTGGTCTGAGGGTCTGATATCCCTGTCTTTTTGCAACTTCTAAAAATACAGAGGCATGAGCCCCATGTCATCATGGTTATCCTGCTGTGGATCAGGCAGCAGTGCAGGACATGCATCCCTGCTCCTCAGCAGTTTCCACTCAGATAAGGCACAAACACCATTGTGCAGAGGGCTAAGCAGCAGTGCAGCTGAGATGCAGGGAGAAGGGATTGCAGCCTCAATAGGAAGGGGAGAGGAAAACAGATGTGTTGCATGGGGACAGTGTGTGGAGTGCTTTGCCAAAGCCTTGGGATGGGGAGGGGAGCTGAAGCTGGCACCTCACTGCAGCAGCACTGAACACACTGCAGTGCTGGGTTTGTGTTCCAGCTGCTGCAGCAGGGGCAGGGCTGAAGAGGGAAAGCCATGCTGGGATGTCTGAGGGGAGGGCTGGGGTTTGTTTACTGCAGCTGGAAGTGTCTGGGCCTGATCCCTGCATCTCTTACAGTCCTCTCACTTTCAGGACTGTTGTAGGCAAAAGAGGCAGCAGGATGGAAATGTCTTGCTGTTTCAAGCACATTCTCCTCCCAGGCAAGTACTTGTCTCGAGCCAGACCTGTGCTGGCTTCCATCCTGGTAGAAAGAGAATTGAGAGAAATTGTATCTTCCAGAAAATTGCAAGGAGGAGTTGCAGCCCAGAAACCCATTTTTGTTTGTTGCAGCAATATGCATATCTCCTTGACTTGCCCTGAACACAACACAAACCATGGTCCTTTTCTCCCACTATTCTTTTTGTGTTTAGTATCACCTGTCTGCAAAGGGGAAAGAGTATGGGCAATTTGAATTTTCCCTCTCCTATATCATTCTGGGTTTTGTGTCCTATTGTGCAAAAATTCTGGTCTCAATCCAAATTCTGGGAGAGTCTGACTTTGTGTCCTGGGCATCCTCCTGTGGTCAGGATCAGAACAGGGTGCTGAAGCAGGTGAGCTTTTGCTTTGCCTCACTGATTTCTGATTTCCAGTTGAAGACAGTGATTCAGAGTGCCACTCCTTTATGGCTTGAGCATATTTTAGCAGCAAATGAGAGGGGATGGAGATTCAGACTCAATAATTGTCTTCATCCGAGGAGTAAAAAGCCTGAAGTGTATTATTTTGAAGTCTGTAGTTAAGTATTGGATTTGATTAGAAATAAGCTAAACATGTGCAAAACTGTATCTTGCAAACTAGTTTGCAGCTTTTTACATGTTTAATAGTCTCTTGGGAAAGATTTTACACTTTCTATCACAGAGTGCTGATGTTTGTTTGCTTTGGAGGCAGGTTTCTGAAGTTGCATGTCTCTGGTGAATCTTTACTCTTGTGTCAATTAATTGTTCCTGACTTAGTTATTGACATAATTATTTCCCTTGCTAATTTTCCATTACCCGTTTTTTGTTGTTGCTTTCTTTCATAATGCAGTTGCTCAGCTTCCAAGTGAAAGTACATGTTTTCTAGTGCAAGCGGATTTTCTGGGTTTGATGTTTGTTTTCCTTTCCTTCCCCCCGCCCCCCTACATCTGCTTATCATTTTTTCTTAATTAGAAAATAAATGTGATCAAGAGGTCCCCACTTGGCCAGCTTAGTCTGAAATGCAAACTACAGCTGCAGTTAAGTGTTGATAACTCCCTGGAGAATTCAGATTACCGTGGTGAGGTTTGATAACTATGAGGAAACAATGACCAAAAGCTTCTGAAAACACGAATCTTTTAAAAATAATTATTTTGTTATTACACCAGTGTGTTGCCATACACATACTGGTTAGCTGGTTTTGTGGGCAAAGAGAGGCACTTACACAAATATAACTATTTATTTTTTATTTTGATGTTTTCTTGCAAACTAGATGATATGGAACTGTGTCTCTGCCACCTTCCTTAATATTTTTTTGTGAAATTTACAGGATTTAACCTATTTACAAGATGCCTTTGCAAATGAAGTGTGTGTATATCTCCAAAATCAAAATGCAGTCTGCAGAGCATTGAAAGCCAGTCCAGCCTTTTTCTTGAGGTCACATATTTAATGACATTGGACCTGAGTTTCTGTTGGTGGCACTGCCTTCTGATTCCTGCTTCTGTTCTTTGCAGCTGCATCACACAATCCCTTTCTATTTTGACAATTAATAAAGTGGGTGGGAATTACTGTTCTATAAATGAAATGAGGATGCTGCTGCTGGGAGAAATGGAAATTACATTGCTGTTGAGGGGGAAAGGTTGGTGAGGACTGTGAAATATGTGGAGATCTCTTCCTTCCCTGCATTGTACTGTGTTGAAAAGCTCCTTCTATTTAAGGCTACCCGAGCTACCTATAAGATCTTGTGAGATCACCAGCTAGTTGGGGGCTGGGATGGCTTTAGGACGGTGGCAGTGTCCTCACTGATGGTACTTAAAAAGTCATTAGAAAAGATAAGAACTTGTTTGTTAGCAAAAAGAAATGTTAATGAGAAAATTCCCACTGCTAGGCACACATTAGTCTTGGCAATTAATTTTTTGGGTTTTCTTCTGCGAAGCAGAGGTGCTGTTATGTGAAAATGAGAAATCAGAGCACTGGGGCAACTTGATGAGGTGACCCTGGCTGAAGGCCAGGTGCCCACCAAAGCCACTCTCAGCTGGGCAGGCAGAGAAAACAGCAAAACGTTTGTGGGTTGGAATAAAGCAGGGAGAGGCCCCTCACCAGTGACTGTCAGGGCAGAACAGACTTCACTGGGGGAAATCAGTTTGTTACCAATCAAATCACAGTAGGATAATGAGAAATAAAAACTCATATCCTAAGACACCTTTCCCCCCTTACTCTCCCCTCGTCCCAGGCTCAACATCACTCCCAATTTCTCTGCTTCCTCCTGCCAGCAGTGCAGGAGCCCAGGGAATGGGGCTGAGGTCAGTCTGTCCTGTGCTGGACTGACCTCAGCTGCTCCTTCCTGCTCAGTGGGAGAGCGTGGGGTCCCTCCCCAGGGGACAATCCTCCATGGGCTGCTCACAGTGTGAGTCTTTCCATGGGCTGCAGTTCTTCAGGAACTGCTCCAGTATGTGTCCCTTTCCATGGGCTGCAGTTCTTCAGAAACTGCTCCAGCTTGTGTCCCTTTCCATGGGCTGCAGTTCCTCAGGAACTGCTCCAGCTTGTGTCCCTTTCTAGGGCTGCTGTCCCTCAGGAGCAGGAACAGGCTGCTGTGTTGTGTCCCCCACAGGATCACAGCCCCTTTGGGCACCCCCTGCTCCAGTGTGGGATCCCCCCTGGGCTGCAGGTGATCTCTGCTCCCCCTGGGCTGCAGGGACAGAGCGGCCTCACCATGGGCTGCTCCTCATGCTGTAGAGGAACCTCAGCTTTGGAGCATCTCCTCCTGCCCTACCTGGGGTGTCTGCAGAGCTGTTCTCTCACACATCCTCACTCCTCTCTTCACTGCTATTGGTCCTGCACAGTAACTTTTCCCTTCTTAATTCTGTTATCCCAGAGGTGGCACTGTCATCTCTGCTGGGCCCAGCTTTGGCTGGCTGTGAGTCTGTCCTGGAGCCAGCTGGTGTTGGCTTCATCAGACACCAGGGTGGCTTCTGGCAACTTCTCACAGAAGCCACCCCTGCAGCCCCAAAATCTGGCCATGCAAACCCAATACAGAGGTCCACAGAAACATCTTGTTTCCGATCTCTTTTCTTCTTTCTCCTTTGTTGCAACACTCAGCATCTGAGAAATGATGCAGCATGTTCAAATATCATTCCCATTGCTTCAGCTGCACTCACCATCAAGCAGAGGTGTGCTGCAGAATTTTGAGGCATGCTTTCTTTCAGATTTGGTGCTTTTTTCCCCACTTTGTGATTTTCTTGTTGCTTTGCTTGTGTTTAACATTGCTGCAGGTGGGAACATAGACCTGAAGGGAGATGGAGTGTAATCTCAGACAGAATTCCTGGCTGGCAGACCCCTGTGGCTGCTGGCTGCAGAATTTCTCTGGAGGTATTGGATGGCTCTCCAGTCATCAGGACTGGAATGTTTCCCAGCTTCTCCCCTCTGCCTGGGCAAGGGTGTTAATCAGACTACCAACAAGACAGCCTGGAAAAAAGGAAAATACCCCTGTGTGCCTAGCAATGCAGCATACCTCTAGACAGAGGCAATCACAAAAACTGCATCTGGCAACTAGCAGGAGCACAGCTGCAGGGGGCTGTGCTGATCTGTGGGTTGTTGGTGCTTGACAAGCTGATGAAAACAAGGGAACTGTAATTAAGCTGATCCATGCAGGAACCTGTGGACATTTTGTTTCTTTTGTCCCCTGTAAACAGGAACAACTCTAATCGTTGTATTGACCCTAAGAGAGGAAAAAAAAATCTGGTTTGGATTTTGTTTTGGTTAGCACAAGTACTGCAGAGTAATTTAGGAGTAGGTAATGAGGTGGAATTTCGGATCCTTGGTGTTACCTGGGTAGACATCCCTTTTGGAGGATTTTTGTGCAGCAGTGTGTCATACACAGGGCTGTATCATTCGGGTGCTTGGTGTTTCCCTAGTAAAATGTAAATTATTATCTAAGTTTTAGACAGAGCAGGCTTCCCAGATGAAGAGAAGAGCAGAAACTGGGTAAGTACTCTGTGCTCTGAGTGGGCTCTGCCTCTTTTGAGCTGGTGTTGCCCCCGGTGAGATCCTGGAAGGTGGCTGGACTTCAGAAGGATGTAGAAGTAATTTGATTTTTCTGAAAGACATCCTAGAGCTCTGCATGAAGTAAAAAATAAGTTCTACCTTTGGCATTTTACAATAAGAACTGTAAAATACCTTACTGGACAAGAGGCTGTTGTATAAAGTGAATGTATAGTGGTCCTATATGAACTGTCTCTTGACCCTCTGCCAATCAGGTATCTGCAGTTTAGTGACCAAAATGTGGCCTTGGTGGGCCTGTGCTGATCTGCACTGATTAACTCATCTCAGGACCTTTTTGTGTCTTGATGGTTTGCAGGGAGAAAGAGGAAGGAAATTCATTTAACTAGCTCAGTTCTTTTGGGTCTATGTTATCTGCAGATAATCTGGATGAGTAGCAGAGGTAGTGTTACTGTTGTTTTCTTTGGTGCATGAATTTCTATGATTCAAGGTCTCCTTGTATGGTATTAAAGAAATTCTGGGAACTTCAGTCCTGCTGTTCTGCCAGAAAGATTTTATAAAAGCCTTACAAAGGTAAATAATGCCAGTGTGATAAATATTTTATTATGAAGAGTGAGAAAATTTACCTTTTTATCTTTCAAAATTCAATCTAAAAGCCGTATTTCATTCTCTTTTTATCCAGGAAAATAACTGAGAACGGTTTTTCCTTGGAACACAGATAAGAAAACACTAGTGATCAAAGATAATATTGTTGAATGTCTGGCAGGGTTCAGTGCATCAATATCCCTGACACGTAATTAAAGTAATTGAAAATGCCCCGCATGTGTTCTCTGATAGAAGGCAGTAAAAAGATCACGGAGGTACCAAAGCTCTTGCACAATACCAGAGATATTTAAAAATCAATCCCTTTTATTTTTAATCTTTTATTTGAATCCTTTAAATATCCCTAAAGCCAAAACCTGAGCCTGCATCATCACCTTTAGCTTTCCTGTTGAGAGAGAGCAGCTCATATTTCATTCAGCTTGTTGCTCAAGTCAGCAGAAAGGGCTGGATTTCAGCTGAGAAACAGGGCCAAAGGGGCTCCTCAAGGACACTGACATCTGATGGATCTCTCTCCTTTTCCCTGGCAGTTCTCTTCTTCACAATCCAGTCTTGAACCCCCATATTTCTCCATTTTCCCTCTTTTTTAAAAAAAAATTAGGTATGCTGGTACTCTTCTTTCCTTCCTGTACTTATGCAACAGCTGTCTGAAATTAACCCTAGGATAATAGGAAAACTTGTTATTTAGAAATTTTGTAGAAAGAGGACATCATCCTGATGTAGGTCACTTATTTCCAGATGGGTCCTGGACTTCATTAACCCAGAGCTCTACATTGGTAAGAATTTGGAACCTTTTGGGGCCACTCTAATTTTAACAGAAGGGCCAAAACTGTATGTGACTTTCTAAATTACTTCAGGGAATATGCAAGGCCAAGTATTTTCCATGAAAAAGCAGCTACAAATATGGGTTTATTTTGCTCCAAGTTCAGACTCAGCCAAGGGTTAAAGTCCTTTCTGAATTTCCTTCACCAGAAAGTGGTGAGGGCATCTGGCCTTTAAAGAAGCTTGAAGTGAAATGTCATTTTTCCAGGTGAAATATTGTTTCCCTGACTGTGATTTGACATAGAACAAGAGTAGAACAGGCTGTGGCAGTTGGAAGGGGCCCACAGTGACCGTCTAATGCCTGGGAGCAGGCAAGAAATCAGAGGCTTCCTTCTTGTCCCTCCAATCTTCGCAAAATTTTTCCTCTAATATTTGAATGAATCCCCCTTTTTCTCCTAAGGACGCATGGGAATCGTAGGCTTTGGAGTCAGGAGTTCAAAGTAATTAAAAATATGTCCATGATTTTATGCATTTAGTAAGCTCCAAATTTTTTTCAGATTGGAAATACAACTTTGAGGATGAGATGCTGAGACAAAAGTGCAGGCAGCCAGACTGATTTATCTCCCTGTGTCCCTGATGGACAATGCTGCCTAATCAAAATATTCTGACTGGGGTTTTTTTAAAAGAAAGTAAGTTCTCAAAATTAAGAAATGTAAAATGAAAGGTGTATGTTGCTGTCATGTTTCTGAAGGAAGATGGATGTTGTTAATGGCTTCTGTTGTATTCTATTAAAAGCTTTTTATATTAGAAGTGCTAAATTGTCCTTAGTTCTTGCACTAACAAGTGATGTCCTGGTGTTGACAGGCCACATCTCTAGAAGTCCTTACAAGTCAGAGAGCCTTTGGAGCAACTCCTGGAGCTCCAGAAATGCTGGGGAGATGGTGCTTGGCACATGGGGCCCTTTGGAACTCTCCCTTGGGAGAAGTTCTTGCTGGAAGCATCGCTGAGTGCTGGCTCAAAGGGCACAGATTTGGGATGTCCCTGTACTCATCATACTTTCATGTAACTGAGCAGGAGCAATCAATGTTTAATTCTTGCCTTAGGAGGAAGTAATTGAGATTAGCATGACTGGCAGTTAAATGGGGGGATGAGGAAAGTATGCTCTATACATAGAATTCAGTTAGTTTTCCCTTAATCAATGATGAGGGCAAGCACAGGGAATAATCCATGTTTCTTTTAGTTTGGAATTGCATGTATGAAAGTCACTTGAGTTGAATTAACACACAGTGCTGAAATACATTATTGCAACGCTTGTGGTCTGAGGGTGATTGTATTCCAAGGTGCTGGCCTTGAATGATCACCAGAAGACACTAGTCCTGAGCTTCATTAAATCCTCACTGCAGAGGTCAGGGAAAACTAAGTCAATGGAATTAAACCATAAAATATGCTTAAATAGAGATACTTGGGTAGGATTAAAATTAAACATGTAGGATAAAATTTCAAAAAGGGATTTAAGCTTCAGAGATTCAGAGAAGGATGTGATTTGGGTCTATAGTCTCAGTACCTAGTGGACATCAACAGTGGTCAGCATTTGTAAACATGTAGGTACCTCAGACAGATACCTCATCTAGTTCTTGCAGTAGTGAGCTTGTGAGCAACCTGCTCCTTTGCCCATCTTGATTTCTCTTCCTGTGAGCCTGCTGTGAACTCAGCTCACAAGTGAACAGTCAGCACAGGACAAAGCAGAGCCTTGTGTGGGTAAGGGCTACCAGGGGACAGAATACCAACTGTCAGGCAGACTGAGAGATGAGATAATGAAAAGAGTGGGTTAGACAATACAATTGTGTTCATATCTGGATTTTTCTTTTATCAGTAGTTTCACTTATCAATTACCAGCATTAACTCCCTACACAGCTTAACCAGAAGGCAAAGACAATACAGCTGATCACACACTCCCAGAGGAGGCACAGAGGAGCTGCATTCATGCATGCAATACCAAACTGTCATTTCCATCCAAATTCCAGTACAGAAAAGTTAAGAGTTACAATATTTCTCAGCATGTTTGCATCTGTACAGTAAATCCCCCTTAGTTTTGGTGTCAGATTGCGTTGTATAGGCTGTGATGACCTTTTTATTTCCCTCTTCTCATCTGTCTCTCCTTTTATAAGAGAAGTGTAGATGCCATAAAAGCTGAGCTGGCCAGGCAGACAGGCAGCTTCCCCCACCTACAGCTGATGCTTGTCTTGGCTGCTCTGTCTCCAATAACAGTCTAACTAGTCTTTGCCAGTGTTTCACTATCCATCTTGTTAATTTGTTTTATTTTCCTAACACCTGACCCAAATTTTCCTTGTCCCACTTCAAAACTATTTTTTCTCATCCCACCTACAGTAAAGTTTCTTCTTTCCTGTTCACCAGCTGCATTTTCTATAAGATCTTGCCTTGATGTTCTTTAGTCCAGGCAGCCCTAGTTCTTTTAGCATCTCTTTTCAGATCATGATTTTCCAGAGCTCAGATCTTGTTGTTCTCAATATCTCTCCTTAATTTAAAAACATGGGCATTGTAGCCTCCTTAGAGCAACAAAAAGCATCTGGAGCCTTAAGAAAAAAGCAGGGTTATCAAAATGCCTCTCAGTGGGCACATGCCTCACCTCACATGCACAATGTGGGTTGTAATTCAGCCTTGGCAGATACAGGAGCTGCATGGAGATGGTGAGGATGCCCTGTCAGAGCAGCATTGTGGGATAATTCTTAATGCACAGTTGGAACTAGGGAAGACTGCCTTCCTCTGTGTCACTCCTCTGTAGCATGGGACTGCTGCTGGAATTTACATAGTTTATGGCCACTCTAAACCAACACAGAAAAATACACAGTTTGGACTTGGAGGGTCAAATTTTCTTTGCTGGGAGATAAAAGTGATTCAGATGCAAAAAGCTCTTGCTTTTGTTTGTATGTGCTCTGATTGCTAAATGGGGGAAGAAGGGGAGGTGCTACACTGCTTAAAGCTTAATTTAAAACCTAATGAAAGGAGCCAACCCCCCTAATTTAATCTCATGTAGGAAAGGATCATTTTCTCCCAGGGAACAAGTCCAGGTGACAGCCTGGACAGGTCAAGTAGCACTAAGCTTTGCAGTGTGGGAGCTCTGCAAGGGACATTCCTAACAATGGGCAGTGAGTGTGTTGGTAGATAGATGTGTGTCTGAGGGAAATCCTAGGATTTGGGGAATTGGCCTATCATTGTCAGACACATTGGGACAGAGTTGGGGCAAGAGGAGTTATAGCTTTGCCTGTTTTAAAAAGCCAGGGCATTCTTTCAAGGTACCCAGATCATCATCTGGGTCATCAGTGCTGTAATTGCATCTGGAATGTGTCAGAAAATCCAGCTGGAAGGATGAAGCCCTACTCCTGATGATGGCTATAAAGTCTGCTGCTCACCCTGCAGAAAATGTGGATGCACAAGAATAATAGTATCAAACACTGTTTGGTTTCACAAAGTTCTCTGATGTCTGATTCCTATGAATTTTTATTCCTATGAACTTTCCTGTGAATTCCTTTAATTTTATTTTGGATGGGTTCCAGGACGGGTTGATGGGCACTGTCTCAGCACTGCAGAGCTTTGGTGCTGCTCTGTGGTCAGTAGGTCATGCTGGCTATTATTTGGGATGCTTTTGCTCATTTTGTGTGTTCAAAATGAAGGTGTTAAGCCACGCTGGCACCCAGAAGGTAGGATCAGCTTGACTTTGAGAACACCTGAGGGCACATCAGTGGAACATTAAGTTATTCTGCATGACATCTCTTTAACACTTGAGACAGGACACTTCTGAGATGCCTGTGGCCTTTGAGGGCTGCACATTTTATTTTTTAGTGACATCCCCTGCCCAAACAAGCATTTGGGAACCCCATCCATATGTGTGAGCTGGTGCAGACCCATAAACATCAGTGGCTCCTGAGCAAGTGTTTCCTGGCAGCTCTAGTGAACATCAAAATAAACCTTTGTGTACGGCTACACAGGAAAGGTAATTGGATATTTTGGAAAGCTCTGAGATAACTGTATGTCATTTGGTTCTGGTGTCAGTCCTTGCCTTAAGAATTTGATTTCAAAACTGTCAGCCTAAGATGAAAGGCTGGTAAATGGGGTTACAAGGGTAGAGAATCTCTCTGATTCCATGAAAGAAAATGGGGAGAAAGATGGAAATCCCTGCAAAGTGAAACATTTGAAAGAATTGCACACTGAGAGGCTAATTGGATATAATTTTTCATCCCCTAAAAGCGTTATGATGGATGCCAGAGAAAGCTGTAAGAAATCTGTTGTCCAGATGCATTTGTTTCCTATGGCTAAATGTAAAACTCCCCTTGACAGCTGGTGCCTGCAAATGAGTCCAGGAAACAGATGATAGGGATGGACTACCAGTGAGGAAATCAGCACGACAGCCAGACAGTGTGAGTGTCTCACATGGAACCTCAGCCCCTGCCCCAGAGCCTCCAGACTCACTGCCATAGCACAGAGCAGTGAGTTCCAATAATGGGATTGCTCCCCTGAATTATCAGTAAGCACTTGGGCAAAGATCTGGATTCATCTAGAGAAGTTCCTGTTGGCTCCAAAAGCTGGCAGTGTGGCCCAGTTAGAACTGTGGGATTCAGCAAGTTGCTCTGTGTGAGTTTATGGTTCATTTGCAGAACAGAGACTGGACATTTTAATTGCAGACCAATGTATCTGTGTCTATGTGTTGGTGTGAGAGAAGAAAAAGTCAAGCCTCAAGGAAAGAAAATACCATTTTCTCAATAAGGTATAAAAGGGAATTAGCCACACTCTACCATCTAGCTGCTCCATTATCATGAGTCAGTGATAATAATAGGCTGCACTGGGAAAATTAGACCATGGAGAAAAAAAAGAGTGACTGGAAAATTAGACTTGGACAGGATCAGTCCACTGGATAAAATGCCATGTACCTAAATGAGAGCATGTTTTCTATCTTATATTTCTATCTTATGAAGTAGAGATTAAAATTTTCAAAATTGTGATAAGGCAAGAAGATGTAAGTATGAATCAGCCAAACCAGGCCAGTGTTCTCTCCCTTGGTATATTGCAAAAAATGGAAGAAATGAAGAGTGTTTGGTACATTAAAATTTCTATTTTAGAATTTTCAAAATGATGTTGACCATTCTGGACCACTTTCTTTTCCTCCTCTTTTTCTATACTTTTTTCCTTCCCTATGTCCTCTTCCTTCCCTGCAGTCCTCCTTTGTTCCTTCAGCAAACTCTGAAGACACCTTCAGTCACAGCCCTCAGCTCCAGCCTCTGCAGGGCATGGAGGAGGATTTCTCCTGGGACAAGCAGGCAGCCAGATTCACAACTGGGTGCTCCCTTTTCTCCTTGCCTTCTCCAGGCTCAGCTGGCACAACTAGACTCCCAGAGCTGCTTCTCCTTCAGGATCAGGAGGAGGCTGAGGCTGTTACCAGCCTGCCCTGTGTCTGTCCTTTGGTTATCCCAGCAGGACACATGCAGCCCCACTTCCAAAAGCTGCAGGGGTGGTCCTCTTGGATCTTGAGAACTGCATTTTGCCTCTTTGTTCTTTCATCCCAAACCCCTCAAGCTCTACTGCCTCCTTTAAGTGCATGTACTGGCAGCCTGGCTGGTGAATGGCTCTGGGAAAAGTCCCCGCTGCTGTCCTTGAGGTTCCTCTGTGGCAGGAAGGTTTCCTCCAGCTGAGTGTTCTCCCAGAGCTGATCTCCACTTTTCCAGAACTTGCTGCTCACTTCCATCCCTCAGTGCCTCAGTCTTGCATAGAGAGGAATATCTTCCATGATTGAAGAATTCAGGGCTTTGCCATGAATCTGTGGGACATTTATGTTTTTAACTGTGATCTGAGGAAGTCCAGTAGAGCTGCCCTGGTTCTGCTACATTCTCCCTTCCTTTTCCCATTCTTCACCATATGCCCCCAAGGCAGATTGTTTGTGAATCAGATCCTTAAGGTTTCTATTTCAAGAGCTGAAAGAAAGTCCCTGTAACCCCCAGGTACTTTTCTGCTTCTTTCCCATGCAGCTGACACTACTTGTCACCATTAGCTGATCTTAAACAGACATTGAGATCCCAAGGCTTGGTTGCTCCAATAACTCTGTTTTCTTCAAAGACTCTGCTCATCTCCAAGACCAGATTTGCAATTCCCGTCTATGTAGTGTCAAGAGATGTGTTTTATCCAGAAAGCTTTTCCTCGGCCTCTGGACTTTGAGGAGAGTGTGCACTGAAGGCAGGCAGGAAAGTGAGGAAAGAGTAGCAGCCATAGCTGGTGTTACATGAGTATGCCTGCTTTCAGAGTAAACTAGAACTGCAACAACTAAAGGTAAAGGCAGGTGATAGTGATTCCTAGGCAATAAGGTAAAATTCCAAAATACTGCTTCCTGAGCAAGACTTTTTGTGAAATTAATTTCCAATTTCTGCAGTGATTGGATTTCAGTTTGCAGCTTTTTTTTTTTTTTTGATCTGCAGGGTGCTGACTAACTTTGTGTATATCACATTTTACTGTACCTTACAAATGGTACCCTTTGACATAAATTATTCAAATAGTGGCTAATTCCACCTGGAAGCAACGAGGATTTCACTATTATCTTTCACATGCAGCAATAAGGTTCAGTAAAGCACTTTTTGCACTCAATTACTTGAGCTAAATGTCCAATAAATAATGCAGAGTTCCAGGCTAAGCACGAGCTAGAGATGGAGTTTTCAGTTAATGGAACAACTCACCCACTTTTCTCAAGAAGAAACAGCAATGGGAAAGTTGATTGAAATGCAATGTTGGAAACAATAGAATGAATTATAAATAATACCTCTAGCAACTTTTACCAGATTTGTGGTACTTTTGCTTATAATAAAATAGACTGATCAATACCTTGAGTTCAGTAGGAGAGAGAACTGATTGAGCTTGATTTATGTGTAACCAACTAAGACAAAATTGATGTGCTTGGATCTGTACAAGCTATTTATAACTCAGGGAAAACAAGGAATAGCTTGTATATTGCTAAAGTTACATAGTTATATATATTATATGCATAATGCTGAAGTTTGGAAGTGTATGCTTTACCTTCTTCATATGGAGAAATAGACAGCAAAATTGAGGAAGTCTGTAGAATCTGCCTGTAGGAAACAGGACAGAGGAGATGCCATTGATGGGAAGCCTTGGAAGCCCACTAAAGGAGATGGGAAGACTCAGGGACTACATGTCATGACAAAGGGGTAACTTCTGAGGTTTTTTAATTGCTGATGTGTAGCCATTGTCTATTGATGTAGCAGTTTATGGGGAAGTGAAGGGTAAAAACAGGATTAGTCTTCTACTAAATGTGGAGTCCCTCTTCCACATGACAAGTAGAGCAAACATCAAATTAAATCCCAAGAAAATTTCCTGAAGGTGCACAAGTCCTGCCTTTGCAGCCCTGTGTTTGCAAGCCTTCTATATAATTTCTTCATGTTTGTCTATGATGTGTGTGTGTTTTCTTTATATGTGTGTATATATATATATAAATGTAAAAAGAGAATGTACTGTTTGGGAGTAAAAACTTCATGTTTCAGATGTTGGTGTTTCTTTGAAAAAGAAATCAATAACCTAGTCCTGTATATCTTTGATGCAGTGTAATGCTCTCTGAGCAGAACAGCCATAATAATTTAGAAATTGGCTGATTTGTTCAGAATTGTCAGCATCTTTGCACTAGCAGTGAGTTTTCTTTCTTTCCTTTCTTTGATTTTTACTCCAGGATTTTTTCGTGTTTTCTCCATGCTTATCATCATGTGTAAGTCCAAGTCCCAGCCAAAGCGCATGAAGCAAAATCCAAGGGAATTAACTCTTTTACCCTTATTTCTTGTGCTCTCAGGGAGGTTTTATATTGATTCAGCTGCCTCCACAGAAGAGATTACTTTCTCCTTCTGCATGTGCTGGCTGGAGAGCCCCTGTTCCCTTCTCCTTCCTCAACCCTTCCATGAGAATAATGGGCAGAAAACGGGTTAGATGAGAATGGAGAAGCTGCCCAATCTGCTGGCTGAGGCAGGGAATAAATCTCCACCAAAGACTCTCTGCAGCAGTGCAGAATGCCAGGAGCTGAGCCTGGGATGAGATGGAAACATGTAAGTGCTCATTTGCAGCCTGTGGAATTCTTATACCAGTTTGAGGGTTCGAGGGTGCCACTCTGGACCTGCTGCTGCAGAATGGAATTGACTGTGGTTGCTTTCCTGGAATGAATTCATCTGTTCAGCTGCTAAAGCACAGCACAGCTGTTTGGGTTTGAGGAACTTTACCTGTTTACAGCAAAGCATCCCTTCCCCCTTCAGAGGATCAGAGATCACCATACAGTGAAGGGGGTTTTCATCCTACAGTGTGACTAGTAAACCAAGCTTGAAAAAGAAATAATCTCATTAGTAATAAAGCAATAAATTTATCTCTTGGTGCAAAATGTAGTCTTCATTGTGTAAGGACTAAAAAGAGTTTGGATCTTTCTAGAAGACAGGAGGGGGGAATGTGGTGTTAAAACAGCTTAGTCAGAAGATGGATGAGGCAGCAGTAGCTTGATATTGATCTCTGTCCTTGAATTAGATAGGCACTGGCTGATAAAATATCCCTATTTTTCTAGGTGTCATCACATATTTCCAAAATATCCCACTTCCCTGCTGGCTGCTCAGCCTTGGGAGCGAGGCCTGTCCTGCCTCTCAATGAGGCCTCCTTATCAGGCACTGGAATGGAGTTGTTAAACTAACAAATGCAGCAGCAGCAGCAGTGTGATGCTACAGCCAATTAAAGGGTTCTGTTCAACACACCAAATACGAGTTTCCATCTCAGGGAAATGTGCCTTTGCACAGAGGACATTGTCTCAGCATTAAAAACCACGGCTACCAGTGATGCAGAAACAGCACATGGTTATGGCCCTGCTGTAATCTGATAACATCTATTCTAAGAAGAATTTCCACTACATGTGAATGCTAATGCAGCTCCTGGGCCAAAACAGGGAAAGGAGGAGGAAGAAGCACCACCTCACTGTCATTTCTCATACAACTTTTTGCCAGAACTTGGCTCCTTGTGTGCCAGCTGTATCTGCCAGTGCTGTCCCTAACTGTGGTGGTGCTTAAATTCAATTCCAGTTGGGTTTTTACTGCTCCAGTTTGGTTTTATAATTTGTGTTTTATAATTTGTAATTATTACTATTGCTTAAGATGGCCTCTCCTTCCCTCTCCTTCTCTCCTTCCCTCTCCTTCTCCCCTTCTCTCCTTCCCCCGGACTTTCCCGCCAAAACCTTGGTTGTCCTGGTAACCCTATCCCATAATAGTTGTTTACCACTTTTCTGTTAAGTGTCAATCTTTAAGTTATATAACTTCCCCACCCCCTCATCATGTATTCCTCCTCCCCAAGTTACTTATTATTGGTTCAAAAGTTGTGCATTCCCTCATTATACGTTGGCAAAAGGTTGTGATTGGTCCCACGCAATCCCACCCCTGTAACCCACTCAATAAAGAGCCGTGGCATCCCGAGGTCAGCGTCTCTCTCGGAGCACTGCCTTGGGGACCACGCACCCCTTGGTTGCACACCCTGAGAGTCCCGCCTTTCTATTCTGCGCACTATCCGCACCGTGGTCGGGTTTGCCCACGCCTCTGGCAAAGTGGCCCCCGGGTTGTAGTGGCGGCAGGGCTGGCCGGAGCTGCACCCATTGGAGAAGCCGAACCACTGCACCTAACCTCTGTTAAGTGGGGCTGCAGAGTCTCTGTACCTCATCCAGCACCCCAGATCTCAGGGTGAAGGGAAATTCAAAAAACTCTGTCCAGGAAAATAAAAATAAAAATAATGGTGCCTCCATGTAATGTGTTTGAAAGATCTTCATTGACACTGTTACCTGACTAGTACAGCAAGTAAATTAGCAACATTGCTGTAAGACAACCTGATAAATGAGAGCCTACTTAAAATTCTAATGGTTGTGAATATGAATGCAAAGGAAGTAAGTTCTTTAGGATGTCTCTCTCTATTTCCTAGAAATCAATAATACATAGTCCATCATGGAAAGCATTTATCTGTGTTCAACTTTGCCTCTCCCCAAAATTGGTTATGCATCTGCAGACAGGAATTTAAGTGTGAAAAAGAGTTTGCACACTTGGGTCACTGTTTGGCAGGTCCTTTATCTTTCTGTTCTGTCACTAAGGTGAAGTTGCCTTAATTTATAGATATCATTTTGTAGTGCTGCTCATTTTAGCTGGTCACAGTAAGAGAAAAATCTTTATCTTCTGTAATTTCTCATCTTCTTGGCTTTTTAAGAAATTCTGTTTCTCATTAGCATGATTTATGTCACCGAAGTTAGTAATTTGATTAACTTGGGTGGTTGGAAGGCTCTTAAAAGCAAAGGACCTTCAGGAATTCTAAACCTAATCATTGTCTACGCTCAGAATATCCTTTATATTTAATACCACATTGATAGATCCTTTGTTTTCTGTATCAGCATGTCAAGATTACAGCCTTCATTCCTTATGATACAGACAATCTCCCTTTTATTTAGTGTGCCCCTGTCCACTGGAAACAACATGGTGCTATTCAGTGCTGGGGCACTGGTTCCTCAGCAATGTGTTGTAAGGAGCTTCAGTGGGATCTCAGTGGAGGGTATCATATCACCAGTGACAGAAAAATCACTGCCAGAAGGTTGCCAGGTATTTAGCAAAAAAAATACCCCACCACCCTTTGATTCCTTAATGTGTCTTGGTACTGAAAGACCTCATAAAATGGCTAAGTTTATATTTAAGTATTGTTATATTTTTCATTTGATGGGAGGCATAGAGGGTAAAACATACCAATTTGGCAATCTTATTTTAGTGTATTTTCTTTAGTTGTTTTAAATGCTAACTCTTGACCAAGGAGAGAGCTGTTCCTTAACAGCCTAGGCAGAAGGGAGGCTTAGCAGTAGCTTAATATTTTCTTTTGATTTTTGTGCAAGCCTTTAAATGGGTTTTCACTGCTCCCTGTGTGAATGCTCCCAAAAGTTTATTCCCAGTATCATTAACACTGTTATTACCTTCCATTATTTATGGGCAGATAGTTATTGCTTATCCAGTTATGAAATTAAGGTGAGTTCAAAGCACAACAGTTTGGTTTGTTCTGTTTCAAAGACATTCTCAGGTAATTTCTTTAATGCTAGTTGTACAATCTGTGCAGATATGAACCTTGGTGGTGAAGTTCTGCAGCAGAAGTGAACAGAAACTTCTTTTCCTTGGAGGCTTCTGATAAAAGCTTCCCATAAAACAAATCAATATCTACATTCCCATCTTTTTCTTGTATCACTAGAGGTTGTGTTAAGAGTGAAAATTACTTTAGAAAGTGAACATTTCAAAATGTGCAACCTAGCATTTTATACCTGGAAATCCCTTTTAAGACAATTATATTAATAAATGACCCCTTACTTTTGCCTTTACTGCTCCTTTTTCTAACTATACTGCAGATGGAAGTTTAGGTTTCTTTATTTCTTGGATTGCCACAAGTGAGACCTTACAAAGATGGATTTTCTCTCCAATAGAAATTCTTTGTTTTAGTTTTCTCAGTAAAAGTGTACATCAACAAACTGACTGGGAAAGCTGCTGTGTTTTCATTCCTGGTTTGCACGACCAAATTCCTTTTTCTGGCCAAGAAATTTCCCAGTGGGAGTCTACTCTCCTACCTCTTACCAGGTAGAAGTGATTATTTTTAATTCTTCTATAATAATTTACACTCTGCATTTTGTTGGAAATCTTTCTGGTAAGGCCATGGCATTGCTCTACTCCACAGGCATTCCAGCTGGTGTTCCTTAAATGACTCATCTCCAAATTCCAGAGGGTTTTTTGCTGTAATGAAATATATTTTCTCTTAATTTTTCTTTGAAAGACCAAGCCATTCACTTGCATTGTTCTCATAGTACCACTTCCAATGGACATTGGACTTTTCCTATCACTTGCATCTTAATTAAATGCTAGGAATTTATGAAGGATGGGGGTTTTATTCAGTGAAATTGTTCAAAGTGTTGATGGTGATTATTTATGGAGCCACCTTTGAATTAATCTGACTTCATCAGCATCAAAAATTGTTTTGGTAATAAAAAATATTAACTCCTGGTCATATAAATAAATTTTAAAAGACACTTATTTGGAAATCTTTGATGTAGGAGAAAATGTTCTTACATGAAACATTTGCTGGTAAGTAGGTATGTTCTGCCTGTGTTCTGATAACAGCTTCCCTCAAATGCTGATTCAGATTTGCAAAGGCTGATGCAGTGCTGCAGGCTATGAAATTACTTTGTCTTACAACAAATTGTTCAGAAACTTTGCATTAGATGGAAGACAGCCAAGTCTACTCTGGGCTGCAAATAATCCAGACAGGAACAGTATTCACCTGAGCCTGTTGTATATTAGAGCTGCCAGGAAATAAACCCCTTTCCTTGGCATTAGCTTCTGCCTACACTGAACTTCCCAGCCTGACTCCATGGGTGCGTTTTGGCAGGGGGAATGCACCTACATGGGACAGGAGAGCATCTTTAGGTGTGTCTCTTCTCCTCCTCTTCCTCCTCCTGGTCAGGATGCAGGAAGTGGCAGAGCGCAGGCAGTAGTCCCTCATCTCTCCTGTGCTGGATTGCTGCAGTATTCCCATGCTCTAATTCCTCCAAATAAATCAAGCTTTCAAACATATGCTTCTTACAGTGGTTGTAGCCACTCTTTGGACTCCAGTTCCCAGGGCTTTCATGACTATGGGATGGACCATGCCCACCAGGAATGCTGTGTCTGGCAGTGATGGATGACTTTGTGCTGCAGGACTGCTGGAAGGTGCAGTGGAGCCTGTGCAGGCTGTGCAGACAGAGCCTTCTGCACTGGAGACTGCTCCAGGCCAGCCCATGGCAAAAGCCAAAGCTGGCCTGGCAGATCCCAGCCAGCTCCTCACAGGTTTGGAAACTGCAGGACCAGCCAGCCGGCTGGTGCAGTCAAGGAATTTTTGTTAGGTTCACCCCCCCAACATAATTTTTGTCCTCAGACAATGAAACCAAGTACAGAACTACTCGGATTAGTTCATTCCCAGCAGGATCTTGTTCACTACTGGGGTTTACTCCTGGCAGAAGTTTCCTCAGTTTTGATCCAGTTAGCTAAGCTCAAGGCAAGATATTTAGGACATTTCTGAGCATTTTATGGTGTTTTCTGAGCGTTTTATGGTGTTTTATCCTGGATTTATGGAGACTATGCACTAATGCATTTAATGGCTTAGGGTAAGGCTGCCATCATCCTGACCCAGCAGTAAAGTGTGGAAATGAGCCTGGCTCATGTCTTAGTCAGTGTGACACTGCTACACTCACTGTTACACAGGGATCACACCAGTTGAGATTTTTTTGGTTTCAGTGTAACTGGCCACCTTATGAATTCAGAACAAGTCCACTTGGCCAGTGAGCTGAAAGACACCTGGGATGTCCTTCCTCTGCAGAGATCTGTCCCTGTTTCTTTACTGTGACTGCCCCAGGACAGCATCTGCTTCATTGACAGCCTCAAGTATTTGACAACACCTGCCTTTGATCTAGATGTTGTGATGACCATTCTTTTGCATAAAAAAACCAACTTTGTAGAGCACTTAAAGTTTCAGATCCACACGAGGCACTAAAATATGTGAGTAGATTTTTTTTTTTCAAGGGGTGACAATCTTTTCTTACTCCTTGCATGAACAACAGTTCATGAACAATTTCTCTAAACTTAGGTCAGCTCTTTACATTTTGGAATACTAATGGGAACAGTAACAGAGCTGCAGGCTGGGGACAGAGTGGCTGGACAGTGCCTAGACACAAAGGGACCTGGGGGTACTGGTGACAGCAGTTGAACATGAGCCAGCTGAGTGCCCTGGTGGCCAAGAAGGCCAAGGGCACCTGGCCTGTGTAGGAGAAGGGAATACAGGTGACCTCAGCCCTGATAAGTAACAGCTGTGTTTATTAACCTATACCTCACCCCTGATGAATCAAAGCTGTATCCAATAAGCATGAGTGAGATAAAAGTGGGGGTGAGCTAGGAAGGGAAGGATCATCATGGAAGAGGAATCTTAAGGAGTATGAAGCAGGGAATAATGAAGCAGCATCCTGGGGAGGGAGAATCACTGCTGTGAGGTCAATCTGGGTGTGCAGTTAGAGCCTGTTGTTGGAACCTTCAGCCACAGTCTGTACACTGATCCCTGCAGTCACAGTGTAGCTGGGTAAAAGCCTGCAGTCACAGTCCGCACACTGATCCCTGCAGTCACAGTCTGGCTGGGTAAAAGCCTGCAGTCACAGTCTGCACACTGATCCCTGCAGTCACAGTCTGGCTGGGTAAAAGCCTGCAGTCACAGTCTGCACACTGATCCCTGCAGTCAGAGTTCAGCAGGAAATAACCAGCAGTCAGAGGCTGCAAGGGAAACCTCCAGCAGGAGCTTGTGCAGCCAGAGTCAGAGAGTTAGTGAGTGGTTGGAGTCAGGATGGCTGAGCTGTAAAGAGGAATAAACCAGGACCTTTTCGTGCTGTGATAAACAAGAAGTCTCTGCTCATATCTACTCTCTAATAAGAGGGCTGCTGCAACAGCCTGTATCAGGAATGGTATGGCCAGCAGGAGCAGGGAGGTTGTTCTTCCTCTGTCCTTGGCACTGGTGAGGCCACACCCTGAGTGCTGTATCTAGTTCTGGCCCCTCAGTTTAGGAAGGACATTGAGTGCTGTGTCCAGCTCTGGCCCCTCAGTTTAGGATGGACATTGAAACACTTGAGCACATCCAGAGGAGGCCATGAGGCTGGTGAGGGGCTGGGAACACAAACCCTGTGAGGAATGACTGAGGGAGCTGGGGTTGTTCAGCCTGGAGAAAAGGAGACTCAGGGGTGACCTTGTCACTCTCTACACCTCCCTGAAAGGTGGTTGTGCTCAGGTTAGGGTTGGTCTCTTTCTCCAGGCAGCAACTGAGAATGAGAGGACAGAGTCTTAAGCTGCACCAGAAGAAGTTTAGTTTAGCTATCAGGAGAAAATTCTTCACAGAAAGAGTGATTGTGCACTGTAATTGTCTGCCTGGGGAGGTGATGGTGTCACTGTTCCTGGATATGTTTAAAAAAACCACTTGGTTAACCAATGTCATGGTTTAGCTAATAACGTTATGTTAGGTTATAGGTTGGATGTGATGATCTCAAAGATTTTTTCCAACCTAGTTTCTTCTGTGGTTTTGTGATTTTGGCTTTTTAATATTTTTAAATCTTCACTTATGCTTTTTAAAATTTTATTCTTCCATAACTAGTGGGATTTGAATACTGTGTTCTATAGCTTCCTTGATGTCCTTTAGGGGACAATTCAAAAAGGAGGAATGGCTCCACTGCTTCATTTACTGGTCACTATTACAGGGAACTGGAAAATGAGAATGGGTACTTGCAATACAGTGAGAAAGTCAAAATACTAACGGAAACATCCAGCTATTATTACATTAAGTAATTGTCATTCAATCCAGCACCTGCGCAGTGAATGCAAAATATATCAACCTTTGACATCTCATCAGTACTGCTGCATAGACAACTTGTCAGATTATTAAAAATACTAGTAGCTGCAAGCTGGCATTGGGCTATCCCCAGAGAGAGGATTAATGCTTAATCAAATGGTGCCACTTTAGAGAAGGTCTCTATTAATCAGTAATGAAATGGTTTATAAAATTGATTAGTTGTTTTTAGCCCAGTTTTTTTTTAAAATTTTTTATTTTATTTTATTTTATGGCCATGTTAGTGTAGTCTTACACTAATTTACTACAGTTCTCCCTTAGTGCAGTAAAATTGAACAGGATTAGCAATGCCACGTTGGGAATTAGTAAATGTGTTATTGTAACTGTTTTCCATTGCTTCAGAAGGCAAGACACATCTATGTTACTAATTCCAGTAATTTCTAAAGGCTGTAACACAGGGAGTGGAATGCAGAGCAGTCTTCCTGTGTAGATGATTTGAGTTGCACTTCCTTTCCTAGAAAGCTCTAAGAATTCACAGGTTATGAGACAGTTCCATACAAAACCAACCTCCAACCCAACCCTCAAATTCTCCAGTGTTCCTTAGCAGCACTGAAATGACTAGGGAGCCCTTCAATCTTTCATCTCAGTTTAAGGCCCAATAAAATCTCTCAAAATCTCCAGATTTTTCTGTAGCCACCTCCCTGATCTGGGCACACCCAGATATCTCTGGAAGGTAGCAAGGATGAAAGGTTTGGTACATTATTAGGAAAATTATCCTTGCTGGGACAGGGGTTTGGAGCTTTTCTGCAGATCTATGCTAGTTGCTGGTGTGGGAACCCCAAAGAGGAGCTGTCTGCTGTGTGCCTGGGCTGTGCTTGTGGTTCACCAGCTCCTCTTGTGACACAAAAATTGAGCATGATGGGTTTTTTTGAGACTGGCAAGCACAGCTGGGATTCAGGAACCCTGAAGAATCCTTTGAAACAAATACTTTTGTGCACACAGTGGTTGGCTTTGCTCTGCTCTCACAAATGAACCTGGGAGTCTTCTGTAATGTCAAGAAGTGTAAATGAAAACAGAATTAAGTCATAACTGCATAGATTATGTTCAGTTCCCAATGGGAATTACACTGAGAGCTGGGTGGAGTTAATGAAGCAAGAGGAGCTATCATGAGATCCCTGGGGCAGGAGGGAGCCATAGTCTCTGAGAAAGCTGCAGGAACTGGGAGGATGGGAGCTGGAAAAGATAACAATGAGCAAGGACTGATGGATGGAAAAAGCTAACCTTGGAAGGTTGTTTGGGAAAGCAAAAAGCTCTGTAGAAGCTCTTGCTGTCCCTCACATTGGGGACATACCAACAGTTGAATGTCTCTGTAGTTTTGTGTTTGCAAACTTGGGTGTTGCAGTTCAGAACTTGCAAAAAATTAAGGCTTCAGTCTTATGTGAAAGTGTGATATTTCATGGCTTCATTTCCATAGCCAGGAAACAAACTCCTGACATAACATTTTGCCTAGATGTTAGACCTACACTATGCAAAGTCCAAGAAAAGCTAATCTGTGGAATAAAGTTTGTGTGTGTACAAAGAGATGTGTGTCTGAGCAGGGCTATATGTATATAAAATATCATCTGTGTGTCTCTACAAATCTGATTTCACCATTTTCTACACACTTTATCTAAATTGGAATTTGATTTTATTGTCCTTTGCCATAAAGATCCAAGCTGTTGTTTGTTTGGCCATACAGATCCTTCAACACCCTGGCTGGCACTACCCCTGTGTGCTTCACAGAAATGTCTCTCTGCTTCTCTATATGATGCAGGTTGTGAAGTTTGGTAAAGTTTCTTGGGAATCATTGAGCTTAGCAGTGCCTTGTAACCATCTTTTGGCGTTTGGTGTTTCCTGATTACATCTCTGCAGTAAAACACCCCAGTTTGTGCACTTGCCAGCACATGGCTCCCTGGTTTTCTTTAGCAGAGTGAAATGCAGGTGTGGTGTTTTTTGTTTTTTGTTTTTTTTTTTTTTTTTTTTTTTTTCTGGATACAGGGTGATTCTTGCCATCTGCACTGTTAGAGCAGAAATTTGCTTTTCACTAAAATCTAGCAGTTCTTTACGAGAGTAATTATCCTTCCTTAGATTCCCAGTATACCTTTAGTCAGATACAAAACAAAAATGTTGAAGTGAGCACTGCTCAGGAGTGCATGGGAAGTGTGGCACTGAATGTGTGCAGCAGTCCAAAAAGACTCAGTTTAAAATTCCTCATTCATATCTGATGGTAGCTGGAAAGGTAGATGGCATGGACTTGGAGGAACCTGAAATGGAAGAAACTGAGGTGTGAGAAAGATGGTATTCCCAAACCTATTGTCCTGTTTCAGCCTCTCTGTGCCAGTCCCACCCCTCTCAGATTTTCTGCTTTCCCATTTGGCTCCCAGACTTGCATGTCCACTCCAATGATAATTGTCCTTCTTCCTCCCACTTCATGACTTACATTCCTCATCTCCATCAGGAGAGAAGAGAGCAGAATGTGTGCTTGCCCTCCTGCAGGTCAGGAAGGTTGGTAGCATTTGTACTCCCATTCTGGTTGCAGAGACAAAATTCCTGCCTGAAATGAGTGTACCATGAAAAGAGTGATGGGACAATGTAATTGATTGTTGAAAGTCTTATAACTTTTGAGTTAAGAGTACATCTGCACCCCCTTAATACAAGCCTTTTACCCTCATTCATGTTTGGGGAGGGAAGCTGTGGACTATGTCTTGCAAAAGCTCCTCTCTTTTTTTTTTTAATTTTTTTTTTCCCAGATGGCCTTGTACAACTGTACTGTAGAATCTCAGAATCCCAGACTGGTTTGGACTGAAAGGGACATTAAAGACCATCCAGTCCCACTCCTTGTGCCACAAGCAGGGACACCTTCCACTATCCCTGTTCAGCCTGGCCTTGGACATTTCCAGGGATCCAGGGACAGCCACAGCTGCTCTGGGCACCCTGTGCCAGGGCCTGCCCACCCTCCCAGGGAACAATTCCTTCCCAATATCCCATCCAGCCCTGCCCTCTGGCAGTGGGAAGCCATTCCCTGTGTCCTGTCCCTCCATCCCTTGTTCCCAGTCCCTCTCCAGCTCTCCTGGAGCCCCTTTAGGCCCTGGCAGGGGCTCTGAGCTCTCCCTGGAGCTTCTCCTCTCCAGGTGAGCACCCCCAGCTCTCCCAGCCTGGCTCCAGAGCAGAGGAGCTTCAGCCCTTGGAGCAGCTCCATGATCTCCTCTGGATTCACTCCCACAGCTCCATGTCCTTCCATTGCTGAGGAGCCTGGACCTGGGTGCCCTATGCACTCCCAAAATTCATCTCATGTTTTGATTCAGAATTTCTTTTAAACAAAATAACTGTTTTTAAAACTATTCAAAATTGTTCTAATTAATGTAAAAGGGGGGACTTTTAGGCAAAATACCACCAAGAATCCCTTTGTCTGCAATTTTCTTATTTCTTTCTTAAACCAAGTGCAAGTAAGTTATGTCATTGAGCAATAGTGTGACCTTAAAAATAATTTTTATAGAAAGCCTTAATTGTTCTAGGATGTAAACTGAACTCCAACATTTTATCAGCATTTTTATGGAAAAAAATAGTTATAGGTTTTTGTGATGTGAGAAATAAGCTAATAAAAATGTCTCTTGAGTCCAAAATAGTAATTAATTTGAATTAAAACATTGCATAGCAACACTTCTTACACTGATGCTTTTTGTGGTCTATTATTAGGGAATTTTGAGACTGAAAGGATTAATTTTGCCTTCTTCTTTAGCTGTGATGATTGTCAAAATTATTACCTACAAATTATTTTACTACTTCATTTAATGAAAATAAGAATTGATCTTTTTACCAAGACAAAACAAACTTTCATCATTTAATTTCGTGCAGTACACAAATTTTGGTTTTCAGCATCTCTGCTCATTAGGCTTTAAATATATGAACTTTTCAAGTTAGAGAACCTGGTATTTATCCTTCCCAAAGTCTGGATCTCAGAGGACGATGACAGTCCCTGATTCATGGTTAGAGACTGACTTTCATGGGAATTTGATTAATCTGTGTGTGAAACGTGTTTTCTCAGCTGTGAATCTGCTGGTTGAGCTAAAGCCAGTCCTGAGTCACTTTTTGCTGGCTCTGGGGCCTGAGGCAGTGACCAGATAATAGTTCTGATAATATCCAAAAATAATATTAATAAAAGAGCCTAAATACATTTCCTTGACAAACTCCTGAGAGTCAGGGACTGTTTCTTTTTATTTTCAAAGAGTATGGGAATGTTTCATCTTTGACTGGGGCTTGTGCCAATATAAGAAAGAATGAGATTCGTGGTGGCCAAGGTGGAAATGAACTGAAATTACTATTTAGGAAAGCAAAGCAAAAATCCTACATTTGGAAAGAATTTATGATCCTTGACAGTTGAATTTTAAGAGAAATGAAATACAGTTTAGTTTGAGCCAGCAAAGCAACATGAGAGCACGTTTCAACATCTATTTTCTACACTAATCCAAGTGAAAACTGTTGATTGGCACGTTTGTTCCAAGCAGGGACGTGCCAGAGATGCCTTAAATTTTCTTGCAAACAATGAATCGCTACTGATGGCACTGCTGGCACTTGTACAGCTATTATCATACATTTAGACAAACTCATTATCAGCATTATGGATGTTAACAGTCAGTAAAAGCTATCAGCCTATGCAGAGAACAAAGGGAAATAGGTAAGCACATGGAAGTTATTTTTATGGAGAGTAGTTTTAAAAAGCAGTTGTGTATATTGCACTGTTTGCATGCAGGTCCTGAGCCAGGGGGATGGAGCCACATCTGAAGAGTGGGTTTGCCTATATGGAATAATTGCAGATAAGAAAAAAGTAACCTAGGAAATTGTTCATTTCAGCGTTCTATCTCTGATCAGTTCTTGCTGCTGGATTCTATCCATGTATTTAAATGTCCTTAATTTCATCACATAGGGTACAACTAATGTCTTAAACTTAGCTGTCACTGAGAAGTGGGTGAGCAGTGAAGGGAAGATTTTCCTGTTTGGCAGCAGCAGAACTACACCTGTTTTAGGGCTGCCACAGAGCTTGTGTGTGTGTAGAGCTGCAGCTAAAGACCAGACAGGAAAGGCTTGAAATCAGGAATTTCCATCTTTGTAGGAGAACTTCTCTGTAGGCAGCAAGATGAAATTACCCAGTTTGATCTACAATAATCATGGCTGGGTTTTGTGGTCAAACACTCAGCCAGGGAATGAGAAGGAGGGATCTAACCCCATGAGAAACTTTGGATGTTTGGGAATGCATTTACATAAATATGTCCTGGTTTAAACTTTTCCCTCTGTGTGAAAGCGCTCCTTTTGCTTTGGGCTGTACATTGGTCACCTCTCTGAGTCCTTCAGCAGTTTTTGAGTTTGGTAGAGATAACCAGCCTCAAATATCTGAAGCTAGGGGACTGATAACATTTTTTCAGGTTCAGTTTGGAGAGGAGATAAATTTAAATGGATTCACTCTTCTGCTATTGTAGCATCACTTTTGTTCCCTGTCTGCTTTGCTATTACTGCATAAACCAGATATTGCAGTTTGAGCATGGCTGAGGCATTCAGCCAGTGGAGGGGCCTGACAGCAAATGGGAATGCTGTGGGATGGAGTAACTTCCTCCTTCACCCACTGCCTAAAGCTGAGTATGGAGCCCTGCACCTCCCCTGGCGTTTCCCAGGCAGGACTCGTGGGAACTCCTTGCTCCAGAGGTTCATCCTGCCAAGGGCCTGATCCTGCCTGGCACAAAGACAGCTCTGTTTGTGTCACCTCTGTGCCAGCCTATGTCCTTGTGCTGGAGAGGACTGAGTCAGCTTTCTCTGTATTTTGGGTGACTTGGCTCCTATCCCAGCCCTGCTTGGCCATGGAGTTAACGAGGGGTTGTGGCAGCGGCGTCGGCTCAAACCAGAGTCATGAGAACTACAGCAGAGGTATTGATTACAGCCATATGGAAACATCCCTGCCGCTGGCACTCTGAGCACTGCTGGGGGAGCTGGACTCCTCTTCAGGGGCCTGCAAGTGCTGCACTGGCCTCTAGGCACTACTGAGCAACCCAGCCCCCCTGAGTCTCTTACACAGCACACACGTTTGGACGTGACTCGAAGAGCCATAACTCCAGCTTGGCACTATATGGAAAAACTTCACTTTAAAAGTTTTTCAAACCCTGCAGAACTTGTAGACCTCTTTGTTCACATTTGCTTTGGCCTCCTTGCTTTATTTAATTTAGGTGCACCTGCAGGATGCAATTTAGCAAGGGCACCATAAAGGGAATTCATTCATTGCTGCCTCTTGATTTTCAGAACTCCCGGTGGGCAAGTGAGGCTTCCAGACTAGTGAAATCTGCAGGCAACATTCTGAAAATCTCATATGACGGGGAACAAGTGTGAATTTTAGGAAGCAAAAGGGTCAGAATAAATATGCAACTGTATAAATGCTTCTTTGAGGGCAATTTCATAGTGCTGTACTTTCAGTTTTGCCTGGAATTTTTCTGGAATGGTTTTCAACATCAAAAGGGTAGGGAGACACATGGTTATCTCTTTCAATGAGAAGCCTCCACTCTTCAAAAGGAGGCTGAGCTTTCAGTAATTTGATTCTAAATAAGCATGTAATTATAGATTTAAATATTAAACTCCTTCATAGGAGCCCCCTTTTTCCTGAGAAGGCTGCAGATCTGGGCCTTGGCATCTGTGGCTTAGTGACTGTAGAACCAGCATTTTCAAAATTTTCAATTCATTTCACTCCACAGCTTTCAGCAGAACTGGCTTCTTACATTATTCCTCTTCCAGCTCAGACAAATTTCTCTGAGAAACTTAACTGCTATCTCAAGTATTTCAGAAAGGGTTTGCTTGCAGGCCTTTGAAAACAGTAACAAAATCTTCATTGAAGATACCCGTTTCCTCTCTGGATCAGAAGCAGGAGCAGTTTCATCTGAGAAATGTCAGAGGTGTAAGAGGTGTAATGCCTGTGTAAGAGAAGTCAGAGTCTTCTTGGCTTACACAGAGCCATGTCAGCAGGCTGCAGCTGTCAAAAATATATATGTATATATATATATAACCTATCTGAAATGTGGAGAAAACTTGGCCTTTTTTACCCTTTATCCTCTATCTCATGCTACGACAAAACATCACAGCCACCTTCTGGGGGTCCCTCACTGGCACAGCTACACTGAGCACAGCTCAGGGGGCTCTGCTGAGCAGGAATCTATTGCAGTGTGCTCAAGTTTGAATAGTCCTGCACTGCACCTGGCTTCTGCTCACTTGCATCTCATCCGTGTGCTTCCAATGTTTTTCTCTTTTGAAGAAATTTGAATTTATATAGTCAATGACAAGGGAATTCCTCCTTTGACTGAAGAGTTTGCAGCCTAGTTGCTGGAAGAGTTTGAAGGAGCAGCTCAGCTGTATTTGAGGCAGGGGACTTCAGTAAAAATGGGATTGAGGCAGTTTTACTAAATGGACCTAGCAGCTCCCAGCAGTTCAGTGAGCAGGGAAGGGCAATTTCAGCACTGAAGGCTGGCTGCTCTGTACAATTAGAGTGCTGAAACCAGAGGATTTTCATTGTTTTCATCTTTTGCTTTTGCTCAGGGACATTCAAAATATTTAACATCTTTCTAAGAGATTTCTCTTGAAGGTCACATCTTTATGCTTCATGTTATTGTTGGTAAGCCTCTAAGTGGGGTTTGATGAAGGCATCTGCAGTGGGATGGAGGTGCTAGAGGGGGAAATGGGTGTAGGGAGAGACAGGAGAATATAGCTGCTGAGGGATTACATGGTTTCTTAGAGCTGAGAGTAGGCTTTGGAAGTGGGTTTGGCCTTAGGCCACCCAGCAAATGGGCTGCTGTCCTAACAATAAGACACAGAACCACAGAGGGGACTTCAGGAATATAATCCCAAAATTTACCTGTGGTAAAGCTTCCTCCTGTGTTTGTACCTTCAGAAGTGGTGAGGATGAGCACACAGGTCAGTGCATCCCAAAAGACTGTTCTGCAGGATGGATGCTGGTGCTCAGGGTGTTATGTGGTGCAAAACTGGGTACCCTTGCACAGGAGAGAAGGGGAAATAGCAGCAGGGAATGATTGAGACAGTGAGTGATAGAACAACCAGGGTGGGATGTTCTCAGTGGCCTTCCAAAATTCATGTTGTCATTGTACTAAATAATGGTGTGGTTTTGTGAGGTGATAAATACTGCTTTTCTGAATGCTGTGCTCTCTTCCCTGATTTATTTGTTACGAGTTATATCAATGACCCGTCTTTCATAATTAAGTTGACGTGCTCTTCAGTGCCCTTGGCAAGTGTTACTTGAAATAATTCAACTTAAAATAGCATATCTCAGTCTCCAGGGCTGATATTTGCCAGCTAATGCTCTCTCAGTGATGTCCTCGAGTACTGACTGGAGGTAAAATGCTGTGGGAAGAAATGGCAGTGTGCTGGTTGGAAATAGCTCTGCATTTCTGTAGCTGGAGTTCCAGGGCATAGCTGTAGTAGTTTTGTTTCTTCTCTTTCCATCCAAAAACTGCAGCAGATTGTTGGAGATAAAATAATGATAAGGTAGTAAAATCCCAGCAAAGTAATTGGTGAGGGATAGCTTGTCATTAACAAATAATGTTGTAGCATATAGCTACGAGCCTCCTCGTGTTCAGCAGGGAGAAATATAAATAACACAAAAAGTAAAAGGGATCATTACTTGAGTGAGGGAAAACAAAAGTGTTCACCGAGACTGCAGGGGAGGAAAGAATAGAAAGTTAAGGAAAGGAAAATAATTACAGGAGAAATCTACAGAATAATGTTGGGTTGTGTCAGATCAGTGCCATATCTATTCATGTTTCCTGAAGAAAGCCCAATCCCACACTGAAAGAAACGTGAACACAGAGTTGCTCACAACAGCCCTCTGAAGGGAGAAGATAAGTTTTTCACTGAGCTGCTGCTCTAGTACCCAAAGGTGCTGAATTCAGTTTCTGACCTCTTTAAATTTCGCAGGTCACCTTGAGCCAAGGCTTGAATCCCTTTTGTCTGAGGGTTTAATAACACATTCCTGTGCAGAAGGAGCTGTAAGCAGGTTGATGGTGAGCTCTGGCTGGGGATTTTTCAGGAGCTTGTTTGCCTGGCAGGAGCAGGGCTGTGAACCTCAGCTTCCCTAGTGACCTGGTACAGCCAGGACATTGCTGCTCTTGGCCTTCTTCCCTGCCAGACCTATTAACTACACAGTCATCAGCCAGGCTGCTAATTAGGGGCTGCCTGGTTGGGCAGTTTGGGCTGGTGACAGCAAAGGCAGCAGAGTTCACCTGAAGGCTCATTCCCAGGGGAAGAGGGGAGTTGTGTCCTGCCCTGTGCCTCTCTCTTCCTCCTGGCTATTGTCCCCTGCCCTGCACTGGCCCTAGGCCCCCTTCACTGCCATGAGCCAGTTCAGTGACATAACAGAAAGTTATTTGCAGTTTTTATTCCTCTTTTGCCTGATTGCTGCTTTCCATCGTGTTAGTGCATCCAGGCAGGGCTTTGCTCTGAGCTAGACCTAACAGAAGGCAGCAGCAGCAGCAGCAAGCAGGCAGGAGGAGAGACTGGGGAGGCAGGGGCATCCTTTTTGGCAGCACAGCTGATGCCTCCTCATCATGTCCTGTGGAGCCAAACTCTACCAATCATCCAATTAAATGGTTCTGCTAGGAAGGATGTGAGGGAAAGGCAGAAGAATAACACTAGGAGCCAGAGCAAAGTGAGATAAAATATTTTCCTGGAAGCAGTCCAGCTCTGTGCTATGTAAACTTCATGCTTTGCAACCCTGGCATCACCTTCTTGGTGCATGAATAATGAATTGCTTGCCACTTGGACAGTCTGCCCCAGATTTGGCTCACCTTACAGGAGCTAACTAAAAGTCAAGCCTCTAGTGCCAAGGTTGTTCTGTTGGCTTCCTTTAGAGATGAAAAAAAGGGTCAGGCACACCCAGGCAGTGATTTATGCAGCCGAGCTGGAGAAAGGGTTTGTCCCTCTCTAGAGGTGCTGGAAGAATCAGGCCATGGTCCTTGTCCAGGGGGAGGCTCCTCTCATTTAATGCACTCTTGTGTCCAGCTGGGATCACCATCACTGGGCTCTCCTGCTTGGAGAGAAACTGCCAAATTGCTGGTCATCATCCCCAACCTCTGGTGAAGGCTGCAGTGCCTCCTCTGCTCCCAGGGAGGACCAGGACTCCTGCTCCAGGCACTGAGCTGTTCAGAAACCTATTCAGGAACTTATCATCTCTCCTGGCAGGGGTAAGCAGTCCTCCCACATGGATGAATCACACCTCAAGGGAGTGATGATAGGTAAAGTCTGGTGTTATTCCAGGGAGTGTGGGTGTCCTGGGGTACCTGTGACACGAATTACAGCCTTATGTGGGTGTCTCAGAAATCCAAAGGGCACACACCACACATGTGCTGAGGCTGGGGAGGCACCTGTGGCCCTCCTGAGGCAGCTTCAGTCTGATGGAATGAGTCTTCTCCTCTTTGTGTGTTTTCAGCATGGGGCAGGGAGGATGTTCTCCATACTCTGGGTTTTTTTCTCACAGTGTTGGTCTTGTCTGTTCTGGGACACTCCTGCCCTGTTCCTTTCCTGATGTGTCCCCAAAAGGGAGGATTCTGTGAGGCTGGGAAGAGCAGAGAGTGTGTGGGGCCATGGCTCTAGCACAGAACATTGCCCCACATTAGGGTCTGGTGGTGTCCTTGAAAAGCACAAGTGGTGGAGTGGAGAGCTGAATGGGTAATATTGGTCAGCAAAAGACTAAAGTTTGGGTTTTAAGTTTTATTTCCATGCCACTTAAAATTGCAAATGTACTTTTCTGTAATGATTGTTTTAAGATAGCCCCACTGCTCCAGGGATCTCCTAATTATCTGAGTACATTTTATCCAAATCCATTCCCAGGATGGCTGGTACAAGGGCTCACAACAGGAAAGGTAATGAGGATGTAAATGGAGATGTGAAATATCCATATGAGAAATCCAGATGCAACTGAGTTCTCAACAGGTTGTTATTTATTCTGGCATGTGAACAATGACCTGATCTGCTATGGGCTAAAGTTCTAAATGATAATCTGTTACCAGAATGCTCTAAAAGCTTAGGGTTGGTAGCACACACATAACTTACTGTGAGGGGGGAGGTATTGCCCAAATGGAAATGGGAAATAAAAACAGGCAGGGCAGGAAATGTGGATGAAATCAGGAACTTGTAAGCAAAGCAAACCTTTGGTTACAGGACACTGCGCTTCTGAGATACCCCACAGGGAACCATTCTTTTGGGACATGATTTGGATACCAGACGAGTTAGAACTAACTTTTATTTTGGACGTGGACATGATGATAAAATATTTTAGGGTTTGAATTAGATTTAAATATTAATTGTGTAGAAGATTCAGAACACAACAAATAGGAAATAATTCTAGGTGGTATGAGGCTTTTCCTTATCAAGGCTGAAAATTATTTAGAAAGCAAGTCTTTCCTTCTCAGATTATTTTCCCAAAAACCAAAAAGTGAGGCTGGCAAGGCTTGTCATAGGAAAACAGAAAATTACCAAGAGGCATTAGCACAGTTGATGTGAGTAAATAATTCTGTTTGCATTTTGGGGATATAATATTTTTGACTGAACTATCAGAGCTTGAGATATTTCGGCCTTTCATATATATATTTGCATGTGTCATTCTGTTGTTGCAGATAAACAAGCCTGGAGTTCTTTGCATGTACAATAATGTTATTATCAGTTCTGTGATAAGACCAAATGAAAGCAGTTTCTTTCTTTCCTCTTGATGCAGCTTGGCAGCCAAAATATCCTTGGGTTTATCAAACCTGAAAATAGTTTCCTGCAATTTTGTGCAAAGGAAAAGAAGAGATGAAGGAAAAAAGATGAAATGAGCTTTCTGATGTGAGGGGTTAGCAAAACTCCCAGGTCCAGATGTGGAGGGAGGGAGAAATGAGGAATTGCTTTATCAAGTGCTGGTAATTGATGCTCAAATTCACAGAATTGCAGAAGGAACTAGGTTGGAAAAGACCTTTAAGATCATCTAGTCCAAGTCTAGTCTTCTCTGCTGTATTAAGTTCCCAGCAGATGTCTGGTAGGTTAAAATCACCTACAAGAACAAGGGCTGGTGATCTTGAAACATTCTCCAGCTACTTGTACAGTAAGTTGTCCACCTCCTCTTCCTGGTTGGCGGGTCAATAATAGACTCCCAGTAGGATGTCAGCCTTGTTGGCTTTCCCCTTAACTCTTATCCATAGGCATTCAACTTCATTGTCATTAGTTTCAATACCTGTGGCATCAAAAGTCTCCCTAATATAAAGAGCCAGCCCTCCACCTCTTCCCCTTTTCTGAAGAGCCTGTAGCCATCCAGTGCAACACTCCAGCTATCCGAGTTGTCCCACCACGTTTCTGTAATGGCAAATACATCATAGTTCTGCTGTTGCACCTTGGCTTCTAGCTCCTCTTGGTTGTTACCCATTGTTGTGGTTTGAAAACAAAACGAGTGAGAGGCTCCAAGTCAGAGATATAATTTAATGAGAAGAAAGCTAAAAAGGTAAAAATAAAATAAAATAAATGCAATAACACAAAGAATCACTGACAGGGTCAGAATACAACCTGAGCAGGATGGTGGAAGCAGTCCAGGTGAAGTGCTCTTCCTGAAGCAGTGATCCTGTAGAGAGGTCTGGGAGCTCTGGTCCTCTGGGAATCCAGTGGGTAAGTGCCCACTGCACTGTCCCAAATCCCAGCTTATATCCAGGTGAGAATGCTTGGCTCCTCCCCCTGGGCAGAGCACCTCACAATAGCATGAGAAGTGTGAAATGTGTCCTTGATGGCCCATTAGCAGAGATAACCCCTGGAGGGAGTTACCTGTGACTCATGGGCCATTAGCAGGAGACACCCCAGAAGTCATTAGCAGAAAAACACCCCAAAGGCGTTAATGGGCCATTAGCAGAAAAGGCAGGGGGCTTGGGAAAACACTAGCCCACCTGGTTTCAACAGTTCATGAAGATGGTGATGGAATAAATACTTTGTGTACATCCTACACTGCAACCCAGGACACCCATGCTGTGTGCATTAGTGCACATGAACCTCAGCTGGGCTGCTGATTTCACCCCTAACTCAGGTTTGTCACCCTTGGGCTGCTTCCAGACAGCCCAGCTGCATCCCCTTCCCCCTCTGAGCCTAGTTTAAAGCCCTCTTAATGAGTTCTGCTATTCATGAGCTAAAATCCTCCTGCCCTTACCAGAGAGATGGAGCCCATCCTGTTCCAGCAGGGTGCCAAAAACATTGCCCCATGATCAAAGAACCCAAAATTCTGCTGATGACACCAACCATTGGGCCACTTGTTGATAATGTGGGCTCTCCTGTTATCATTTGTCTCTGTCACTGAAAGGACTGAGGAGAACACTACCTTGACCCAGAGCCCTGAAGTCCCTTTTATTGCCCTGGTGCTCTTCTTTTCAATCTCATCACTGCCAGGCTGGATTATCAGCAGTGAGTAATAATCAGAGGGCTGAATCAGCCCAGGGAGTCTCTCAGTGATATCCTGTACCTGGGCCCCAGGGAGGCAGCAGACCACCCAGTGGGATGGGTCTGGTTGACATGTGGGGCCCTCTGTTCCCCTCAGAAGGGAGTCACCCACTAGGACTACCCTTCTCTTTTTTAATGTCAGAGCTGGTGCTCCATCTGAGACATGAAGTGTAATTGGGAGGCTCACTGGGCAGATCATTTTCTTCCACCTCATCTGGCTGATCCTAGATCCAGGCCCTCATACCTGTTCTGGAGTGGCACCTGGGCAGGTGATGGGGGTCAGGAGGAATTTTTATTACCTCCTTGAGAAGGAACCCATTTCCACTCCCCTTCATCACCAGGTATCCTCCTTCTGCCTGACAGTGGGAGGCACGGGAGTCCTCTGATGCCTGGTGGGCTTCTCTCAGGGATGGAAGGGTGAAACTTCACCCATCTATATCCCTTTCACTTTCCCTAATAACCCTTACTATTTCAGCTTCCTCCTTAAGCTCAGCCACCAGACAGAGGCGATCATTCACCTGTTCTCACCACTCACAGGTGTCTTTTGCACTGTTGTCCCCTGATAGTACTGAGAGGCTCAAACACTCTTTGCAGGAAGGGCTCTGGACAGACATGTCCTTCTTGGAGGGTTCTGTTTGCCTTGGTACACTTTTACTGGCTATAGCTTTTGATAATTTAGAGACCATTGTGGAAAAAAAAAAAAAAAACAAAACAACAAAACAAAACAAAAAAACCCCAACCAAAATAAAGGTAAATAAAATAAAAATGCCACAAGAAGGAGGAGGAATGCAGCCCTGTGCCTGAAGAGCTAATGAGAACGAGAGAAGCGCCTGCTCAGAGCCCTGAGAACAAGGGAAGCTCCTGCTCCAGCAGAAAGAATAATCTCCATGTGCTTGCCAAGTGCTGTGCTGCTTCAGAGTCCTTTAAGGATTCAGCTGAAGTTTTCTTGCAGTGCAGTGCAGAAATCATGACCTGAAAAAGCAGCCAGAATTTCCAAGGCTCGATGCTGGACCATTATTGGCTGTGCTGGAGATCAGGATCTTTAGAATTCAGTCTGGGTGCAGGTACCTCTGACAACACTCTGCCAGCTTATAAAATCAATCTGATAAGGACAGTCTCCCCACAAGAGTCCAGGTATTAGGAAGAACATTAACAGATAAAACACACTTTTTCAGCACCTGTGAGATGCTAGCAAGGATGCCAACATCTTTGCTAATCCTCCTGCTCCTACGTTTGGCTGTACAGCTTCTTCCTCAGGAGCCTTTACTTTTCCCCTGGCTTAGATAAAGATTGAGATTTATGGAAAAAAAAAAAAAAAAGTCTATTTGTCTCCAGTGCTCAGTGAAAGGAATAACTTTGTTTGGTTTTTGTTTTGTTTTCAGCCCATGATGAAAATTCTGGAAATGCAAAGATTGAGTTGGATGATCAAGTTTGAAATCTTAAACACTGAGAAGAGATCTTGGAAACAGAGAGAAATAGCTGAAGCCAAGGAACAACAATTCCTAAATCAAGGAGATATTGATTTCACTGAAATGAACATCAAGTTTTATTGATCTGAGATAAATATCGACTGAAGCATCCTCATGTGTTCCCTAACCTGTGCAGTTGTTTTTCCCCCTGAAACAACAGGGTAAAAACAACTTCTTTTCCCTTGTCCCTTCCCAGAGAATAATATCTTACCTCAGCTGCTCTAAACTTGTGCTGTTTTTGCAAAGCCAGCATTGTTTTCCAGCTTGCTGTTGTAAACATCAGAGACAGGAAAAATGGCTGTGACTTTATAAATCAATAAAGCCCAATACCCAAACAGCTATTAACAAACTAAAAAGGTGCTTGGAAATCCAAACAACCTGTTATAAAGTAATAACAAAAGGCTCTGCAGCACAGTCAAGTTCTTGGCTCCCCCTGCAGAGAAAATCTTAAAAAATAAAAAGTGAAATTGCACTTTGAGGATGTGATGATTTTTGATTTTTTTAGAGAAAAAAAAATTACCTAATTCCTAATGCTGTCTAAAATATTGCATTGAGCCTCTCCTCTATTACTTGAATGTAAATGCCAGTTTACAAGGACACAGAAGCTTTGCAAATAGCGGGGAAACGAGAATTTGGAGGGAAAGAAGCAAAATAGAGAATATGGGCCAAAAGTGAAACAATTACTTCTGAACAATAAGGGTGGGTACACCTCTGTGTTAAAGTGATGAAAATTCAAACTTTTCAAAGCTCAAGGAGCAGCTCTGTGATTGCAGCATGTTCATCGGGGCAAGTGCAGACTCCAGGTGAGGAAAGAGGGCTTTTGCTATGGATCTTACATGTAATTTAGAGCAAAATATTTAGAAATGTACAAAATTCTGGAATATTTTTCAAGATTTTATAATGCTCGAGGTTCTGCACACTGCACATGGAAGAGTGCCCAGGAAGGCAAATGAGTGAGGATCATATGGTGACACAAATGGAGGGAGGAAGAGACAAATGGCTACAAATTCTCTCTGGGCAAGTTCTTGCCTTTTGAAACACTAAATCATTTTGTTTCCCACCAAAAAAAAAAAAAAACAAAAAAAAAAAAAAAAAAAAAAAAAACAAAAAAAAAAACAAAAAAAACCAAAACAAAACAAAAAAAAAACCAACAACAACAACAAACAACTTCACGTTGGATTTAAGCAATCCTGAAATGTGGTGATAGAGAGCCCCCACTGACTTTCTCCCTGTGGATCAGAGGTATCTCTGATCCTTGTGTGTCTGAAATTGCCAGTTTGGGCAGCTAAGGAGAAAACCCAGGTGGAATTTAGACTACATTATGATAACTTAGGGAGATTTCACAGTGAGCAAATTCCGAAATTGCTTCTCAGTTAATTTCACCCTGAGGAAGTGAAGACAAATGGCCCAGAGGGAAAGGAGTGGTTCACAGCAAGCTCCTGTCAGCAGCAGATTACCAGTGGAAGGATGAGTTTGGGTTCACTGGCTCTTTCAGATTGAAAGACAAGTTTTGAGTAGAAAGTCCAGAACCACTCGAATGTGGGGTAAAAGTGCCTGCCAAGAGAAATCAATCAGTGGGTTTGGAAAGAGCCCAAGGTGGAAGGGCCCAGTGGGGTTCTGGAGAAGCTCTGTCCATCAGGAAATAGGGAATGGGTGTGTTTTTAGTGGCTAAGCAGCTATCTGTACAGAGCTTTTCAAAAGCAGCTTATTGAAGAACTGTGATTGTTTGGGAAGAAAAATTGTGACAAATAAACATCCCACTTTCGAATTTTATGTCAGATTTCCTTCATGGTTTTCCTCATCAGAACTCCCCCAATTTCCAACTGCTGTCTTTCAGCACTGTAGTCATCCCTGATGTGAAAGCCCCATGACAATTTTATTTTAATATCATTTTGTCAGAAATGTTTTCTTTGTGTGTGGAGAAAAAAAAAAAATCTGTTTTGCTGTATTCTTCCAGAGAGTGTCCAGTGTGTTCCTGTGTTCACCATGTGCACTTTTTCTGGTATAACTATTGTGTTGATGCACAGCTCTGTGTGTTCTTGTGAAAAAGGTTGATCAGAAAATGCTATTCAGGCAAAGGGAAGGAATCCCTTTTAAAACTCACTGACATTTTCCAGGCAGTTTTTCTGTTTGATTGGCATATTTAATGTCCCTGGGTATAGCATTGGCCTTGTAAATGAGAAGCCTGCATTAACAGAAATGACCTCACAAACCAGGAACAGGGGAAGCATTCAGGCTGGCAGCAATTGTGGAAAAAGAGCTACAGTTTTAGAAGAATTATGACATCCTAAGACTATGACATTCCTGAAACAATCAGGCATGCTTAAGCATGGTCACATTACGATGAGCTGGGAATCATTCCCATTACCTTCTCCTTAAAATTCCTATGCCTGAAGTAAAATGGGATGAGTTCTGTGTATCTTGCAGAACTGAACCAACATTTTTCTTATCACCAGGTACTTTTACTGTATATTCCCCTTAGATTTCATAAAAATAGCCTTGAAGGACAAGTTCTTGTTCCTCTCAAATTTATCCTGATTCTTAGAGCTTCCCAAGCTTCTAAAAAAACTTGAGGATTTTCTCCCTCTGCTCTCAACACGCATTTATATCATAATTGTTTATTTTGTTGTGCTTGTTCTTCAGCTGTCTAAAGCTGCACTGTTTTAATTGTTTTAACAGAGGCATGGCTTTTTCTACAGGTTCTTGCTTCTTCCTTGCAGCACGTTTCTGGATGGGAAAAGGACAAAAGGAAAAGTATTTTGAAGGGGTATGTGACTGAATAAATTGACAGCCCAGGGAAAGAGCAATAAGATGGGAGTAGATGTGGATCTCGAGGAAAGACAGAATATTGTGAGTAGATTATTATGGAGACTATGACAAATTTCTCAGCAAGTCAGCAGACATTTGTAAGTGGTTAATTAGTGATTAAATAGTTATTTTAAAGCAGAAGGTAAATTGAATTGGTTTCTCTGGAAACTAGCAAAATTTAGAAGATGAAAAACTTTTAAATGAGGCATTAAAGCTACAAGACTGATTCTGCCCATCACCCTGGGATTTTGGGTATTAGATTCTGCCTTTCACAAACTGCTGTGTTGTGTCAGATGCAATTTTACCTCTGTTTTGATGTAGGACACCACAAATGCTTTGAATACACAGTCATAAATAGAACATGGAAGTAATGGAAGGACTCATTTGCAACTTGATATTGCAAGGGAATACCTTGATATACTAACCCTGTTAGTAAGTTAAATGAAATTTAACTCATGAAAATTGCTGTGTAAATCCATAGAGAAAGTTAAAATTAAACCTGACTTTGAAAGTTTGAAATAACACATTTATTTCTCACTTCCTCCTGTTATTATTCACAATCTCATACTATCCTGAGACCAAAAAAAAAAAACAACAACTCGGAAGGAGAAGAGTTCTTCCCTAATTCTGGTTTTCCAGAACAACAGGAATCTTCTTCCTATGAGAATTTGAATACAATTTGCAGCCCTCCAAAGAGTGAGGTATTTAGAAAAAGAATTCAGTTAGAATCAGGACCTGCCTCCTGCTTGGCAGCTCTCTTGTGACTGATCTCTGCAAAGTGTCAGCAGTACAGATGTAATAAGATTTATTTCAGGAAATGTATCTGTTTGTATTTATTCCGGCTCTTTAGGAGATCCCAGCAAATGTTACAGGTAAGGATTTTAGTGGAGGGAAAGGACCTTGTGGCTGCACAGCACGAACTAAGTTCTAGCATGTTTTACTAACATTTGCATAAACAATACCCACAGCCAAAATCAATTTTTAAACATTTTTAAACCATGATCCACCTGCATCCCAACTTAATTGTTTTATATGAGTGGGTCCTATAATGATTTTTTTTTCCTAGTCATTCAAGCCAGTCGTGTTTGCAAACTAGTTTTGCTATTGGTTTTATTGACTGTTCTCCCGGAATTTCACCCTTGGCAAGTTTCTTATTGTTCCTTATGTGCTTATCTATTAAAACTAGTGTGTGAACTTAGCTCAGTTTAGAGCATGAGGACATGGCCTTGCTTTATGTTTTCTGGAGGTGACAAGAGCCTGTGCACTGGGATTTACTGAGCACACATGTGTGGAGGGTCCCTGGGGAGCTCCATTGTGATGGCTCTGCATGGGTTGGCTCAGCAGTTTCAGCGTTTCCAGGAGTCCAGAGGCAGAGGGGTTTTTTCTGCTTTATAGCACAACTCCTACTGTTACAGACAACAAAAAGAGAAAAGGCAATTGTGTTATTTGTCTGGAAAAAGTGGCTGAGCTACGTCTTCTCTGTGCCCTTCTGCTGACAAAATTTTGTGAGATCTGTCTTGAAATTCAGATGGGTCTGAATACACCCTTGAATTTTAACATATTGTTTGATACTCTGCTAAAGAGGATATATTGGAGCTACCAAGTCATCATCATGCAGTTATATCTTATATTGTAGGGGTTTTCAGCTGAAACTCTCAGGAAGAACAAACTGTATTTGAAGCTTATGGTTCTTTTTATCGCTGTAAGTCACATACAGCTGAACATCAGGTGCTTGGATAAGACCACGCAGCTCACAGGTCTGCTCTTACAAATGGAAGAACTAAAGAGCAATCTCATATATCATTCTTTGAACCTAAGAAAGATGGCAAATTGAAAACCCTGGTACCATGCTTATTATTTTTTAATGTTTTAGAACAGTATTTCTCTCTTGCCTATGTCTTCTTCCAGAGGAAAAGCTCTCTGAGGTGCTGCAGTGCTGATCCTCATCACACAAGCTGTCCAAGGTGATTTCCGGTGCTTAAACACAACCCTGGAAGTCCAAGTTAAATTAGTTGGAGTAAATGTGAAGTCACTAAAGAGAAGCACTTAACAGTGCTATCAGTTCTTTACTGTGGTGCAAAATTAAATGTATGCAACGTAGTCTCTATTGCTTTTGCAATATTGAGATCTATGAATAGGATACTGACATGAAACCCTAACAATTAAAATAGTCGTGTGCAAGGTGTAAGGAATTTTGTAGCACTGCTATAGCTTGGAAAAAAGAGGAGGTGGTCTCTCTGGAACAGTGAAATCTCTGTTTTACTCGAGGATTGTAAGTGGACCAGGCTTACATTTCCTTTTAATATCAGTAAAGGACTGTTTAGCCATAGTTCTTTATTCCTCTAATGTTTTCACTGTAGGAATATTTGACATTTCCTCATTCTTGCATATGTAGGAATCTAGTGTCAGTCAAATCTCCACCAAAACCAGACACAAAACATTTCAGATATGCTGACATGAATCATTAACATTTTTAGTAATTTTTAAAAGATCTTTCAAATACTTTAATGAAGCTGTATCATTAAATACCATAGATATAATAATAAAAAGCCATAGACGGCTTCTAGCTCCACCTAGTACATATTTGCAGGAAGCTCCTTTTATGAAAAAAAAAAAAAAAAAAAAAATTTGCAATTTTAGGTGACCTAAAGGTAGAGTTTTCTTTATTTGAATTTTCTAAATAGACAGAATTCAATTGCTTTCTAAGATGGAATTCCTTGCTGTTGTGATGCTAAATTTGGAGGCACCTGGTGATTATCAGACTATAGAAGTTCATGAATAACAAGTTTTGTTATCTGCTGAAAATAAATAACAATAAAGAAAACTTTTAAGATCTACTTGAATGGAGACTTTGGAATCGGAGTAGAAAAGGGATTAAAACAGAAATGACACTACTTGCTGGATTCCATGAGAATCAGGGTTGAATTAGGCTAGTCCTTTGATTTGTTTTATTCCTGGCTCTCTTAGGAGGAAAAGGACTTTTCCTTCTCTGGGTGTGGGTGATGCCCACTGCCTACTTCCATAATTGAATTCCCTTGTTGCAGCATGTCCATGGCTTCTGTTGTGTGGCTGATGAGGCCAGTGCTCCCAAGAGGGGACACACACACAATGCTCCAGGAGGGGACACACAGAGTGCTCCCAGGAGGGGACACACAGAGTACTCCAGGAGGGGACACACAGAGTGCTCCAGGAGGGGACACATACAGAGTGCTCCCAGGAGGGGACACACACACAATGCTCCAGTAGGGGACACACACACAGTGCTCCCAGGAGGGGACACACACACAGAGTGCTCCAGGAGGGGACACACACAGAGTGCTCCCAGGAGGGGACACACACAGAATGCTCCAGTAGGGGACACACACACAATGCTCCAGTAGGGGACACACACACAGTGCTCCCAGGAGGGGACACACAGAGTGCTCCAGGAGGGGACACACAGAGTGCTCCAGGAGGGGACACACACACAATGCTCCAGTAGGGGACACACACACAGTGCTCCCAGGAGGGGACACACAGAGTGCTCCAGGAGGGGACACACAGAGTGCTCCAGGAGGGGACACACACAGAATGCTCCCAGGTGGAGACACACAATGATCTCTGGAAGAGCTGCCTTTTGGGAGGGGAAGCTGGAGTACAGAGGAGCTTAAGGACAGCAGGGTATAGAGAAGCTGATATTCTGTCAATTGACTAATAAAAATGACATTAAATATTACCAGAGGAGAAAGTAGAAAGGTGTCATGTAGATTAGTGGGAATGAGCATTTACTCTGCACAATCATTATTTAATGAACAGATCTAGGACAATGCCCATCTTGTGCGTAGAACTGTAGTTCCACTCACAAAGTGAAGGAACTGTAAGCTTTGAAACTTCAATTAAAGTTTTCAATTAGTTTGTGTAGATGGGAAATGGATGTTTATTAGTCATAAAATAACATATTAATGATTCTTTGGTGATACTGAGTAATCTCTTGGTATCAGAGTCTAATATTCCAGTCAGTAATTCCACCTTCATAGGGATCAGAAATAGGTGGCTTTCTGGAGGCTCCTGTCCCTGTCCATTGACAATTTAGGAATCCAAAGTATGTGATTCAGTCTTACTGGTTCTTTCTTGGATGGTGAAACTTAGGGAGCTTAGGAAGGTGAGTCCTGTGCTCTCCATGTTGCAGATCCTTGGATAATGTTAAGCTACCAAATAGATTTTAAAGTGAAGATTGAGGCCAAGGTTCTTGTTAGGGTGTGTACTGTGACAAACCTGGATCTCCTGTTAAGCAGCCTGCTCCCTGCTTCAGTATGGAGTTAAGCAGCTCTACACTTTAGAATCCTTTGCACTGTTCCTGGCCTCAGTTTAAACCTTTTCTTTTTGCTTTCTCTTTGTTTTTCTCTTTGCTTTCAGCTTCTGTTTCCCTCATTTCTTGATGATGGAGTTGTGCCACATCATTAACTCTAAGAAGCATGTCTCCAAATGTTCAAAGAATGATGGATTTTATTACCCTGTCGTCACAGCCATGTTGGGGAGGCCATCTTTAATATATTATTGATGTTCTACACTATTATTTTTAATAGCATTGTGCACTGGGGGAATGCTGCTAGTGGAATGGAAGCACAGATGAAGAAGAGTTCTGGAGCAATAATCCAATAGGAAGTCACTCTTGGAAGCATGTCTGGTTGAAAATGTGAAGCCTTTTACTTTGAGCCATTAACTGCAGGGGAAGGATTTACTGCTGGAAATGCAGGATAATTTGACAACTTGTAATTAATTTTTACATCGGTAAAAATTGCATGGATAGAACTTGACATGGTAAATGTTTGCTCTCTGTTGGACTTAGCTAAATTAATTCCCTGTGGTAGTCTAGCATCAGCCATTGTGGGCACATGGCTTTGTAAGTGGTTCATGCATTATCTCCTCCTTTGCCACCATTTTTGGTTTGGACTTTAGTTTGTTTTTCTTTTCCCTCACCCATAAGGCTGAAAAGTTAGTGTCTCTTCTAACTTACAGTTTCTGTAGGGAATTCCAAAACTGGAGTCATGTTATGACACCGAATAACTAAGCTTTTTCTCCTGGGAATGAAGAATTTTATTTCCAGTTTTCAGTACTTGAAAGCATACATTTCCAAACATCTTCCTTGCCAGCATAAAGGCTGGAGCGGGTCTCTGCCCCAGGGGAGCACACATGATGTGCTACTTCCACACCGACATCTCAAAACCTGCCAGAGGCACCAAGGGGAGGCAGATAACCCCCTGAGATGGTGAAAATATCATAAAAGAGATGTGCTGAAATTTGCATTTTAGTGCCCAAATTAAGGTTTCTGTGGTCTTATTTAGCTCACCTCTTGCCAAGTGAAAGCAGCGTTGAACATGGTTATTTACATTCATGTGTTGTAAATACAGTCAAAGAAACTCTGCAGCCTGACGTTGCCCAGGGGAAATGAATCTGTTTCTCTATTGTTTTGTGTTTTTAAAGAGAAATTCCGTGCTCTGCCTTGAGCTTTTCCTGTCAGAGGAGATCTCTCCCAAAGGGCCCCCAGCTGTCTGGGGCTCTATGTCTGCACATGAAAGGCCAAGTGAATGGGATATGACAGGCTCTGATGCTTGAGCTAAAAAAAGCAAAAACCCAGCAAATTCCAGAAGTAAGAAAGGGTGCCAGAGGGCAATTTCAGGTCAGGCAGGAGAATTTTGCACATCATGGACTCTAATAACTCCTACAAACAGAGCAAAAGGGAATTCCTGAGTGAACCTGATAAAATAGGCAGGTGAACGTCAATGTTGATGTTGATTTTCTGTCAAATTAGCGAGGCAGAAGGCAAGTGTTAGCACAGGGGTGGGTTGGGTATTCAGCTCAGGTTCAGGATGGGTTTTCTTCAGGCTTTATGCCTTTGTTTCTTGGGCTGCCTTGTGATTGCACCCCATACTTTCCAAAGCTTCAGTAAAACCAGTGCCCTCCCTCAGAGCTCCCTCCTGTGCCAGGGAGGTGCCAGCTCTGCCCCCTGGTTCCAGCCCACCTTTCTCCACGTTGGATCTATGGCTTGGTCAAGGCTGGGGATTTTGCATCCTGTGGGACAGATCCAGGACTTAGTGCAGAACTCACTCGATTTCCAAAATAAAAAGATAAGGGTTTTTTTTTTTTTTTTTTTTTTTTTTTTTTTTTTTTTTTTTTTTTTTTCCTGCTGGCTGCTGCGGGTGAAGGGCTAATTTTACCCCTGAAAAATCTTACCATTCATTGCTGTGGTCCCCTGGGCAGTTGTTAAATTGTAGTATTTATATAATATATTATACCATCTATTTAATATGTCTTTTTTCCCTGTCCTACAGGAAAAAAAAAAAGAGCAAGAAAATATTTTATGGGTATTTTATATATAAAATACAGAATTCTAAATCATGCTGCAACTCTTTTTTCTTTTTTCCATGCTTGTCAATAAACATGATATTTGTAACTTGTTTTTTTTTATTTCCCATCCTGAAACTCAGTCCCAGCAGCTTTGTTATAGATGAGAACTAGTGAAATTAGAGCAAAGTTCTTGGTGGCTGAAAAAGAACAGAAAATCCTGTAAATAATAGCTCCTCATTGACTGAAGTCAAGAGGCAATTTCAAGAAGTCTCTGATGTTCCTAATTAGCTGTGTCCTTTACAAACCTGCCCCAGGAAGCTAAAGGCAAACCAAGTAAAAGGAAAACAGCTGAAAATCCTTGTGAGCCTCCAGTCCTCAAAAAGAAAGCAGCTTTTACTCCCCCAACACTGCACACCCTGACCCACTGCTCTCGTTTTCTCTGGGCTTCTATATAAAATTCTGAACTATAATTATAATTCTTATCCACTGAGAGAGTGACTTGTTCCCAGAATAATGAAGGAAAGCATCCTTACTGAAAAACCAAAGCATTTCTTGCTGATTGTTCTAGTGGTTTAAACTTACTGCTCTGTAAAAATGGCAAGAGAATATTCCAGGGTATGCCAAAGGAAATCTGGAAATGGCAGGTTTTTTCATAGAATAGGTGTTCTCTCCTATGACAAGCACTGGTCCTGAGATACAGAATCCTTATAGGTAAAATAAATGAGAAGGAGAAAAAAAAATCATGGAAAGAAAAGCATGGATTGCATGGCATTTATTGCAGGTCTCAGGGGTTTTGTTAAAGTACTGAATTACAGGGAAAAGGAGTTTTGGATTGCATTGCTTCCTCATATGTTATATGTATTCCTTGCATGGAAGATGCTACGCAAATGTATCATCAACTTGGGTCTTTACTTTTGCTGAAAAGTAAAATAATTCTTAATTGTGAATGCATATATGCTTGTCAGCATGGACATATGCTTGTCATTGGGAGCAGTTCTCAAACTGCAGCATGACTGGTTGTAGGAGATTCTTCATGGAAAACTAACCCAAAATTACCCAAACGCTTGTGGGTGCCAGTTCTCCTTCCCTTGCCCATGGAGTCCTCAGTACAGGAAAGGAGGCTCATCCAGCTCCACAGCACAGCAGCAGTCCCTGCCCACAAAGCTGACCCAGCTGAAATGATCTCCTTTAATGAGGGTGCCAGGGCTGAAACTTGAGGAGTTATCTAGCAGGAGGTTAAAAAAATCAGAGAGAGAAACTGAATCTTTCCTAACAAACTGCTCCCAGTTGCGGCACCGCTGCTTTCCTGCCTTTGCACGGCCCATTGATCTTCCAGGGGAATGATGTTTTAATTGCTGTGCTTTTTTTCCCCTCCAAAGGAAGCTGCTGCTGTTCTGCCTAAGGAATTTCAGTCTTCTTCAGCAGAGGCACTTGGTTTTGCTGTCAGAGTTCCGTATCTGGTGCCCTTTGTGCTGGTGGGAGGTGTCTCTGCTGGGGGTCAGCACTTCAGGGGCTGCCTGTGCTCAAGTGAGTCAGCTCCAAGGGAGCTTGGCTGAGCTGCAGGAAACCAGCCCAAGCATTTGCATCTATGCCATGGTTAATCTGGATATAATAATTCGGATAAGAAGGGAAATGTTTACATGGAGAATGCATCAGCTGCCACACATGAAGTGACATTGGTGAAATGTCAGGGAAAGGGCAGTGTTTTTGATTTCTTTGAAGTGATCCAAATCTTTAAGTGAGGGTCTTCCACTTTTACCTTCCTCTCTGTTACCCTTGAGAAAGTTAACAAGGAATTTCTGATAGATGAATCAGAAAGTCACAGCAAAAATCACGTTGGACTTTTTTTTAGGATGATGACTTTCACTGAAACTATAAGCCAAGTTTTTGAGGTTTGAATGGGTGACATCAGTTTTAAAACTTCTCTTTTACATGTCTTTAATTCTAAAATGTTGGATTTTTTTTTCCCTCCACAGTTACTCTGTGTTTTTTTCCCCATTATTTTCTATTTTTATCCATGGCATTAAGTGTAACTGGTTACCTTTTCACTTGTAAGCTCTGCTAGTGCAGAGCTCTACATTGAAATTGGTACTGTAACTGCAAGACTGTAGTGGATTTATTGCCTGAGCTGTCTGGGTCAGTAAGAAACAGCTTGAGAGGTATAGATAAAGTTTACTTTTCCTTTCCTTCAGAGCAATGGGACTTCTCTGGACCTCACTGACAGATTTGCCTGGGAGGTGGTGTGGTCTTGAAACATGGGCCTTGACTCATACCTAGAACTAGCAATACATAAAATCTGATTTTTTTAAATTTTTTTTTTCCCTTTAAGAAGAACATTAATTTTGGAAAAATATTGTTGGTGGTCGGGCAAAACTGCTTCTCCTTCCACTAGTCCTTTGACATGTGTAAGATGACAAATGGACAGAATATAGCCTAGGAAGAAGCTGCTCCTGTCACTCATTGTCCAGCACAGCTTTTGTCTTTTTTCCTTGTATTTTGTTTTTTGTCATTTCTTATGAGAGATGGCTTAGTATAGCCTATATTGATCTTCCTCAAATTCATAATGCTTAAGAATTATGTGAAAGCATAGTGAATATCACCTTTGTTTGATTGCATTAAAGAGCTGCTTTAAAGCCAATAGTCTTTTGATAGTAAGACAGCAAAGTAAAGCACGTCTGTTTTGGGAAAAATGTCGTATTTATGTAACTGTCATTAATCATACAGAAAATAATGGGCTGTGAGGAACTAATGAGAAACGTTTTGGAGATGCTTTGTGTACAAATGAAAAGGTTTGCATGATAACACAAAGATAAAGCTAATTTCATAAAACATCTCACAATCCGAATAAATCAGCTGCAGTGCTGAGCAAAGGCAATAACTACACTAACCCTTCTCATCAGATACTGAGAACTGATTTATTTGACTTTTAGAATCTTAATGTCTATAATAAATCTGTGGACTCATAGAAAAATATGTATGGAAAGGATTACCAGGCGTCTAGTCAATGAACTTGGGGCTTGTGGCCAAATAAATGAATGTTGATTTAAAAAGTAGTAATAAAACCAAATCCTCCATCTTGGCTCACATGTATTACTATATACAAAATATTTTATATATATTATATTTCATATATATATACGTAATATTATATAATATATATTTACAATATACTAAATTTTAAAATCTGTTTTTCACCCTGTGAGATCACACAATACTATTCAAACTACACACCCACAACCCCAGTGCTGTCACTCAATCTTGGGAGTCTGTTCCATGGCCTCAAGTCAAATGTGGTGCTTGCTTGAGGGTCAGCACCTTTTAACACAGCAAGCCTGAAATTTTCAGCCTCCAGGGTTCTAACATGCATCTGTTTTCATTCTTTTGCAGCTGTACCTGTGGCCCTTCCCTGCTCATGTGCCATCCATACTGGGCATGGAGAGCTGCTCATTCCCACAGCTTGCTGCCCGGGGGACCTGCTGCAGTGTCCTCTCCTCCCACTGCTCCTCAGCCTAAGCTGGCCCAATTCTGCCTTTGTGGTGATTCTCATCCCAGTTACCAAAAGCATCCCAATTATCTCATGTGGCAACTGAACTAGCTGAGATGAGCAAGGGCTTAGCCCTGGTGGCTTATGCAGAAACTATAAACCTGAGGCCATGGGAAGAAAGATGCTGAAAAGGAGATGTCTGGTTAGGTTATGGTGAGAAGAGTGTACCCATGGGAGTTGGTATGCTAATAGAATCATTCCATAGTAGGTCATGTCCCTGTCCTGTGTTTGGGATTGGACCCCGTCCTCAGGTAACCTTATATATTGTTAAGTTAGCCATAGGTTTTTGTATGCTGCCCCTTGGACCATGTGGTCCATTTTACCACCATTAAAGTTTATTTTGTTATTTTACCACCATTAAAGTTTACTTTTTGGGCAACTCCATCATTTCTGCCCTTTTATATTTTGCCACACTCCGCCTGGACAGACCGGACCTGGAATCACAGTGCCCACTGTGATACTCTGACTTTCCCACCTCTCTGTGCACCCACTGCACAGGACATTTCCTTCCCACCAGACTGTGTGTGTACATGCCATATGCATGGGGTATAGAGTTTTATCCAATGTCTTTTACACCAAGCAATCAGAGAGGTTCATGCTTTCAGCCTTTGTTTTTGACACAGATCTAAGGGACAAGTTGCCATTGTGATGTTTCCCCAAGCACAAAAACACAAACATACCCTTCTCCTTCCAGCCCATGCACACAGTCCTGTACACAGTTCCCACCTCCTGTGGGAAAAGCCATTCCTTGCTGTTGGAGTCAGGACAGTGTATCTGCAGTGCTGGCACGACATTCCAGAAGCTCCATTTGACCTTGCCTCTGTGATATGCAGGACCATGACTGAAATATGATGATGCTTTACTATAAAGTCACCCTGCCTCCTGGTCACTGAAGTTCTTCCATGGAGAGGAGTGTCTGAAGGAATAAGGGATTTTTCAGAAGTGTGTGTATATGTTCTGGTTTCACTTGAGCAATGCAGTGCTACCTTTTACAATTTTAATTTCTGTTCTGAGGATGTTAATTGCACCTGGAGCTGTGTCCAACACTGCGTTTTTATGCGCTCATAAATATTCTGGAACTGCCAATGTTGCTGAGATGTTGCTGGAATCTTCTCAAGAATACCCATCTAATAACAGTTTCCTTGGATGGAAGTACTTTCAGAAGCCTGCCAGGCTCTGTTTAATGGGAAAGATTTAATAACATGGAGCAATTGGTGAGGCAGACAAATCAACAATGTGCATGAATTTGTATTTGCATGCTAAGTATGAGCCAACATTAAAATCCCTTAACAATAAGCTTGTTTTTCCACCTCCATAAAGCCAATTATTATCCACATAATGTTGCACTGAACTCTCAGTTCCCAGACCACCTTACATTTGCTGAATGCTTCTGTTACTTAAAGATCTGACAATTTCTGATAATTTTGTGCTGGGGAATAAAAAGGGAAATATCCTATACAAAACTTTTGAGCTTATGATGTAGTAACATTGTGTAATACATGAAAATAGTGTCTGACAACTCCCAACAAGAACAGTGATCTTGACCAGGAGTAAAATTTAATCTTTTCTGGTCCTGTTACAGCAACAAATTTTCCTAGGAAGAAGTGAAGCAAATTCATCATTGTAGATTCAATTGTTTAAACTTGTTTGGCTGCTAAAATTTTTGGATTAGGAATGAAGGGAGAACAAGTAGAGCATTAGGAAAGTAAACTCCTTTGAGCTGTTTGTCATGAGATTAGAAGAGAGGTCATGGAACAGGGGAAGACAAGCATGCAGAGTAGATCTGTGCTGCCTTATAAAACTGATGTTTTCAAAACCCAGTAAATCCAGCAATTGCTTCAATCTATATGTGTATGATATTTGAATTTAGACAACAAATTTGCTTGTAGCTTCTAAGGGTCCTTTACAGAAATTTTATGTCACTAAGAATGCTCTTGATTTTAAAGGTTTTCTTCCTAGTGAGCTATGTGTTGTTTCTACAAGAGTAAATTATTTAGCAGCTTATCTTCAGGGTGTGTAAAAGGGCAGAGAGGTAAGTTCATCCATCAGGCACAGTGATGCTTTGCAGATATATGTAAACAACCTTTATGGCATTTCTGTGGCTCAGGGTTTCCTGGCACAGCAGGAATACTGCTCTTGCTGGCCAGGAGCAACATGGGGCATTGACCCACCTCTCACTTCCAAGCACCACTGAAGCTTTTCTGGGTGCCCTGGAGCAGAACACTACCTGTAGTGCCAGATTTTAGAGAAATCCTTATCTGTCTTTTGTCTGTTCCTTGACAGAACACCTCGAATCATCTCTCTGTCTGCCTTCTCTGCCTTGTGCCTGGGGCTGTGGCTGCCAAGGGTCTTTGGGGATTCTCCTGCCAGGAACAGACAGAGTCCAGACACATCCCTGGAGAGCTGACTCTGCCCCTTTCATGATGTACTGGGAATAAAGTCCTGCTTTTTGCTTTTGAATATCATGTGAAATACTGGGCCTGATGGTGTCTAGGGCACATCAGCCTCCTTCCTTCTGTGCAGGGCTGCTCTGGGTACTCGGAGTGCTTAGATCATGGCTAACTCTGCCTGTGTACAGTGGGGGCAGACTGGCCCCCAAGCAAGCCTCAGTCACCAGGCTTGTGCTTCACCTTTCAGGTGTCCCCCTTGGCTTGGCAGAGAGCCTATGTTTGTCTGCTGAGCACAGCCAAGTCATGGTGGGGAATCCTCAGGCAGGACGGTGACCTCAGACCTTTCTGCCTGGCCTGGAGCTTTTGTTGAAATGTTTGGCTCCAGACACATCAGCAGCTGATTTAATTTCAAACTGAAGCTGGCAGCTGGCATCCAGCTCCTCAGCTGTCAGGTTGGGACACCCCACTGATATGCACAAACCTGTGAGACTAAGATTTTTACTCCCTTATAACATCAGACTCCCCTCATTACTGTCATTTTCAGGAACTCTCTGCATGTTACAGCTAGAAGTTCTGATGTTGTATTTACCTGCTTCTCATTTAAATGCTTCTAGGAGGAAGCAATACCTGAACCCCACTTTCCCTCTCTATACTATGGCTGGATTAAAAACTTAGGCAAAGCATCCTCCTTCAGCCTTTTTCCTCAGTGGAAGCAAAGCTCAAACCCTAGTCCATCCTTGCTGATGATTTACAGCTTAGAACAATGTTTTTTCATATTTCTCTACAATTTTCTCTAGAACACTAGCATAACTTTTTGCCTTCTGCAGGCATGTCTGGTTAGGCATTTGAAATCCACAGGTCTTGTAATGTTCACCTTATGGAAATATGTTCAGCCCTATTGTTAAGAATTATTTCTGCTTGAAATTTTGTTCCTCGTTGATAAAAATGAAATTTAGAGAATTGAAACCCCTGATTGTTATGTAGTAAGTGTATTAATATCTTAAATGTTTATTTTGTAATGTAACAACAAGAAGCCACCTTGGTAAGCAAAAGGAGAGAGCTCTTTAAAAACCGCAGCTCCCTCGATACCGAAGTGAATGCCGAGAACTGAGAAAGAGGGCTTCGAAGGGAGGCGAGGCGCGGGCCTCGCCCTCGGTCCCCCCACCCCGTGCGGGCGGCTGTCTGCGAGCTCCCTGCTGCTGCGGGGTCTGGCTCCCGGCACCCCCGCAGGGTCTGGCTCCCGGCGCCCCCGCGGCCCCCGCCTGCAGCGGCCACACCCCACCCCCGACGCCGGGCGCTCCCGCCGGACCGCCACCGGAGCCCGGCGCTGCCGCTGCCGGGGCCGGGGGAGGGAAAGCCGCCCGCTCCTCCGTGCCCACAGTGGGGACCCCAGTCGCCGAAAAAAAAACGAAAAGTGAGCAGGGCCGTCCGGCCCCGGCCCTCACCCGCCACCGCGGGCTCCTGGCTCCCGGCTTCCAAACCGCTCCGGAGCGGCCGCCGGGCAGCCAGCCACTGCCGCAGACCGACAGGCCAGCCGGCCCCATCCTCAGCCCAAGCCCGGCGCGGAAAACCCCAAAGCCCGCAAAACCACCACATGGTGCGCCCAGACCGCCGCCCTGCTCCAAAAAAAAAAAACAACCCGCGCCTGCCACGTTCCGTCCCCACCTCACAGCCCCGGCGCTGCCCCCCATCAAGACCTCCAAGACGCCATGGCTGTTGTGAAACTGCCATGAGATCATTAGAGCTTGTAGCCCCTGCGCCCTGGAGCGACCCTGTACGTGCAAATTAGAAATCCCAGGTGCATCTCGGGACCCTTTTAACACCAAAAAACCCTTATAAAAATAAACCTAAGTAAAATTAAAACACACAAAAACCAATACTAGGCCATGTAAACCCTAGAGTATCAGGGGAACTGATTTTTCCAGTGTTTGTGACTCGCTGTGACTTAAAAGTACCAAGCCAGAAGCGAGACCCCGAGGCAAACAAAGGGAATTCAGAACTTTCGGAACACTCCCAGCGAGGGAAGAGTTCTCCAGCCCTGCTGAACTTCCTGCTGCAGAGCTGACAAAGACCCTTCTCCTCCACGGCACACCGGGCAGCCAAAACCCCTCGAGCAACCATTGTAAGAGCTGATTAATAAAGGCATTTTAAGGAGAAAAATATTATCTCCGCCCATTTTTAACACTCATAAGGTTATTTCACTGGTTTGGATGCTCTGTTTCTTGTTTCAGAGGTGCCAGTGATATAGCTCCTATTTTTTGCTTTTGCAGAAAAAAAAAATCTCTTAAAAAAAAGATTTTCAGGTATATTTTTTGGAAGAAGTTTGTATGTGTTCAGCCATCTTATTCAATGCATTTTGTCAACTGAGATAAGGAGTTTTTCGCTGTGATAAATCCAACTGGATAGGAACTTCTGTGTTCAGAATGTTCAGTGGTAAAGTAACTGTACGAAATCCTAAAAGATGTTACGGATTTTGTGGTACTGAATGTGCAGCCAGAATCTAGTCTGGTCTTCTAAAGGTGTCATCAGTAGATAAGGGCAAAGTGAAAAAATACTAATTTGATGAATCATATTTGAAACTGAAATAAAGCTGAATCATCAGCCTCACACAAAAATGCTTTAACTCAGAAGAACATCCAGGTCTTTGCTCCTATTGCCAGAGAATAGGAGTTTGGGACTGATCTGTGTCCAGGTAAAACCCCTGAGCCAAAGAATGTCCTTGAGATCTTTCACACTTGAGCATTTCTATTGCTCCTATAATTCTCAATATACATTTATTCCTTTATCTTTCTACAACACTAATAATGATATTAAATCTCCTATTACACCCTAAGAACAAAAATTATCCTTGTCTGGTTGACTTGGGAAGATTATTTTCTCTTCAAGGTTTCTTGAAACTCAAAGCTAGAGGTTGGGTCTCTGGCACTTTTAATCAGGATCATGGATAGCAAAAAATTGTCAGGTTTTGCAGCCACATTTAATCCTTAGTTTACTCCTCTCACTAAATTTTAGACACATTGGAAAGTTATCTCTGGCATTTATTTGGATAAATGGGTAGATGTTCAGCTGAAGTGAATTGGGACATGGGAGTTTTGTTTCAATGGGTGCATTTACCCTGTGTGAATGTTGAGCTCCAATAATTAGCTTAAACCTGGTTTAGCTCTTAGGGTAACCTTGGATTTGGTTTCCTTGTGAAAAATTTAATTTTTCACAAGGAAAAATTTGTTAGTGGCAAAAGTGCTCCGAAGAGTATAAATATGAATTTGAGTCTGCTCATATAGACCTTACATAAATTCCTTATGTAAATTACATCTATCTGCCAAAGGAGTAGATAAAGTGCTGTGTGACCCTGAAAACAGTGCAGATGGCACATTACAGACAGCAACTATTTGAAATATAAGCGCTGGTCAAAAAAATTGCAGGCAGGACATATGCTGAGCTGTGTTCCAGTAAAATTCTGGGTAACAAGCCTAGTGAGAAAGTTTGCAAGTAGCCAGGAGGCAGAGCATTTCTCCAGGACAGGGAGATTATTCATTCATCTGAACTGGGAATGTGCCTGGAGAATGTTTCTTCAGGGCGATTGTGCAAACAGAGGTTCTGCCCATGAATGATGCTTCCGATCCTGCCAACACTGGAACAGACTGGGAGAAGGAAGGAGAGGTCTCTGGGATCAGTGTGCTGGACTGGGACAGGCTGTTGGAAATACAGGACTTCCCTGGGAACAGGAATACATGCAGCTTAGCAGATTAGATATAATATCCTCTTTATTGTCTGAAGAATTAATAGTCTACAGCATGTCACAGCATTTCCTCAACTTGGGAAAGTCTGCCTGGAGACATTTGCTGATGTTCTCTCGTCCCCTTACAGCACCTGGATGAAAATCAAACCATTTCCCTAAACTGCAGCCCTTAAAGATTACAATCCAAAGTGATACAGGTTAATGAGTGATAGAACGACATGGAGAATACGAAGAATTTCAAAACCAGCTTATACAAAGCACAGGAAAATGTAGCACTGGTCCAGGATAGGGAAAGATGGATGGATATGCTTGCAGCCTGCAAAGAGAACTGCATCCTGGGCTGATCCCACATTGTAGGCAGCAGGTTGAGAGGGCATTCTGCCTCTCTACTCAGGCGAGATCCCACCTAAAGAGCTGCCCCAGCCCTGGGGCCCAGCACAGAAAGACATGGAGCTGTTGGAGTGAGTCCAGAGGAGCCCATGGAGCTGCTCCAAGGGCTGGAGCCCCTCTGCTCTGGAGCCAGGCCGGGAGAGCTGGGGGTGCTCACCTGGAGAGGAGAAGGCTCCAGGGAGAGCTCAGAGCCCCTGCCAGGGCCTAAAGGGGCTCCAGGAGAGCTGGAGAGGGACTGGGGACAAGGGATGGAGGGACAGGACACAGGGAATGGCTTCCCAGTGCCAGAGGGCAGGGCTGGATGGGATATTGGGAAGGAATTGTTCCCTGGGAGGGTGGGGATGCCCTGGCAGAGGGTGCCCAGAGAAGCTGTTGAGCTCCAAAAATTAGCTTAAACCATGTTTATCTCTTCAAGTAATCTTGGACACCCTGTCCAAGGCCAGGTTTGATGGGGTTTGGAGCACCCTGGGAGAGTGGAAGCTGTCCCTGCCCATGGCAGAGCGGAGGAACTGGATGGGTTCAAGGTCCCTTCCAGCCCAAGCTGTTTATAATTCTGTCATAACTGTCCACCTGGTTTGGATTTGCCTGCCCCCCCCAGGAAAACTGTCAGATTTAAGCACTTGTCTAAGGGAAGTGGGTTACTAACAGGGTTTTCTTTTTGAGCAGCTTTACCAAAGCCAAAGTTTGGGAATGTCACCCAGGTTTCAGAAAACTGTAAACAAAAAGGAACAGCTGGGTGGCAAATCTATACATCTGTGCATGTCTGCCTGGCTGGAAATCTGAGGTTTATGTGCTACTGCCACCAGGTAGGGTAAAGATGATATATAATGATTTAAAGTAGTTCCGGTATATTCATGTGGCTACTTCCAAAGTAAACATGTAATTTCTGTGTTAAAACTTCTGTCTCATAATATAGACATTGGATCCTGTTTTGAATCTCTAAAAACAAAGAATCAAACCACTTATATAAAGTGGCTTTTCTAGTGTTTACTTTTAATCCTCGTTAAGAAAAAGTTTATCCTGATTGCAGGTAGTTTCAGCCCTCAATAGTTTCAACTTTTCCTGTTATTTTTGACTGGAAAGCTACCTAATCTGGAGTTCTTTTCCCATGGAATCTGTCATAATGTGTTTTAAGCTTCTGTAAACCATAATCAAGTCTTCTCTTTAACTTCTTGAATAAGTCCGTTTAAGCTTTCCAGAAGTTTCAGTGTGATGATTTCCAAAGTTTTCCATGTTTCATACACTTTTTAAAATTATTATTATTTTTTCTAAAGCATACACCAAAAAAGGGGCACAGGACTTCATTAATATCTTTTGAAGAAGTAATCCACTTCCTGATGTTGCTCTGGTTCTATTTTAAATGAAATCAGTTTGAGTGTTATTCTGCAAGGTAATTACTGATTCACACCTGGCAAGGCTCCTAAGGACTCCTTGGGGTATGGATTCTGTTTTATGGGGCGCAAGATCTTTATTTTATTAGCATGCAATGAAGTTAATCACTTCCTAATGCTCATTTAAGTGTTGACATTTGTCTTCTCACTTCTCATGATTGATTTCTGTTTCGTGAAACTTCCTTTTTTTAGAGGGTTATGGTCCAGATTAATGACAACACTAAAATTAGGAAGGTGAGATCTTTGGAGCACTAAGTTTTAGTGTGCAGGAGACCAAGAGGACATGCTGGGTCACTGGAGTATCTAATACACACAGTTAGGAAATACAGGCAAGAAGGGATCATGGACAGAATAAGTACCAAAAAAGAAAGAAGAGAAGAGCAGCTGCCTCTACAGTCCTTTCTAGAGATGACACTGCTGGCATTTCTGCAAAAGGAGATGTGGGAGATGAATTACAAGTGTGAGATGGGCAGGAGGAAGAGGCTGAGGTAGCAAAAGAAGGCAACTTCTTGAGTTTTGGAGAGTTCTTTTTTCTGTAGGTCAGGGAACTGAGCACCACAGAGTTTCTGAGAGGCAGGGAAAGGATGCTGGGGGCTGTGCATCAACAGTCAAGGTTGGAGAAAACAAGGAAGGTTATGGCACCAGAGGTTCTTCTCAAATTATTTGAATGATTTCATGCTTGCCCTGGAGAAGTTCATGTGCAAGTCTTTTCTAGGAGAAAATGACCTATTTATTTAGAGACAAACATGGACCCAAATATGTCTATTTTTTTTGTTAAGAGATTCAAAATGTTTTATACTTCATTAGAGTTTTATTTTTTTAGTGAGGGCATTAGTATTTGGAGGAAATCAGTGTTTGAAAGTAAAGGTGAATTAAGAAATTTCAGCTAAAAATTATTGTTGACAGAGTTTTTTTTTAAATACTAAATAATCCTTTCATATCATCATTGGCTTCTCAGAACAAAAATTAAGTCATAGAAAAGGCTTGTAGAAGCATAACTTTCTTTCTGCTTTTTGGGGTCAGATTTTTTTGCTAGCTAGTGCCTAGAATTATCAGCTTCTCATCCCTGAGGTGAATTCTTACACAAAGAAGTCAGCAGGGTTGGGTAGACTCAGTGGTCCAGAAAAGCTATTAGCCAGAGAAGATAGCTTGATTATATTTTTTTTTTTTGGCTTCAGTAAACTAAAAACTTCTGAAAAATGTTGGAAATGGAAGAAAATAAGATGTTTAGATTCTGTGCATACAAGGATGCCAAGTAGCTGTTGCTGGGTGTTATCTGCAGAAAGGACTGGGAGAGAATGTCTGAAAAAAAGGAACCTTTGAGGCTTCCTGGAGCAGTGTTTGCCAAGTAAAAAGTGTTGCCATGTTTGGTGTCCCTTGTGAAATAACTATCCAGAGGATATTAATTGGAAAGAGTGTTAGCAATCATGGGCAGGGTGAGCTGTGTGTGTCCCAGTGCTCCAGGCAAGACATGGAGAGCTCAGCATTTAAACAGAAAACAGGAGCCACTTTCCCTGTGTGCTGGCACCTCCATGTTGCACTAGTATCTGTGATAGCACACTCTGTCCAGGTGTGGTGGCAGTCATTTAATCACAGAGTGAGGCTTTCTGTGTTCATAAACAGGAAAAGCAGGAGAGCAGCAGGCTGAGGGACAGAGGTTGGGAGAGGTGACCTTGTGTATCAGTCTCCAAAGCAGAGCTCCAGCAGCCTGTGCCTGTGCAGGTCACCTCAGCCCAGGGAGGGCAGCTGGCTCCTCCCAGAGCTCAGGTAACTTTGTGCTGCCCAAACCTGCCTGCACAGTCCTTGAGCAAGTCTTCATCATTTCCCCTAAGCCCAGTTTTTCTTTGCTCTCCCTCAGCTCAGGGCAGCTGCCCATTGGTGTGCAGTTCTCCTGGGTCTCCTGCATTATCCCGTATCCCACTTTTAAGGCCGCATTTATCATCTTGTTCATTTCTGTCTGCTCTGCATCCTTGCCCCAGTTTTCCTGGCCTCAGCACTATTGCATGCTGCTGTTTCTCTGTGCCACATCGTTAGGCTGGCACTGTTAATGGTCCTTCTGCACAGATAACTGCTGGCTATCACTGTCTGTATCAAAGTTATGGTTGCACCACATGATTATACAATGCAAGCAAAGCATAAAAAAGCCACTTAGTCATTAAAAAATTGCTGTTGCAGCTAAAGGAGCTGAAATAATGCTCCAGGCAAGTCTGGAAAAACTGGAGAAAGCAAGTTTCTGTTGTCAGGCTTTGCAGTGACCCTGTGGCTGGGGACTGCTGATGGCATTACTGTATGGATGGGGTAAGAGGCCCCCTTGCCTCTGGGCATCTCCATCAGGAACCATTCCCATGGCTGTTGGTGTTTAAAAAAGAGAAGTTCTTTCCCCTTTGGCAAGTCCCTTCCCTCTGAGTGCTGGGGAATCTTGTATCTCTCAAGGTTTGCAACAAGACATCTTCCCAGTCTTTTATATACAGGGACTCTTTCAGTGGTTTTGGTAAATAAAGATCAACCTTTTGCCACTGATCTTTTTTTATGTTCAAAATGGGGAGCATCACCCCATGAAACCTTACAAAACAAGAGAAGCTCTTATAAGCTGCCTGCTGTGTACTCAGTGAATTGGACAACAAAAGACTGGAGGACAAATGGTGAAAGGAGTTTTACTGCTTGGGTTTTTTTTTTCCCCAGATTTGTGTTTTTAATGTTCTGCTATGGTTGAACTTAAATTGGCTTTTATTGCTCATGGAATCGCCCTCAAAACATCAATTTCATCCAGCACTGATTTTACATCTGTCCATCTGAGTGATTTCTTTAAGTCATGACCCAAATTGAGGCCAACACGTGTATCATAGACTTCACTGCTTTTAATCCTGGTCTTCATTTGCCTTCAGTTTGATGTGCTCCTAGCCCTCCACAAGCACTCTGCTATCTATATGTTTCAGAGAAAATGTTATAAATCTGTGATGGATGATTTGCAGAAAACAAATCTTTGTAAAGTAATAGCCTGACACAAGATACATCTCAAAGAGGCAATGCTGCAGCCATAGTTAATGGCCAGAGTCTGGGAACAGTCAGGAGGAATATTGCTCCATTTCAACAATGGATGAGAGGATCATCAAGTAAATCAGATCTCAATAAACAAGAAGCTGGTTAAAAGCCTCATAAACAATGCATGAATGAGAAGAAGATTGCTGTGGAGCAAACAATTAACCAGAGACAGAGCTGAAAAGTAGTTAATGACACAGGCATAAAATAATCATGACTTCTAATGACAACAGAATCAGGAAGACAATACTGACTTCCCATGGAGTAAGGCATTCTGGCATGGAAATGTTTAGAATTCATATGGTATTATTTTAATACGGAATTTTTAGAATGGAGTCTGGTTGTGCAAGGATCTTCCTCTGCTGTTATGATAGCAAAAAAACCCTGAAAAAATTCAAATTTCAAAAGCTGCAAAACCTCTCTGTTCATTTACTAGAACTGCAGAGGGGTAAATCCCCAGTGACTGGCTTTTTTCTGTCCAGTATACTGGGTTTCTTACATGTCCCCTTAGTTATATTTTATAAACTTAAAAATAAAGAAAAATATATGTGCTTATTTGAAAGCTAGCTAAGAAGGGTTTCATGAGACAGGAAGATCAATAACAGCTTTCAATGCTGATGGCTTGGAATGCTGTATGGAAATTCATGCATATCCTTCAAAAGAAATGGTAAGTGAATCAATAATAACAATAATAACAATAGTAATATTAACAATAATACAATAAAACTGATAATAATGTAACTTTTATTGTTGTTATTATTATTTAATGTATCCTGTTCTGGGTGGGAGAAACAGCTTTTCTGGCTCCTAGACATGTGCTCCTGGTGCAGGTGTGCACAGTGATTTGACCCAAAGAGGATGTACTAAAAATACAGTTGGCTTTTAAAAAATAAATTAAAGAGAAATTGGAAATACAGGTAGATTCCCTTAGAGAGGAAAATGGAGCTTTAAAATCTCAATTGGCTGAAGCAGAAAAATGTGAAAAATGTCTTCAAGAAAAATTAGATCTTTTTATACCCTCTCTGGGAACGGCCAGTCAAATTCACAAATCAACTCATTATGAGGATTCTGAGACTTGGGATGAAGATGTCTGGGATTATAGTGGTGAGAATTTTATTGCCACATCTGACCTTTTCCGTGACTGTTTCCCTTTCTGGCTATTAATTAAGACTGAAGTTACTAATGAGGGTGAGCATGGCAGTGCATACAACTCCTCAATGTCCTGCAGAACTGGCTGAACTGCAGGAGTATTCCAAGCATTTGGAACAATCCAATACGGAATGTGTGTGACAGAATCCATGTGCCAAGTCTGTCTGACTGGGGAAGATTGATTTTCATGGAGTGAGGAAGAAGTGGAAGTGTATTGGGGTCCTGGTGAACCAGAAATCATTATTATTCTTTAACTCCATGGGTGGAGGGACAGGGGAGGATAGGGGAGATCCACTGTTTCTTAAAACTACTGGACTCTCTGATCTCTGGCTTCTGTGCAGGATGAAATACAGGAGGTTCATATTTAAAACACCACAGCTCCTGAGCATTCCACAGCAAATATTCCTGTCTGGCTTTTAGGGGAAAAAGAGTTGACTGTGGTTGAAGTGCTTGTGGGCTCCACCCAAACACAACATTTAGGATTTGATTTACTTTATTGGTGCACCTGGAAACTCCTGTGTGGAACGTTATGGAGTTTCACAGTGAGATGCACTGGTTTGCTGAGGGTAAAAATAGAATCCAAATGAATGTGAGACAATTCAAGCTCTGAATTATCAATCTATTGAGATTTGAGTACCACTGCCTTCTTCTAAAATATCTAATGTAAAATGACACCCCTTGAAAGAGTATCTGGAAACCCAGGAGAACATGTGTGAGTCTTGGGCTTTATCTGTGGATGAAGACTACAGCTTTCTTATTTTTGGCTTTGGAACAGTGAGCAGCCAATGGAGTAAAACCAATTTCCAGGGCTTTTCCAGCTCTCTGGTTACTGGCATTTTCTACTGATGTTATCAAGCAACCCACTTGAAAACTTGACAGGTTTCTCCTGGAAATTTAGAAGTCACGATTCATCCTTGCTACTGCATTTTGGGAACAGGGGAAGAATAAATTCAGCAAAGCCAATAGTTTCCACAAAATCTTTTTACTTCAGATAAGTATTCCTTCTGGCAAAAGCAAGTTTGTTGGAGGATGGTCTGCCCTGCTCTGGCTTTGAGGTGGCCAGAATTCCTCTTTTCTGGAAAATAAGGTCACTGTTTGCTATTGACTGCTAGTACATACCAACTAAAGAAGGGGAAGTTCTACAATTTAAATTTGTCTCAGTCTTGTTCTTAAAATTATGAACTAGAAATAAAATTAATTAAGATGATAAAAAGTAAGATTTAAGTTAAAATTTTGTGGTGGAATCATAAGACCTATTAAAGCCAGAGCCCAGTGATATTCAAGGATTAGGGACAGACTTCTTGGCAGGTAAAGAAAAGTTTTCTTCAAGTGCCCTCACTTGAAGTTTGATATATTCCAGAGGGTAAAGTAAACAAATCACCCAGTAAAATACTGGACTCTTGTGTCAAAACATGAAATGATGATGAATACCATCAAGGCCTAGATGTAGCATCATTTCTGTGCTTTTGTGAGCTGAGATCCAGACCAGAGCTGCTTCTTGTGTGGATTGGGATGGGGCTCAGAAAGAGTTCCTGTGCTGCAATTTGCTGGTTTGAAGTGAGGCTCCTGTTGGAGTCCGTGTGGCCACATCAGGAAATACATGAGAGGTGGTTCATTTGATCACCACTGTTACGTGACCTTTCCTCTTGATGTTCAGCTGCATTTCTCAATCTTGTTTTCACTAAAATTCAGATCAGGTTTTAAAAATCTAAGTTTAAATATATATAAAATTTGTATGTAAAAAATGATATCTCAAAATACATCAGCAAGTGTTTTCCACTGGCTGCTGCTGAGAGCTGGAACTTGAGAGAGGAATGGATGCCTGTTAAGAGGTTGACTGGCTTGGTCTCAGTAGGTTTTTATGTCTCTTGCCACTTCCAGAGGCCCCAGAATTTAATGAAAATATTTTTTTCCTAACTATTACCTAATGGGACCTGGCTAGTCTCCAACAAGCAATCCTGCTGAACTGACAAAATTCTGACCTGAGCATAGTCCATTTTTTCTGTTTGTAATTGCAATTTTTCACTGAAATCTCCCACATTTGTGCTTGATCTGCCAGAGGAGAAGTAAAAGGTGGAAAGTTTTAATTTATTTATTTATTTAACTGCACTGTTTGGATATAACAGTGAATGTATGGAAGAAACTGCTCAAATGATGGCACTGAGGCCACTTTCATGTAGCTCCACCTCAGAGAATATTGTTGCAAAATGTGCTAAATAATAGCCTGAATAAAATAGAACACGATATTAATTTTAGGGTATTTCCAGAGCTTGCTGCTCTCAGTAACCTTTGGATATTTCAAGTAGAGTAAATATTTTGCTCTTCATTATACTATCTTCCCAGTCTCTTACCATTTAGAAGAGAAATCTGTGCCTCAGAGAGGATGAGGATCCTGGGACATTGTGGAACACTGACCATGTTGGTCAGTGCTCTTCCCTTCAGGGCGTGTGTTTACTTTTCTCAGCAGCAGTTTCTATAACTACAGAATATTAATGGTTTGTATTTCCAGAGCCACCCTCTGAAAGATGAAAACAAGACTTTCTTACAAATTCTGATTAGAGTAATAGAAAGCAATAGTGTTGGATCTCCTAATGAGAAAGGCTTGCCTATTTATTTCCAAGGCTTTTCAAATTTAGGTTTCTCTGAAAAAAACATTTTTGGTGCCTGCCTATCTATTATTAAAAATTCCTCATTTTAATTAATGGTTTAAATTCTCATTATTTTTAAAGTGTTCTGGCTTGCTCTTTGTCTCTTCCCATAAAGGCCAATGGTGTTCAGTATTTCCTAGTTAAGGATTTTCCATGTGTGTTGAACACAGGAACTGGCTGTGTCCTGTATTTCCCTGTTGATTGCTGGGATGGCACAGCATGTCCTGCTCACTGGAGGTGCCAATGCCATGCAGTACCACACCTATGAGGCTTTCCAGCTCTTCTCCTGAGGCCTTTCCCACTGGCTTCCAGGGGACTTCCAAGCCTTTCCACCGGCTTTTGCATTTCATAACCCAGTGGAGGTTTTGTTCTCTGTTAGTCAAATGTAAGATGTTCAAACATTTGTCCATTTTAAAAATCTGGATTGTTTTTCTCCCTGGAAGGATGAATGAAAGTCAATGAATTGATACTAAGTTTCTGTGATGACAGCAAACTATTCTATTAAAAAAAAAACCCAACCAACCAACCAACCAACAAACAAACAAACAAAACCCCAAAAAATAAACAAAACAAAACAAAGAAAAAAACCAAACAAAACAAAAACAAAAACAAAAACAAAAACCAACCAACCAACCAACCAAAAAAACCCCAACAAAGCAACTCCACCCCTGTTATTTCAGCCTCACCTGGAAGGGTTGTCATGTTTCTCCTCCAGTAGTTCCTGCTAAAACAGGGAGTTGCACCAATGCAATGCTTTAGGACTGTTAAAAAGTCTCCGTGTGCAGACAGAGGAGAGGGATTGAGTCTAGAAGGAGCAGAGAGCAGGCTCATTGGACATGAATTTGTCAGAATTCATTCTTGATTGAGTCTGTCTTTTGATTTAAAATACTATGTGGAATGGGTCTGTTTGTTGCTAGGGGTTCTTCTTAGGGTTTTTAGTTTGTTTGTTTGGGGTTTTGGGGGATTACTTGTATGGAGTTTTTTGGTTGGTTGGTTTGTTTTGGGCTTTTTTGTTTGCCCCTCCCTCTCCAGGCCCCCATCCTTTTGTCTGGAAGGAGAAAAACTGCAAGGCACTCAGCTCACACTAGGGGAAGAGTTCGTAAAGTCAAATACCTTCAGGACCATCTCAGCCATCAGGACTGTCATTTCCTATTTCGATGGACAGTGGATTTTGCTGTAGACATGTGAGCAGAGGAGTGATTGAACACTGATTGTTTCTGTATCTGAGTATTCCTAGATTCTCCGACAGTGATCACCTGCCCCGTGGTCATTGCAAACCCTAAATCAGTTAATCCTTAACTCAGGCATCTTTAGATAGGTAAATCATATTTTCCAGAGTTTTAACCCAGTTATTTAAGTGGGTCTTTGTAAAATTGGCTATTTTCAAGCTGAGATGGCCAGGCTGGTCAGGGCTTGAGGCAGCCTGGTTTAGTGGAAGGTGTCCCTGCCCATGGGAGAGGGGTAGAACAAGATGACCTCTAAGGTCCTTTCCAACACAAACTAATCTTGATTACTGAAACTCAGAAACATACAGGGAAAAAAATAGCATTAGTATAATTTATGCGTTTAAAATACTTGCAACAGACAAAAGGTTGAAAATGTCTATGTGCCACAGCAGTGGCTACTGTGCAGTGGGGCTGGGAGAGGTCTGGGTGTTTTCAGCTCTTTTGCAAACTGATGTACAAAGGAAAAAGCTATCCTCTGGCCTTGAGGCCATGGGGAACATCAACACCACTAATGTGCTGTTTCAGAGCTGCCAGGTCACTGTGCAAGGGGAATGCAGGTTAAAGAATTGAACCTCTCTCTCAAGAGACAATTCCATTTTAAGCAAAATAAGAGTTTCTGTGAATTCTTCATCAATGTCAATAAATGCTGGAATAGGGGAATACCACAGAGGTACTTTTTCAGTTCTCTTAAGGGATTTTTTCCATATCTTGATTCATGTAGAAGGAGAAATGCTAAAGAAGCCACTTCCCTGTTATGCTCAGTGGAGAATAACGTGTCAGTGAGTGTGCCTGGTAACTGAGTCATGGGGGAGCAGCACTGGAAAGTGCTCTGGCACATCTAGGGATAACTTTCAGCTCAGCAATTCCAGTATTTGACAGGTCAGTTTGAAGGGTCCTGTTCCCCTTATTTTCTGCTGCCTACCCAATTTTGCCTGTTGCCAGGGTATTGCTGGCAACAGTAGAAATCTTTGCCTTTGATGCATTCTGTGACAGCTCTGCAGAAGAGCTGTTCTGGCTGGTCCTGACAGTAACAACTTGTTTTCTGTGAGGGAAATACTGTGTTGAAGTTAATCTACTCCCTCTGAAGTCATAATGTCCTGTCTGGTCTGCACACAGCTCCAGCCTTCTCCTGGCCAGGGAATGTCTGGCTGCCAAGCTGCTGCTTTAGCCTTCCCTGGCTAAGGAGTACTTCCAGCATTCCCTGCCCAGTACCTGAGATGTGACCATTCTAAAAGGTACAGACCTCTTCACTCTCTCATATGCTGCAATGGCCAGTAGCAAAAGATTCATTCCAGTTGCCTCAACATCAATCTTGATTGAGCCCTTTCAATTCCAAAGTGGATTGGTTTTACTTTTTTTTTTTTTTTCTTCCCTCCCCATAAATGTTTCTAGTAGCAGTTTGATCCTTTTGAAGTCTTGTATTGTTAATTCAGTCCTTCTGAAGTTGGTTACAAGTAGCTAGCAATCCTGGCCAAGCCCTTTTAAATAAATGAGTTAGAAAAGCATTTAGTGTGCTCCAGTGATGTTGAATTACTGTTTAAATAGAGCAAATTAGATCCAAGACTTAATCTCTCATCAGTATCCTCCCAAGTGACAGTGTCAACTCAGGATTGCTTTAGTCATTGCAATTTCAATAACAATTGCATTTGGCAAGAAGGGCTGCCTTTCTTTGACAGAAGAGTTCAGAGTTTTCAGTTTATCAGTCGGTCCATTTGCATATTAAATTTGTGCTCTTGGTAATTCTAAGCCCCAAGGAAGGACGGTTTGGCTGCAAGATCAGCAGTCCTGATAGATGAGATGGTTTGTTGTCACAACTAAACAAATGAGCCTTTAAAGAGAAGTGTGTTGAGTTTTACTTACCTAAAGAATTAGGTGGCATAAAATAAATTATGAGGATCATTCAGAAAGGATTTTCCATAGAGTACACTTCAGATTTCTCCCAAACTTTAAATAGCCACTCTCCTACTCCTAGCCACCAGCTGTATTCCTAAAATAGAAGAGAGACAGGAGTGTTGTGCTTTTGGTTAAATTTTTATGGCATTGTGGCTTTGCTGAAGTGAAGGGGGGGGGGTGTCAAGAAAGCAGGCAGGTTGTATGCTTATCCTGATATTTTTTTAGAAATATTCTCACCCCTCACCCATATTCTTAGAAGTGTTGCAGCTCAGGGAATGTCTGGAAGACATAGGGGCAAAAAGCTATCAAGATAATTCACTCTGATGCATTCTTTACTGTGAGCATTACCTCTCTTCTGACATTTTGTGGGGAGTTTCAGGTGATGGCCAGAAATAAACTGAGTGTTTATAGGAGCAGAAATTTCTGTAAATCAAGGAGATGAGTGTCTCCCCAAGACAATGAGAAACCTCTAGGCAGATCCAGTGACAACTCCTTAGGTCCTTTCTTCCATCATTTAATGACCAGCAATCATGTAGGAGAAAAGGAAGTTCAACAGGATGGATAGAAGGTTCATCTTGAACACCTTCTGCTGCAAAACACCCCTCAAAGTCCTGCATAAAATCTGTGGTGAAAGAGCAAAAACCCCATTTGGATGTTTGTGCCCTTGTGATAAATTTGGGGTAAAAATTCGTGTATGAAATAATAATCTGATGTATAATAAGAACAATGTTAATAAAATGCAAAATCCAGTAGGAAGCAAACCGTTCCTCCCCTCAGCCTGCCGGCTTCAGTTGTGAAACAGGACAAGAATCATCAGACTAGACAAAGATTCTAGCCAGCCTCGATAAGAATCACTTCCTCGCCAATGCAAGGAGAAATTCCTTCTTGACGAGGATGCAGATTTCATCAACGCCCTGGCACAACATGCAAACTGAAATCAACATAAGACTAACCCGTGAAATTGACATAAGAAAGAACCTTCCCAGAATGGAACAACGGGACTTGACAAGATCCAGGAAGGCCATCGAAAAGAAATTCGGACTATTCAGCCCACCCTGGGCACCTGGACTGCCTAAGGGCAGAAAAATCCTTTAAAACGGTGGACTGAAAGCTGCACAGGCGTGGATTTGGGCGTCTTGTACCCTGGTGTGCAGACCCCTATCCACCCGGCGCAGCACTGATATTTTCCTATTTTGTGGCTTTCTCATTTTGCTGGTGTTCGATATTCTGTTATTAATAAATTGTCTTTTATTAATCCGATATTTGCCATTGCATTTATAACACCCTGCATGGGAAACAGAAGAGATGAAAGATATTGCCAATGTCATGGGCAGCTGCACAACAGGGAATACATGAGGCAGATTCCTGGTTGGTTCCCAGTGGCCCATGCAATGGAGGCAAATAAAATCTGTTTAGGGTTTCTGCCAGTTCTTAATTACACAACCCAGAGGGTAAATCTAGTCTCGGGAGCATGGGCAAGGTAGCCTACCCAAACACCTGAGGATGTGCCTATAGGGGGAAGACCCAGCCAGTCTCCTGGAAAGGAAAAGTCAAACAGCCCAAACCACCCATAGGAATCAAATTATACAGCAGAGGGGATGGTAGTGTGAAAAACTATGGTCCTTCTGAGCATGTCTGTCCGGCTAGCTCTGCTCTTCAGATACCATACAAACGAGTTAATCCTTTGGGTCCAGATTTCAGACAGAGATGTGACCTTGCTTGGAAGAATGGAGTGGACTCACACTTGGTGTTACTGTGGAAAGGGTTTATTCAGGGCGAAGGCCCAGGTGGTCAATGCGTAAGTGAATGCAAGAGTTTTCGATTGCCCTTATCAACATGGGCGTTACTGATGGAAATTAGGGGGAAGGGTTTAGGTACAGGGAGGCTGGACTTTGACATGTAGGGGAAAAAGGGGTGTGGATGATACCTGAGGCCTGGCAGAGCCACCTGGCTTCAGCAGAGCCATCTGCTGAAGTACCAGGGACTGTCCACAGATAACACACGAAGTTATACAATGGCCTAGGCCAGGCTATTAGGAAGACACAATGGGAAAGGCCAGGCCTATTATGTGAGTTGATTACAGTGATCAAGGGAAGCGGGGTGGGGGTGGATGAACACTTACAAAAACTTAACAAAAATTACAGACATTTTAGAAAACCCAAAATGCACACTGCAACAAAAAACGAGTTCCACTCTCTTAGAAAAAAATTTATAAGTTTAATAAAAAAATAAAAATAGACAATTAGGAGACAGAAAAGCAAAAGTTCCATCTGAGGTGCCTCACCAGAAAGCACGCCTTTACTCTTTCAAATTCTATGTTTTAAGGATGTGTTGCATATTCAATAGATCCTAATGCAAGATTCAAACATTCTCTTTGGGTTTGATCCGTTTCAGTTCCCCTCAATCATTTTATCTGGTAGATCCATCTGTGGGTGGCTCTACTCTATCTGGTGACATGGGTCTCATAAATTCTTCTCCTGAGGTTTTTGGTTATCTTCATTTGGATAAGAAACAGAAAGTCAGCAGCCTTTATGCAGGAATGCAAGGTGACCCTCCATACCTTCTGGTTTGGTCAGTTTAGATGTTACAAAGAGAAAAAAAACCTAGTCTTTTTTCTGTTAACCCAATGTTACAATCAGAAAATATACATTTATCACCTTTCTAAGCTCTATTAATAAAAGATAATACAATACAATTATCCGTATAGTATTCATTTTAATATTTGCAAAAAGCCAACTATATAATATACATTTATAACAGTAGGAAGCAGAGGCAGAGGTGGAGAGAAAATAAATGGACTGTCTCTAGCCTTTAGTTGGCTAAGGACCTCTCTCCTGCTGATAGGGAAATGTGTTGGACTTGGACCAGAATGGGTTTCCTGCTTTTTCTGCCCTTCTTCTACTCTGCTTCTTGTGCAAGTTTGTGCCAGTTTTTGTTACCTTTTTACAAAGCCCTGGCCACTGCTGGTTGTCATGTCAATCATCTGCTTCTGAATAAACACACTTTTGAAAGGAGCAAAACCCCACAGGGTGGGTTTGCTTGGACTTAGTGAGCTGTCACTGAAAGACTGAGCAGAAGCAAGAACTGGCAGGAAAGGAAAATGTCTCTCAAGTAGCAGGAAAAGGAAGTCTCTCTTTCTCTTTCTCTTTCTCTTTCTCTTTCTCTTTCTCTTTCTCTTTCTCTTTCTCTTTCTCTTTCTCTTCCTCTTCCTCTTCCTCTTCCTCTTCCTCTTCCTCTTCGTCTTTCGCGTCCAGGTTTCCTGTTTCTTCTGCTTTGTGCTCCCCTTCAGGCCTTTCTGTCTGCAGCCCACGGTGCCCAGTGGGTACATCTCTGGCTCTGAGGAGAAAGCACAGGACCCACTGTTGGAGTTTGTCTCCCATCACTCTATTGTACTTTTCCTTTGCTAAAACAGGGAGATGCTCCCTGAGTGGCCAAGCAGAGCAATCTGATACTGTGGCTACTCTGTCAGACTATATACTTTTTAAGCACTAATTATTCTCTGTCAAATTGCTTGTTTTTGTTTTCTCCTTGCAGTGGAAACAAATGTGTGGATCTCCACAAGCAATAGCGTGGCACAGCAGAGACGTGTTCTGAAAACAGCATCTGCCACAGCTTGCTGGGATCTTGCCAGCTGGATTTTCAAAGTACTAGATAAAGTTGTGCCTTTTGGTTGTCCCACACAGGTGGGATCAGTCATTTCACTCAAAGAGAGAAATATTTCACTTCAGTTTCTAACCTACATAATACAAATTTATGTAACTGAAACCAGGTGTTTGCAAAATCTGTCGGACTCAGGTTGAAGATAAAAAGCATTTCAAGTAATCTGAGATTGGAGAACTTCACAGTCACCTAACAAACAATTTGTTCACAAAAAACCTCTCTCAAGGCAGAATTCACTTACTAATTACCACAGAGCTCTAGTATAATTATGCCTCTGTGGGAACATGAGGTTATGAATTGATCTTGTGAGGCTTTTTTGCCTTGATATATCATCTAATGGGTTTGCCCTGCGAGTTGTTGCTCTCAAGGACTGATGAAAACAGTACTGTTGGGCACCGAAATTTATAAACCAATTTAAATCATGGAAGGAATAATGGTTTTTCATTGAGTTAATGGTTAATTATCTGAGATCTTTTGTTCATTATTTCCTGTAACTGAATCGGTTTGTCACTTCTGTTAATTAATTAGACAAAAGAAAAAATATCATCAAGAGCCCTATTGCTCAAATTAGTGTCAGCTGTGGGTTTAGTGCATGGTTTATTGCCCCATGAACACATGCAGGGCCAGCGTGGGCTCACAAGCTGAGCCACTGGCAGCACTGAGGAAAGAGGAAATAGGAAATAGGAAATGAGCCTTTTCAGGCTCAGATCCCTTAGCACTATGACCTTAAATACGTCACCATTGGGAAATGTCTCGGTAGTGACTACATTTGTCTTTAAAGGGACTTATTTTGGGCTTGGGTGCCAGTGGTGATGTGAGGGTTGCCAAGGTTACCCTCAGTGATGTGCATTGACATTCACATAGGAAGGAGGAAGCAACAAACTGAGTAAACAATTTTGGAAAATGGATGTTTGGATGACGATTTTCTTTCTTCCCTGACACCTGAGAACTCCATAACAGCAATTTAGGAAGCTATTTCCCCAGGACACAGTAGGTTATGTACACCCTTTTCTCCCCAACAACCTTACAGTTAGGAGGGATGTTTTATTAAGGAAAAAAACATGGTGGAGTGCAGGTGAGGCATTGCTCTATTTTAATCTAGTCTGCAGGAAACCTCTTTTTTTAAACCTTCTTTTCCTTGAGTGACAAGGATGCAGAGCAGGAGACAGAGATGTGGGAACCTGTCCCCACCCTCTCTCTTCACCCAGCCTCACATTGTTCCTCCTTTGCCTCCAAAATTCTGCTGGAAGGAGCCCCAAGGGCCAGTGGGGAAAGATGGGCTTGTCTGGGCTCCACTCCATTTCAGCTGGGCTATAAAACTGTCTGGTGGAGTTAAGTGAATTCACTATTTTCCTTTTGGAAAGGAGGGGAAGCTGAGCTGGCTCGGTGACTGTCTGTTTTGTACAGCTGTGATGGAAAGGCTCTAGAGGGATGGCAGCCCTCCTGTGCATCAGGGAAAATAGCAATGCTGCTACTCCAGATCCCTATAAACTACCTAATTCCAGCCAATTTTATAGGACAGGATGCTAAAAAAGGAGGCAGACACTTGCAGTCTCTTCTTCCATAGCCTTTAGAGTGTGTCTAGCCCTGCTCCCAAATGCTGAGATCTCTTTAATGTATGGAAATAGCAGGGACAGTCAGTGCAAGGCAGCATGGCAGAGTCTGCTGGCTTATGTATAAACAGTTTCCTGGGGTTTTGGGCGAACTTTTATTGCACCCTGATTTTCAGCTTCATTTCCCTGCCTGTCAGTTTGTGCAATGCTTACAGTAAATAACAAAGAATTTACTTATATATTTTTTTCTTTGAAAATAGGAATGCAAGGAAAAATAATAGAGCACATCCCGTTTTCTTGCATGTTTGCTTTTTAATGAATGGGAGGATAAAATAAAAGCCCAGACACCACAATTCTCAGTAAATAAGAACCACTGTGCTGTGAATAGTATAGTTGTAGTCAGACTCTGTACCACCATTTACAGAAATGATGGGAAACAGGAAAGTTTGAAATGTTAACTAAAACATGGGAATACATAGCAGTGTTTAAAAAAGATGATAAAACATGAAAGGAGAATCCCACTGAATCAAATAGCTTTTCTGAATGAGTATTCTGAAATGAATACATGACTTCTGTATTCAGAAATTTTCTTAAAATTGTCTTTAGAAGCCTTGTTCCATCTTAGAATTGGGTGCATTTTAGATCTTTGAATAAACCTCACTGCTAGGGCTCTGGATTATTCTCCTGGATTCATAATATATTAGGATATTTCACATTTAAAAAGAAACTTCAGACTAAGCCTTTTATTGACCTTGAAGTATTGCTACTGTTATCCATTGAGAAACCATGGTGTTAAAATCATGCCAGTGAAATAATACCATTCTCTCTTTTTATTTTTTTATTCTTTGACTCTGTTTGATTATTTCCTTCATATTTACTTTTCTCCCTCCTGGTCTTGGTTCCACAGCAGTTTCAGGAGTGTTTGTAGTGATTTCAGGTGCACACAAAGTATGGAAAGCACCAGCCTTGATCCTTAGCAAAGCATGTCAGACTACTGTAAGCCTGGCAGTCAAAAATGCTTTTATCCCCCAGCAACTAGTGTCCATTAGACTTGCTGAGATGGAGATATCCAGGTAGTTTAATGTCAATAGCTAGATTCATTTTTTTATAAACTTGCCCAACTGTGCTTTTCAGCAGTTTTAGCTGTCCTGTAATCAAAACTCCTTGTTTGCTTCATTCCCAGAGACAGATGAGAGAGGGGGGAAGTGTCAATAGTGTAATCCTGCCAATTGATTCTCTAACTGGAGTTGAAACTGAACTGGGATGGGTGGCCAGGCTTTTAAATGAAGGCAGGGAGAGCCTTGCTGGTCTGGTGACACACCTGAATTAGGAGTTAGGGACTGTCAATCTTTTCTCCAAACTAGGCATGGAAATGGAGAGGGATCCACAATGTGCAGGTAGCAAAGGTACTACAGGTACTACACTGAGGGAGAGAGTTTGCTTTTTCTTGCCAGTGCAGGTTGGTGAGGTGTTCTCATTCCTGGTACTTCCTGGGACAGACAGGCAGGCTCCCTTGGTGAAGGGTTTACACCTGCACTGCTCCTGGTCTCTAATGCCTGTTCAGGTCCCTTTGCAGGGCCCTCCTCCCTCCAAGAGATCAACACATGCTCCCAGCTTGGTGTCATCTGCAAATTTACTGATGGAGGACTCAATATCCTCAGTGAAGGTGTTAAAGAGGACTGGCCCCAGCACAGAGCCCTGAGGAACACCACTGGTGACTGTCCCCAGCTGGATGAAGCACCATTCCCCACCACTCTCTGGGTCTGGCCATGCAGCCAGTTCTGAACCCAGCAAAGAGTGCTCCTGTCCAAGCCGGGGCTGCAGCTTTTCCAGGAGTGTGCTGTGGGGACAGGGTCAAAGGGTTTGCTCAAGTCCACATAGACAAACAACATCCACAGCCTGTCCTGCATCCACCATACAGGTCACCTGGTCATAGGTTGGTCAAACATGACCCACCCCTCCTAAACCCGTGTTGGCTGGGCCTGACACCCTGGCCATGCTGTAGATGCTGTGTGATGGCACTCAGGATGATCTGCTCCATAACCTTGCCAGGTACCAAGGTCAGGCTGACTGGCCTGTAGTTTCCCAGATCATCCTTCCTACCCTTCTTGTGGACGGGTGCAACATTGGCCAGTTTCCAATCATCTGCAACCTCAGCAGTGAGCCAGGACTGTTGGTAAATGATGGAGAGTGGCTTTGCAAGCTCATCTGTCAGCTCCCTCATCACCCTGGGATGGATCCCATCTGGGCACATGGAATCCTGAGCATCTGAGTGGTTCAGCACTAAACTCCTGGCTGCATGTCGCTCTCTTCCTTTCCCCATAGACTGAGGTACTGGGAACGTACAGCCTTCCCAAACTGCTTACCACATATTCCCTCTTTGAATACATATTTTTTTCCCCAAAGTTCAGAGGATCAGGCTTGTGCCAACCCATTTGTCTGTTTCAGGAGTCAGACTGTCTGGGCCTGGTAACAAACCTGCCCAAAGTCAGTAGAGACATTAGACCCATTTCAAAGAAGTTAACACCCATCAAATTGTTTGTAAAGATATTAGCACACATCTTCCCTCTCAATTTGAAATATCTTGCATGTAGTTTTTGAGATAAAAGACTGAAAAACTTGACAACAGAAGTGATTGGTACAGTGGATCCAGAGTTCACATATGCTGAGAGTATCAGATTTTCATTTTATGAATAGTTCTGACAACAAAAGCAACATTTTGAATTGTAACTGAAGTATGCATGTATTTTTAGGCACACATTAGCTGTCTATAAAATGCCTTTTCTCTCTTCTCCTAGTAAGATAATGAATGCCTTAGGGCATTTCACATTTTGCTGGAAGCCAGGTTGGCACGGCAGTGGTTCAGGGACTTGCCTTGTGTTTTGCTCAGGGATATGCACAGCAGCTTTGTTCAGACTACAAATAAAAATACATTTTTCAGGTTGTTTTTGTAGCACACGACTTGTTAGCTGAGAACTGAGCTGTGATGTCTCTGTTTCCTCTGCTATCAGCACAGGGCTGTCCTGGGCTGCCAGCACTGACTGCAGGAACAGTTCAGCCCTGATGGAGAGGTTTGGTGCCTGGCATGTTAGATTATCCCTTTTTTTTCCTGCCTTAGAGATGGGGAGAGCTGTTCTAAAACTGAGAGGTGTTTTAAAGACTTTTATTCCATTTTCAATTTCATGTAAAGGGTGAGATGGAACAGATGTTATAATTCACACCATCAAAACCAGAAGTTAAACTATTTCCTAATTACAATACATTATAAGTATTTTTTGGCCTATCAGCTTTTGCCTCACAATGCTGCTAATGCTTTTAAACCAATAATCCAAAAATTCCCCACATGGGTCCTACTACAAGACATGTTTCATAGTTCTATTTCTTCAAAATATCTAGTCTGTTTGCAAGGTCATAATTTGAAACTTGTTTCCTGTTCCATTTCTCTCTCAACAATATCTGTCCTATCCCATGGCCTTTCTAAGTCAACATATTTTATCTCAAGGTTTGCATATAGGTGCATACTATGTGAGCCTTCAGTCAGACTTTAAGAATTCACTACAAATCCATTTCCTACAATGGCACAGTGCCTCTTCAGCTGGTGCAGCAGGGGCTGACTTGGAGACACCCATTCCTGGGGGTATTCCTGCCCCTTTTCCCCCTTCCTACTAGGGCATGTAAGCAGTGCCTCTGTCCTGCAGAGGCAGCCCTGGGAGTGCCTGTTTTGTTCCCTCTGGGTTGTGAGGAGAGGCAGTGCTGGCAGGGGGACAGATCTCTCTTGGGGGCTGGATTTCCTGGCTCTACACTAGAGGAACAGCAGTGAGAGAATGAGAACACCTCCCGCGGCTCCAAGAGATGCCTTTCTCTGCTCACACACGCTCCTCTCATCTTTCAAAGTCCCTGCTGGGAAGGAGTGGTCTCCTTTGAGAGAATTTTTCCTTTTAACAGGTATCACACCATCTTGGCTCTTGGCTATGATCTCTGTTACAGTGTTTATCAGGAGCAAAATCAATGCCCTGCACCTGCCATTGTCAGAAGTTTAGTTGTTTGTCTCTCCAGCTCTCAGCTTGAACTGTCAGCACTGGCAGCTACAAAGTCAGCCTCTTCTGGGTGATTAGAGGAGCTGCAATGAGATCAGAGCATCAGGAAACAGGACACTGATGTCATTTTAGAGCAGGTACTGGCAACAGAAATCCTGCCCTCCAGGGAGATGGGAATCCCAATGAAACAGAAATTCCAGAAATTCAAAAATGCCTTTTTTTTTTTTTTTTCCTTTTTTTTTTTAATTGCCTCTTATGTGTTGGACCTTTTAGCAGCAGTTACTATTTCCTGATACACTTTTGCCTCTGTCTGATAGACAACATATTAGTTTGAGTGTGCGGTAATGCAATGTAGTTTCTGGCTGAATTAAAATATGGGCATGGGAGATAAGGTGTGCCTGGTAAAGGTGATGTTGGCATGCCATAGAGAAGAGTTTCTACCAGGGAGAGATTTCACTTTTGTTCAGACATCTGCCTGTGGAAATGGGTAATATAAAAAAACTATTATTATTATTATTTTTATATGGTTAACACAATAAGAATAATAATAGTTAAGATAGTAATAGAAATAGAATAATAGAAAGCAGAATCAAAGATAAACTTCTAGGGTTAATACTTAAAAAAAACATCCTGTTTCGTATCAACAGAAAGATTTTACACAAGGCAAACTGTTCTCTGTGGAAGTGTCTGCAGTGTGCACTGGAGGGTGATTGTCTTGCACCACACATAGAGATAATTCAACCATGAGAATGCAATCATGTTTCTAATAATTAAAAGTATGTACCTGCTTTTGTGCTTGGATATCCTGTTCTGGCTTGTGATTAAACTGTTCAGTATGAGGATATGAATGTTGACTCGTACCAGCAATCATTTGTGTAAAATCTCGCCTCTGGAAGATGTACATCACATTCTTCATTACCTTGTGTAATGAGCCAGACCCATAACTTTCTGGGGGGTGTATGAAAATAACAGTGGGTTTGGAGCAGGTTATTTCTACTCTTGCTCATTTTCTGTGACTGGGTGACATCTGCAGAAGTGCTGAGACTTGAGACAGTTACCTCATAAATTTCAAGGAAGACAATTTTCTGCCTATTGTGAGATATTTATTGGTGGGAATGACTTGTGTACTTGTGTCAAATCACTATTACTATGGGAGTAACTAGATTTCTGGATGTCCCTTCCAACCCAAGTTTTCTTGTGAATTAATAAAAACCCCCCTTTATTCTGACTGAAAATCCTCCAGCATGGAAGTTAGAATTCTGTCAGATCACAGCAACAATGCCAAAACAAATTGGGCCACTCAGGACTCTGCAGCATTCCTAAATTTTATAATTTAGGAATTGTAAATGACATGCAAAAATCTGCTGAATAAGAAATTGTGTAGTGACGTGTACAAATTCTGCAGAGGGACCTGGCACAGCCCAGAAAGCTTCCGTTGGCAACTCACTGCCCATTGTGTCCAGCCATGATGTTCTGATGGTCTTTAAGTGTTTGAAAATGTATACTACCTTTAGTGGTTGAAATAAATGAAAAATTACCTAAGAAATAATGTCACAGGGAATCTTAGAATGAGTTGCAGAAGGTGGAATATGGCCCAGTGAGATGGGATTTGCTGTATATCTCAAGCTCCAGCTGACTTCACCAACACAGTCTTTGAAAGAGTTATTACATCATTTGGTACCAGAAGATGCAGAAATGGGCTTTCACCCTCTTTTACCCCCTTGTTTTTGATTTTTGTTGGCAGGGAGAGGATGGGCAGCCTCTGCCGAAGTGCTCAGCATGTGCAGCAGCAGCACTGAGCCAGGCTGAGACACAATCGTGCTCCAGAGAACTCTAAGTGAAAAGTTACATTTCAGGACATGCACCTTGCATTGTTTTCATCCATCTCTCCAAGCCTGACACAGAGCGTGGCACATCTCGGAGCCCTGCTGAAAATCAGGATGTAATTGCCAATTTAAATTGATACTCACTTGTATTATCAAGGAGATGGTGATACATACACAGATATATCAGATGGATCTCATTGCCTTGCAGACAGGCATAACTTCCTCACTTTTTTTTTTTTTTTTTTTTTTTTTTTTTTTTTTTTTTCTTTCAGCTGTTCTCAGGAAAGCACAGCTCTGAACAGGGCTCTGGTTTATGATCATCTCTCCTGAGTGCCTGCTGTTTGCAAATTGCTTCTCTCGGAGAGTTCCAAACAGAGTTTGTTTACATTAAATTCAGGGAGGAATCCTGGGGCTGTGCAGTGCCTCCCATGGAGATGTCCTGGGTGGACACAGCACATTTACATCCCAGGATAAGGTGAGGAGGGGCTGCTCCCTGGGTTTTGTCACACTGCTCTGCCACGGATCCCCCCTGCCTTTTTTGACTGGGGATCTCTCCTCCTTTTCAAAACCCGGCAGTGAGGACAGCTTGAGAACTGCCTGGAGGAGTTGAAGCTGAATTTCCTACCATACACAGTGCTGCCACACACAGGCTGTCCTCTGTACTTTGCCTAATCCTGTCCAGACTATTAAAAACTTCTGTGACTGCTGTAATCCACCCATTTCCCTGGCCTCTTCCATCTGCTCCCAAACCCCAAGATTCACTTCTGCACTGACTTGGTGTGTGTGGAGCCCCACCAGCTCACTGGCTGTTGTATTTTAGCCCAGTTTTCTGGTGCAGTCTGCTGCCTCTTTGCTTGCCATTAAATCCCATTTATTAGACCTTTTTGCTTTCAGTTTGGTGTATTTTTGTGCAGTGCAGACTGCATTATTCCGGGGGCTGGCCTGGCACTTCTCTAGTTCAAGTTCTCTAGTTCACTTCTCTGTTTCAAGGCTGGTTTATTGCTGTGCTTAAGGCTCCCTCGAGTAGGCAACCTGTCCCTGCAGCATCCTCTTACTGGGATGATAAACTTTGATAGCAGTTGATAAGGTTACAGGTGGGCATTCGTGCAAGAGCCTTCAAGAATTATCTTTTTAAAGAAACTGTAATTAACTTGGCTGATGAAACACATCTTTCCACTGGCAGCTTAAATTCCAGCTTCATGGCAAAGTCCCATCTCTTAAATCTAAGCAAGGACCATAATGGAAGCCTGTAAACTTACAGGGATTTAACCTTAACATTTCAGCTGCAGAATTTTTTGATTTGTGGGGTTTTTTTTCCAATAAAATTTTAATTCCTACGTTTCTCTACAGATAAAAAAATTACAGCAAGAAATATTTTAGAATTTAGCCCAGTCACTTTTTAGACTTGCTTTATTATGCTATTGCTTTTTTAAAATTTTGAGTTAAAAACCTGCAGAATCTTGACTGATTATGTTCTGTTTGAAAACCAGTGATATAGTAGCACCTGGAATTCTTAGATCTCCATCTGGAATTCCTAAATCCTCAGAGATGTCATATTTGATTGTTCATAGGTGCTGTTGTTGATCTTGTGCAACAGCAGGTTTTCCCATATGGTTTTAAAAAATATCAGATAAACCACAAGTGGGGAGTGTATTATCAGGGGTGAAAACTCACAGTTTTCTATGTATAAGTAGTATTAATTCTGTTATTTTTAAGCAATGGCAGTAGCTGCCGTCCTCCACAGCATGATGTTTGCTTACTAGTGAAACCAGGAATATTCAGGAAAGCACAGAAGTAATGATGGATCTAAAAATCTAAATCTTAATGTTCTGCTGTTGTTTGCTTTAGTTTGTGGAATGAAATCTTCGTGGCATGTCATGGGTTGTTGATAGACACAAGATCTCTGATGTCATTGGGGTCATACTCCTTGGTGACCCAGGCATGGGCTCCTCCTCCTTGTTCCTGTACTTTGGATGCAGACTTTTATATCCCCCTCTCCAGGCAGGGGTTGGGGGTGTGTTTTGGGTATGTGATAGTGGTGTGCACTCAAATGTAGCCTATCAACTATCACCTCACATGGCATCATTAATCCCACCTTAGGTTCCAACACAATTAATTTTTGGATTTACTGATGCCTGCACTCTGAATGAGGTGGTAAAGCAGAATGAGTGTGTCATTCCACTAGAGCACCCTGGTCAGAATTGCCTCTTTTACAGGGAAATCCAAGATAACTATCACTGTGATTAAATGCGCTCCTGCTTTCTTAATAGCTGTAAACCCGCCACTTGGCTGTTGTAATTGCTGAGCAGCATTTAAGAATGCTCTGTGTTATCACCACATATGCATCTTCAGGAGAGTTATATGAGGAAGGAAAACAAAAAGCAAGTTACTGTGTAAGCATGATAAATGCAAGTATTAAGTACGTGGTTGTCTTTCTTAAAACAGTTTCCCAGAAAAATTAAAGTAAAATCCCAGAAATATTAATGCCAAATACACAATGCTCCAAAGAAGGTCCAGCAGTAGGAAGAATTGTTTTAATATACTTACTTTTATTTTCATTTTTTTTTCCTTTCTGTTGTCACTTGCTGGTATCAAAACAGGTCACTTCTATCCGTAAACACATATTTAGTTTTTATGAGATGCAGACAAATGCATTTTTTTTCTAAAATAACCAGGATAGTTTGCCAGTATGACCTTTTATTTGTGTTCAGTTTTCCAGTACACACTTTATTGCATTGGTTGCTCTTGATTCCCAAGTGAAAACAAAGATGCTGCTGCTTGTTGACTGTGGGTTGTTGTCATATTGATGGTTACTGTATGCTGCAATCCATTTAATTGTGTAGTACAGCAAAGTGTTTATCTGTTCTTACATAGTCATTTTAGGCAGTAAATATTCCTTCTGGCCTGATAAATACTACTTCTTCTGCATGATTTGTGTTTCCTCTCAAGATCCTGTCTCTGCTTTCAGTGACTGAATAGCAAAGATTTGTTGATAATTTCTTTTGTCATTTTTACCCTGATTCTTTCAATTTTGAATCACAATAGTCTCCTTTAATATATGTGCAGATCATTTTCTCAGCAGGCTGATTCCTTTTTGCTCCTTCTCTGATGTCAAATATTATGTTTTCACATAAATAAGTCTCTTATCCCTTGATATTTTGTTAAACACTGAGGTAACCTCTAAGTTGTTTTTGTTGTTTGTTGGTTTGTTTTGACTTTGTTTTTAAAAGCTTCACATATTAAAGATCTAATTCTGCTCCCAGAATTATGCTTTCCCATATTTTTCCTTTGACTATTATGGTAGTGTAAACCCTGAGCCTTCAGCATTTGTACTGCTAAATGTGTGGTGTTTTCATGTGGGCCTAAATGCAGGTTGTACTTAAGAGGACATTATGGATATATAAGGCATAAAAGCATAAAAATAAGAAAGACAGGGAAAATTTTGTGAGAGAGCACAAAACAAAGACCTCACTCTCCTGAAATACAAGGGAAGAGGAAATCTGCCAGGAAAACCAGAGTAGATGATTTTGGAATAAAACCAAACCAAGCTAATAAAAGGCCAGACCATCCTGTCAGTGATTTCTGCTTTTTTGTTCACTGTGGAGGAGTTTGAGGACAGTTTCTGTTCCAGAACCTTTCTTTAGGATGAGGACTCCTCATGGAAATGAATGTAGAAACAAATGGTAGTTCGTCCCATAGACAGGCCATCAGTAGGAAGAGTGGCCTCTGTGGTGGGATTTGTGTTGATCAATGTATCCCAGGTGACCCAAAATGAGCAGCTTTCACTGGAAATACTGCATTTTTCAGCACAGGGAAAGTGAGGGCTGACTGAAGGGCTGCATAAAAAAAAAAAAAAAATCAAGTGATGGCATGAGTGATAAAAGTAACAGGTGAAATTCAGAAAAATGCAATATGAGGTACATGGGGGTGGGGGCAGGAAGAGTAATTCTGAGCTCCTCTTTCAGCTGAGCATTACAACTCAGGAGCAAGATTTGGGGTAAGAAAGATTAGCTGAATTCCCCATAGGCTTCAGGAGTAAAAATGGCTCTGCTTGGGTTTAGAAAGAGGAATGAAAATAAACCAGAAAACATCATTATGACATTGCATGATAGTGCTTCTACATCTTGAATATTGCATGTAGCTCTAGCCCCATCTTCATAAAGCTACAACAGAATGGGAAAAGGCTCATAAAAGTGCAGCCTGAATAATCAAATGTACTGAAGAGGCTCCATAAGGGAAACAAATGGGACTCTCCTGAACAAATGCCTGAAGATGTCTAGGAAACTGGGAGGTGAAGATATCTTCCTGGTCAGCATCCAGCAGGAACCAAATGAAACCCAGGGGCTCTGGGTCAAAACAGAAAGGTTGTTCTTCACTAAGTTGGTAGTAAAACTCTGAAATACCAAAAGATAATGTAGATTCCAGAAGTTTCCTATTGTAAAAAAACCCAATAATGAAGCTGGTTATATTTCTGGGAAAAATTCTTTCACATATTCAATAGAAATAGACTGTGTGTGTTTCAGTATGTCCCTACATCTCCCTCTAGCCCTGCTGGAGGCTGGAAAAGTGCTCCAGGAAAGGGCTAGTTGATTATCCTCAGATTACCCTGTATTCCCATGCTTCCCTAGGCAGTTGCTCTGGGATATTGCAGTGACAGGCTGTTGGGCTGGATATACATTGTTCTCCCTGATGCTATTTTGTGTCAGGGACAACTCTTTGCCCTCCTGTATTTAATGATGTGTGCTTTGAGGGGTGTGTTTGTTAAGTAGCATTTTGCCATATTATGGAAGTGCACGTGGCAGTATATATATATTAATCTATATATGGCTTGAAATATATTAATGGATTGAAATCCATGTGTCTCAAAAGACAGGAGGAGGTTCCCTGGATTCAAACTGCTAAGCCAACTCCCCCATGTGCTTTGGCTGCTGCAACTGGCCAAGCACCAAGTAAACTCTCCTGAAGGCACGGATGATTGGCAAGGTTTCCTCACAAGAAGGTTTCTATACCTGATTTCCATGAGTGTGCAGGAAAAATGGAGATGGCAAAACTGTTTTTACAAGAAGAACATGTAGTAGAGGAAAAAGCTGGCAAAACCCTTGGCCTGAAGGGTGTGTTTGTGTGAGGTTGCTCTTACACCTGAACTCTGATCTTGTGGAATCTTGACAGGTTCCAGTCTGTGTTTCACCTTTCTGAGTGCACTCGTCCTTTCTCAGCCCCTTCAGAGGAACTGCTGCAGTACAGATGAGCAGTAGATTTTGTCTGAAATACACTGGAAATTCAACTTTGAAACACCAGAGGAGATTGTGGCTTACACCTTGGTAACCAGTGGAATACCTGCCCCTGAATGAGAGCAGTAAGTGCTCTGCTGTAATTAGAGTGGTAATGAGCTCGAGCCTTTGGCCCAGTCCCACTGGCATAAGGGAAACCTGTGACTGGAGTGCCCTTTTGGATGGTTACAGGCTCTTCAGGAGGCAGAGGCAGGGCAGGAGAGATGGAGAGGTGACAATGTATGGAAAAGAAGGGTTGGAATGTCTGGAGTTCACAGTTGAGAACCTCTGATTAAGAATCAAGGGACAAATAATGTGGATATAGGACAGTCTTCTTTTTGTACTTTTTTTTTTTCTTTTGACACACTGGCAGTTTATGATTTGTAGATTATGTCCAGACCACAGCTGCTGCTGACTGCAGCACAGTTCTTTCTCAGTTGATTCAGTTTGCTGAAGTTGAAACATTATTATACAGTTCACGCTCAGTTCAGTGGCAATGAGAAAAGTTTGCACTTTTCTGGAGTATGTTGTATAACTAACATTTAGAGACCCTGATAGTGTTGATTTCACTCCTTTTGCTGGAAGACTTAGGGAAGCTCTTCATCAGCTGACCTTTTAGGAGGCTTAAGCCTGACTGAGCAAACATGATAACCTCAGCCACCTTCTGGTGCAAATAACAGTCCCTGGAGCTGCACAGATGTGCACCAGCAGATGATCTGTTTACAGCCTGGCTGTTGGTGAAGTTCACTGACACTGCAGCTCAGCTCAACCGTGAGGAAAAGTCCAGAGAGGATGTAAGTTGCAACCCTCAGTAATTTTGTTTTCACCTCTTCTATGGCTTCTTTTCATCAGCTTTCTTAAAGGTTAAAAGGAGAGTTAATTCAAATGGCAACATCTCTCTTCATAAGAGAATCTGAGGTCAGGACAGCTGCTCCTGCTCACCTATCAGCTCCAAGGCATTTCCTATTAGCAGCAGATCTTGCCCACTTGGAGGTGGGTTGTCTTCTTGGAGGACCCCACAGGACAGAAAGGAAGATGCTATTACCCATTAGATGATATTTGAGAATTCCTGGAAAGATCTGTTTGGATGCATAGATTATTACACTGCTAGTTTGAGAATAAGATTGCAGGTAGAACCACTGTTTGATTCCAGAAGGTAGTTGGATTTTGTTTTTGAAGTGTTTTGTGCCATTACCAAATATTTAGAATTATAAACATTTAGAAATATATTGGAATTTGGAATTGGAAATATTTAGAATTATAAAATGATTTGGCTTGTGAGGGACCTTTAAAGGTCATCTAATCCACCCCATCCTGCAATGAGCCAAGGACATTTTCTTTTATATTTTCATTTAAAAAATCCCAAAGCTCCTGTATGGGGTATTTTTTCATTGCAGTGACTTATAATGACTTGGAGAAAGGATCAAAGTATTGAAATCTCATGCTATGAAAAAGATTTTTCAAGTCTCTGTTATGATCCAGTTATACAAGTATTTAGAGATGCCTCTGCCCAAATTAAGGTGCAAACGAGACCATATGGCAAAGTCAATAATATTGATTTTATTTAATAGTAAATGAGAGAGAGGGGAAAGTAAGAAAAGAGCTGGTGGGGACAGAAAGATAAGTGACAGAGACAGATTGAGTAGAAAGTATCCCCAGTCTGTGGATCCCAATGGTGTCCTGTCAATCCTCTCCATCAGGTCTTCTGGGGCTGAGGGTCCCCCCAAAACACAGAGTTTAATGGATTAATACACGTTTGGGCCAGGTGGGAATGCCTGGGTACCTCCCCTGGCAGGGGGGAGTTTGGCACAGTCTCTTGCAACGGATTCTGGATATGTTCCATCATTTTGGATCCTGAGCAGTGCTTTGTTGCAATAAGTCAGCTGAGACTCCATTATTTTCATGCAGGAAAAGCCAATTTTTTATTTTCACAACTCATTTTATACAGTTTTTACAGACCTCGTGTGCAATTTTAGTTGGTTAATAGCTTTCTTGCCAATTACTCTTTTGGTTAGTAAAAGGTATTCTACTTGTCCATCAAATCTCTCTATTCTTGGATGGTTTACATATTTTCTTTACTGATTCTCATGGGACAAATCCCTTGTTACTGCATTTGTTTTTCAACCCAGGAATAGGTTTTTATGCTAATGAGTTTTCATACCGAGATTGTTTTTGCTTGGGAACTTGCAAATTACTTAGAAGTCGTCACAGGCTAACTTTGGCAATTTAGCAGGGGAGGCCTGATTTTGTGTGGCCTTTCTTTTGTAATTCTTTTACCTGCCATGACAGTGCTTTGCTGCAAGGCCTCAGCAATGAATGTGGGGGCACTTCAGGGCTCTCTGATGGTTTATGACACCCCCTCTGCTGCCCCTCATGTGAATGTCCTTGGTGCGTGGCTTCCCTGGGGTTGGGAATTGCAAGTCACAAATGTGTAAAAGACAGTAGTGTAACTAATCACTGTGTAGAAAGTTTTGTAGTTTTGGATTCTTAGAATGAAAATGCATGAAGACAAGATGGAGGAATTAGGGTGGAACCCTGAGTTCTTCTTCTTCTCCCTTGGCATTCATTTTTTGCATTGATTTGGGCACAAGGTAGTTTGATAGGTTTGGGTCAAAGTAGAAATGACCCTTCTTGTATAGGTGTTAGGCATTGGCACACAATTGTAAACAATAGCCACGTAGTTGTCTGAATAAAAGCAGAGCAACCTCCCATCATGAGGGGAGTCACATCATGTCTGAGCTGCTGTGAACATCTTGGCCGGACACAGAGAATTGTAAGATAAGAATTAATAAACAACAACTAATAAACCAAGAAAACCAGGACCTTGAGAATCCCTTCATTCTCGCGCCAAGCACAGACTCAGACCCAAAGCCTTCAAATGTCACAGAGACAGAAAAAGACCCACCAGAACCACCAGCCTTGAAATTCCGGGCAGAAAGAAAAACTAAAAACCCGAGATGCACCCCCCAAAACTCTCCTCCCATCGCGGTTGTGGGGGGAATCTGTGCAAACCTGGCCTCAGGAGATGAGCCTGTGGCCTACAGCCTTCCCCCACCCCATGGAACCCAGCCAGAGCTGGTTTTCAGGACAGCTGCTGCGTTTGGCTTTCTTGTGGATACATTATTCTCCCTCAGTCTTGTCTCCTTCTCCCTAGGCCTAGCTGACCAACAGTGTCACCTTTATCTTATCCCAGGTTCCCTTAGGTGACATAAGTCACAGTCCAAAGTTCCAGCCAGGCACATGCTGGGAGGGGTGGGCTTTGGTGGTGTCTGGGGTGACTTTATGATGCTTGTATCCCCAATAGTCTGTCCTGTTGATGCTGGATATTCAGTTCTGCACCTTTAAGACTGGTTCTGAGAGCAGAGGAGGAGAAAAAGGAGCGTGCAGTTTGTTTTCAGAACTGCACTTGTTCCCACGCATCCTTCACACAGATAGTTGTTATCTGCAGCATGGACAAACACTGGGAGAGACCTCACCTTTCCTTTTTAGTTAGTTAGTTTTGGTTTTTCAGCTAGCTGAGGCAGAGAAGTTCCCCAGACTGTGGCTTTTCTTTTTCTTGGAACTGTTCAGCCTGCTCTGGACTGAAAGCCCAGAAAACACCAGGAGCTCACTCACACCTGTGGCCAACCTGTGGACACTCCATTCCAGTGCAGGAGGGGCTGATAAGAGACTGAGTGAGCTGAGCTGCACCCCACAGCAAGGGCTGTCTGAATGTGCCATCTCTTCAGAACAGAGAGAAGCTTTGTTGTTTAATATTTTTCATTATTTATGCTTGTGACTATTTTGCTTGTTAAATAAACAGGTTTTTCCACATTTCTCCAAGGAAATCTTTTCCCAAAGCAGTAAAGGGAGGAGTCGCTTTAATCTGTTTTCTAGAGGGACCCGTTTGGAGGTTTCCTCCCAAATTTGCCCTAAACCAGGACAGGCGATCACAGCTTCTTTGTACAGCTTTGCCATAATGGGCAAAAAGCCCCTCATAACAGTGTTTAAGCCATTAACCAAAGCATTTCAGTCTCTCACAATAAGTCAAAAGCATTTTTTGAAGGCTGAGCATTTCCAAGTGCTACCTGTCATCACAGTTGGCTCCTCAGTACAGCAGTGTGAGAGGCAGAGCTACACAGACTGTCAGCAGCCCTTCAGCGTGTTAGCAGGGACTCTACTGCTCATCCTTATCCACACAGACCCAACACAGCTGCACTGCTCTCTGTGGGGTTTGGTTCTGAGGTGTGCAGAAAGCAGCTTTTGTGTCTGCAGACTCCTACACAGATGTGGTAATGAGTGCCCTTTTTTTTTTTTTTTTTCTTTCATTAAGATTTTTCTTGTTTCAAGGCTTAAAAAATCCAAACAAACCAACAAAATACCTTACCTGGAGCCCCAGGAATCTTCTGTAGAAAGCCCAAACCACAGCTTTTAAGTAGTGCTTCAGTCCCTGCCTGGGTGCAGGAGGGCCCCTGCAGCTCCACCTGTTCACCCTCTTGGTTTAAGCAGGGCTCTCTCACCTTTATTGCATGTTCAAGCACATTCAGGATCAACCTCCTCTGGCCTTCTTCTGGGCAGTCCTTTGGTTGTTGCTGTGTTTGTTTAACGTGCTATGGTCAAGGAGGGGCTTCAGCACTGCAGGAATGTCCACAGACACTGTAGCTCTGTCACAAAATGGAGAATTCTGTGAACCCACTCCCACCTGGGGATCCCTACTGCTGATACCACACCAGTGCCATGGTTTCTATTCCATCTATGCAGAATTGCTTCTGATTTAAAACATTTATCCTGTGTCCAAGAATTTAGTTCTTGGTTGCTCCCATCATGTGCATAAAGAATATCCTGATGTCAGGAAAGTATTTGAAATCTGTACAGGTGTAAAGATATCCCATGAACTTGACATGCTCAGCTTGATACACAACATGTGTGTCATTGAATTCTATCTAAAAGCTGTTGAGAAAGAACAGCCTTCTTATTCAAAGAGAAGGTCTGATGATAAGCTGCAAGTTCTGTAGATTTTGGGCAGTGCTTTCCCTCCAGAGTCATCTCCTCCTGAGCAGGATGCAGTACCTCCAATGGAGTGGTTGGTCTGGGTACTCACATCTGCCCTGCCATACTCATTCTTTCATTTAATTTATTCACATTATTTCTCTCCAGCCTGCCCCATTCTTGGCTGAACTAGCACCCTGAATGCACAAGAGACTCTTCCTTTAATGAAGACTTCCTTTTCAGTTATAAAACCAGGCTATTCAAATACATTAATTTGTGAAAAAAATTAGGGATATTGCAGTCTCAGCATGGGAAAGCCTGAGTTCTACCACCAGACCTCACAGTGGCTGGGAGAGATCTTAATTCTCTTCCTTCTTTCTCCACATTTGATAGCGTCAAAAGTTTGGCTCCTTGGGAGAAATTATCTTGATTTTTCTTTTGTCATCTTATGATTCAAAAGTGAGGTGGCACCCTGGTCTCATATCACCAGGATGGTTGTCACCTCTAAAAAGATTTTAAAAAATTAAACTGATTTATTGCACTGTGTTTCGTAGTAAGAAATGGAGCTGTTAAGCAGATTGAGAGGAAATTTTATCACCCCAAGGAATGTAATTTTCAGTGTATCTTCTCCCATTCCTTCCTTTCTGTGTTAAACCAGCTCTTTAATTACTTTTAAACCTACAGCATCATGCATCAAGTGAAGGATGTGAAGCCCTCCCAGGATGTAGCTGTGGCTAGTGTGAAGTTTCATGTTCTCATCTTTCTTTCATGTATGCAACACTTCAGCATGTTCCTACCTCAAAGAGAGGTATTTGTATGTGCAAGGTGCCTCCAGGAATGATGGTGCTCAGGACTGTAGAGAGGCCTATAAACTCTTCCTCCTTCTATTTATTGCGTGGAAAGTCACTGCTGATGACACTGAAAGGCACAATATTTGTGTCTCACACTCTGCAGCTGCAGTGGAAGCCCACACAAGTTACTGGGGGAAAGCAGAACAGTGCAGGGAGAGTGCTGTACCCTGATATCCCAGTGCTGTGTGATGCACTGGATCGCTGTGAGCAGAAAGGGGGTTGTGCTGTCATCTTACCTGGCAATGCAGCAGCAGTTTGGAGTCCTTTGGAGCCTTTAACAAAAAGATTAAATTTTATATGATAGTTGAAAGGGAAGGGGATTTTCTGACTTACAGACTGGAGTTCTCCCTTCCTTTCAAGTCAAATCTCACCTGCAGTATTGACACCTCTTTTAAAAGGTGGGAAAAGAGATGGAGAACAAGTGAAAACAAAGTTAAAAACAATCCACATTGTCACATAGGTTCTGAATGGCAGTGACTCCCCAGCTGAGAAAGATGACCTTCAACATGATTTGATTGTTCCATGTGCTGCCAGGGGCCAGGCCCTTTGATCAGAATCAGAACTCTTTGGTCTACATGCAGAGAATAAGAAAAGATTGATGTAGAAAGCTGAACCCACTAGACATGCATGGGTGTTTACTGTCTTTTGAAAGATATTTAAATCATTACTAGAATGTTCAAACCTCTCTTCTGGCTTAAGTCAAAGGTATGTATATAGCCTGTTATGCTCTTTTCAGCATAGGCAAAGCAGAGTGGAAGAATAGGGAAGTCATGTAGTGATGATTCCTTAAGATCCTGGATTATCTCCTGAAAATATGTGCTTCAGGCACTTCTGAACCAAATATTGTCTCTCTTTACTCAATGGATCTCAAGGGGTTTTCCTTCCTCTAATTTGCAGGATATATTTTGAAGCCCTGTCAGTTTTTGACAGCCACAGCATCCTGTGCTGAAGAGCTTTGCAGCTTCACTGTGCACAATGGAGAAATTTTCCTCATGTTTTAGTCCTGTGATTTAAAAATGTATTTCTATTATATAATGTCTCACTCTTTGAAAAGAGAGTGAACACTTATGTTGGTTATATTAAAATTGTTATCATATAACCTGTTGGTCAGCTTTTTCCCCAGATGGAAAAGTTTGCCTGTTCAGTTATCCTTCACACAAAATCCATTCCATGCCTTTGATCAGACTTCTTGTTTGCCCCTTGCTCTTTGCAAACTCATGGTATGTTTTTGCAGATAGGTGCTTTGGAATTGCTAGTATGGTGCAAATGCACTGCATATTGATGAGAGGAATTGTGATGTTTTTCCTCTTCTGTTCTTCCCCTTTCCTAATAACTTGGAGCATTCAATTCCCTTTTCTGACCTTTACAGAGCACCATGCTCAAGTTTTCATGGAGCAGCATGTATTCTAATGCCAGTGTCTCAGTTGGCTCAGAACCTGCCATTGCTTGATTTAAGATTGCATTTATGCATGATATATAATTTCTCTATGATGAATTTCTTCTGCTCCTTCTTCCCACACTCACTCAGTGTTGCAGAATTGTGGTGCTGGTGTTCCCAGCTGTATCCCATTGCTGACATTCCAGGGTTCTCAGCAGCCTGTGTCACTCCCTGTGCTACTCACCCTGTGTGGCACAGTGTGATGTGTGATGTGACATCCCTCCCTGTACCTGCGAGCAGTGGTGAGTCTGCTTACCCAGTGTCTATCTTGTCATCACAGTCAGTGAGTATTTGTGCTCTGGATAGCAGTCATTAGATTGCAAAATTAGAAAATTAAGATGAACAGGACATGAGCTGTCAAACCAGTGGCAGGTTCCCAAAGTGGACTGCATGCTGAAAAACTGGGCAGCAGTGAACATGTTGTGATAACAGTTGTGTTGTTGTCCTTGTGTTTGTATTTCAGTATGCAGCAAAGGCCAATTCCACTCTGAGAATTAAACTGAGATGCTCATCTATGGCATGGGGCCTGCAGGCCACTGAGTGAGAACTGCATAAAAAACTTCAACCCATGCAATAAACAGTACCTTCTCCCACCTCCAATGGCACCTGTGAACGGGGCTGGAATTCATGCTCTGTGTTCCCTGGAAGGACTCTGTATTTAAGAAGGAAATGGAGAAGGGGACCCATGACCAGGGCTCGCTTTGCAGCAGGTGTTCTGAAAGGTGACACTATATTCTCCTGATCTGTGGTGGAGGACTTAGCAGGTGTTTTCAAACTACAGAGTTTACAGCTCACTGGAACGTGGCAATTGTTCTTGTTCATGGCTCTCCATTGTAGATTAAATGAAGGCAGTGATGGAAAGGTCCCATTGCAGTTTATCACTGTGGGGACTGTGGGGCTGCCCTGGCACAAATGGGTGTTTTCAGCAGCCCTCCATGGAGCAGAGTGTGGGGATGAAGCAGGGACATGGAAATACTTTCAGGAATCACATCAATTGAGCATATGAGATTTCACTGCAAGTCCAAGAGCTGGGGAGTGGGAACAGCCCTTCTGCAAAGACAGGTTTGTCTGAGCAGGGAGCTGACACTGGAAGTTTATTTTCAGATAGACATCAGGTGGGATGGAATGGCTGGAAAGGTGTCTTGTAGAGGTTAGTTTTTAGTAAAGACTTCTTCTTCTGTGCCACATTTGAGGGAGAAAGGAAACTGTCAGAGAAAAGATATCCCTGTACAATTAATATTTAGTACAAGAAGGCACCTGCCTTCTTCTTTCATGGTAAGAATTTGCCAGAAAGAATTTCCACTCTACCATTATAAAACAGTTATGTAAAAGTTTTTATAGTCATCGACAGCTGGAATTCTGTAAGTTTTTTTGTCTAATCATGATGTGTACTAAATATTAATATTAAATATAATTAACTACTTAATATTCTACTGTACTATGTCCTATTGCCCTATACTATGATTTCTTTGCTCTGAATCACTCTCATAGTAAAATTTTGTAAGCAAGAACCTTGCCCTGTGCCTAACTTTTAATTTTATTATTTAAAGACTTCATGATTTCTGATTAGAAGTTTCGTTGAAATTCTGGATACTTGCTGGCAGAAGTTGTTTATTTTAATTGTTGTACCAATGTTAGATATCATTGCTTGAAAATATAAGAGATCAATGCTTCAAAAGAATTCCAATAAAACCAGAACTGAAAACATGGAGAAATCAGTGCTGGAGCAGTGAGAAAGATGGAATATAGCCAAATAAACTGGAAGTTTCATTATTGTTCACTTTTATTATTTTAGTACAGGTCTTAGACTTATTTGGAGCTTTCTCTTAATGCTCCACTTCTAGGAATCCTGTGGTTCCTGAGGAGTCCTGTGATTGGCAGAAAAGTAGATCTTAATTAAAAATACTTCAGGATCTCTTTGATTGAATAAAATGAAATCACAGGAAAAGATATTTCAATAGCATGCATGTAAAGATGGAGGTGCTAGAAGGCAAATAATGTATTGCTTTTCAAAATGTGACCTATATATATTTAAATATATATCAGACTTTTAAATATATTTCAGACTGGTTTTGACTGACAGTTTTTGCTTAAACTTAGAGTTTTCTTGGCAAAACACTTAATGTTTTCTTCAATGTTTTAACTTTATTGAAGTTTCACTTTAACAGAACTATAAATACCTGAATTCCCAAGAGTTTAGATTCTTTCACTGAGTTGGAGAAATTTCTGCCAGGAAGATGAATACAAGAACATTCAGGCAATATCCTATGGATGTCTGCAGGTGAAAGCATCAGCAAGTTAAGAAGGACTTCTAAGATTACTTTATAAGTCCAGAGCCCCATGACAGGACACGAGGAGCTTAGTAACCAGCATTTTGTTGGCTTTTCACAGGAAGGATATCTATCCTTCTCTTAAGGATATCTATCTATCTCTCTGAAGTTCTCTTTCATGCTTTTCCAGGCTTGGAAGCCCTGTCTACTTCTAACCTAGAAAAACAGGTCTTCCTAAAAATATAATAAACTATAAATAACTAATAAACTATATATAACTAACAGTATTTTATAGAATTATATTTTATATAATGAAATCTAATAAACTATAAATAATAACTAAATAAACTAATAAACTTCCTAAATAAACTCCTATTTCCTATGAAGAGAGGGCAGTTTAAAGAAAGAAGGAGCAAAATTAATTATTCCTTAGGGAAAGCAAAGCTCCCTCTCTCATGCAAAGAGGGACAGTAGCTTCCCCTTGAACAAAGCACACAGACCTGATTATCTGAGGGCTGAAGAGATTCATTAGGATAAAGGTGCTTATTTACAGTGATATCACTTGGTTACCTGAGCTGGGCTTCTGCCTTTGGCATGCTGAGAATGGTGCAAGACTAGGAGCTCATCTTTCTTTTCAAATTATATTGTGTTAATTAAGGGCTCCTCAGGGAAGGTGGTGAGGCCCTGGCATAGATTGCCCAGAGAAACTGTGGCTGTCCCATGTGTCCAAGTTTCCAAGGCCAAGTTGGAGAGGGCCTGGAGCAACCTGGGATAGAAAAAATTGTTTGTGCTCATGGCAGGGGGTGAGACTGGGTGGGCTTTAAGGTCCTTTCCAACCTAAACCGTTCTGGGATTCTACAATCACTCTTTTTGTTTATCTAAAGATTTTTCTGAAGCTGGAGGGAAGGTACTTGCATAGATTGGCAGAAAATATTTTGTTGTAAAATCACCCTGTGTTACCCTATGTTATCCAACTGTGTCTGCATCAGAGGAGCCTTCAGCCCTGCTAGCTCCAAATACAAACAGCAGAAAGGAGCAGCAACCTCAAAGCTGTCACAGCCTGAAGGAGCTGTCCTTTACCTCAGAGAAATGAGCTCCATTATTTTCTGCAGCAGGTGTTTTCAAAGCCAGGGCCCTTACAACGTCCATTTTATTCATTGCCTGTTGATTAGATCTAATTCAAACTCCAGTCCATGTTGCAGATAATTCACTAGTTGGCTGTGGCTTTAGTTCAAATCTTAATTTGCTTAGAAGGGCTCAATTTTAGTCAGTCTTGTTCTTTCTTTTTATTCAGTTACCTGCTAATTTTTAGTGGAATTCACAAGGAGATGCAAACCTTATTTTCTCTCAGTCATAAGAACAGGCTATGCTGGCAAGGTCATGGGGAGTCAAAGGGAGGCATCTCAGAGTTTCTGCCCCACCAGTTCTCTCTGCCACAGTTAATTTGTGGCTCAGAAAATCAGCATGTCACGTGGATGACACATATGGAGGTGGAATATTTGACTCCCAGCTTGAGATACAAACGCATCACAGCAGGTCCTGTACATACAGATACATCCTGTGTGAGAATAAGTGACAATAATCCAAGTACTAGGGAGGAAAGAAAGGCCATCTTGGGCAAATTTATTGCTTCATTCAGCAGTTTTCTCATACTTCTGAGGAGGTGGAATGAGTGAGTTTATTTCCCTGTGAGCTCTTCTCCCCATGCTGTTGCTTCCCAGTGTGCCAACTGCATCAATTCTCACTGCAGCACTGGCAAAATAACAGAGTAGTAAGCAGCAAAGCATGCTGCAGATGGGAAGATCCAAAGTTACAGATCCTATGCATGGAGCAGTTTCTCATTTCAAGCAGTGGGAAATTTTCATTGACATAAATGGGGTCACAAGTTAACACTACGAACCTGAACCTGCTTAACCCCTCAAATTTTCATCTGCTCAGAATGCTCTTATATAATTCTTTTAGATATTAATGACTGTAGTAATCTAAGGTCTCCTTGAGTGGAATATGTAGTGCATAGTAGTGGGAATGGGTGGGAAAAAGTGTCCTCCAGCAAAGCTATTTCCCACTTGAACCAATGAATTTTTACAGTTAAATTGACAAAAAGCATCCTATTTCTTTAGAGCTTTTATATGCACAGAGGTAAAAGGATCCTCATGCAGATGCTTGAGTCTGTCCAGAGAATATGTGTTGATCTTGGTGGTTTTAATTAAACCAGATGAGTTGTTTTATTTGATGATTCAAGTGCCTGCCTATTTCTCCCTGGATTTCTGTAAAGCTTGCAGTGGTGCCCTGGGTCACAGGTGGGAGGAAGGACAAAAGCATTTGCAGAATAAGCCTCTCTGTTATTTACTTATCTTGTTGGGTCAGTCGAGGGGCTACAACAAACTGATATGGGAGTCAGTGCCTGTGGAAGTGAGGGATTATGCAGGACAGGAAGGATCAGGCTGAAATTCAGAAAGGAAGTCTCTGGGGAAGAGTTGAGGGATTTTCAAATTAAAAGGTCTACTTGATTGCACCTCTGAGGAGATACGGAATAAAAAGGAGCAGGAGCAGAGGCTGGAAAAGGCAGCAGGAGGAGCACAGACATGTTCTCCATATGTGCCTTTGAGGGGCCCACAAGGGCTGGGGACACATGTGGCTGATGTTACTGCAGGTGGGGTGGAGACACCTTGGTGAGAGTGAGAAGGGGCTGAGGGGAGAACCATGCTATGGTTTAGTTTGTCACTGCTACAATGGTGTCTTATGTTGCAATGCAAGATGTAACCAGCAGTTTGTATTCTATCAGCATCTGTTAAACCCAGCTGGGGCAGTGTTCTTTATCTCTCCCAGCACCCACCCTCCCTCCAGGGGATCTCTGCTGTTCATGGGCCATCCAGGCTCACTGCAGGGCTGATACAATTCCATCATCCCATGGGGAGATGCTCCACCCAGGGGAGGAGACAAACATTCCTACCTGGATAAAATCTGAGATTCAGAACACCAGCACAGCCTGTTTGCACTGGATTGCCAGAGGAAGAGCAGACCCATCTCACCACCACTGGACCTTCAGAGGAAATTACACCCTTCTACAGGATCATCTGTGCTCCAACAGAACCACATCTGTCACTGCAGGAGGACTTGACTGGACTGCTCCCAACACCCTGACCAACAACAGGATGTCAGATTGTGTTCTGACCTTGTCAGTATTTTCTTTTTGTTTGTTTGGGTTTTTTGTACTACTACATTTTTATTTTAATTTTCCTCATAAAGAACTGTTATTCCTATTCCCATATCTTTGCCTGAGAGCCCCTTAATTTCAAAATTATAATAATTCAGAGGGAAGAGGTTTACATTCTCCATTCCAAGGAGGGCTCCTGCCTTCCTTAGCAGACACCTGTCTTTCCAAACCAGGACACATGGGAAAAGCTGTCTCAGAGCAGAGGCACTGCCTCGTGCCTGATGGATGGTGGCAAACAGCGCTGAACAGACAGTGCCCAGTGCCTCTGCCTCCAGTCAGGGCTGCTGGAAGGCAGCAGCCAGGAACAAGTGGGAAATGAGCTTGTACTCACCTATTAATCTGAAAAAAGCAGGTGATTCTGAGCTGCTGCTCAGGCAATAAATATGCAAAGGCTGCTGAAGGAGAACTGATGAAGACAGCCTGCAAGAGAAAGGGCTATTTTCACACAGTGCTGCAAATGTGGAGGGAAGTAAAGGAATTCCATGAAAACATCCCCTACTGAGCAAGCAGCGTCCTTGGAGCAAACACTCAGCATTTTGTAGCCAATATAGTGCTTAAACTTTAATGGCAGAATGATATTTCAGTGTTAAATATGACATTTTTCTTTGTCTTTGCTGGCACAGTGTCTCTGATCAATGAGAAAATGGAAGGCAGCTGAAAAGAGGAAAGGAATATCTTTGCTACTAACTGCAAATGTTTTTCCTGCTTTTTATTAGCAGTACCTCTCTACAACAAAATATGAATGTTTTTATATTTCATGGGGTTTTTTAGGATTGATGCTACATATTTTACATCCCAGATCAACTTTTCTGTGGTTAATGCTAGTCAGAAACATTACAGAGCATAAGGTCTTTTCCCTGTCATTTTATACTATCACACTGCTCAGAGAAACAGAATGTTAATGTAAGAGCTCAGGAGGGATACAATGAATATTCTTGCAGAATATTTGAGATACTATGTAGTAATTTAAGATACAGATTTTTTACAGATCTGTTTACAAAAAATAAAGACTGTGGACAAAACAAAGGGATCTTTAAAGTACTGGGGGAAATAAAATGTGCGAATACTTGAAGACTTGCAAAACATGGATTTATTGATGAGACTAGAAACATGAATCTATGAACACTAATCAATAAAATAGTTTAGCTTTTGTACTGTTGAAAAAGAAGACTGTAAAACTGAAAAGATCTGTCAAATTGTTGAAAGAGAGGTACCATGTTAATTTTCAACAGCAATTAAAAAAATAAAACCAATGCAAAAAGTGAGCCCCAAAGCAAATCAAACAACAAACACAGGAAGAAAATTAAGCCTGATAGTTACTCTTTTACTAATTTAAAAAGATTTTATGGTACAAGAACGATGTTATGAATATTTCAAAGGCAAATCCAGCATAAATTACAGCATTATTTATAAAGAATAAGTACTGGAATTAACATATATGTTCTTATTAACAGAGTTGCCAAAATGCTTTTAAAGAATGAGTCTATGAACTTCTTTTGTGCTGAATCAGAATTGATTTATTAGCTGTAGAAGAAATCTACCTTCTAAAATTTAAACAACTATAAACCTCTAGTAATAAAGCTTGCTACAAGGACATGAGCTTGATGAATTTTAAAAAATCTTTGAAATACTACATGACACCTAGATGAAATTAAATGTAATGATTGGTGTGAAGCTGTTGTTCATTCATCTGTACTTTGGATAAAGGGGCAAAGGCATTAAAAAAGGCCCAGGTGTGTCTGGGCATTTGTTGAATAACATAGAATTCCACAAGTCCCATTGTGATCAGGCTAACCTGTCTGTTTTCTTGTGCTATGGATAAATTATTCTGATTTCATAACATAGGGGAAATAATCTGAAAAAAAAAAAAAACCACAAAAAAACAAAAAAAAAAACAAAAAACAAACAAACAAACAAAAAAACCCAAAAAAACCCCCACAACCAACTAATTTTTAAGAACAAGAGCCTTAAGTATCACAAAAAGAGCTCCTTGAGTTCATTGTTTTTGCTCTTGAGTGGCATTATTTTCCTGTGAAATGTAATCATGACTTTGTTTGTAGGCTTTAATGCAATATACATTTCATTGCCATGGAACTGAAGATTTTCCTCATGTATCCCTGTACTATTTCAGCCTCAGAATTACCAGCCACGGTAATTTTAATTTAAATGGCCTTAGAAAAGTACTTTGGTCTGCTGTCAAAATACTCCTGAAATGCAGAATATTCAGTATGCCCTTATGCATTTAGACCTGAGTTTCATCAGGACTTGAGAGAAATACTGCTAGGTATGACAGAGAATTATGGAAACTGAAAAGGATTAAAGAGGTACTGTAGAGAAAAGGCTTTTAGTTGAATTCAAAATCATGCACTTATATATAACAAACACTCACTTTTAAATTCACTGCTGTGAGACCAAATTACACTGCAAAGCATTTCTAAGAGGGTTTTTTTTTTCCCATGTATTTTTTTTTCTGACTACTTATATTTCTGCAGTATGCCAGTCTCTCCTTGGTGACCTCCTGGTGAGCTATTAAAGATCTCATTTCTCTTTCTTCTTTTTCCTACCCACTGCCTGCTCCAAATTGAACTCTGTCATTAAGTGAGCATCAGTTTTCTTCATCATGATGGTCATTAATTTTTCTTGGTATCCTTTGCCCTTCATCAGCTGGAAATTGTGTCACCTCTGCCCTCTCATAAAGAAATCTAGTGTGCTGTTTCAGCTCTAAAAAGCAGAAACCCTCAAGCCATGGCTGACAGACAGATCCCTCTGTTTTTCCTGGTGAGCAGAGTTATTTCTCCAGATAGGTGTGGCCAGTGGAATACCATTGATGTTCCCCACAGGGGCAGTCTTCCTTCAGGGCTGGGACAGGTGGGATACCTTCCTGAGAGGCTTGTGAGGCTGCAGAGGAAGGGAAATCCTGCACCTGACTAAAGCCTTCCCTTGCCAGGCAGTTTTGAGTTTGCACTGACCCTGTGTCACTGCAGCCATTTGGTTCAGGAAGCATTTTGTTTCCAAGGATCTTCTGTATTTGAGTGTTCTGTGGTAGTTCTTAAACCGCAGAATAAGCAAAGAGCACCTTTTTTTTCTGCAAGTTAGTGCAATGACCTAATTTTGATGTTAATTTGGAGGTGTTTGTCAAAGTTAATCGATATGGTTTGTACTGGGTAACAGAACTGACAGTGACAACTGGTGCAGTATGGAATACCTGATTTTCTTTTAATTACATATTTATTTCCTGTGTTCCATAAAGCAGACTTTACAGGCTTGCTTCCTTGGCTTAATTCCCTGTGGATGAAGAAAAATCAATGCAAATGAAGGCCTAGTTTTGCAAATATCTGTATTTGGGTTCGGCGTAGTTACTCAAATTCCTAATAATTTAGAAGAGCAGATCTTCATCTAGAAAGAGAGAATAGAAAATTTATTTTTATCTCAGCAAAAGCACACTAGGTGTCATTATCTATGAATACCACAGCCATGATTAAGTATTAATTATACTGCTGGAGGTAACTGCAGGGGGTAAGAGGCTTGAAGTATTGGCTTTTCAGCAAAGGTAATGTTTTATATATGACATATTTATTATGAAAAGGATTCTTCTAGAACAAGCCTTTCAGGGAGAGACTGCTCCAAGACAAAATTTCTTTACTTTGGTGTTTGTAAAGGAAATCATCTTTTTTTTGTTTAGACTTTTAGTTTTCCTTTTATCTTCTGGTATGCTGTTTTAGCAAATGGCATTTTTAGGCTTCAGAAATCAGGTTGAATTAATCTTCAATTGTGACATATCACCATAGGTGAGCTCTGGTCACTGTATTGTGAAACCTCATTTTATTTTGGATAGTCACTGAGTGGGAACAGCTGCAGCATACCAGGATCTGGTAAAGCTGTAAGAACTTGAATGAAGTCGGGCAGGCTGTGATGCATCCTGAGCTTTTCTTTGCTTCTGAGCTTTTGACTGGGATCGTTCTGCTTGGTGTGTAATATCCAGAACTGTGTGGGCCTGGCTGGAAGATGGTGCTGACATTTCTTTTGAAACATGAATCATTTCTAAAATCCCAGACCTAAGGAGGTGCAATAATGCTTAAACAATACGTAGTGGTCAGATCATGGCTCACTGGCTCATATCTGCATTACAGAAGGAAATTTGAACACTTTGTGGTGCTCTGCTGTGATGCTTTGTGACTGTGTTCTCTGTGCTTTTTTTGGTAGTACTGGGATCATCCTGTAAGTGGTGGGGAAGTCAATGGTGAAATGCATGGAATGCAAAACCTGCATTCCATTTCCTGGACCCTGATTTTGAAGGACTTCCTTGTTATCCCTCAGGTCACAACCTTTATGTGACAGGCAAGTAAGTGGTGTCAGGGTGAAGAGAGGTGTGTTTAGTCCCACAGACAACATCACAGGAGATTAAACTGCTACAAATTCAGGCCAAATGTAATTTATTGCTGTGATAAATTCTCTTCTCTTCTCAAGAGAAGGTAGCAAAGGCAGAAATTTCTGAGGGTTCAGGGAGGTTTGGAGTTAAAAATCTCCCCTTTGATTTGTCGGCCTTGCCAGTGATCTGCTTTGATGGAACCAGAAGTCCTTGTATTGCAGGTGCTTGTGGGGAAGTGTTGTGAGTGGTGCTGCAGGGGCTCCCTGTGCCAGTGTGACCCACATGGGATGTCTCCCAGCTCTGGACAGCTCCTGCTGACCTGGCTGTGACCAAGGTTCTGTGTGAAATGCAGAACTGATCATGGCAACAGGTTGGAGACCACTGTGATCTGAGGAGGGGGATTAATTAATGTGCTACCTCCATGCTCCATAGAAGCTGCTGTGAGAATTATTAATTTAACTTTGAGGAATTTTCACGTGGATTATTAGCCTTTTGTGAGGTAAAAAGAAGTCACTGTTTTCCTGAAAGGACCAAACAGCATGTTTCCTGTTGGCATTTGTGGAGATTTTAATGAGCTCAAGCCATGCAGTGTTCTTCAATTAACTTTGATTATACTTCTGTATAATTTATTTTGAACAATAAATAGAAAATTAGCTTTCATTCAAGAAACAATTGGAGCTCACTGTGTCTTGACCTCCCTATACTCTAAAGTAATTTTAATGAAGACAGGATTGAATTTTATTAGGGCTGAGATGAATGCACTTAGGAAGAGAATCTATCTTTCCTACTCCAAAATGGCAGTAAGAATTATGGTGATGAAATGAGACAAAAACCAATAGAAAATAAATATTTTCATTATTATAGGATTTTATGTAGGAGTGAGCAATCAGATGTTAATAGAAATAGAAACCTTTGCAGGCATCTGTGCTATGTGATAATATTTTATCACATATCACATTTTATTTTATGCCTGATAGCTTTAGTTTCTGTGCTGCTGGGGAAGAAGAAGGACAGCTGTCATGACAAATAATATAAGAAGGGATGGTGTTTTCTCAGGATCCTGATGCTCACTGCAGCACATCTGTTTAAAGACTGCAGTCTTTGTGGGCAGATGATTTCTGTTATAAATGTGATGACTTAAAAGATAATTAGTTGATAATTAATTGTCCCCACCTTTGGGGAGAAGAGTGATTATTATAGCATTTAGTTTAGACAGCTTCCTACCATATTTTCCTTTACTAACATGTGTTCCCTCCCAGTCACTGCAAGCACAAATGTCATCTTTGGGAGAGGGACTTAGAATCCTTTTTCTTGTGTTTCAGAATGTCTTAATAGAAGGAACTGAGGAAGAGGGCAATGGTCAATGCAAGAAGAGCATTTCCCTCTTCTTGAAAAAAGTCCCTATTTTGCGTTAGCATGCATGAGGCATTTGAATGATGCCTTAAGAGCATTAACTTGAATGGGCCAGACCAAGTCAAGCTGGACTAAATGATCACTTGCAGGTTGCTTCCAATGAAAATAGCAATAGCTTTTCTTTCTTCTCAGTAGCCATATGATTATTTTGTGTTCCTATTGCAAGAAATGTTATTTATTTACTTAAATTTTATGAACCAACATACACTTCAGTAACAACTCTAAACAAAATCTGGATTTATCCAGTGGTAGGAACATCCTTTGCTCTTGTCTATGCTCTTTCTACCTGCCTCTAAGGTATAGCAGATAGTCAACTTTTTGAAACAGTTCTTTTAAGCCAGATGGGTTGTTAGATTCAGTTTCCTTTGGCTGCAGCAAATGATTCTTGCCTGCTTGGTATCTCCCTTTAATTTAGATTTCTTGCTTTTTGCAAAATGGAGTGACAGACTATAGGCCAGTGGAAGATTCTGAGCAGTTTCTGAAACTGTTGCAAGCTGTTCCCTCTCTCACTGTATCTACCAAAGAACCCAGAATGATTTGGGATGGAAGGGAATTTTAAAGTTCATCTCATTCCAGCCCTTCTGCCATGGCAAGGACACCTTCAACCAGACCAGGCTGCTCCAAGCCCCATCCAACTTGGCCTTGAATAGCCGTGACAGAGACCCTGTCAAAGGGAGACGTGTCCTAAAGAGGCAGGGAGAGGGAGAATGGCTGGGGCAGCTGACCTGAACTGGCTGGAGGGACATTCTGTACCGCAGAAAATCCTGCCCAATATAGAAAATGTGGGGAGCTGGCCAAGGGAGGCCAGTGACAGGGTGACAGAACCAGCCAGGATGCCCTGAAGAGAGAGTTGGTCCCTTTAGAGATGAGAAATTGCCCTGTGGCAAATGAGAAATCTCTATTGTGAAGGTTCTTGCTTCCTTTCCTTCTTTCCAAGTTTCGAGAATTCCAACACCCTATGGCAGCACCTGGGCCATTTCAACATCCCCATCAGAACCATCCCACAGTGTTCCACCTCACCCACTCCCTGCCAGGGAAAGGCTTCCCTGCTTGGGGAAGGTCCCACTTGCCCTATCCTCTGGCAGCCAAACCAGGTGGGAAGCTCAGCACGTGCCCAGTGCTGCACTCCCTGCTCCTGGTGACTCTGTGGTGCCTGTCCTGCTGCTCGGTGCTCTGAGGACTCTGGCCAATGTTGTTTCCCCCCCAGGTGCCTGGAGGGATGTCCCCATAGCCATCCTCTTGGCCACCATCCCCAGCCCAGCCTGGCCCTGCATGGGGTGGGCAGAGGCTGCCCTTAGGCATCACCCCCCTCCCACTGTGAACATGACCCCAGCAGAGAGAGGAGCTGCAAAACAAGTCTTTAATGACTGAATAGGAATGAGGAGTGTTGGAGAGGGCTGTGCCCAGGCATCTGGATGCAGGCCACTGGCTCAGGGTGCCTTCTGGCCTGGGTGCTGCCATCACCGTCGTCGTCTCTTCCTTGCTGGCTGGGCTGGGGGCCTGTGGGGGGGTCTCTTAGCCCGTGGGGGTGCTGGCTGGCGCAGAGCTCTTGGCCTGGTTGCTGCCAGCTCCTGTGTTTTGGGGTGCACATGGATAGTGATGATGCCTGGTGCCTGCCTCTGCACTGCCTCCTCTTCCATCTGGGCCATGCAGGGTGGGTGAGGCTGGGGGGCAGGGGGTAGGCTGGCAGAGGGAGTCAGGTTGGGGATGGCAGGAATGGCATCCTGGCTGTTCCTCTGCTGTGCCTCCACCACCGGATTGTTGGGATGGTCGTCTTCCAGCAGGCATTCACAGAATTCAAGGAACTCATCAAAGTCCTCAGCCATCAAGCTGGGGACGTTGGCGTCCAAGATCGTGTCCTCATTGTCCCCTTGCTGTGCCAACTCCTCCACTTGCTTGTCAAGGCAGCCACTGTCCTCCAGGTACTCAGAGAGTTCTTCCAGGAGGGCATCCAAGGTGGAGCTGTTGGGGCTGTCGAGGGCGGTCTCCTCACTCAGTGTGGTGTCAGGCCAGCCAAACAGATGTGTGTCAATGCTGTCCCCTGCCTGCTCAGGGATGGCCTCTGCCGTGGCAGCTAGTCCCTCCTCAGGCAGATCCGTGGTCACCAGTTCTGAAAATGGAACCCCAAGAGATTGAAGCTTCCTTCAGCTTGTCTGCCGGTGCGTGGGCTTTGCCACCCCCCAGAGCTTACCTTCGGGCTCCATCGTGGTTGTGCCAGGTGGTAGAGCCAGGGCAGGCTGGTGGATGTGGAACACACTAGAGCCTATGGGGTAAAGGGCCTCTTCCTGGACCACAGCTCTTGGCTGGTGGGGCAGCAGTGTCCCCATCACCACCTGCTGGACCCAGTCATAGGCAGGGGGACAGAGAGCAGCCCCAAGGGGCAGCTGCACCAGCTGGGGAAGCTGCACCAGCTGGGGAAGATGCACCACCTGCCCCAGGGTCCCTGGGACCCCCTGCCTGGTGGAGACTGGGACCAGCTGGTGGGAGCCAGTGTGGAGCTGGACAGGCCCAGAGGACAGTGGCAGCCTGGGGGCAGAAGGCAGCTCCCAGGCAGCTCCCAGGGCAGGGAAGCTCAAGCCAGGCACCTTCACCACTGTCACCTGGAGAGGGAACCTCTCTGTTGGGGGAAGCAGAGAGGGGTGAGTGGGTGAGATACCAGCAGGCAGAGCTAGCTGGGGCTACCTGGAGAGCAGGAGCCCCAGGAGGAGGAGCAGGACCCTGCTGCTGTACCTGCCATGGTGCTTGGGCAGCCTGGGGGTCGCCTGGGACAAACACCACCTGGGGCGTTCTGTCGCCACGGAGACTGTTTGGGCAGAGTTCTGGGGGTTCCATGGCCATAGTTGTTCCCACCAATACCTGCTCCAGCCAGTGGAGTGATGGAATGAGACCTGCTCCCTCATTTCTGACCCCAGCCTCCACCCTGACAGCAGCAGGAGGAGATGTGGGTGTGCCCTGGGATGGCCAGGAGCCCCTGTTCCCTGCCAGGCCTGTCCCCAAGGCCAGCACCAAAGCTGCCAGCATCTCCACAACATCCTCCTGGGAATGCCCTGTTGTTCCCAAAGGGATCCATTCCCCATGGGGCAGCCCAGGCTCGCCCTGGCCCCCTCTGGGCCTGGCACAGGGAGAGCTGCCCCTTCCCCACTCACCTGCTGGGGATCCATCAGCCGTTCTGGCGGTTGGCAGGTTCCAGTTCCACATCCAGGGCAGTTGGAGAGCCCTGCCCTGGCCCAGCCCTGCAGCCTGGCACCCCAAACCCCCATGGGGCACATGGGGCACCATCCTGCTCCTACAGAATGTGGGAATGCCAGAATGGCTCCAGGCCCAGATCCATTGAGGGCAGTCAGGAGCCTCCAGGTTAAGTCATCCTTCCTCTCCTGGGGTTCACATGCCACTGTGCTGCGTTGGGTTTGTTCTTAAAATGATCCCAAAGAGGATTTTACTGCAGGAACAGCTATCAGTATGGAATTGGTGGAGGGTAGGGAGAGGAATGTGGCCCAGGTCCAAACTCATTTCCATCCAGTTTTCAGAGCTGCTGAACACAAGTCAGCCTGAAGTAAAACTCAGGCTTTGGTGGTCAATTGCTCTGAGGACAACCACAAAACTGGTAACAGGTCTCATTACGTCCTAGGCTGCTGCTGTCAGAAATAAGGTTTAAAGTAGTGTGGAAAGGCATTTCAACATCTTTCTGCACACATTTGATCAAAATGCTGTGGTATGTTATGATAAAGTACTGTTTTATTTGTATCTTAACTTCATACCTCTAATGGATTAATTTTTAAATGAATTTCAAGGTTTAAATCACTCAAAGTGTCATTCTTCACAGACAGAATATAGTAGGTTTTTGGTCTAATCTGCCATTTTGAAAAAATGGAGAATGAGCTGTAAAATACCTTGGGAGGTATGGATCATTTTGGTTTTTTCTGGTCTGGATGGCATTGGATAAATCCTGCAGAGGTTTGATGCAGAAACCCAACTTCAGGTTCCTGCTGTAAATCTGAATTTGCAAGATGGTTTGATGTCTTATTTCATGACAGTAAAGAAGTTTTGTCTCTTTGGTTTGTGTTCTAGTGGGCTTTTAAAGTTTATTCTTATTTTAATTATTTATTACTCTTAAATCTTGTACCTTTTTCAAGCGGCTAAAGTAGACTAGTCTAGGTCAGATGCACAGTGCCAGCTGCTGCAGACTCTGGACAGCACCAGAACAAAATTCTTTGAAAATTGTGCTGACCACATCTTCTTAATAACTTAATGACTAATAAGTGTCAAAACTTAGCTACAGAACACTTTCCAAATATACAGAAAAATGCAGAGAACATTTTGGAGTAGGTTTTTTGCAGCCGTGGGTCTGCGGGTTTCTTAAATTTTATTTTATTGGCTTTTGATTTTGTGGTTTTTTTCTTAGAGCCAAAGCTCTGTAAAAAAGGGTCTGCAGCAGAAGCCTTATGAGCAACAGCTGGGGAAGCTCAGCCTGGAGAAAAGGAGGCTCAGGGGGAACCTTGTGGCTCTGCACAAGTCCCTGACAGGAGGGGACAGCCAGGGGGGGTCGGGCTCTGCTGCCAGGGAACAGGGACAGGACAAGGGGAAAGGGCCTCAAGATGTGCCAGGGGAGGCTCAGGTTAAATATTAGGGATCTTTTTGTCTTGTGATGAGGGTTGCGAAGTATTTTCATGGACTACCCAGGACAGTGGTGGAGTCACCATGGCTGAAAGTGTGCCAAAAAATGTGTGGATGTGACATTTAGGGACATGGTTAGATGGTGAACACGGTTGTGCTGGTTGATAGTTGGACTTGATGATCTGAAAGATCTTTTTCCAGCCTTAAGAATTCTGTGATGATTCTAAAAAGATATCCAGTGCTACCACAATGCCAAAGCAATGTTTGGATGGTGTAGAGTTATTCCTGGAAACACTTCCTTTGATTTGCCGAGGTGAGGAGTGGGAAGTACTCAAACATCTTTGAAACCCAAATCTGGCACTTTGCATATCAGTAGATGTTACTCTGATTTTCCAGTATCTCACAATAAATTCACTGGATTTTCTAACTGACAATACTATAGAAGTCCATCATGAAGACATGACCTTGTAAGAATCCTCATCTATTGTTTCACTGAGTTGCACATTAAAATTCATAACTGTCAAAAACATAACTGTGAACCACAGAACTTGCTCTGACATCAGGTAGTGAGCCAAAATACATCCAAATGCCATATACTTTTTCTGGGAATGAAAAGAAAGGCTGCCTGCTGCATTTTGCAAAGATCATCTTTGATGATGATGAACTCACAGTGATATTGTGTATGTGTATGAAATATTGGACTTTAGGATGTTGTTTCCTTGTGCTGAAGAAAACAAAATTGGCATAAAAACTCTATTTGAAGACCTGCAAGCTTTGGAGAAAAAGTAATGTTAAATTGTAAAGTAAGTTGATAAATGATGAATTTTTTTTTAACATCAGACCCTACAACTCTATATTTAGATTGAGTTTATAGGATTTAGGAATGTGAGTATGGTATAATTTTGCTTTCCAACCTGGACCTCTGCCTTCTCTTTCAATTCCAATGTTGGGATTGGTTAGGTGCCTCTAAAATTGCACAGCATCCTGTTTAAAAGACTGAGCTTCTGGGCCAACTTCAGGAAAAGATTTGGCTGTGAAGCTGCAAAATAGATTGAATAAACGAAAGTATCTCCAAAAGAACAAAATGACTACTCGGTCAAACAGACATGCAGCAGGAAGTAGTGTTTACCAGCACATCAAGTTTGGCAAATTAAATATTTTATTCTTTTTCCTTCTTGCCTCTAAGGAGGCTTTATTCTTCCCCTTTGTTTCCCTTCTCTGGGTCTTCTAGTCCTAAAACTTAATTTTTCATGTCAGTGTTAAAGGCTCTTTGTAACAGCTCTGATTGCAGGCTGTGTGCCAGATCATCTCTGTAACATTAGGGCAAACAATTCTAAATAGTGTAGAACACTGGTGTGTAACACCTTGTCTTACATGAGTGGCTTTCTCTGTGTTGTGGGGATTTAAAGTTTTGTAGACTTGGAACAGTTAGTAGGGCAAGGCCCTAAGTAAAAAAGACTCACAAATAAAAAAAGGGATAAAGGGAGTAAGTTATTTGGCAGAGATAATATTGTGCATTGTTTGCAGATGGCTTCTTACAAGGAAGAAAGTGAATACCTTAAAGTTACAACCTCCAGGCTTGCCTGTTTCTTCTGGAAAGAAAAATACTGATGTAGTTCACTCAGCTGCAGATAGCTTTTTATTTGGTTAATAAACTGAAGTGTATCCAAAACTCTGGTTCAAAGAATAAGCAAGCAAACCACCACCCCTCCCCAAAACCCAAACAAATGAAGAGATTCACGAACAGTTACCAGGATACCATTTATAATTTTTTTTTCTAGCGTGCTTTCTGCAAATATTTTGATTATTACAGTGCCTGGATACTAGTTTTCTAAATGTAAATTTTATGCCTTAATTAGGCACCATTAAGCATTTCTCCCCAAACACAGAGATTAAGCATTTCAATATGCTTTTCTAATTGCATTAAAAAGAAAAAGATCAAGCTGTAAAACTGCCTGGAGTCAGTTCTGTGTGTACCCACACACATAGCTCTCATTAATGTCAGAGTTAAGTGTAGAGGAAAAAGAGAATTAGACCTGAGATACACCTTATTAAAATGTGTGTAGGTGTTTAAACTTAAATCTGTACTGGTTAGTGGAGAAATGCCTGAAGAATAGGGTCTGGTGTGGATCCAAGACACAATAATAATTTTATCAAACTTGCCATGTGTGGGATTCATCCTATTTCCCTTCAGGCATGTCCATGGGAGGCTGAACAAGTGGCTTTCATTCTTCATTCTCCCTTGGGGATGTGCCTGCCCAGGAGCTGGAGCAGCAGGGCACTGGCAGAGGTGGTGTCATCTTGGCAGCTTTGAACTCACTTCCCAATCATGGGCATTGCCCAAACTGAGACCAGGTTTGCCTGGATACTGTTCAATGTCTCCCTGTTAAATTTGTGCTGAGGTGAAGTGCTGGCTGTGCATGGCAGTAGGGGAAAGAAAGCACTTACATTCAGAAATTGCAACAGAGGCCCTCAGAGACACAGGTGTGCTCCATTTCCCACTTCAGTGAGATTTGTGAACCCAAAATCATTGCTGGGCCTGGGCTGGTGGTATAATCTGGTGAATGCAGTGGGCCAGAGATCATGTGCCTTCTGTAATATCTCTCCCAGTGGGGCTTTTGAATCCTCACTAGATTCTTTAAAAACAAGTAATAAAGCTTTTTAGACAGGATTAGGTTTGCAAATTCAAAATCAGGGGTTCTGTCTCTCAGAGTAAGGCTTGCTGCAGATATTCAGCTGGGTGAGCCAACTAAAGGCAGGGAAGGAGCTTATAGCAGGACTGAGATCTGCACCAAGAATTTTGGTTGGAAAAAAATAATGACACCTTTCCAAAGAAGTTAGAATTTGTCACACAGGAAAATAACTAGTTCAGAAAGGAGCTAAAGAAAATCAGATTTTTGCAAGGAATCCAGGTTTTCTCCTTTCCACAAGGAGCCCAGAATGCTGTCTGTCTTCCTCATGCTGGTTGGCATTAGTGAAGTAGAAGCTCACAGATGACACCCAAAGCTCTTCAGCAAACATGGAGTACTTATTCCAGCATTTTGACAAAGTTTTGCAGAGTGCAAAGGGTGAGCAAAATGCCTGATACAGCTTGACATTAGAACTTGCAAAAAGTACAGGCAAAGAGAGTTATGCTGGCATCAGGAACAGGCTGGGAGGAACAGGCCATTAGCTGGATGTTTTGGGATATTTTTTGTTGCTATTTATTATTTATCTTAGCCACTGCTGCCATTTACAAGGCTTCTGCAGCACTGGTAGTGTCTGCACAGAAGAGTGTGGTTGGAAGAGAAATAAGTGGAGCCTGCAGCTGCTGAGCTCAGCTTTGAGGCAGGACAGAGGGCAATGGCTAAAAATGTGAGTTCCTTGAGAAAGGCTTCTTAACTGAAGACTAAGACATTCAGACAGATGTATTAAGTTTGACTGTCTCATGAACTAAGTAGAAGAAGCAGCCTAATGGATTTATTGCCTTGTGTTAGTGGAATGGAAAAGGAGCTTTTGGCTTTCATATAGAGAGAGGGGGAAAAAAGAGAAAAAACACCACTTCTTCCTGCCTACCAGGGAAGAAATCTAGAAGAACATTGAGGACAACAATTTTTGGTTCAAGAAATCGGGCAGATGCTCTTAGAAAAGTGAAACAAGCCTTTATTTTTGTTCAGTTTCTGGCCACAAGCTTGTGCCTGGTAGCCAAGCTGGAGATTTAGTAGTGTCTGGTAGGCTTTGTCAGCACTTGAGTGTGTCTCCAAATCACACCAACCATCTTACAGGGGAAATCCAGCAATGCTAGTATCTGAGGAGGCTGAACACAGAGTTGGGGACAAGAGCAGAACAAAGAAATTGATGGATGACTCCAGTTTGTCCAAGGAAGAATTACTGTTATGGAGCAAGAGAGTGAGTGAAACAAAAGCTGGAAAACTAATGAGAGTGATATAAGACACTGCAGGTAGTTTCAGGTTAATAAGCTTATTCAGTAGTCAAGAAGGTGACCAAAAGTTCTTCACTTGGTAAATGGAGTAGCCTTTGTCTAGTGCAGGTTTGAGTCCTGCTCTGTGAACATGTCTGGAAATGTGAAATACCATGACAGAGTTTTCTAGGAAACCAGGAATCTTCATTCAAGAAACATCAGTCCTGAAGGCAAAAGAATGAAAACCTGCCCGAAGCACAGTTTGGCAGGTGCTGGGATAGATCCAGGCAAAGTGTTACCTACACTTCCTATACCACTGAGTATCCAGTCCCTGCCTGTGCCAGCAGCAAGCTTGGCAGGAACCTTTGTTCTAACCTGTCTCTGCATCCACCCCAGCAGAATATCAGGATAGCCTGGAATGGTGTAATTACCAGTAACACTTGAGTCTTGGTGCAGAATATTGCAGAGGAGCAGAGGTTTAATCCAGCTTTGCCAGCTGGTGCAGCTGATGTGTGGGACCCTCGTGGTTTGCACACCATATCATGAGTTAGGAGTGATGGCTGTGGCTCATTCCAAAGAAGCTGAGAGGAACAGTACCTGGAAATACATCTCCTTTGGAATGGTGCCAGAATGATGTCTCATCCTAATTGTGCAAACACTGACACCTTGCCATGAGTGTTTAAAATTGTCAGTGGCAGGTCTGTGGTGTGGGAGCTGAGGAGGGCTGTGCTGCTCTGCCCAGTGCTTGGGCCAGGCTGGAGAAACGAGCTGGTGCTGATAATTAGTTCCAGTGAAAAGAGTTCTGAATTCTCCATTAGATTATGAAATGCAGGGGCTGAAAACCTGCACAAGGCATGTTTTAATTTTTTTTTTTAATGTTTAATCAAACAAAGCTGTGCCCTAAAAAATGGAAATGTAATTATTAGTCTTTTTTGGTGCTGGAAAACCATGTCAGAGCAATTTTTAATAGACAGGGTTATTTTAGGCAGTTATAGGCAGGATCTTTTGTTAAAGAAAATGTTAAAAAAGAGCAAATAATGTCATGTAAGGACTGTGACCTCCTCCCCTCCATTCTTCTGCTTGTTTGGAGCTGTGCCTTAATCAGACTGAAGAGACAGAATAAAAGAAGATTAAAATACACTGTCATAGAACGATGCAAATGTCACACTTTTATTAAGTGTAGCTAGCACAAAATCTGGATATTTCCAGTTTCATATTAAAAAATATTTTGAAATCTTAGGTGGATAAAAATAACATCTAACTTTTTGTGTTGAACCTTGCTGAAGTACCATAAAATGCTGCTGCCCTCTTCACGCTTTGCTTTTCCCATCACCATGCAAATGATGGAATTAGCAACCTGTTAACTTGCTGCCTTTCAAATGTATTTAATTATTCCATTCTGGTACGCTGGTGTTTCATGCTGATGTTTTAAATAGTAGTGGACACATTTTGTGTTGTTTCCCTGTAGGTCATTAACATTTAATCTAACTGCAAGTACATACAGAACTAACATTTATTTGCCATGGTCAATTTAAACTGTCCGTAGCCCCATTGTTTCTTTTATTAACAAGGAACTAAAATAATCTTAAAAAACCCACATAAACCAGTAGAGCTTACTGTTAGCAAAGTCTCCCATGAGCTTCGACTAGGATATTATTATTTATAAAGCAAAGCAACCCATCAAATCATATTTTTTTGCTTCAGTTTAAAGTGCAGTTAAGTAATGCAGTAAATATTAAATCCATTGATGTGTGCTTTACATTTTATCATATTCAAAGTGATCCATGCACAATTAGGTTTCTTTGAATTAAAGTCTAAGAATTATAGTGTTCATTTAAATTCAATGCTGTCTATTAGGGAAAAAAAATCAGAGACAACCTAATGTTTTCTCATTCTTCCTATGTAGTTAATTTAATGCCTAATAAATACATATGTTTTTCTAATTTTTACAAATAGCAATTTATGACTTAGGCCCTATGTTTGCTCACTGAGCTGAAGCAAGCCTGGAAATGGATCCTTGGAAGTAGAAGATGAGGCTTTCTATGATTTTTAAATGCTTTAAAACACCACTTTATTTGTTTATTTTCTAAACAATCTGCTGAGTCAGCTGTCTGTAAATTAACTTAGTAAAACAAGTGACTGTGGTTTGCTGGAGGCTGTTTGGGAACATGGTGCTTGGGAGCACCTGTTAATTATGGTGGAAGAGAATAAGATTTACCCCTAATAAAAACCAGAATCATTGCCCAGTTCTGTTTGTATCTTTACCACAGATTAATTTGTTCTTTTTCTTCCAAACACAAAAGAACCATGTTTTCCTTCTAAAACAAACTGACAAAAAAGCTTTCCAGAAATAGAAAGGTCATTTAAAGCAGTTCATTTAAACTTACACAGCAAAAGAGAGATGAATCCATCTAATCTTTTGGCAATTAAAAATGAATGTTACATTAATTAGAAAAAATTCTCAAATAAATTATTCTGAAATTAAAATAATTATCTGTACTAAAATATTCCTTTAAAATGTATGTATTTTTGATTACTTAATCTTAATGTATTTTTAATGGATTGCATTCTAAAAAAATAAAAAAAAAAACCCCAAGTACATAATTTCTGGAAGAATTGAAACGTTGCCCTTTATTCCCATTTCTCTGCTACAGAATATCTGAGGATTTGTGAGGTGCATTGTAAATTATTTGCCCTGGTTTCAGGCCTTGCATTTTGGTCGTTTCTCCATCCCTGGATTCTGATCCATTCTGAAGGTTGTATCCAACAGAAAGTGGCAGCTGTTAGGTAAATTCCCAAATTCTAGCAGTATGGTCCTTCTGAGCTTGTCTGTCCGGCTAGCTCTGCTCTTCAGATACCATACAAATGAGTTAATCCTGTTATAAATGCAATGGCAAATATCGGATTAATAAAAGACAATTTATTAATAACAGAATATCGAACACCAGAAAGATGAGAAAACCACAAAAATAGGAAAATGTCAGCGACGCACTGGGTGGATAGGGGTCCGCACACCAGGGTACAAGACGCCCAAATCCACGCCTGTGCAGCTTTCAGTCCACCGTTTTATAGGATTTTTCTGCCCTTAGGCAGTCCAGGTGTCCAGGATGGGCTGAATAGTCCGAATTTCTTTTCGATGGCCTTCCTGGATCTTGTCAAGTCCCGTTGTTTCATTCCAGGAAAGCTCTTTTCTTATGTCAGTTTCACGGGTCAGTCTTATGCTGATTTCAATTTGCTTGTTGCGCCAGAGAGTTGATGAGATCGCCAGAGAGTTGATGAGATTGGCATCGTCGTCAAGAAGGAATTTCTCCTTGCCTTGGCGAGGAAGCGATTCTTATCAAGGTTGGCCAGTGTCTTAGTCTAGTCTGATGATTCTCGTCCTGTCTTTGCAACTGAGATTGGCAGGCTGAGGGGGAAACGATTAGCCCTACACTGGATTTTACGTTTTATTAACATTGTTCTTATTACACATCGGATTATTATTTCATACACGAATTTTTACCCTAAATTTATCACAATCCTTTGGATCCAGATTTCAGACAGAGACATGACCTTGCTTGGAAGAATGGAGTGGACTCACACTTGGTGTTGCTTGGGAAGGTGTTTATTCAGGGCGAAGGCCCAGGTGGTCAAAGTGTGAGTGGTTGCAAAAGCTCTGGCTTGCCCTTATCAACATGGGCGTTACTGATGGAAATGAAGGGGAGGGGTTTAGGTACAGGGGGGCTGGACTTTGACATGTAGGGGAAAAAGGGGTATGGATGATACCCGAGGCCTGGCAGAGCCACCTGGCTTGGAGAGCCATCAAGTACCAGGGAGTGTCCACAGATAACACACAAAGTTATACAATGGCCTAGGCCAAACTATCAGAGACATACAATAGGGATGACTTGCCCTATTATGTGACTTGATTGCAGCCATTAAGGGAAACGGGGTGGGGGTGGATGAACACTTACAGAAACTTAATACCAAAAATTACACTGCAACATAGCAGGATGTGTGATACTAAGAAATCTGGGAAAAGGAGGTAAATTCCCTACATCTAATACTGTCAGGATTTTGGTATCTGCTAAGTTCAACTTGATGTGAAAATAACACATTAGTTTGACTAAATCTCTTGACTAAGTCCTTTATTAAGACAATACATGATAAAAATAGCACAAGTGCATCGTAATTGGGAATTTCTGCACACATTTCAGGAAAGGAGAAACACAGCCGTTTAAAAGACTGTGACCTTTAAGAAGTACAAAATACTGCTTGTGGCAGCACTACTGTTCTTCTGAATCTTATATTCAGCCATTTTTTTGGTTAATTTATGGATGAGGTCCCCTCATCAGTGTCCCTGGGTGCCCAGAGCAGGGCTTAGGGCCAGCTGAAGAGAAAAGGTTGTGCCCATGTGCTGCTTGCCCACTACTCTCATGATTTATAACTGTGGATGGATCTCTCCAGTGTCCAATTCCTTGCAAGCCCAGTTGTATTTCTACCTTGCCCCTCCCCATGCTGTGACAAAGATTTTGTGATTTTAATTGTGGGGTATGAAAAAGTAGTTAATTTTGGCTTTGCTGCTGGGTGTCTTATAGCTCTCATATCTTGAGAAATAGCAAATAATGATTTCCTGTTCCTCTTTTGCCAACTACCATAATTTTATTGGTCTTTATGGTATTCTTCATTGTCTTCCTTCATGCTACAGGGTCAACATTTATGTAGTTGCTCTCAGACCTGCAGCTGACCCATTCCTGTCCATGTCTCTACCTTATTTCACCCTTTCTCAGTCTCTTCTAAACATGACAGCGATGCCAACCTCATACTTCTCCCTGCAGTGCCAAAAAGGATGGGTTTTTCCAAGGTCTCCTCACTGGAATGGGGTCAGTTTTGCTCAGACATACAGCAGGCTTGCTGCAAAAGGAGCTTTCCAATTTACCAAATAACTTGTGGGTGTAGACCAATGTTACTGAATGGCTCCAGCTGGCAGAAAATAGTCTCTCCTGGATTAAACTATCCAGTTATAAGTGTTTTTTTTTTCTCTTTTGTGTGCCAAATGGGTTGAGAGGAGGGACTACTAGACTCAGAGAGAGATACCTAATGCTGAGGAAAAATAGGTTTTTGTGAATTATTTTGGGGGAGGGCCTTTCATTTGCTAATGTTGAGGGCCAGAATTGCAAATTGATCCATTAAATAAAAGTTAGACCCCATTTTCTGTTTTGAGAAAAATGTCTGAACCAGTAGCATGTTTTCTCTGATCCTTGAGAGCAGGAAGCAGAGGGAGTTGTCTCCCAATCCTCAGTGATATTTGATATAAATTTTTCCTAGGACAGTTTATTGAAGTTGATCTAGTCCATTAAGGTTTCATTCCATTCTCATCCAATTTTTTAAAACTCAATTCCTATAGTAACCTTTGCAATTCAAGGATCAGAATTTTCAGGAGGTAATCCTGAATCTGATAATCTCATGTTGAGGCACATGGTGCACTAAAGGCTTGTAGGAAAGTGGCGTGGAACAATTACATTTACTCTCTGGGATTATGTGCAATATGCTCTTACACAGTTGGGCTTTAAAATGGGAAGCCTTTAATGTTGAATGGCCCTTGTAAGAACAGTTTACAGGTCTGAAATTAGATTTTCTGGAAAATTGTGGGGAGTCATCTGGGCAGTGGAGCAGGGAGTGCTGCAGGGTTGATGGATGGTGTGGACATCTTGCCCTTGGTAGGCCAGAAACCTTGGGAACAGCAAACAGAAATGTAAGGGAGAAAGCAAAAATAAATGTGGTAGTTTGTTTTAGGGGAGTCATGTAAGACTGCACCTGAAAGATTTTGGTAAAGCAATATTGCTAAGAAACATTAATAATGTGATTATTGCTTGGCAGCAGAAAGTTTTACCTAAAGCTGTGAGAGTTCATAAACCAAGCTTTGGAAACAATAGACAACTTCACACGACTTCTCAATAAAAGCTTCTTGCTTGCACCTAAGTGGAGTCCTGTCTCTCAACTGCCAACAAAAAATAACCACATAAAAGCTTTTTTCAATATCACTCTTCCCTCAAAAAGGGAATAAAAAAAGGCAATTTCTCCCCCTTCCGTATTTTAAGTCAAATGATAAGTCACAAAGAACTTAATTAGCAGCAGTACATGTGAGACAGGGACCATAGGCTCAATTTCCATAATTTCCAGACAGCATTATCTCTATGGAAAGAGGTAACACCACACTCTTGAGTGGAGCTGGAGTACAAAATAAGGCAAGAACTGTTCTCCTTATATTCCAACTCCAAGATCTATTGATCTTCCTCTAAGCTCTTTAAAATAACTTAATTTTAAAATATATATGTTCTACTCACTCCCTATGATACCTAAAGAGCAAGTAAGGTAAATAGCTTTTATTTATTTATTTATTTTTATTTTTTAAAATTAAATTAAAAGATTAATCTGGTGAGCTGGCTTGATTCTATGTTGTGTCCCAGCAGCAGTGAAAGCCAATTGTGTCACTCATAGGCAGGTGTGTGGCCATGCAGAGTTTAAGAAGCTCCTTGGGACCTGCAGGTGTGTAGGTCAGACTTTTGAATTCTCATTTCATATAGAAACTTCTTTTTTTTGAACTACTGAGCCTTAAATGCTGCATGCAGTGAGATGGAAAAGACTCCTCTGGGCACAGTGTGGACTCAGTGAGACTTTTTAAAGTCTCCTTATTTAGATGAAAAATATTTTGATGTTTCAGTAATCTGATATTGCTGTAAAATTGCCAACTGCTGCTGTAATCTCTCATTCTAATGACACATAATCAATTTTCTCTCTAATGCAGAAGAGCAGAATTATTGAGGTGTAAATGCTCGTTATTTATAAACAGCTCAGTGCATCAAAAATGTTCTCTTGCTTATTTAACATACTTTTTCACCTTATTGACTGCTGATCCCTCATCCTGGCTAGTGATTTGGGAAGGAGGAAAGAATCAGGAGCCATATCCCATTTTTTTAGCGTTTTCTAAAGTTATATGGCCTCAGCTAGCATTTCAGTCCTGATGGACATTTGTCCCCTCTGAACTTAGTTGTGTCTGTGATATATCCTAATAACATTTAATTAAAGCTTGATGGGCATTCACTTGCTGAACTTCTCATTCTTTCCAACAAATGACCTTTTTTCCTGTCTTCTTTCTCCACTTTGTTGAGTTGTGATTCTCAAAATAATTCCTGTGGGTATTTAATATAGATGCTGACTGTACCTGTGCTTGCATCCTGACAGGGGAGACTTCATAAGAACATTCCAAACATTCATATTTTCTTAAGTCCCAGCCTCTAATAATTTGAGGCTCAGTGATTTTCTGAGCCAGAGGCAACAGTTTGATACCTGTGAATCCTTGGATGGATTTTTATTGCATGACTTTAACCAGTGGCTTCGTAAAAGGTTCATGGTCCTGAGGTAAGGACACAGTCACCTCGGGTGACATGGACATGTTTCCTTTTGTTTCTCCTGATCTGTAGCTTAATTGGGTACCCACCTCTTCCTTCTTGCATTGGAAGAGGTTGTGATCAGTAATTCCCTCTTTTTCTCTATACTAATTACAGTTTCTCCGATGTAAATAGAGATAACTGTAGAGTTGGATTTTTTTGTTTGGATATTGTTGAATTTACCTAATTCCCAGAAGTTTAATTTTTAGAGACCTGTTCTCTAAAATTTGCAATTTGTAAAAACCAAGAATTACATATGCCTCAAAGGAAAGCAGCTATGTAATCTCAAAGTAGGAAACGTGGATTTGTTGTGTGATGTTTTAGAAATAAGCACCCAGTTTAGTACAAATCTGTAAGACAACTTAATGAGTAAAGAAAAATGTCGTGATGCAATTTGTGACTCATAGATGTGCATTCCTCTAATGTTAGTGTTACTAAATGAATTTCTGACTCTAATATTAGTCTTTCTAATGCTTATGCTCTTTATATAAACATCTGATAAAATGGAAAAAAATCTCTTTCTGATTGCAATTTTGGCCTCTCAAGTTGCTGATATGTCTGAATTATTTTGTAAACAGTCCTTTGAAAAGTGAGCTATAGGGCATATTCTCACTAAAAAATTTGCATTCTATTCCCTAGTTACTACACTCAGGGTGATGTTAATGCTTTCTGATTTCCTAAGTAGTTTCTAGGTAACTTCATTGTTCCAATTACCAGCTCTTTGTCACATATTCAAATCTAAATGGGAAAAAAGTGGTCAGGGAAGAGACAAGAGATGACTGGAAGCTGATTAACTATTAGTGCTGGTTCCAAAATCTCTCTTTTGTTTATTTTTTCATTACTTATTCAGTAAAGAAGGACTAGGCAAGATAAAAGTGTAATCTTTTTTCATGGGTATTAATTTATCTGATAGGGCTTTGCAGCTCATCTCCTTACAGTAGTTTACTTATGGGTCTTTTTTTTTTTTTTTTTTTTTTTTTTTTTGGCAGGTTTCTGATGTATTTTTCAGTTTGCATTCCCTTTCTCATAAAATTTTTCTCTGTGTTCCCCAGCAAAACAAGGAAAAAGTGGACTTCATGGCTTTTCAAAATGGTAAAATCTTTGCAATCTGAAGTGGAAGCCAAGTCAGCTGAACAATATTTTGCTCTTTAAAAAATGGGGGAAAAAGGATTATTACGCCTGCATTTATTTCAGTATTTCTGTTTTCTTAAGTGTGGACATTCCAGCCACAGCTTTTTTTTTTTTTTTTTTTTTTTTTTTTTTTTTTTTTTTTTTTTTTCAAGTGGAACATGTCTTGGTTTTTATGTTCTTCCTTCATAAAACCCCCACCCTGTTCTTTGGTTTACCCCTGATTTCCAAAACAGTATAGGGGAATGGCAGAGTGCAAAGCTGACACATGGAAATGGGGAGCTTCTTGGAGTTTTCTAGAAAAATCAGCCCTTGAAGTGTCACTCAAACATCCCTCCCTCACCAGCTGCATATGCAGAGCCTGTCACTCCATATCAACACAGTGCTGAGCCTGTGCTCCTTGGAATGAACAAGTTTGTGTTTACTGAGGTGGGTTTATATTGGCTTTGGCACCTTCTCTCTGAGTTGTTAACTGGTCACAGTGTTTCTACAGCATCTTGCAATTGATAGCACAATTTACAGAGTACATGATACCAATTATAAGGAATGATATTTTCCTTTGATCAAATAAAGTTTGCTGCGTATAATTCAGAAGCTGCAAAAAATTCCATTCCAGTATTAAACCATTAAAGCTTGGTGTAGAATGATCTTTAGCAATTCATTTTTAGATAATTTTTCCCTTCAACTGCTCGACCGATGGAAAAATGATGGCATGAAAGAGAGTTATGATTATTGTGGAATAAAATGGCTTTAAATTGTGGGATTTAAAAAGTGGCAGTCGCAATAGCGATCAGAAAATAGCCAGGGCTGAGAGTGGTGAGGAGAACTGGGACAAGAATGAAAATAACTCCTGGCAGAGTGGATAACCAGGCTGGCCCTTGGTGCTGCAGAGGTGGTGGAAAGGGCTGTCAGTGCTGTCATACTGAGTGTCATTCTGTCTGTCCATACATCACAGACCCGGTGGGCAAGGCCAGCCCTGAGTCCTGCTCTGGCTGATGCCAGTGGCATCTGTTGGTGCTCTGCTGTTCTACCCTCTCTGCTCAGGGACCAGGGTGGTTTGACCACCTGTGAATGCACAGGGGTGGACAATGAGCTGTGCTGGTGTTAAATGCCTCCTGTTCCTCAGCGAGGGCCTCTGGCTGGATTTTGGGAAGGGCTCTGTGCACTGGGGATGGCCCTGGGTGTCACTCCTTATGCCTGCCAAGAAAGATGTCCACAGTTTGCATTTTTCTGTTTGGGTTTCTATCTCTTGGCTCTGTCTGTTCAGTTAGACCTCTACATTTCTCTTTCCCAAGAGCCAGCTTAGTCTGCCAGCAGCATTGTTCTGCTGGGTATTTGCTCAAAGTCTTGCTAGAGATTCCTAAATAAAACCCAATCAGCATTGGAACTAGTGAGATTCCATGTTGAGACCCCTCCCTTGTGACAATTATTTTGCTCACATTCAATCCACATTAAAATCAGACCAAACTGGCATGAAATGTCTAAGCAGTGGAGAGCATCTTTCAGCCTGCTACATCTGCTTTGGTTGCCCCACCAACTATTTTTGTAAAAAATGATTAATTAAGATGTGTTTATATGCCTTCAGCTCTTATTCTCTCTAGCTTTATAGCACTTTCTTCCTTAATATTCCCATGTCGCCTTTAAGAAAAGCTCCAGACTTATCTTCCCTCACTTATCTGATACTCAAATTATAATTCTTTCAGAATCTTGACACCTTTAGTAAAAAAATTATGATTTTGGAAATGATTTCTACTTGCTAAAAAGGAGCATTGAATAACAAAGTGAGCAAATACAACATGGAGAGTAAACGAGTTACGAGATGTTGTAAATTGACTTAAGTCCTGATTCTGCAGTAATTAACATGAGTACTGTCTAATTTTGTTAGGCCAATTTTTTACAAAAACCTGATGGTAAAACAATCTACGTGGCTGAAAAATTATTTGGAACAGATTTATCTCTGTTAATGCTTCTCAAAAGAAAGTTTTTAGTCTAAAAGGAAAAGCAGCATTGCCTAGGTAACATTTCTCACTGTGTGCCTGTGCTCCTCATTTGCTCAGGACAGTTCAATGTCAGTAAAATAGCTGAAATATCATATTTGAGTATTATCCTTTGCCATTAGATATTACTCACAATGAAATTTAGTAACTTCAGATCCTTAGATAAGGCCAGAAGTTGTGATAATTAAATTACAATATACACTTCATTATAAAATGAGCCTATTTCCTGTTCTTTTGAAAGTGTTGTTTTCTGTCAAGGAGGTGCTCTGGCCTTCACTTCAGGATGTTTTTAGTGCAGTATGAAAAATGATAGGCAATAGAGACTTCTAGGAATTTTGCTGTAAGTTGGGAGTTTTAGTGATTTTCAGAATTACTTTGAAATATCTGATTTGCATTTAATTAATCTCTATTTTGCTTGGACCACATGTAGTTTAAAAAGCATGAGCTTTAGAAGGTAGGCAGTGGGAGGGAAAAGCACTATTGTTTCTGTAAAGCAAGCAAGGAAGCCCATTCAACTGAAAATCAATACGTATTTTTCTTATTGTAGAATCTCTGCATAGGTGATGCATGTACTGTAAAGGGGTAGCAATTGGAGTTAATAGACTTTAGAATTTGCTGCTGAAGTTCCACACAGAAAATAGTTGTTATTCAGCAACAACACAAACTGTGTTTTGCTGTATGAGAAAGAGAATTAAGTAGCTGTAATAGCAAAAGAAAGGCAATATTGGGAAAACAAAAGCATTGCCAAAGCTAAAAATTTCATTTACAGCAATACCTTTCCAATTTTGAGCCTACATTTAAGTCTCTAGATTATCCTAGGAAAAGGGTCTATTAGAAAATTTTGACTTCTCCACATCTTTGCAAGCTCCTCCTTTCGTGGTGGAGACTGTTAAGCCACAGTATCTGAAAGTCTGAGTTCAGCACTGGGAAAATACTCACAGAACCACTCAAGGAAGCAGCTGTCAGGCTGCTTTGGGGCTGGCCTGAGCAGAATGTTACAGCCTTTGAATAAGCTTGTAAAAAGGGACCTTTTTTCTTTCTTGATATATTCACATTTGTCTTGCTTCCTTGTTTAAATTTTTTAAAAGAATATTCACATGGTACCGTGCTTGTAAAATCAGGTTAGAATGGGGGACAAATTCTGCTAGAAGATGTAAAAACATGTAAGTAAAATTTCTTTCTACGGAATGCTCGTGTTCTTTATCATTTACACTGAGAAATGTTTCTTCTGAGTACCATCCTCCAAAATAAAAATACAGCTTCAACAAAATGTCAGAGAGCAAACAAAAGCAAGTCCAGAGTACCTGGTCCCATCTGTTCTAATAATGACAGACATCCTTGAAGGGTTCTTGGGCAAAGTGGATTCCCTGGTGAGAGGTCTGACAGTCCTGTAGTGAAGGAGAGCAGTGTGTACTCAACATTCCTGATTAAACCACGCCATTTCCAACTCTAACTTGGACTGGAACAAGACCAGTTTGTTTGTTTGGGGTTTTTCATCTTCAAAGTCCCATTATTTTTCTCCAAAGTTGCCTCTGGCTTAGTAGTTACTGCTAAGGAAAACAAAAAGGGGAACTGTGGTATATGCAAATGATTTGTCATGGCAAATTAATCAGAAATGTCAGAAACTATTTTAATTGAGGGGTTTTTTTGATTGGTTGAGATCCAAACTGAGGTAAGAAATGTAATCCTTGTGAGAGCAAGATCTGATTTCTTTGGGAATGCTCAGTTACAGCCAGCTGCTGTTTAATAGTCTCTTCTGATATGTCAGTGGTGAAGAGATGAGGGCTTTATCTGCTGTTAAACTGTGATCCCAAGACTGAAAGTACATTGATGCAAGATGAGAAGTGATAGAACAGCAGGATTAAAGGGTGACATCAAGGGCAGTTGGGATTTATAACATCAGCTTCAGCCTGTGGTGATGTATCATCATACACTCACGCATGGTTTGTGTTCTGTACATGGCCACGTCCCAGGGGTTTTGTCTGAATGCCAGTTTAGCTAATCTTGGTTTAGTGTTGCTCTGTTTCTTCTGCAGTTCCTGACATTTTGCAAACACAAAATTGCAAATCCTGTGTCTGTACTGATCAGAGACTGAATTACTGATCTCTTTTTGGGGGATGTTTTTAGGATTTCCTGCAATGATTCAGCATTTCAACTCCTTTTCTGTAACAGCACCTGCAGATAGAGGGTTTGGGGGTGGGTTTTTTGTTTTTTTGTTGTTGTTGTTTGGTGTTTTTGGTGTTTTGTTGGGTTTTTTTCTGCTCTTGTTCACCCAAGCACTGTGAAATGGCCTTTCTCTTTCTTAGAGTGCTAAAAACCCTGTCAGATCTCAGTGCTGAGTCTTTAACAATATTTTTTGACATGTTGCTGAAGTTGTGCTACGTAAACTGCCCTGAGCTATGGAGGAAATAAATGTTTAAAAGATACACACAAGGATGGTGATGGTTTTTTATTTGTTTGAGCAGACATGACAGGCTATTTTATTGATTTTGGGAGTCTCCTTGTATACTGCTAACTGTTTCAGGACTTCAGGCTAATGCTATACAAGTCCACAGTAAAGAAAGTGTTATTTAAACCTTGTGTGTGGAGGTAGCAGTAGTTTCCAAGGCCATGTTGTACTTCTCATGGATCAGGAATCATATTGTGATTAATGCATTTACTGCAGTTTAGATTGTCTCCTGAGGAAATTATTAATACTGGCTGTTTATGTGAGCTAAATGCAAAAGGAAATGACTTTATGGAAGACTAAGGCTGGAATTTTCAGGGACTAGAGTTCCTCTCCCTTTACACTAAAAGGATGCATTGGATGTCCTACCCTTCTGAAGGAAATTGTGATTGTAGACAAGAAACTACAGGAAAAATATGTTAATAGATATAAAAGAAAATAGAAATAAATTGAAGCATAGGCATAGCAAAGGAAAGTGAAATGTTCATCATATTCAAACACTATAAATATTTTAAAAATTCAAGAAATACTCCCATTCAAAAAAAAAAAAAAAAAAAATGTAAACAGAAGGAGGGACAGAAATTGGATTGTGGTATTATTTTAATATTTTGTTGCATAGAGTTTCAGATGCATCCTCCTAAAGTGGCATATATAATTTTTTTCTGTCTAGATGCAGAGATTCTGTAGGAGGAGATATTTCCAAGGGGGAATGACCCTAAAATGAAGGAGAACAGGTTAAGATTAGATGTACAGAAGGAATTGTTCCCTGGCAGGGTGGGCAGGCCCTGGCACAGGGTGCCCAGAGCAGCTGTGGCTGCCCCTGGATCCCTGGCAGTGTCCAAGGCCAGGCTGGACTTTAGGGCTTGGAGCAGCCTGGGACAGTGGAAGGTGTCCCTGCCCATGGCAGGGGTGGCACTGGATGGGCTTTAAGGTCTCTTCCAACCCAAACCATTCTGGGATTGTGAGACAGTGCAGAAAATGTGGCTGCCAAAAGTGACTTTTAACTAGGATCCATACCTCTGTGCATTACCAGGTGTGATCACAGATGGTGTAGCATTATTGTTTTTAAACAGGTTTTAGAAAGATTTCGGTCTTTTGGGCTCAGGAGAGTTCATTACTAGATTATCAAAAAGATTCTTTGACAAACTTAAACAGTCCAGATCCATGCTTCTGTTTGATACTGTTTGATTGCACAGCAACTGTGATATGGTTTCTGTACAGGAATTTCTGAGTAGACAATCTCATCTGGCTAAAGTCAATAAAATCCAGAGTTCTTCTACAAAACCCACATCTGCAGAAGAGCTGACAAAGTTATCACAGTGTTTGTAGCGTCTGTAGAAATGACCAAAGGCAAGATTTACCATTTCTGTCACAGAGTCTTGTCATATTCTTGTGAGATTGTTTCTGGTGAGGGGCATTATGCTAGAGGAAGCAGAAAAGACCTTGGAATTGTCAGACAAATTACAAAAGATGGATTCTATGTCAGAGGTGTGGAATGAAATTGGCTGTGTGGGAGCCAGAGGGTGGTGAGGTGTAAGAGAAGAGGACATTTGCCCTCATTGCCTGAGAGCAGCTGGGCTTTGTATGATGTTAATGATCCAATAAACTGGAATAAGCATCAGGAGACCAGAATTCCAGAAGAATATCAGAAGATCTAAATTCCATCTCCAAGAACACCCCTGTGGTGTGAACCAGTAGGTATTTAGCAGCTGGATGTGTCATCCTGACAAAACAGACGAGGAAACTTCCCTATTCGTTGGCATGTTAGGAACCTCCTGGAATAATGGACACTGCTTCTCCATTAGAAACTCTCCCTCGTGTTTCATGGAGATGTACTCCAGAGCACTCAGAACATTTGCTTCCAGAGCAGTGTGAGGGGTCCAGCAGCACAGGCTGTGTGAGTCCCCCGTGTCCTTCTGTGAGCAGGAGGAGGAGGAGGAGAAGGGCTGCCTTATGCTGCATTTTTCCAGGTGCCATTAAAAGCCTAAACAGGAGTTCTGTCTCAGTGATGAGGGCAGTTTTCTTGCGTTCATAAATAAGAAGATGAAAGGTCAGATATGGAATAAATCCCTACGGATCCAGCAAAAGTAACCTTTATTTTATTATTATGTTCATGCTTTCTCTAATTAGCTGTCTCAATACCATGAATTTTTGAATCTTGTTGTAAATTATTCTCATGGAGAACCTGAGTAAAAACCTCAATTACAAAGCCAAATCTTTCTCTGGGATGGAGCAAACCAATCTAAACCAACCATGAAAAGCTAATATTTTGGTGAAGGACACACTCTATTTTCCTCACTGTGATAATTCCTTTTTAAGTCACTGGGAAGACCAGGCTTCAAATGACCCCAATATCTGTAACCAGAGACATCTTATTTCCTTCAAAATAATGTAATACTTGCCTGCATTGCTGTTTTAGTAATATGACAAGTAACAAACCCAGTTGGATTTTGATGGATGCTATAGGATTCAGAATTAGAAAAAGCACTTTCACTTGTAACCCAAACAATTTTTCAATGTTTAAGAGAGAAATATGGAATTTACCAGACTAATGTTTTAAAAGTCACTCTTCAGAGAAAAAATGCACTTTAAATATGGAAAGAACCCCTGGTCTTACTCTAATTATCACATAAATTGAAACATTTTCTATCTCGCCTACCCACTGAGAGGCCAGCAGCAGTTAATAAGCTATATGTAGATGTAAATTAGTAATACAATTTAAATTAAATAGTATTTCTTTCATTTTTAATAGGCAATGTCATTTTATGGAATAATCACATTTTGTAGTTAGCAAATTGGAGACATGTCCGATTGAACATGCTGTAAAGTAATATTGAAACTAAGTATTCTCATTAAATAGAGCAGTGGGGTGGTGGCTCAGGGTCTGAGGCACTTTCTGACATAATGCCTAAGTTAACTCTTAAAACAACAAGTGAGAGCACAAGTTCAGTTCTTCACACATTTCAATATTTTATGAAAATGTAATGTGGGAGCATCTACTTCAGATATACAAGAAAGCCTCCTGATGACTGCAGCTGCAATTAAGTTGAAATACACAGTCCATTTTCAGTATTTCCGACAGCAAAACAAAATAAATGTTCCACTGAACTAGACAAAAAATTTATTTTGCATTCAAGCTGTTCAAGTGCATTCTGCATTTAGTCCACTATTTATGGAATCATGGGAATGGTGTGAAGTGTATAATGAAATACATTATGGGATGTCCTCAGGACACAGGGAGCTTGGACTGTTGCTGTCAGACTGTGCTCCAAGTTGTCCATTTTGCTCCAGTTGGATTCTCTTGAAGCAATTCCAGAAATTTGAGCTCAGACCCATTGTTTCTCATGGAGCTGATGCACGGAATGAGCAGTGCAGTGGTGTCCTCCTTCATCTCCTCCAGAGCTCCTCTCCAGTTTCATGCAGATGATGTGAGGTTGCTGAAGGCTTTCTGTGTTGCCAGACTTTGTTTGGTAAGATCTTGAAGGTTGTGGGCTGCGTATATTCCAAGTAAATGCTCCAGTGCTCCTCATACAAGCTGAAAAAAATGCTGCTTTCAGTTGGTTCTTCAGGTATTTATTTTTGAAAAACACATAGCTCCAGTTGGGAAACTGCAACAGGATGTTCAGGTGAGGCAGGCCTATGTATGCAACACATCCATCCATCCATCCATCCATCCATCCATCCATCCATCCATCCATCCATCCATCCCAAGGGTATTTATGATATTAGAGACTGAGTGATTACAAAAGACTAATTTGGGAATTCTTGCTCAGTGGTCACTTGGTGACGCTACAGACAAAACAGAGAACAATTATTGGAGGCAGCAGATTAACTACAGAACTTATTGCAGGTTTTTATATTTGTCTTGTTTTGTGACTAAGCCAGTGTTTATACAGAGTAGGTGGTGCAGCTACAGTTTGATTAGAGATGGATTTTCCAGCCCTGAAATCATGACTGCCTTTAGTGAGAGGGACATTCTCTTGAGCAAGGATCACTTTGGGATCTAGAGGGGATTTGAACACAGTTTCTGTGGATTAAGTTGCTGTTCCTTGTTCTGGAGTGTGGGAGGGCTGTTTACGTGCCCTGGAGCACTGCAAGCACTCAATGTCCTGTTTTCAAAGTTTTATCTTTCAAGATTAATTGAAATAATTTTTGGAATCTCTCATTACCTTGTCCACTTTTTCCCTTTTTGTTTCTTTGTAGGTTGAGGGAGAGGCCAGCAGTATAACTGGAGATTAAGGACAGGGATGGGCTGGCTTTGTTTGAAGCAAAAGACTGCACAGGATTGCTGTCATTGATGCAAAAGCATAAAATCTAAGATCTTTTCACAGTCTAGCTGCTTAATAGGCCTGACTCATACCCCTGCTGAAGCAAAACCTTATTTTCACGTCTTACTTCTTTTTGCTGTGGCAGCTGAGTTCCAGTGCTGTGCTGAAGAAACCCAAACACTTCTGTTATCAAGTTCAATCAGTGACATTCGATTTGCTGGGTTTGTTCCCCTTGTTGGCAGAGTTGCCAGAAGCAATTTTAAAGTGTTAAGTCATAGGGCTAATGTTAGCATTGGAGACCCAGAGCTGTGATACACCATATACTGTAATATATGAAAGAATCTAAAGAATGCAAGTACAAGTGTGAACTCCTATTTCTTGTTTTAAATCCCTAATTAATCTGTGGTCTTCTCTTCTTTGTTCTGCACTTCTTCAGGCAATTAAGTTGGAGAGTATCCATAAGTATTTTATAAATGATAAATATTTAGCTTCTGATTTAGCTTCTAAAATTATTGCCAGCTGTCAGTACTGAACACTCATACCACAGCTATGGAATTTTTATTTTACTTTTGCTTTCTGATTTTTTGAGCCTTTCAATTATCTTCTTGAATTTAAGAGAGTGCTAGAGTGAATATTCTTTACACAAAGCCTCCTGATGTCACTTCCCCTTAAATGACAGAAATACTGATGGTTTTTAGAGGGATAGGTCACTCTGTGATGACAGCAGTGCTTGCCTTAACTTGGCTCAGTGAATGTCTATATTAGGCATTTTTTACTACTATAGTTTCCAGTTGAACTGCTCAACTTGTTTTGAACAGATAAATTGTACATTTTAAAGTAAAATCATGGCATGGAACTTAGTGACTTACACTGGGGAGTACTTGGTCCCACATGGGAGAATCTGTAAAACTAGGATGTCATGCTTCACAGAATTATTTTCAACCTTGCATACTGCACAGAATTCTTTTTCCTCAAGAATTTGCATTTTAAAATCTTTGGTTTAATCATAAATACCTCCTGAAAATACTATAAAGCCTTCTAGGTGGTTTGAAGCTACTTTGGTTTAGTAATTCCCCAGAGTACTTTCAGGATATGTATCAGGAGAGATGGTTTTCAAGAATTAATATATGTTGTATTGAGCTTCTGTGATTAAAAAAGGCCCTCGTTCAGAAGGGGCATTTTAGCCCAAAGGTAACCTTGGTTTGAGAGAAAATTCTCCTTTGGGTTGTGGAGAAGCAGAACATGCAATAAATTGCATGTGGTACCCATCTCCATGCAAGAAATAAAAGTTACAAAATCTTACAGTAGCATCAGATTGAAATCCAGTTGGTGGACGGGTTCACAATTCCATTAAAGCAAAAAAAGCTGAATCATTCTAACGAACCATTTAATGAGTGGTTCTTCTCTGTGTCTCAATATTTATGCATGAACTGGTAATCTGCTGTTCCCTTGGAGCTGGTGGTCAGAAGGAGCTCCTTTAGGGACCTGATGTGCCACCCATGCTCTGCTGCCAGGCACAGGCTACAGCAGCAGTGCCACAAAATGCTGTTCTCCTCTTTAGCTGTGCTGAACTCTTTAATTATATGCCACAGTTTTTGTTTATCCTTACTGAGTAGGCAATAGGCCTTTAGTTTGTCCAATTGGATGATTAATTCTTTCTTAATAAAGAAATATTTCTGTTTGGTACCTTAAAGCATAGCCACGAGGACTAGAGCTACAGTTTGATGTGATATTTTTATACAGTTATTTTAATAGCTCAAAAAGGACAGAAGTTCATGCTTCTGTTTCTGCATTTTCAAGTCTCTCAATTAAAAATACTAATTACTTTTTCCATTACAGTAATGGATCGTACAGTAATTGAATCAAAAAGTGTTTCATTTAACACAATTATGACTATGTGAATCAAGACCAAAGAGGTTAAAGATTAGATTCACATGGTTGCTAGAGCTTCTAATGCATTAAAAATGTCTGTTGGTTTGGGATTTTTTTTTTAATGTTAAGGGGGTAAATATTAAAAGCAGTATGTTTAATATTATGAATTTTCTTAGTACTCTCATTTTAGACCTTGCCAAGTTCTTATTCAGCTTAGAGAAATAATTTTTGAGAATCAGTCACTTCTTTGGATGAGTGGACACCAATATCCACAGCTGACACTAAGAAATTGGAGTGTTGGTCCTTGGTTTTTCCTGTTCGCAGCCAGGCTGGCTGACAGTGGTGGAAGTCCACTGCTATTCATTATTTTAGTCAGGGGAAGACAGCCTCATTTCTTCCCCAAAAGCCCTACAGAAGTGTGTTCCTGGTCAGTAAAAAAATAAAGGCCAATATTTAATGACCTGTAATGTAATACAGGGGAGTAGATGACATATCACCTTTCTCCAGGGGAAAGGGGACAACATTTTAATGGCCTCCTTCTTTTAAAGGTGGCAAGAACTTGGGAGGGGAAGGACTCCTAGGCCAGAAGCACAGATAGGACTGACTGTGTCCATCCTGGCATACAGGAGGTTGCAATAGATTAGATCTGTTTTGAGGGAGGTTATTTTGGTCTACCACTGCTCTGGGCTCTTGAACTGAATTGGCATCAGCAGCAGATGAAACAAACTTGGTTTAAGTTCCTCAAAAATGTGTCCATTCATGCGTTCTGAGACCTCTCCCTCCCTCAGGTGGTCTAAGGGTGGAGAGGGGGGTCTAAGGGGATTCTCCTTAACTCAAAATCCTGTATGAACTGAAATGGTAATCTTTGGTAATGTAGATGGTAATGGTAATCTAGATGCAATGTATTTATATATATATATATATATATATATATATATATATATAGTGTGCATATCTATAGATAGATGTATGTATGTTTATAAATATGTATGTATGTGTATAGGTGCATGTGTATATATTTGTGCTTGTACATATATATATATATATATCTATATATCTCCAGACCAAGGAAGAATGTTTTAAACTCTCAGATGTTAGCAGAAATTTCATGGCAGAAAGATTCTGCCATAAAATTCTGCTATTCTGCCATTCTGCTTCTGAACTGCCTCCAATTCTTCTTTTAAAGTTTTCTGCATTTAAGCAGTTGTGCTTTTAGCTGAGCTGGATGGAAGCAAGTTAAGTGGTCTAGTGGGAAAAGCATTGCAGAGCTGAAGCCTGGAACAGAAAGCTGAGGAAAACCTGTGTCAAGTGAGATCACAGGAGTGACAGCCTTATTCCTGCCTGGGTTTAGTGTACAACAGACCTCAGAAACTGGACAAAAGAGAGATAAAGACAGACAAGTGTATCAACTGTAGGTTCTGAAAATAGCTTCAAGGGTGTGCTCTATGCTTAACCAGAGCTTAAACTCCCCCTTGAACCAAAGCCTAGCAAAGACATGGGTGGTGTCTAATGACTGCTGATTTCTTAAGAGTTGCCCTTTGCTGTTACCCCTTAAGTGTTTTGGTTTTTTTTACATGGAGTGTGGAAACTGAAAAGCAGCGCTGCTTCCTGGTTCCCTGCCTTTCTGTGAACCCAAGTACTGTAACACAGGAATTACAGCAACCTGCATTTTTCTGGAAAAGGGCCTTATTGTCTTCTGGCCCACAGCTAATTATTGACACAAGTCAGGGATAATCAGCCCTAAGCATGGTACTCTTACTACAAAATTACAACCTACTTGGCATGAGAAGAATACCTTGGTATTGTTGCACTAAGCAGCAAAGCAGTTGCAGTAAGAACCTTTGCTGTGTGAGTTTGGGTGTGTCACCTGCCCAGGTGTCACAACACCTGCCTGGTGCCCTGGTGCCTTGTTTACAAACTGCCCATGGTACAAATGGAGAGAAATGTTAGGAGATGGCAATGGCTGTAGAAGAAGTAGAGTAAACCTATGTATTAATTTGCTTTCCTAAAAATTAATTGACATGCTTGGTGTTTCCCCTTCCCTGCAATGCTGCTTTGGGACTCCATAAAGTGAAACCTTGTCTGTGACAAATAGTGACAGAGTTAGTGACTAGACTAAAAACTGCATCTTCCAGGACTGGAGATGCAGAAATCATAGCCCTTCTTGGCCACAGACTCATGCCTGGCTTTGCTTTCTGTTGGAATCCATTCCATTCCATCCCAGTCAATTGCAATGGATCTCACTTAACCTCAGCAGTTAAAAGTTGGCTCCCTGATCTAAACTGCCCACCCGGGTCCTCTCTATAGCCAACAGGGAGAGATCAGTGCATGCACACAGTGATGAATTGTACTTGAAGACAGAATTGTTTTGGATTGTGGAGGTCCCTGCAACCAACTTAGAGCAGACAAGCTTTAAATCATTGCAGTTAGGAGAGATGAATGTTTCCCACGGTCCTTCTGTGGACTTCAAAGTGGTTTTGAGCAGGTACCTGCACTCTTTTCTCTGTTTTGGCAAGTTTCTCTGTCTGGGGAGATGAGGTTCTTCTTATCGCAGAAATTTACTGAGAATAAACTAGAGCAAAAATACAAATTGTTCAGTTAGGGTTGTTTTGGTTTATAAAGCAAATAGCATATCAGAAAACACGAGGAACAGCCAGCTTTGCTGGTGTGCTGGTTATTTCTGAAGTGCTATAATGTATGTGAGAGCACAAGGAAGTGAGAAAACACAGCTGGTGAAGGCTAAGAAATACATGAACTCATAGCAGACCCTGCCAGGTTTGTTTTGTACACAGCATGCCCAAGAAAGTCATGACACCTCAGAATGTCTATCCAAGTTTTTTTTTTCTTTCTTTCTTTTTTTTTTTGCTCAGTTCAGTATGAGTTTTCAGCACCAGGCTAAGTTCCCCTGAGCTTGCATTTGAAACTGTAATAATTTCACTCCCATTCCCCTTTTCAGGTGCAAAATGGATTAAAGTCTCTGTAGAGCTTAGCACTAGAACAGCAGCTCTGCTAGGAAATCTGCAGAGGATTCAAAAGCTGGTTTTCAGCTTAATGGTTAAGAGTTGCTCACTTTGGGATCATTTCTCACAAATTCACCCTCATTAAATAAAGCCTTGTTCTTGTTGCTGGCTTTCCCAACTTTTCCTCAAGCCAGTCATTCCATTATAAAGAACAAATTCTACCCAATTGTCAGATCTGAAAATAATGGCTAAATTTAAAAGGAGAGACCATGATGAAACTTTTCCTTAACCTGCTTAGTGATGGTTGTATTCCGCAGAGCACTGAATTTAAGGGGATTTTCACTGATTTTTAAAGAACTTGGTCCTGTTTCTTATTCTTGTCCTACTCATATGCAGCACTGGCCTAGCTCAGAAGAGAATAATTCAAGTTAATAATGATATTTTTAGACAAAATGAGGGAATTTAATTAGATTAACATCCCAATGATATTTCTGGGATGGAACATGTCAAGATACAAACATACAGAATTTTGCTGGGCCAACCTGGAAGGGGAGGAACATCTTTATCAGAGCACATATTAAACTGTAGTACACAGACAAAAGGCTGTGCTGAAATACTTCTGCATAGATAAGACATACATACTCCAATTTTTAATATTTTTTCCCTGCAAATCTACAGTTGTATTTCACATCAAATCCGTAGTCAGTAAAGATTGCAATAGGAATGGTGGAGAGGGAAAAAAGTATTTTTGCTTATTAGCAATGGGGAAGAAGGGTAAAATAGATTAATTTGATCTTGGAGTTGCTGTCCTGTCTGGGGTGTGTTGGAAATCCAAAGGGCTTTTAAAATGGAAGTCTCCATTTTGCAGGGGAGAAAATGAGAGCATGAGGCAGATTGGACAATAAGGCATCACTCAAAGAAAACTCTGAGAAAAGAGGGAGTTTGAAAACTCCAGTGGATTTCTTCACTTTTTTTCCCAAGTGAGATAGGAAATAAAGTAGATAGATTGCTGGCTTGCAGGCTGATAATAAAACAGCCAAAGCAGATGGTACGAATGATAAAGAAAAAGAGAAAGTTTATGCATAGCTCATTAACCACAGTTTGTAATTCGTTTGCAGAATTTTATGAGAAACTCTGCAACAAATAAAAGTCCAAGTTAAAAATTTAGGCAGAATTTAAGGAGGCTAAAATCAGCCCAATTAAGACAAATATATAATACACTGTTGACTCAGAAACTTAATTTTTTACAGTAAATGTAAATATTTATCAGTTTCTTGCAACTCTCAACAGTAATAAAAAAATTTTAGTTGTTTGCTCTTTGATATATAAAATAAAACCTAGTGGTTCTTTTAGAAAGTTTTCATGACTAAACTAAATACGGGAACTTAAGGGAAAGTAATTTTATTTTAGAGAATTTCAAAGCAGATTTATTTCCTTTGTTGTCATTCATTCTTAGATCAGTGTAATTCCCTTACACTCACAAACACTTGAACATGTGTCCCCAAGGGTCTGTCTGGGGCTGTTTGTGACATAGAGAGGAAGGGATGCTAGAGCAGCTCCTTCTTGTGTCTCTAGGGTTCTTCTGGACTGGGAAAAATGCTGTTTTATGTTTCCTGTGAGTCAACAATTGATAGGGGTTGGTGCTTTGCTTCAGGGATCTTTTCTGCAGAAATTCTGCAGTTGTCCTGCCTGAAGGAGCCGACAGGAAAGATGGAGTGTTGGAGGTTAGGATTTTTCCTTTTTTTTTTTAATCTTTCTCTCAGGGAATTTTCTCCCATTTGTTGCCTAAAAAAGATGGTAACAACGATACTTAAGACAAAAGATGTGGCTGAGAGGAGGAAGAGGGGGAAGCGTACAGCTGGCTGCAGTCTCCTACCTCAGGGGCCTTCTCTTGGGAAGTGCAGAAATACTGCAAGATTTAGGCTGGGGGGTGAGGGACTGGGCTCAGCTCCTCGCTCGCTCTTGCTCTCGATTGGAGGGGAGATGGCCAGGCTGTGGGAAGAATTTTCTGCCACCGTGGAGTTCTGCCTTTTACTGCTTCTCCTGTGGGTAAGAGCGATCATTGGACTTTTTCAACACCCGATCTCACTGAAAAGGACCCTCACCATCTACTCAGGCGCCTCAGAAGAAAACCTGTGACCCTTTTCCCCTACCCCCTTGAAGGGAGTGTCTGCCAGTTGTTTTAGGGAGGTTGGCTGCTGCTGCCCAGCCCTGCTGTTTTCTGCCACTGCTTTGGGTTTTTTGCTACACTTTAGCCCAACATCCTGTGTCTGCTGGGACCCCCCACTGCCCCTGCCACTGCTTGGGGCTTAGTGCTACACTTGGATTTGCTGCCCCCAGGAGTCTGCTTGCCTCTGGCATTCCAGCCACTGCTCTGAGGTCCCTGCTACAGCTCATTTCACTGTCTGGAGGGGCACTGGGACCAGCTTGCCCCATGGGTTTGCAAAAGTTTGTAATGGGTTAGTAGAGGAAGCCCTTTCCCCATCCCTTCCACCCGCCCACCATTACTGCCCACAGAGACAGGGCTGAGCCCGTACCACAGCGCCCCCTGCAGGCCTGGGGGGAATCACCGCACCCGCCTGCCCGGCCAGGAGCCACCAGCGCCCCTGCTGGCCGTGACTGGAACTGCACCAAAGGGGAAACTGCCCCAGGCAGGAAGAGGCTGGGACTGGGATCCTGCTCTGTTTGTTGGTGCTGCCATTGCTGTGGTTTGTTTGCCTTGTTATACATACACAGACTAGTAAAGAACTGTTGTTCCTTTTCCCAGATCTTTGCCTGAAAGCTCCTTAATTTCAAAGTTATAATAATTCAGAGGGAAGGAGGTCATATTCTCCATTCCAAGGGGGGTTCCTCTCTTCCTTGGCAGACACCTGTCCTTTAAACCAGGCTGTGGAGAAAGATGTTTTGGAAGGATCTAGTGTGCCAGGACAAGGGGGAATGGCTTCCCATTGCCAGAGGGCAGGGTTAGATGGGATATTGGGAAGGAATGTGAGAGTGGGCAGGCCCTGGCACAGGGTGCCCAAAGCAGCTGTGGGTGCCCCTGGATCCCTGGAAGTCCAAGGCCAGACTTGGAGCAGCCTGAGACAGTGGAAGGTGTCCATGCCCATGGCAGGGGATGGAACAAGGTGAACTTTAAGGTCCTTTCTAACCCGAACTGTTCCATGATTCTTTGAATTTGTAGAGATGTACAAACAATAGGATAAAAGACTAAGACTATTCCCCAAGGAGAGGGTTCTCATCATGTATTATCTTTGCTCAGCATAAATTCATCAAAAAAATCCCTTTCTATAGTAAAAATTCTAATTTCTTTGCCAGAGGACTCTGTCCAGGATTCCCTGTAACAATGATCATGTGTCCTGTTGAACAGTGTATTTTTGTATGCATTCTGTTTATCAGTTGCATCACTTCAGAGTTACTTCCTAGAAGTTACTGCAGCCTCTGCAACTCTTGTGTCTGTGTCTAAAGGCCAAGTCAAACACCGTATGGTTTTCCTGCAGCTGGGGGATTTACATGCAGCTCACTCTGAAGCTGTGCAAATACCTGCCTTGGCAGGTCACCTGCTTCAGAGAGAAGCCTGATGGGAGTGAACTGCTCTGTGCTCAGCCTGGCAGCTTTCCAGAGACAGGGCCTGGATATTAATTAAACTGAAGTAAGAGGTGAAGTGTGCTGGTGGGAGCTACTGGGAGCTGGGAGCTGCTGCCTTTCAGAGAAATGGGGTGATATGTGGTGTTGGTTTGGAGCCCAGGGCTCCCTTCTCCACTGTGTGTGCTTCTGTAAGCACTCACTCAAAAGGGTTTTTAAATGGGCTTATGGTTGTTCATACATCCTAGGTTAGACACCCAGGAGAAATACCCACAAGATATTCTCGAGAGGTCAGAACAACAGAAAGAACTTTACTGGCAACTTCAAAAAAATCAGAGAACTTTTGCAAAAGGTTTAGTGCAACATTTAATTAACATCAAAGACTTCTAAAAGCATTTACTTGCCCCACTTGCTTTGACTTAGCAAACTCTAAGCCCTCCCAATTTTAAGTCACTAAAAAAATTTTGAGAAGATGGAATTAGAAGAGAAAAAGACCAAAAAGATAAAACATAGATTTTTTAACCTAACACTGACTGTTTGTTTTTTGTCACCTAAAATTCACTGTGTGTGAGCTCAGTTTGGGTATGACCAAACATTTATTTTATTGAACACTTCACAAAAAACTCTGCTCCTTAAATTGCCCTATAATATTGTACCTGATATGTCTGCTGGGGAGTAAGAGTCTTCCTGCTCTATTCAAATGGATAAGAAAGGTTGGGATCTCAATTTAAAGGCAGAATTCTACTTCTGTTCTTGTCTGATTAACGCTGCACTTAGAGCTCCCTCCATGCAAATGTGTAAAGATACTAAAGTATTTATGGTGGTGCCAAAAAATGAAGGACTTGTGATAAACTACCCAGTTTAGTCTTAATTTAGATGAAAACATTGGGACAGAATTTGCAACATATGCACTTTATGTGAGAAAGGTTAATTTATGTGTCTGAAGGAACAAGAAGGTGATGGGGGTACTTCTGGCTTGTACTTACATTGCCTCTAATTGCTCTCAGAGTCCAAACTAAGGAGTTATGTAAAGTAATTTAAATCAAGTACTTGATTCAAATGGAAAAAAAAAAAGACAATAAATAGGAATGTGTAGGATTTGTGTCCAAATTCGTTGGTTTGAAGCTCTCAAACTCATAAGCAATGTCACAAAAGTATTGTTAAAATTATGTTTCTGTCATACTGAACTCTGAGAGTAATAATTAAAATTTTCAACCCCCCCAAAAGCCAGAAACTTTTGTAGATTGAATTAAAAGGACAAATTAGTCACTACTTTTTTTTCTTTTGGTGGAGACAAAGTTGCAATCCTCTTGTTATTTTCTTGTTGATAGCATCCCCCCTAGCAACATGTTTTTTGGACAGGAGTGTATAAATTTCCAGTTTTCTGTGGCAAGGAATAATGCAATAGCTTGGAAAGGGGGTAGTGTAGGGGAAGGCATCTTTCAGCTGTCACCTGATAAACCTTTTTATATTTCCCATCAAAACTCTAGATTATTTACTGCCATAAGTACATACACTTGGCATTTTTAGCTGCTTTCATTGTTTCTTGAAAGCAGATCAGTGTAAAAGATCTGCAGTATTTTGCATTAGAGGCTTTTTGATAAAAAAAATCAAATATTGATATAATCCTTGATGAAATCAGTGAGGACTGATAATTCCCTCTAATGCTCTCCTAATTTTGCAGGAGAGAAAATATAATTTGCTCTTAATGAAACTTGTCAACAATCTGCAAAATAGTTGTTTAATCAGGATGATACAAAATCGCATTCACAATTACCTTGATTAGAAGAGGTATCATTGTTCTCCAGTAATTTATTTTTCCTCAAAACCACTTTTAAATATTGAGTACCTACAGGATTTGTATCATATAGATTAAGTTCAGTGGCATGTACAAAGTCAGATCACTGACTGTATTTCTTAAATGATTACGTCGTTCTGCAGGGATTAAAATAAAACTACTCTTCAGAAATGAGATCCTTTCTGAGCTGCTGTAATGGTTTCTTTGGTCTCTTCTTTGTTCTTCATCACACCTATGAATGTCTTCCCATTTCTAATTGCCAGGAGGTTTAGGTTCTGTGAAGAATCATTTTCTCTCACTTTTTTTTTTTTTTTTTTTTTTTTTTTTTTTTTTTTTTTTTTTTTTCCCTGAAATTATATTAAGCCTCCAGGTCTTGAAGTTAACTTCAATTTATACTTTGGTTCCTATAACAGTGTTTGATAAATCATTGTCCACAGATGTTTGTGTGCATTAATTGCTTAATTTTCCAACTAATGGTTTGAAATTTGAACAGCTGTACTGGTTTTTAACCAAAGGGGGGAAGAGAAAAAGTAGGCACAGGGTAGCTGGAGTCAGCTTGTGACAGGATTGGGAATACTCACCTCTCTTTTTCCTTTCTAATATTAGAAATTCCTCTGCAGGTCCCTGGGGGCTGAGGCCTTGGGAGGTGTTTCCAAAGGCGAAATGTGAGCAGCAAAACCTGAGGGATGGGAAAGGATCAAGCAGAAGATGCTTGGATCTAGAACAGGTTGAAATTTACCTTATTGGAACTGATCAAACACCTTGAGTCCTTGGTGAGCATGGCTGAAGTCCTCCTGAAGTTACTAAAGTCCTGGGTTACTAAAGGGGTTCCAGGAGCCTCTCTCATGACCCACAATATTTTCACCTTTCTTTTCTGACTTCATTTGCTATTTTAGTAAAGTACAAGGCTACATGGCCTGGTAGCTGTATTTCCAGGCAAGAAATGCTCATTAAAACCTGAGTTATCTTAAATCTCATTGCTTCATATTACCCTTTCTTTCTGGGTATTATTCATTATCAATTTCTTCATTTTGTCTTCTATTTTCCCCACATTTTATGAGGTTAGATCTACACGAAAAATTCCCATTGATGGTTTAGTGAGTGTTTATCTCTGTCCTCGCTCACCCTTGTGTCGATCCTTGCTCAGGTGATTGCCAATTAAAAGTATTTTCTGAGCTTGCCAAAGCTGAAACATGAACCTCTGAGAGCTTTCATAGCTCATGGCTCCAGGAGAACTGAAGTTTTTCACATTGCCATCTGCTTTCCACTTGTCAATTCTCATTGGAAGCCATTGAGGCACATGTGTTTGCTTGCAGCTATTTTGAAGAGATTTGCATTTATCAGTGTAATCTAATTAGGTCCTTTTATTAGGGTTGAACATTTAAATGCTTGCAGAAATTGAATTAACAATTATCTTTTTTTTATTATTATTATTCTAATGCATTGTAATAGGTGTAATCTATTAGCAAAAACATTCCAGGTCATGTGTGTACTTCATCTCCTGGAGCAGCAAATGATGTAATTGCTGTTCTTTTCCTTTTGTGATGAATCCAACTGATAAAGAGTTCATTGCAAGTAATTTCTTTGACCTGTGTATATCTCTTTTTTGGTCAGAAATTTTCCATGAACGGTCCATTTTACTGAATTTTTCCATAACATGAAGTATTTCCCCAGTGATTTCTCCAAACAATATTTAGCTTCTAATTATTTCATACACAGCTGAGTGATTTCAATAACATGTTTTCCATGTGGTGCCAGACTATGCCAGCATGACAAAGGGCTGGGGGTGCTCATCCTCTTCTTCACCTAAAGTTAGCAGAGTGTAAGTTGTATTGTGATGTTACAGTCTCTGCAACAAGACTGGAGGAAGGAGCCTTATTTTTCCTAAAATTAATTAATTTCTCAAAATCTGGGGATTTTGAAATTTGTCGTATAAAAAATAGATATTAATATATAAAACAAATACTCTTTAAAACTTGCATTCATTGCTGGGATGTGATCCATAGGAAATCTGGTTAAAAAGCACAATTATTAATATTATTTGAGAAAACAGAAGAAACTGAGGAGGTAAAAAACAACTGCCAAACTGGGTTAACTCTACTGTCCTCTTACTCTTAAATTATATTGAACTTTTGCAAAATTTCAGTTTAGCGTTGCCATTTTTAACAAGGAAAAAATACCTTTAAATTACTTTTAACAGATTAGGGAAAAAAAGTGTGGTTTTTTTCCTAATTGCCCAAACTTTGTTCATACCCATAGCCTATTAAGAGAACAACAGTACTTCTGATATTTCTGTGACAAAAGCTGCATTGAACAATACAAAAAAGAAATAAGTACTTCAGAATTACAGAGTATTGTTCATCAGCTGAGTGTATTTGCAGCTTCATTGGATCAGTCACAGAATAACACAATAGTTTTTTTAATCATATTTAAAGCAAAAGACTTGGGTGATCAAAGTATCAAGAAGACTGCAAGAGATCATTCCTCTCAGTTTATTAATAAATAAAAGACCTGTTGAGCATTTGGCTTACTTATAAAAGTTTGTATTATTTTCCACGTATATCTGTACAATTTTATTTTCTGCACGAAGAATATTGCAGTGCCTGTGTGACTAGAAAGTTAAAAATAAAAGACTATCAAAAAGTAGATTATTAGGAAGGCAGGGAAGCACTGGTGAGATTGGGTTCAACAGGGTGTGCTCTTTGTCCATAGGTAATGCTGTCAAACAGACCAAAATAACTGTTATCTTTGGGAGGAAATGAAATTATTCAAGGGCTGGATGAACAGTGCCTAAGATATAATATTACAATATTTCTGAAAGGATAGGCCCTTTGCAATTTTGTTACTTTTTAAAATATGCATTATAGTTAAATTGGGCATTATGCAGAGCTCTGAGAAGGTTTAGTTTCCCATTTCAGTACTTACTTTTTTTTGATGTATATCTGTGAGAATATTTAACAGTGAGTTTTCATTAACTGGAGACAGCTTGAAATAAAGAACTATTTACCATAATTTTTTAAAAAAATCTCACTCCAGTGTTTGCAATTGATGAACTCTCATTTTTTCTAAATAATTTACCTTTCTATGGAATTCTATAGTCCTAAGAAGCTGATTTTTTAAATACTAAATTTCATCCTGTTTCCTGGTAACAACAAAGTTTTCCAGTACCTCCAAAATATTCCTTAGATTATTTTCTAAGGATGACCTCTGAATTTGGGTCCTACTAGATTTAAGTAGCTCTCCTCTTAGGCCATGATAATTAATGAAAATAATTATTAGGAGAAATTTGAGGACTCAAAGGACTCAATTCAGGCTCTGGTCAGTTTCTATGTACATGACAGTTCCTAACTGAGGATGATTTTTCTCTCTCTATCATTTTACCATGATTTTATGTTCTTGTGTTACATCTGATCTTTTTTTAGTTATAACAAAAATCCTACGATGCTCTGGGTGAGCAAATCTGTTTGGTTTTTAGTGACATACAACTGAACAGATGTTACATAGAGTAATTTTATATGTATGTCTCTGACTGTAAATATTTCCTTAAAAATATAAATTTGATCTTCCCTTCCTCAGTCTAAGGGAATTGAAAGCCATATGTCCTACTTGCTTGGAAAATTACAGGTAGTAAAGGCTTCCTGTGAGGCAAAGCACTCAACATGAACTTCCAAACTTGAAGTCCTGTTCCAGAGACCATGAAGAGATTCTGGGTGGGCTTCTACCTACAAAATGGGGGTGAAAGAGCAGGAGAAACAGTCTTGTCTTCCAGACAGCATACCTGGCACATCTATCTGGAAAACTCAGTAGTCAGCCTGGAAATAGTTGCTGGATTTCAATGCTCTGTCCTAGTACTTCTCTATAGACTTCTCCAGATGAGAAACCAGATCATAGCCCAGAGACTTCTGGGCTCTGAATCAGAACACAGGGTACTTGTGCTGGGACAGTGCCTGATGTGGTGTAGGTGCCTTCTGTCTACTGCTTAGGGGTTTTGGATCCTCCTTGTGAGAAAATTTTACAGTCTGGCTCTTCAAGTCTGTTCTAAAATTGGGGCATCTCATTTCCTTTGGGATTCACTCATTTGATAGTGAATGTGTTAAATCACTGCGCTCCTTTGCAGGTTGTTCAAAAGCTAAAGTGATTTCTTGGCCATATATCTAAGGTAAAAAAGTGTGGGGTTGTTTTTCACAATGGAGGATTGTTTAGAAATTAGTTTTAGTCAAACATCAGTGTTCATTTGCAATACCTGACTGACATGAGATCCTTGAACACTGGAAATAGCCTGCAGAAAGAGCAAGGGCAAGTATGGTTTTTGAGCAAGTGTTTGTGATGCTGTTGCTGAAATATGTTTTATTTTAAAATAAATACTTTGAAAAGGCTTGTCAGAATGAGTAAACACTTGAGAAACTCAAGCTATGAAGTTCATTCAAAGTGAATATGGAAGTAATGCGTGCTAGTTTGAAAGAAAAACAGCAGGAGGAATCAACTCCACACAAATACCTTGCAAGAGATTCTAAGTCAGAAACTACAGTTTAATAGGAAAACTTAAAGAGAAACTCTGGCTTAGAGCTGATAAAGTCAGAGTATGACCTGACACCCTGTTGCTCAGGGTAGTGGCAGCAGTCCAATTGGAGTGATAGATGTGCTCTTGTTGAAGTGGTGACCTTCTCTGGAGGTACAGTGGAGGTTACTGAGAACTCTTGTCCTCTAGGAATCCAGTGGTGATATTGTGGTGTCTCAAACCCCAGATTATATACTGGTGGGAATGTTTGATTCCTCCCTCAGGGTGGGGCATTTCACATTAGGATGATGTAATTCTGCGAGTCATGCTGAGGAGTCCTTGATGGCCCATTGGCAGAGATGGCCCTCCAGGGTGGCTGCTGCTTCCCCAGAGAGAGTTGTCATGGTTGAGTCATGAAGAAGATAAAGTACACTGCTCCACCCATTGTAACAGCTCATGGAAGTGGTAGTAGAATACATCCTTTTGGTTAGACCTTACATTGTAACCCAAGACAAAATGCAATCACACCCTCACATCCCTGTACACAGTTAAGATTCTGATAACAGAGGTGTGTTAGACAAAGATGGAAGGTGATTGGGAGCGAAATCCAGATAACTGGACTGGCAGTAAGACACATCTTTTTATCAATGAGAATAATAAGAGAATCACAAAAAAATTGAGGCTGGAAAAGCCCTCCAGGATCATGGAGTCCCAGCTGTGCCCAATGCCCATCCTGTCCCCAGCCCAGAGCACTGAGTGCCACCTCCAGCCCTTCCTTGGACACCTCCAGCCATGGGCACTCCAAACCTCCCTGGGCAGCCCCTGCCAAGGCCTCAGCACCCTTTCCATGGGCAAATTCCTGCTGCTGTCCAAGCTGAGCCTCTCCTGGCACAGCTTGAGGCCCTTTCCCCTTGTCCTGTCCCTGTTCCCTGGCAGCAGAGCCCGACCCCCCCTGGCTGTCCCCTCCTGTCAGGGACTTGTGCAGAGCCACAAGGTCCCCCCTGAGCCTCCTTTTCTCCAGGCTCAGCCCCTTTCCCAGCTCCCTCAGCCTCTCCTGGGGCTCCAGCCCCTTCCCCAGCTCCCTTCCCTGCCCTGGACAGGCTCCAGCCCCTCCAGGGCTCTCTGGCCATGAGAACTGGACACAGCCCTGGAGGTCCCTCAGCAGGGCCAGCCCAGGGGACGGGCCCTGCCCTGGGCCTGTGGCCACCCCATGGCTGGCACAGCCCAGGGGCCATTGGCCTGGTGCCCCCTGGGCCCCCCTGGGCTCCTGTCCAGCCGCTGGCACAGCACCCCCAGGGCCTTTCCCCACGGGCCCTTTGCAGCCCCTGTGCCCCAGCCTGGAGCTGCAGGGCCTGGGCTGAGCCCAGGGCAGGACCCGGCACTGGGCCTTGCTGACCCTCATCAGTGGTTGCATCAGTAGTAGAAATGCAGTTGGTTCTTCATCACGTGGAGACTTTCAATTAAATGTGGATTTCTCTCTAGGAAGAGCCATTGTTTAACAGCAAGTTGTAGTTTTGATGCACGAATGAGCTCCAAAACTGGCTTATTTTAGACAGGACTTGACACTAAATGATTACAATTGTCTCTTTTGGAAACACGGTGAAATTTGATTTATTAAAATTCAAACTTTTTTCTACAGGGAGAGTGTTTCTTGTCTTGTATGACCTTTTGCAGTGTTGTTTTCCCACAGAAAGACAAGAATCTATAATGAATAGTCACTTCATTAGGCATAAGATATTCCCTTCTATTGTATTTGAAGGTGTTTTATTTTCTCTTCTGCAGTTCTAGCTTCAATTTTTTTTTTTTTTTTTACATTTATTGCTAACTTCATCTCAGTATTTCCTGCCACAAGTCTTTCTCTTAGCAGTTCTTGGACAATTTGGTTTGTTATGAATTGTTCTCTTTCCTCTCTGCATATTGAGACAACACCTGTTCAAAAGCTTGGGTGTCTTTCTGAGGATCAGAGTATAATTTTTCTTAATGTCAGTTTGGGTGATTAGAAGCCATTCTACCAATGATTTTTATATTAGGAAGGAGTAGGCTGAAATCACGAGGTATCCCTCTTTACAGCGGTGCTTTACACAGCATTTGGTTGAGCAGCCATGTGGACTTCAGCACATAAGAATCTACTAACAATCACTACATCACTGGAGAAAACAAAGCAACTGAATTAAGAGAAAAATAAATGTCATATATGTATTTGGAAAAAAGACTATTTTTAGCAGATTTTTTTCTTTGTGGGTTGTCTTTCTTCTAGTTTTAAATGAGCTCTGTGCCACTTCTACACTTAGGCTGGTGCAATATCTAACTAAGCCCATGGTATCCCTAAATACTGGCAACTGTAAGGCAATACATAATTTACTTGCTCTCACAAGTAACTCATTGTCAAATGTATATTTTTTGGTTTTGTTTTCCTTTACCAGCAATCCCACTCCTGTTTTGGCTTCATTAAGCAACATTGTGCCTTGCTGACTTACTCTTCAGCATAGGAACCACTGTGTTGGGTATTATTACTTCCATGAATTCTGTGTCAACATCTACAGCTTCAGAAACTTGTTCTAACAGGGCAGCAGCCCTTACTACCATAGCATGGTCATGTGCTGCCCTGTAAGTGAAGAGCATTTCTTCTCAGAAAGTGGGAAAGTAATTTCCCTTCTACCATCCTGTTGCAGTCCTGCTGAAAAGGAATTCACTGTGTTTAGTAATGGAACCTCCTCAAGTATCTCTGGGAAAACTATGGAGCAGATAAAATCTCTCAACAGCTGTATTTCAGCATCAGCATTAACAAGTGGTACAGAGAAGTCATTGTACATGTCCACTGCTGAAAGCAAAGCTGTTTCCTGGCTCAGGTAAGTATTTCTGGAGACTGGGATTCCTTATTTCTGGGTTCTCACCTTATGGAGGCTGCTGGGGGTGTTGTAAAGGGCCCTTGTGAGCATGCGGCAGTTGCCCACCTGTTGTGTGATGTGACACATACCTGTTGATTGGTCCCTTGTCACAGGTTCTGGGCATGATCATGTGAGAGATTAATGTCTAAATCCTCACTGGGTGAGGATGGGTGACTCTGGAGGACCCTTCAGAGGTCAGCTGAGTACACACAACCATTTACATTGTGTTCTTGGGTACCAACCTCCTTTGCAAACTAAAGAAAGCAGCCAAATGTAATTGCATAAATAAGTGAAGGCAGCAGCTTCCTGGAGTGCTTGAGGAAGTTGCTGCATCTGGCAATGCCTGCTGAGAGGGAAGGCTGAATAGTAATGAAGGAAATGGATTCGAAATGCTTCCTGATAGGGAACGTCTGTGAGTGAAATGCTGACAGCAGACACGTGCATGGAGTCACTTCTCACGCTCAGGAGAGCTGCAAGCATCTGAGGCCAGAGTTGAGTCAATATTTCTCCCCGTGTTGTCTGTGTGAGCTTGTCGCTGTTTATCCCATTAACCCTTTGGCCAGATGATTGCAGAAATACTGTGTCCTGTGAATACCTGACAGCAGGCAGGCTCTGAATCATATATACACAGTTAGCTTTCGACCTGGTAGCCTCTCTGATTTATTTGCTGCCGCCTCAAGAGTTTCTGTCTGTTTTAAAATCATGCTTGTGTTATATTGCTACTGGGAGATATATGATGGCTTACCTGTTCTGTGGCTCTCTGTTTTCTTTCACTTATGGCTTACCTTAATCATTCAGGTTCACTAATGTGCAAGTCACCACTTTGGCTTAATTTTCATTAAACTTGTGCCGGTGTTATGAATTTAGGTGGAAATTTTCTGCTAAGCCAGATGCTAGGCAGAGTCAGCTGTACTTGTTTAGAATGAAACTGCAACCTCATTAAATCATAGCATTAATTTTCTTGCTACCAGCTACAACATGCAATGAGAAATCCATCTGCTTTTCAGCCACAGCCCTTGTATGGCTGATTTGTAAATGCTCAGGCGAAGTTCCAGAGAAAATGAACATCAATGAGCTCTTGCCAGAAATGTGAAATATTTCTTTTCACTACTCGGGCTCCATGATGGGACCAAAAGTCAAACATCATCTGGTTTTCTTTTGGTGTGGGATAGACTGGACATTGGAACTATTTCAAGCTAAGGAGATAAATAGTCAAATTAGGACAAAGGAGGAAGCTAGCTCAGCCAGAACCAAAAGTACCTAATCCTCTAACTTGAGCTGACATTTTTAGTGCAGAAAACCAAAACACACGATGAAGGAGCAGTGCCCATGAAATACTTTCTGTGGACTGGTGCTGAAGTTCAGAGCCTGATAGGTGAGACATTCTGTTTTTCATGCCACTTCTTGAATTCTGGAGACATTGACCCCTTCTTGTAATGCTTACTGTACCTTCCACAGGAGAAAAGCCTTGGGGTGCAGTGGCTCTGACTTCCTGGGCTTTGAGACATAGAAAACAGCTCCTGTTGGACTGCATTATTTTAGCAGGAATAACTGAGGTTTAAGTATGTTGTTTTTAACTGGCATCATGAGTGGGATCACAGATTGGTTTCTGTCTTGATGACAGCCTTTGGGGACAGAATATAGAGGAGGCTTGTGCCTCCTCTGCACTGTATTCCATAGGTAGCTGAAAACCAAGACTGTATTTCAAATGTTGAAAATGTTGAGTGTTCCCACATCTCTCATGGCACAGCTCTACTGAATAGCTGCTGATTCTGTGTGTGTATCAACAATTGGAATTGGTGTTTTACCTGTGGCAGTTTGATAGAAGGAGTCAATGTTAGGCAAGTGTCACTCTATGTTTCCATGGGGTACTTGCAATAATCTGATCACTCTGATCACAGGGCAGAAATAGGAAAAAAATGCAGCAAAGGCTAAGAAAAATGTAACAGCTTCTACACAGGGGAAAAAGCTAATTTGGATTGTCACCCTGGAAAAAACAGTGAGTAAGGGGAGAGAAGAAAATGGTCTAGAATGTCATTAGGAGAGGAGAGGGAGGAGATGACTTATTTGAAGATGGTTTCTCACTGTTACTTGGAGTTTACATATGTGGGCAGTCTGATAAAATTATCAAGCATACAGTTTGAAGCAAATGAAACCCCATGTTATTTTGACATGTTGTAGTTACATCATGTAATTCACATCCATGGGATATTTTGAGGCCCAAATATAAACATAAAAGAAGAGCAAACATGCTCATGAGGTGCAAGTGAAACAAATGTTTGGAGAGAACATGTGCAGTTGAATATTAAGGACAGTGGTCTGTCCTTCCTGTATCTTCAGCTTCAGAAACCCTCAAGCTACAGATTGCAGGGAACAGTAGTTCTGTCCATGGACTTGTCTTTGTTTTCCCTGGGTGGTCACTGGAGAGGTGGCAGCATGGCTTTACTCAGTGTGACAGGTCTCACTGGATCCACATGGAAATGTCCTGCTGCTTTAGGATCTTTCCACCTAAACAGACAAACCCCAAGGTGAGGGAATGTAGAGGGAAAGTGCTATGTAATGGATCTACAAGAAACAACCTCCATGTCTATTTGGAGAAATGTCCGTGGGTCTGTGAGATTAGTTTTGACTTCAGGCACAGGAATCTGGTCTAACAGAAAGCGGGAATATCTTATAAACCCATTAAGTTTTATCTCTGCAGATGAAATGAGAATAATTTGGGAGAATTTTTCTTGTGAGAAATTACTTGATAAAGCCACTTTACCTTTCAGAGGTGCATTTAAATGTGTCCAAAAAGGCATTTTAGCATTACAACTGATGCTCTTTAATAAGATAAATTCCCACTTCTCAAGCTGATTATTCTGCTTGGCTTTTGGGTGTGTCCCCTTTGAGTGGGTTAGTTTAAATGTCTTGCACCTCTCTGGGCTTGGGCCACCAGATCACAGTGATTTTTAATGGGGTCTTGACAGTTCTGCTGTGCTGTTTGATTTAAATTAAATGCATTAAGATAATTCTTCTTTCTTTCTAAAAAGAGAAAAGTCTTGATTTCAATGAATTGGGAACGTGAATTGCCCACAGCTGGTGATGAATTGTCATTGTAGAGATGATAGAAACATAATCATGGGGAGCACTGCAGACACCTCTCATCCTGTTGCAGTTTTCCCTCAATTTGATTACTTCTTAATCTTTTGTATGACAAATTGCAAAGACAATGACAGTAAGACATAATTACAAGTCAGCAGGATTACTCATAACACTTCTACTACAGAACTTTCCTGCCAAAGCAAATGGATTATTCCTCTGGTATCACCAAATCAGAAAATGACTGAGCTACACTGGTCAGTGAATAAATGTCCTCAAGTACAAAGCTGGACATGTTTGTTGTATGTATGAGCTTGCTACAAGAAGGTCTGGATGAGATCAGATGTTTTTATATGGCAAACTCTCTCCTTCCAGAAAATCCCCGGTAATCTTTTGATACAAGCAAGTACTGGAGTGTGTAAAGGATAAAATAATGTTCTGTTGTACAAGCTATTGGCTATTTGCCAATTGTGTTGCCCTCTAAAATACTCAAGTCTATGAATGTCTGATAAAATTTCTCAGGATAAAATCTAATTTTAGATCTAAAAATGAATGCTAATGTTGTAATGGAAATGGCTTCATGACAAGTTCCTTGATTTTGTGTCTGGTTTTGTTTGCTTGTTGTGTCCTGCCCTGCACATTTCCAGGAGAAAGCAGATTGTGCATTCTTTTTCCTGTCCATTTGGAAAAGGCAGGAATCTCATCTCTTCTGTTGCAAACTCTTTGAAATTAACTATTAACTGTAAGTTCTCCAAAATATTACCAAATCAGTTTGATGAGGTGAGGCACAAGCTTTGTGTGAGAACACCTCAGATTTTCCCTTTTACATCTTTATTTTATATGAAGAATATTGAATATTTCCATTTGAGTTTCCTTTTTGTTCAAATCAAAGGAAAAAAGAAAAATGTGAAATCCCTCGGCTTCTCATACAGCATGGAGAAGGATTTACATAAAAGATACCAATGCTGTAAATAAAACTAAATATTCTACAACAATCAATGTTTTAGTCAGAATTGAGAAAATTTCACTGGTTTTGGTTGAATAAAGATTCACTTTTTAGCTAAAGTTCTGTGGAACTCTTTCTAGTCGTGACATAATTTTCTCTTTTCAGCTAAGTCTGGAGATAGTCTAGATTCTTTTCTTTCCTTCTTCTGAGGAAATGGAAAATATTACTGTCCAGGCCTGCTTTCACACCTCCAGTATAGGGAGGGTACTTAATGTACTCTTGTTTTCAGTAACTTTTTACCTTGGTGCTTAAGGGAAGGCAGGTTTGAAATCTCAGATGTGCCAAGGAGAGAAGTGCCTGTTAAAACCCCACACTGTGTGTTTGATGTCATAGATTGGCATGAAATGCAAATTTTACACATTAGGCTTTTGCATTGTTTTGGCTCTTTAAAAGCAGGAATGTCTTTTCACCAATTCAGCTTTTATAAGTGGGGTGTGTGGAATTTCAGCCTCCTGTTCTATCAGTGTGGATCTGGCCCTGTGTTATACAGTGCTGAAGACAAAGGACCACCACACACTGCTCTGAAGGACCAGCAGATTTTAAACATTTGGATCTGGGCTTGTTTTGTGCCAGGCATGTGGGGGTTTCCTTGCAGGAATTCTCAAAAATGAGCAAGCTCACTCACATACAACCACTGAAGACTCTGCACAGTCCTCATAATGCTGTAAAGTACATATGGCCAGTTGGGAAATCCTGTCTGGGAGAGACTGCAGGTCTTGATGCATTTTTTCATTCTGTTGTTTATTCTTCCCTCTCCAAATAGTTCATCATCCTCAGTTATTTAATAGATAATTCTAAGTGTAGTTTAAATAATTGCCTTGTGGCTATTTGAAGACTCACAGTGAGACAACCACCACAGTGTGAGATTTTTATTGATCAGAGAGAGTATTGCTTGAAGCAGAAGGACTTGAGCTAAGAGGCTTCTTTGCACTAGAACAAATTCTGAAGACTTATCTCTCATGTAAAGGGAGTACTTACTTTAGAATCTGTTTCAAAGGATTTTTCATGTTGTCAGTGAAGCGTCTGTTGTGTGAATTAATGATTTTTGGTGATTTCTGATTGTCTTTCAGAAGACATCAGAAAGCAAAATATTGGATTTGGGGGTTCTATGCTTGAAAGAAATAGGATATTTTGCTTTAATTTCCAGATCAATTGTATGTTTCAGGGTTGTATCTGTTGTGGTACATGGTTAAAGTTAATATGTCTGAAAACTCCAGGCTCAACTGGGATTGTGTATGTGAAATTGTGCCAGGTTATCTGAGGTCTTTTGCTCTCCTTCTTCATACTAGGGCAGATTAAATTTTATGATAGTCCTCACATTTCTCATTTTTCATCTTGCTCTTTTAAGTGCAACCGTTCTCACCTGCCTCCTTCAGTCCCGTAAATGTCTTGTACTCCAGCCAGGACTTGTCTTGCCTTTTCCTTTAGAGGAAGCTCAGATAAATCTGTAGGAAAGTTTTTCCAGTGCCAGATTTCAGAAATAGATAGCAGAGCCTTCCTCAGGATGCTCTGGGGTGTCCTGTGTCCCAGGATTTTAATGTGAAAGTTGGTGCAGAGCATGTTTGCCTTTCACATTTAAGAGAAGCAAACATGTAAACAGCTCTAGAAGAGAGGAAATGTGCAATAATATTGGCTGCCTCTTCTGTGTCAGCCCTGGCTGGTTAGGAAAAGGAAAAGCTGTGCAGTGCAGGGCTCTGCTTCTGTATTTCTGTGTATTTTGCAGTGAGGTGGCCAGTCCAGCAAAAATAACACAAATGATTTAATTCCTTCCATTGTTGCTGTTTTCTGGAAACAAAGGTCTGTTTCCCCAGGCTCCCAGGGGCTTGGAGAGCCAGTGTCTTGTCTTGGAAGGGTTAACCCAATCTACTTGCTTGGACCAACCATCAAATTATTACAACAGTCCCTTTGAACTGCCTGTATTTTCTGTGGAGGCACCATATCTGCTGTCCTTTGGCACATCCTGCCTGCTGTCTCCTTTACTGCCCCAGTGCACAGCAGGCAGGCATGGCAACACCTCTCCCATCACCAGGTTGTTGATGAGCTTGCTCTCAATGTGCTCTTAGCTTTAGGCAGGAAAAAAGAACAGTATCCTTAGCTTCCAGTTTAAAGCTGGAAAAATTGAGTTTCAGCTGTTCCTCACAAGCCTTGTACAACAAGCTGAACAGGGGACATGAGGACTGCTTTGTATGCATAAGCCTAGAGGGTCTTGTTCACTGCAGCTGAAATTTGTGGTGAACAGATCTCTACAACACGAATTCTAATGTCATAGCAGCTTTACACTGAGTGGTTTAATTTCATGCCAGCTTTAGATAAGGAATTTTTTTTTGTTTCATTCCTGTGGTTATTCAATAGCCTGTTGTTAAAAGTCAGCACTCAGGTTTATGCCCGTTGCAAGCCAGAAGCAGAAAACAATCCAGTAATGCTACAGCAATGAGAAAGTTATCTTAATCTAAGTTATACAAGAAATAAGCACAATATTTGATGGAGACTCTGGTTATCTTTTCATGTCCTCCCAGCTTGTGCTCTTTGCTGTGACAGGAATTTATGTATGAGGTTTAGAACTAAGAAATAATATTTAACTCTTCATTGGTAATGCTTTCTAGAATCACACTTAGCAGAGAATTAATATTGTTACTATTTCCCTTTCATTCATCCATGTTAATATTTAAAATAGGAATTATCATGGAAGTTTCCATCCAGCTAAGATAGTTGAACTGCAGCTGTGATAACACCTTTCTAGAACATACATCTTTTTATTCACTCAGTCTTCATAAATTTCAGGAGTCCTATAGTTGTTAGTAAAGACTATTTTGGGATCGGTGTACACATTATCAAACACAAATTTTGCTACCAAGGATACAAGTAGATGAATATTTACATACATAATTTTCCACAAAAGTGTCTTTCTAATGCATGGAAAATTCATCTTTGTTCCTTTTTCTGAAGATTCCCACTGCAGCTTTTTCACTCCCGTGCTTAGTGCACCTGCCTGGTGCCCCACAAAGTCTGGGATTACTTGGTATGCAGAGCAAGGAGGAAGTGTGGAGCTGTTTATCCACCACTGTGTGTTGTTTGCATATATATCAGCAAAAAACAGGAGGCTCAGAAAACCAAGGTATACAACAGGACTTGCTCTGAGCCATCTTTTGAAGCATGGTAGGGAATGAAGAAGTTTTTCCTCAGGATCTAAGGTCTCTCCCCTCAATATAAGAGCCTGAGTATGTCTTTAAAAGATTGGGGAGAGAGTCCTGATGACAGTAGCAGGGAGGTTAGAGGAGATCAGGCAAAGCTGACTCTGTGCTCAGCTCTCTGAATGAGCAGTGGCTGACTCCTCAGTTCCCCAGGGAGCTGGAGCACACCTTGCTGGGGATGGAGGACTGCCTGGTGAGGAGGGGGTAGTGAATGTACAGAGGGACAGAGCTCTGCTCTGTGTCCCTAGGCCCTGGTGTAGCACATTTCCTACCCTTCTTTCCCTGGTCACTGACTCCCTCCCAGAACTCCTGGTGAACATCAGCACTCACTAGTTGTTTGTTACTGTGCCAGTGGGAGATAATCCAAAATTGCCTATGGCGTAAGGAATTATGGGAGCTATCCTAAAACACAGTCCTTAAAACACCTGTCCATTGAACAGCTGTTTTAAGACATTTCAGGGAGTGGGCTTGAAGTTGTCTTTTCTACTTTGCCTGGAAGTTCAGAGGTCAGAACCCTCAAAGGTGCATTTCCTGTCTTGGATACCAAATACCATCTGTAAAGATTTGCTGCATGCTCCTGTTGAAAGGCTTGGGCCATGAGCTTTGTGTAGCCTAAGTTACCATTTGAAAAATAGATGCTTTAGGCTTTAGCTGGCATTTAATCCCAGAAACTTTTGTCACGTAAGAAATAGCATGTTGGATTTATGGGGGGCTTTTGGTTCCCAACAGTGTATTAGTATTTTCGCTTAAGTAAGATTTAATTGCAAATGTGTAGCTGCTCATTAGCAGTAGACTGCTGTTGTTGTAATGGATTGAGTTGTCCAGCTGAATGAAATTGTTCTACATTACTTGCTTAACTCTCTTAAAAGTTTCAGTTTGTCTCTGTAACCTTAATTATAACTTTTATGTCTTTGGAAGCTGTCCTTTCAATAGCAGTTACCCCTCCTCACATGATGTTTTGGAGGTTAAAAGTCCAGTTCCTGCTGTAAGATGCTAAGTACAGAAAATGGGGATCACGAATCATCTGTTCTTTCTTTCCTAATGTGTCCCTGCACGTTCATTTGATTTCTGCCCTTCTGAAGTTTCCCAAAGTGTAAATCAAGTCAGCTTGCAACAGTGCTGCTGTTGATACTGTGCATTTAATCTGATAATAAGCCACTTTAAGCGTTAAGAAATTGAAATTATGTTCCTTCACTCAGCTCAAAGCCAAGCTAAAACACTCCAAGCCTTAAGCTGAGGTGCTCTGAAAAATTGACCTTTAAAGCTTAAGCTGCAGGGAAACTCTGTTCAGAGACCTCCAGTTAAGAACAATTATTTTCCTTCTGCCCCACAGAGGATTTTTTTCCATGGTCATGGGCCTCTTGAAGTGACATAACCTGTCCTGTTTTGCAGTTCTCTTTCCTCACTGTGTCCAAGATATAAAGTTCCTGAAGAAGTTTGGGAATGAGGGAATTTCTGTGGTAGCTATTGTGACATTTTCAGACATTTACTGTAGCTTTCTCTCCTTTGGAGTAAGCTGTATATCCCAAATCCTGCTGGAAGCTTTCATTTCAGCAGATTTAATACTTTGATGAAAAAATATTTGGCTAATTTTTTTTTTCCTTACCCATCAGGTGGCTGAGATGAATATAGAAAATGAGCAAGTCCTTTGGGGGCTGAGCTGCTGGGAATACCCTGGCTTCTGGGAGGAAATCTGATGCCAAGGGCTGGCTGTGCCAGGAGGGTGAAGGTAGTCCCTGAGCATCCAGTATTACTGGGGCTGCCACCTTTCCACTCCTTCTGCAACTGACATGACTTTGGGTGCTTAGATCTGAGAATTGTTTGAGAGCTGAGCTTTGGGACAATTTTGATTACCCTGCTGGAGGTATGCAATTGACCACCAAACTGTTCAGATTTGTGAATTTAAAATTTTACATTACAGTCTGAAAAATAAAGGTAAATTCCCAGGAATTTATTATTTTATTTTTATTTGCATATTCTGCTTGTTTTCTTTCTCCTTGGGTTAAATGCCTGTTAGAAGCATTGCCTGGTTGTTGATAGATGACACCAAAGGTAGGGAATGACTCGTCTTAAGGATTGCTGAGTTTTGTGGGGCAATTTGCATTGAGGTATTCAGGGAGTTAACACTGTAGATCCCATTGATTTAAAATTGGAGATGCAATGGAGACCTGCCATTCACTAACTTATCCTGCTGGAGTTTTTCACACAGCATATTCAGGACTGACAGCTGCCCTTTTCCTGCAAAAGCCTCTGAATCACAAGAAAGAAGAGACAGAGAGCAGTGAGCATTATTTGCTCCACCCAACATGATTTTAGAGGCCTCTAACCTCTCCCACTTTGGTTTCTGTTTCCTGGCAGAAAGGTGCTAATCTAGTCATCCCATGGTCTGAAACAGTTTCTTATCTCTGGTCATTCCAGTCACTTTTTCCATGCTTTTCCAATTCTGTTCTAATCCCTCAAGGTAAGAGGGTCAGAACCATAAGGATTGACTTATGGAAAATCCTTCTTTTTCTAAGTTTTAAAACAGTAATTCATTTTGCATTTTTGACTCTTGAAGTTTGACTCATATTGAACAGGCAGTTTCCCACACATCTTAGTTATAATCTTAAGATCTCATTCTCTTTGTTTTAAAGAACACATTTTCAAAATAAATTCACAAGTTTTTTTGAAGAGTGGTTTGCTTTTAAGTTTTACTTTTTGGACTGTTCAATAGGATCCCAGTGCATCCTTTCCTGCAGGTAGATGTTATTTACCTGTGGCATCTTTAAAGTAATCTTAGAAGAGAACATTTACAGGAATTTCTCAAATCAGAATTTTTGATCTTTTGAATAACGTATCACAAATGGGAATAAGGACACAGAAGCCTGTTAGAGGAATATATGAGATTTGATGAGCTGTCATTCTAAAATAAATCATTGATGTTGGCTAAACAAAACAACCCACATTTGCAGGTTTATTATACAGCTTCATTGCTATCCTCCTAGGCTTTTGTCATGCTAGAAATATGATTGCTTTTCTGCTTAGATACCACCACTATTCCACAGAACACTACTGTCCATACTTCTCTTCTGCACGGGCACCATTTTTATTTCTCTGTTCAATTCACCATAAGCATGGTATTTGACATTGACATAGACATTTTGGACTCAAGGAGCAGGTCCATTACTGACAGGTGAGGCCTGATCTGGAGCACTTGTGTGGGGAAGGAAGAGAAGGAACAGAGAGGGAAGAGCTTGGATCAGGCAAAAAATGAGAGCAGGAATGTTTGTGTTGGCCACGTTCAGACGCTGTGGAAGGTTCTTCAGTGTTGGCTGGTCCAGTGACAGATTTCAGAAACAGGTTCAGAAACCTCTTCCCAGGAGGGAAAGTGCTCCCAGAGGTGTAATGGGCTGTTCTTGTGCTCTGTGTGCAACGACCTGAACAGAGCCTGGCCATTCTCTTCGCTCTTTCTAGATTTGTAATGGGAACTCTGTGCAATCCCCTTGAAGCCAGGGTGTTGAAAGAAGCAGAAAAAGAACAAAACAAAGACCAGGTGCAGTCAGATGAACTATTAGGATATGCTGGAGGAAATAAATGCTGATGTCTGGCCATGAAATCTCAGCGAACAGCTCTCCAGCCATCATTTCCAAAAAGCGAGCTGGGCAGAATTTGGAACTATTTGGTTGTAGACAGTGATACAGACAACCTAGAGGTAATTGGATACTCTTCCTGTTAGGAAATGCAGATTGTGTTTTGCTCTGTGAAATGGTCCAGCCAGTGACCCTTTTGCGTTTGCTTTGCTTTTCTAACAGCAGAGCTGGATCAGTGGGAGCTCAGCAGAAGGAGACAGCCACAGAGAACAGCATTGCCCACGGCTTGAAATCTGTTCAAGGGAAATAATGTCCAAAGAAAACCAATCAAAGAACTTTATATTGCTTAGGTCCGTTAGGGCTAATTAGCAGCACTGGATGATAAAGTTTTGAAAGCCATGTTAGCCCATAGCTAATATTTGACAGCTGGCACGGGGAATATGGCAGGAGCTGTTTTCCCCTTCTGTAAGGGGAGGGAGTCCATAAAGTTGAAGTGTTTAGTAAGTAACTACATTAATTATTTGCTGCCTACTCTTCTAAGTAAAAAAGTCTTGGGATTATCTGATCTCTGAGGAGAAGAGCATTGACAAATGAAGATTGTCTGGACAGTTGCAAATGTTTAAAGCTCCCTGCAATGAGCAGGTGTTTGAACAGATGAGAATTTTCACCTGAGCTCTCCTGAGGGGGCTTTGTAGCCCAGTGTGTATTGTAAGTCTGTGGGGATGTATTTGCAGCAGGGCTTGACGTTTTTCACCTTCCTCTATACATACCAAAAAGATGATAAAAACTAAAACTTGTGGTTAGTTTAAAACTAAAACTTCCCCTTTATATGTTGCACATTTGTTATTTAGAAGCAATCTCACTACCTTCTGAATGTGACTCCTGGTAATCTATTTCTGTAAGAAGATGTACTTCTGATGTTTCTCCAACACTGAGTGCACCAGCACAATGGTTAAATAAGCTTGTACAGGTTAAACTCGCTATGAGAGACAAACTTAAGGCAAGAAGGGCATATGAATGGGCATTAATTATGTTCCTTTCCACTCTGCACAGCCAAGGCCCAGTGAGAATTCAGTGGAAGTTTTAGCTGGTCCTTGCAGCAGCAGTCTCTGTGTGAGTTATGGGCTCTGCAACTGTGAGCATCCACCTTGCTCAGACCTTCACCTGCTCACTCTGAGAGAAGAGTCTGGAGCATCTGCCTCCTATCTGAGGAACTGCAGATAAATATTTTGAAGCCTGAAGTGTTTTCTGTGCTGTGGCTTTCTGCTTTCTTGCAGACTTGCTGTGGAACTGCTGGAAGCAGGGAGCAGTAACAGCCTCAGCACAAGCAGGGGGACTCAAAGACTTCCTGTCTGTTGAGATCCCAGATGTATCTGAGAGTATCACACCAAAAGCACATAATTATGGGTTTTCTTCAAACTGGCATCCTAAGATGTCTTTAAACAACAGATGCAGAATGGGACCTACAGATTATTGACTCTTTGTATCCTCTACCAATCCATTTCTGGTCTGCATTATATTACCTGCTGAGAGATTGCATCCCACTCACAGCCATGTTAATGCAAAAGTCACCTCCCAGGGAGTGGTATTTAAACCACTGAAGTATTTGTTCAAATCAGTTAATGCAGCAGGCAACTCTTAAGAAATAACAGGAACACAAAACTGGGAGAAGAAGCATCCCCCCGACCCAGCACTGTATCTCTGGCCTGATGTCTGTGCCCCCACTGGCCTGGCCACTCAGTCACACGTGCATTTACAACAGGGAACTTGTGCAAGTTACACAATTCACAAGTGTGCACATCACACCATTCCTAGAAATATTAGAGGAAAAAGATAACCCTGGTGTAATTTATTTTTTAGGAAGGCGACTGTTTAAATCAGACATTATGATTCGTGTAGCACAGCATTTTTAATTGCAATTATTTTGGGGCTCATAAGTGAAAAGAATGAAAATTAGAGAACTCTTAAGTATATATTGAAAATTTGGAGTGTTGAAACCCTTGGTTATTATGTAATAAGTGTAATAATGTTTTAAATGTTTTAAATTGTAATGTAGCAGTGGAGACCCACCTCCGTGGTCCCCCTGGAAAGGCGGGGGGGGGCCTGTTTAGTCACTAGAGGCTGCCCACAGCCCCCACCCCACCAACGCTGGAGCGGGCTCGCCTGCCGTTGGGGCCAGGGAGGGAGCCTGCCTGCCCGCCACCGAGGCCACGAGGGAGCTGCTGGCCTGCCGCGTGGCTCCCTGGCGCTGCCGCCCCTGCTCCCCTCGAGATGCCGGCCCGAACCCGCGCTCCCCGCCGCAAGACGGATGCCGGCACCACGTGGCCCGGCTCCCAGCGCCCGTGAATCGCTGCCGGGGCACCACCACTGGCCCGACCTCCGCCGCAAGACCCCAGCCGCCGAAGAAACTGAAAGCGAAAGCTGGCCCAAACCCACGCTCCTGCCACTGCCGCTGCTCCGGTGTGGCTCTGCCGATGGGGCGGGCTGCTCCCAGGGGCCGCACGGCCGTTGCAGCTACCGCTTTCCCCCTCCCCGGGCGGGTCGCTCGCCTTGGGGTGGCCTGGCCTGGCCTCCATGTCCCACGCCATGGCGTGGCCATCCCGACCCCCCCCGCCATGGAACGGCTGCCCCGGGCTTCCCGGCCCGTCCTGCTCCCACCCCCTTCCCGCCTTGGAGCCGCCAGAAGCCAAAGCATACTCACCCCCCTGTCGAAACTGCAAAACCCCTGAGTCGCCAAACTCCGCCCCGGCTCCCGGCTCCCGCCGCAGGACCCCAGGAGTTGCCATGAAACTGCAAGCCGCAGCACACACGACCCTGACCTCCTGCCCACCATGAGGCTGCCACTGAGATTACACAACCAACCCCGGTGACCCCAGCGACCACCATGCAAATTAAAAAAAAACCCAGTGTAACCTGGGACTCTTTTAAAACCATAAAACCCCTACCACAACAAATCAATGTAAAATTTGAACCCACAAAAGATAGTACTAAACCGTGTACACCCTAAAGTATTAATGAACAATTTTTTTTGTAACTCGCTGTAACCTAAAAAGTACCCAAGAAGAAGCAGGACCCCAGACCAACCCAATGAAAACTAGAACTCCTCGGACCCCCGATGAGGAAAGAGTTCCCAGCTCTGCAGGAACTTAAGACTGCAAAGCTGAACAAGACCCTCCTCCTCAGGGTGAACCTGGAAGGGCTGCCCATCCCTTGAGCCACCCTTGTAAGGGCTGATTAATAAAGGCACTTTAAGGAGAAAAATATTATCTCCGCCCATTTTTAACAATAAGTACTAACAGCTGAGGTCAAGAGGATGTCTTGTGCACGTTTTTATTTCTAAAATCATTTAGGTTGGGAGAAACCTTTAAGATCATTGAGGCCAACTGGTTCATGGTGCTTTTCATGATGCTTCAGCTGGCTGAACAATAAGCCAAGTGATAGCTTTTTTCTAAATAGTGGATGGATGGAAAAGCAGGAACTGTGTCTGTGGCTGCTTCAAGAAGCAGGCCTGCTAAAGATCCCAGTTCTTTTCAGTAATGTTTGTGCTCCTTCAGCTGTGTTCATATCCAAGTTACATAGAAAGTCAAGCCTTGCTGTGCTTACAAGGGAGAACAGTGTTTCCAGAAGAGGGAAAGAGCTTGAACTGCTGCTTGAAGGGTGAGTGGGACTTCAAAATGTATATTTAATTGACCTGCAAGATACAGTATGGTCCTTCTGAGCTTGGCTGTCCAGCTAACTTTGCTCTTCAGATACCATACAAACGAGTTAATCCTTTGGGTCCAGATTTCAGACAGAGACATGACCTTGCTTGGAAGAATGGAGGGGACTCACACTTGGTGTTGCTTGGGAAGGTGTTTATTCAGGGCAAAGGCCCAGGTGGTCAAAGCGTGAGTGGTTGCAAAAGCTCTGGCTTGCCCTTATCAACATGGGCGTTACTGATGGAAATGAAGGGGAGGGGTTTAGGTACAGGGGGGCTGGACTTTGACATGTAGGGGAAAAAGGGGTGTGGATGATACCCGAGGCCTGGCAGAGCCACCTGGCTTGGAGAGCCATCAAGTACCAGGGAGTGTCCACAGATAACATACAATAGGTCTACAATGGCCTAGGCCAAGCTATCAGAGACATACAATGGGGATGGCCTGGGCCTATTATGTGACTTGGTTGCAGTGATCAAGTGAAACAGGGTGAGGGTGGATGAACACTTACAGAAACTTATTAACAGAAATTACAGACATTTTAGAAAACCCAAATGCACACTGCAACAATACAGGTCTTCTTCCAGTCCCTTGTGAGGCAGGAAAAACTTGTGTCTGTCATGCCATCAGTTTCTCTAACACCAACACCAGCCAGGTTTCTCCATCTACCTGGAGCTCTCCATGTGGGTGAACAGGATGTTTTCTATCCCCCTTCATGGTCAGATTAAGAGGGGAAATTATCTGCAGGAATTAGTCCTGTCACACTCTGGAAGGACTGGTGTTTTATGGGGTGGAGGCAGTGCTTAAGGGTGAACTATTAATGCTCTGTGTATTAGATAGCAAATGGAACATAACTGCTTTGTCACTGTAGATAAATACTCGGAAATATGAAGAATACAGAGAGAAAGAGGCATTTTAAAAGTCAAGTCCACCAGGCACCACAAGAAGCATCTCTTTTTGTATATGACTGTGTTTCTTTTCACACAGTCACCCATAACATTTACCTTTTACTCTTCTTTCTACATTTGATTTCTGTATAGTACTCCATTTTCCTCAGCATATATCTAAAGCACAACCTCTTAATTTAATGGACTCAATAAGCTGTTTCCCTAAAGTAGCCTTTTTAGTTCCTGTTTACTGCAGTCTTTTATGCTTCAGTTTACATTAGCTCTTTTTGTCCCATCCTCCATGCTCCCCATCTTTTTCTTTCTCAGATTGCCATGTTTTATTCATAGGAAATAAAGTATATATCTGTTGCGATTGGGTCCATTCAGGTGTTTCTAGACCACCCTAATATAAATTTTAAGTTGTGCCAAATAGAAAGTTCATGCAAAACTGTTCAGTTGCATCCATTTTCCTTCCTTCTTAAATTGTTCAAATCCATTAAATGTTCTAGAGGTTTAAAGATTAAAATATCTTACTATAGGCTAGAGATGTAAAGGCTTAAAGCAAATCCTCTCCAAGTTTATGGGCATAGCAAGAAGTTAATTAAAGTCAACCAAGAAAATACAAATGCTAGGGAAAAACATCCACATTATAAAGGATTTTTAACTGTGAGTTTCTATGAGTAAGGTTGGACAAGTCCAAGTTAGAGTTTTTGCCTTACCCTTCAAAACTAGCATTTTGTGATCACAGAAATTATGTGACATTGCCACACACCACAACCCCTCTTTGCCTCAGAGTCTGAATCTGAGCCCTACTCAGAAGATTTTACTGCCTGTCCAGTCCATGGTGCTGGAAAAGGCAGTTTGTGCCAGTTCAAAGCTTTTGTTCAAACAGAAGTGTTCTGGCACACCTATTTTGATGTAGCTTTATTTCTGTCTATTATGTCTGTTTTATGTCTTCTGCCTGTCCAAGTAGTTTTATTCCACTCCTGATGCCTGCAGAAAGAGGGATCCTCTGAATTCCCAGAAAGATGGCTGAGAATATGTAAAGCTGCTGTGATACATCCCCAGTGTGACATATACAGCTCTCCATTTAATGAGGTTATGTACTGTAAATGCAGTTTTTAAGAGGAAAAACAGTAAATGTAAATATTCATTTTAATGTCCCTGTTTAATCATCCAGTGAAGTTATTAGTGCTAATTAACCATACCCACATAAGTAGGGAGTCATTTGAGGCCTCTTGGCAATCCCAAATTGAAGTCTGAGCAATTTGCAGAGCCAAAGCCTGGATGTTCAGCTGTGCAGAGTACAAGGTTTGCTGTGGGCTGTGTGTGGATCCCTGGTGCTGGAACACTACTGACTCTTTATATGAATCGCAGGGAATCAAAATGGGAATAAGGCATCTGTTGTAATCCTAACTGCAAATGCATGGGTGTCATAATTTAGAACCTGAGAACTTGTGTGTGGTCATCTAGGAGCTGCTAATCTTCATGGTGAAACTCTCTCAGGGAGGTCTTTTATCACTGATGCACAGAACCCCCATCCTAAATCATGGAATCATACAAATTTAAACTTCTTCATAATCGGTTGGGATGAAATTACTCCAGGGACAAGAATGTAATGTTCAGTCCAGAAACCTTCTCCAAAAGCTTACAATAGATCTCAAAGTACAGTTTCTATGTTTTCAGGACCAGCACCTAAAAAAAAAAGGAGCACAGTTTGAAAAAGGCAGTAAGTCTGGAAATATATTCAATGCAACTTTAAATCCATTGTGGCTCATGCTGAGAGACACTTGAGTGGGTGTGGGCTGGCCCAGCAGTTGGATTGCAGTGAATTGTCATCCCCGATGTCAAACAGGTTTGAAAGGGGGACAGGCCATGTTTGAAACCTTCCCAAGCAGAGGTAACTAAACTCTAACCTGTTTCTGAGCAGTTCCAGACTGTATGAAAACTATTATACCACTTTAAGGCAAAGTCAGACTGGTGAACTCCCAATCCTTATCCCAGGTTTCATGTCTGACTCTGCAGTGGAGCTGCCTTCAGACATAGCTGAGCAGTTGGAATCAAGAAGCTCTTAGGAAATTGCAGGATTACCTATCACCTTGTAAATGACTTGAACTGAAATGGGCCAATAGGAAATAGGTGAGCTTTGATACTCTTTTGATACTCTATTTCTTCCCCCTTGTCTTTACCCTGTAAGAGCAGCAGGTCTGAAGTATTCAGGAACCGCCAAAGGCAGTCTGGGAAGGCGCAGTCCCTTTGCTGCTAGTTACATCTACCAGCTGAGACAGCCTGACATTGTTTGAGCATCATCCTGCAAAATCAGCCAGGAGAGTGTGAGTCACTCACACAGACCCTCCCGGTGCTGCAGCAGGCAGAGTTCGACTCAGTCTATGATGGACAAGATTATCTTCTATAGAATTGCTGTCTGCCCAATTGTTCTTGTCCCTGTATTTGTATTGTGGCCTATTCCTGTCCCAAGAGTTGCTCTCTTCCCTTATCCTTACTTGAGTGATTTTCAGGCTCTTTGAGTGATTTGTGGTTTAAATCATGTCAGGAACAGCAGTGGTCTGCTGAGCCACTGCCAGCATTTTATTGGATTTAATATGCAAATACACATTATAACATACACTGATGCACACATACTTGCCTCAGAGTTTCTTATCTTGGATGAAGTTGTACAGGTTGTCCTCTAAACCCTGTTTCAAAATCTTGGAGCTGTGCTAGACTAGAAACCATTAGATGTTGCTTTATCCAGAAAGGCCTTTTGTGTGTTGCCAGGGCTTACCAGCTCACTGGGATTTTGCACAGAGCAGTGGGGAAAGAGGGAAGCTGCTGTGGCCATAATAACTAATAATAAAGAGCACCAACACAGTGTTTTGGTGCTTTGAGGCTGACCGGCTTGGATAGCACTAGACAATTCTCTTTTACCTCATTAAAGTTCTTCTCAATTAACTTTTAAAATAAGCAGTGGTCTATAAATGTCAATTGCCCATCTTTAATTTGCAGATAATAGTGGAAAGTTATTGCCTCTGATTAAGATTGGTTGTAATGAAAACAAGCCTGTGCTTAACTTCCTACTGAGTGACCAGCTTTACTGTCTTAGATGTTGTCATTTTGCAGACCTCTAAAGATTCTGGTTCTGCACATGTGATTTTATAAGCCACAAAACCATCTTGCAATTGAGTTCAAAATTGATTGAAACAGAATTAGAAGATGGAGGAGGAGGGAAAATAATGTCCAGAGACTGTGTGTGAAAAGGTAGAAAACTTCTGCCTTAGGAAATATCAAATTGAAAATGATTTGGTATTTAAATAGAAAAAATAGGGGGTGTGCTTGTGTGTAAAATAACTTAAAATCCTGGTACATATACTGTCTCAGAGGAGATGGTTTAGGATGCAGAGATGTGAAAAACTTAGCAGGATATTTCTAATCCTAAATAAGAATGCAACCCTTGTCATTGTCCTTCTTAATAAAGATGATGTTGAAGCCTTCCAATAAAATCCTAAGTTTTTTAATTGAACAGAATATAGGAGTAGATGACATGATTACTCTTTTTCTACTTTTCCAGTATAGTGTTGATTTTGAGTCTTTGAATCTATCTTTAAAGACAAGCTTTCCTGGGACCCTAGAACTGCCAATCAGGGGTGCCCTGTGTATATAAACCAGAGATTATTAGGAAGGGATTAAATCACTTGCAATACAAAACATGAATCACTTGGCAGAAAGAAGCAGCCCCAAGACAACTGCATGAAAAGCCTTGAGATGTAGTAGAGACTAAATCCCTGGCATTTCAATCAAGTGTGGCTGTAGTTTGGAATTTGTTGTAAGGGGAGACTGATATCTGAGGTGGTTCCACTGCTGAGCCCAGCTTCAAGCAGCCCAGGACAAATCCCTTCCAAAGGAGGTACAAACTGTGCCAGGATTGCCAGGGATTGATGTGCTTGGTGTCAGATGTTGAGAGAGAATCTGTAATGCAATTACTGGGTGGAGCAGGTACCCAACTGAGCATTTATTTTTTTTTTTTTCCCTGTAGAACACAAAAGGCACATTGGCAATGAGTGTTACCCTTGTGGCTGATCCCGAGATTCCACGCTGCATCCTGAGCCTCATGGCCCTGCAACATCAGCCTGGCAAGCCGAGCTTAACTCTCAGATTTCTGTGCAGTGTAAATGGATTTGATGGGCTGATCTGAGGCTGTTTCATGTACCTCTGCTTTTAGATCACTATAAGGCTGCTTTTTCTGGTTCTCTGATTCCTTGCAGCAGCCACGGTATTTCTCACCCCTGCCAGGGCTTTGTTACTGCCTCTAAAGTTGTCAAGCTGACTACACAGGCAGTCAAACCCCATTCATTCTTGACAAAGTTTTAAATTATTTATTGCTAACCTCTCGCTGAAAATTAGGCTTCTTGTGTCTGTGTAGAGGAGAATGAAAATTGACACTTTACTGATTGCTGAAGAAGGCTTGAAATACAGACAGGAATTGCTCTTAGTTATGTACAGAAGAACAGGATGCAATATAGGATTAATATTCCCTTGTTTTCTCCTAACCAGTGCCATTTCCCTGGCTACCATCCTCTTCTCCCCACAGTTCCATGGTCTCTGGCCCCATCACATTCCTGCTTCACTGCTGCTACCACTGTGTTTCTCTTAGGTGTCTCTACATGAGAAACATAATTAATTATACACAACATAAACATACTCCTCACGTACAGTCAGGGTAATGGAAATTCTCTGCAGTGTGGGAAAAAGACTGTCCTGCATTTTAAAGAGCCACAGAACAAATTAGAAAGGAAAAATTTCCTGTAGTACTTCAGAAGGTGTTTAAGAGTAAGGAAATTACTAAAAATATCTCATTTTAAATCAAATGGGATTAGACGATAGTATGTGCTCAGTTTGGTGGTATGAAGCAGATATGAAATAATAAACACCAATTATATATGTGTCGAGTTTTTTAGCTGTACCAGCACTCCACAGGTGTGAAATGGTGGCCATGCACTCCACAGGATACTGAGCAAATTTGGGAAACTACTTTCTGTCCCAGTCCTGCTGAGAACAGACACTGTTTTATTCTTCTTTAGTCACGCAGACACATACAGAAATTAAATGGCTGATTTGTGTGAGGGCTACATTACAGGTATGTAAATTCATGTGCTTACCTGAGTGTAACTTGCTTTTATAAAGTCCTAAAGTCACACAATTTGTACATGATTGTATAGATCATAAGGGATGAATGATTAATCTCTTAAAACTCTTGCATGTTATGGCTCTACCTGGTCTTTGTGGGTAGTGCAGAGGCTGAGGGCTTTTATTTAATGTTTCTTTATTCTGAAAAACAGTCCCTGGTTCACTCTGGGATAGGACTGCTGCCTCCATCCTGTTTATGGCCTGTCAACTACTGCTTTGTTTCTTTCCAGGAATCAAAGAATTTACAACTGGAAGAAAATATTACAGGGTTCTGAATACTCCAAGGGTATGTCTAGAAGCTGGATTTTTAAATTTTTTGAAGTTAATTAGTATTTTTAATTAAACAATGGAGCGTAAGAAAATACAAAGTCTGAAAACTGCAGACCAGGACTTTAACAAATTACACAAACTTCTTCTGTCTGTTGAGATTTCCTGTGAGCTGAGCCTGATCTTTCCCTGGCTTCTGCTGAGTGGAATCCTCCAGATGCCCCCTGAGGCTGGAAGTCTCTGTGGGCAGCAGATGAGGTGACAGAAATCCTTCTTCCAAGAGGTCACTGTGTCCCAAGTGAACTGTTCTTTTGGGAGAAATGATGTCAGAAGTTCCTGTCAGATGGTCCTGCCTTGAGGCTGCCATGTAATCTGTCTTCCTTCAGTTTTCTGTCACCATCCTGACCCCTTGGATGTGAGTTAATGTTGTTCCCATGCACATCCTGGGTGCTGGTGTCAAGCAGAACCATTTCAGCTTATTCTGGTTTGTTCCTTCAGTGCTGGTAAAGTACAGGGAGCCCCGAAGCCGCACCGTGGTGCTACAGAGCCTGGATTCAAAGGCTGCATCAGAAAGCTGCATAATTTAACTGCCTTGGGCCAATTTTTTCTGGCTTCACCCTTGAGCTGTTCCAGTTGCTTCTAGTGGACCTAGGGGTGAGCTCAGAGTGGCTGTGTGGGGAAGATTTTGTCACAGGGCTGCCAGTGCAGGACTCAGTGTGTGAAGGTTGGAGGCCCAATGAAGGTGACATCTGCAGGAATTCAGAATGTCCCATGGGGGAATGAGAGAATTGGAGAGGCACCCTGCTGCTTTTCTTCCCAAGATGCTGATTCTAGAGTATAGATAGTTTTATATTTTCCATTTATTACAAATGAATATTTCAGCTTCTTTCAAGCTTCCTATTAAAATAAATTTTATAGACTTCCTTATTCATTTCTTTATGGAATTCAAGATATTCTGACCTTGTCAGAAGAGCATTTATTCTTTTAAGTCTGATTTTTTTTTTAATAGAGAAAGAAAGTGATTTTCTAAATGACAAGGTCAATGCAAGTCCTGTTCAAGACACGTGGGAGCATGAATATTTCTCAAAGGGGTGGCTTACAAAGAGATATTTTCAATAAGTAAAGTCAAAGGATTTAAAAAAGCACAGAGAAAGAAGGAAAAAAATTGCGAAGTATATTCTGTGTCAAGTATTCATCAATTCATGTAATAAGTACAAAAGAAAAACACATTATTTAATCTCCTCATAGGTGTCATGTATCTTCTGTTGGAAGGTTGAAAGTGATCTTCACCTGCAGCTTTGGGTTTGGGGTGCCCTACAAAGAACAGATTGGCTTAAACCAGATGAGATTGGTGGCCTTTTTGTCATAGGCTGTCTAGAGGGTCATGGTTTATTCTTGTGCAAGAGCCTCCCTGTGAAGGGGCTCGAGGTAATTCCTCAGCAGCTCCTGGGATTAGAGGCAGAACAATGTACTGAAATCTCCAAATAAAAGCATGGCAGCAAAAAACATGCTCTGACAATTCTGTTGTGATTGTGGGAGAGTGATTGAGAAGTGTGCAAACAGCACTTGATGCTGCCTTAAAGTGTAATAGCTTTAAAGAAAATATTGGGAGTTGGTTTATTTTTCTTTCTTGAGTTAGTTTTTCTTACCTTTAATAGTTTGCAGCTGACTGGGGGGGCAGCTCTGAAATTGTGTTGTAGTCTAGATCTAAGAAATACAGTATTCAAACTAGAAATGAAACTGATTTTAAAGTACCATTAAAAGGATGAAAATATAGATATTGTCTGATCTAAGACAGAGCAGACACTATTGCAATTTGTAATTGCTTGTGGAGGAGGACTTGGGAGCTTGCAGTTGACGTCAACAGCAAAACCCCAGAGAGTTTGGAAAGAATCACAAATAACCTTTTTCAAAGTAATTTGAATTTTGAAGGCAGAGGAAGTTATCTGGCCCAGACTGAAGTTACAAGAATTTCAGAAGCTTTTTTTGCCTCCAGTCCCTTTTCCTACAGGTCTATTTTTCTCTGTAGTCTGGAGAACTGTGTTTATTTTTTTCTCTTAGTTTTTCCCTTCAATAAAAATGCATGTTCCAGGAGCCAAGAAGAGCTAAATTATACTCGGAGACTGTCACAAATGTGTAGTGCATCAGATCCTTTTGCTCCCTATATTTGTGTAGGAGAGAACAGAATGCAGCAATATTACCTGTAACCTCCAGCAATTCCTCAGAGAGATGATGTATCTGCAGTAGGTGATGGGACACAGTTGGAGGGCACACCTTTATTCCATCTGTGCTCCTGAGCACGTTGAGATGAGGCTGTATTCCCTGGGGTTTGGCAGCAGGTGTCTGGCAGCTGCTGGATTTTTCTTTTCCTAAACCATTTCAGGGTGATTTACACTCCCAGGACAGGCTGCTGTAGTCCTGCACCCTTGGGACTGCCTGAAATTTACAGATGCTGTGACCCAAAACCAGCTTGGCCATGCAAACCCTCACCTTGTGCAGACTGATACGTTCAATTAGTGTCATGTATGTGAATTATAGAAGTTTCAGCATATTCACCCTCAGCACTTCCCCCTAAGGGAGAGCTGATTTCATGTCAGAGCTGTAACAGTGACACAGGGATACCAGTATTCTCACAGAAGTGGGATGGAACACAGCCTCTAACATGAGTGGAAATCCCAGGCAAAGAGCTTTACCACTGCCTCATTGCTTTATCTTCCAACTCTCCAGCAATTCTCAAAATCAGAGTCCCCTGCTGTTTAACACTGTGAAGTGTTAAAAATCAGAAAGGATTTTTTCCCCTAATTTTTCAAGATTTTTTTTAATCAAAGGATAATCAGGGGTCATCCAAGTCTAGTGTAAATTCCTATCAATACATTCAGTAGATTTTAAACAAGCTGTGCAGCACTTTTTACAGGTCATGACTTTGACACAATATAATTCCCTTTCTATCTGAGCACAGTAATACTGAAGCCAGACTTGCTTAATGACATGATTATATCACCAGCTCTATTAACTTAAAGTGAAAGGGGATCTACCATTATTCTTGCTACATCTGGTATGTGTAATTACAAATATCAAATTGCATTTTCCAGAACAATTAGAAAACCTGAAGGAGATTTGCAGGAATTTTATGTTGCCTCATGGAACTGCTTTAAGCCTGTGTTAAAAAGCAAAGCCACATATGAACTGCACAGGAACTTCTCTGAAGGGGCATCATAGGTGGGCAAAAGAAAGGGTTTTTTTTTTGGCTGCAGTTTTGCAACTACAGCATTTTGGAGACTCTTATTATCTCTGTGTCCCTCCCAGCCTCCCCCATCTGCTTAGCATGAGCCAGGTGAGCCGAGAGTAGGGACTGTTACCTGCTCACATCCTTTGGATGGAGACCTGTCCTGGGTTGCAGTGTAGGATGTACACAAAGTATTTATTCTATCACCATCTTCATGAACTGTTGAAACCAGGTGGGCTAGTGTTTTCCCAAGCCCCCCTGCCTCTTCTGCTAATGACCTTTGGGGTGTCTTCTGCTAATGGCCCATGAACACCTGGCCTATGAGTCACAGGTAACTCCCTCCAGGGGTTATCTCTGTTTAATGGGCCATCAAGGACCCACTTCACACTTCTCATGCTATTGTGAGATGCTCTGCCTAGGGGGAGGAGCCAAGCATTCTCACCTGGATATAAGCTGGTATGTGGGACAATGCAAGAGCACTTACCCACTGGATTCCCAGAGGACCAGAGCTACCAGACCTTTCTACAGGATCACTGCTTCAGGAAGAGCACCTCACCTGGACTGCTTCCACCACCCTGCTCAGGTTGTATTCTGACCCTGTCAGTGATCCTTTGTGTTACTGCATTTATTTTATTTTACTTTTACCTTTTTACCTTTCTTCTTATTAAATTATATCTCTGACTTTGAGCCTCTCATTCATTTTGCTTTCAAACCAACACAAGACCACAGTGCAGGGAGGCCAGGGAAGGATTTGTCCCTCCTTTATCCCTCAAAGGGGCTGTGGATGTGTCTGGAGGGGAGAGGGAGAACTGCTGAGCTGTACTGGGAGAGGACAAGGTTAATATCATCCAGCATGAGATGTGTCCAGGGAGACTGTACCATGCAGCAGTCAATCTCCAAGAGCTGCTTTCCTGGGGAATAATCAAATTCTCCAGCCCTTTGACAAAGGTGGATGTGAGTGGAAAGAAAATTCCTGTGTTTCAGTTTGTCCCTCAATACTAGAATCATAAACGACAAACAGTTCAGTTTGTCATTTATGCTTAAGTGCTCTTGGCCAATCTGGTTTGGTTTGTTAAGGTACCAAGTTATATTATAGTTCTGTGCTCCTGCTGCTGTGTGTGCTCAGTACTTATTTTCACAGATCATTTTATTATATAGAATTACGATTTAACAATTTTTACTAGGTTCAACCTTTTCTAGTCATTTTAGGAAGAAGGGAATCAGATTGTATGTTAATGCTTGTTATTGTATGTTGTTAGAATACTGTCACTCACTGTTGAAAGCTATTTTCCAGCTATTCAAAATTAAGCACTAAAAAGAAAGTTAATTAAGATAATAGAATATATTTTAGCAAACCTCTGATTTTGTTTTAACTGTTGGTCTTTACTCTCCATTTATCTAAATTCATATTTCCTATGCTTATTATTATCTCACTAAAATGAAAAGGAAAACGATGATATTTTGAAGAAGGAAAATCTATTGTTTGTAATTCTGCTATGTTAAACTATCAAAAATTTTTCTTCCCTTCCAGTGATTTTTTTTCTTCCTTGCCAGTCTATCACTTGTATGATTTAATGTTTTGAAAATAAAGTTTTAGCTCTGCTAAGCTATCATCAAACAACACATTTTCCAGGATAGGTATGATGAAGAAATTTCAGCACTTGTATACTGTAATTGTGGATTTTGTTTTTGGTTTTGTTTCACTACAAGGCTGAAAAACTGGCTTTGTTAGCAAAATGCAAATTCCTCTCAGAAAACAGAAGCTTTTTCTGTGATGTACTTTAATATATTTAATAAATAGTCAAAAGTTAAACAAATCCAGATGCTTACTGGTATTTTATGTGACAGTATTGCGACAATTGATAAATATGCTCTGTTTTGTGAGAGCAGCCTTCTGCTCAGATGTACCATCTTCCTCGGTGATTTTTAGTTGAGTCTCAGCTGCATTTCACTGTAGATGGAGCTGTATCATACATAAAACCAAACAAAAAGCCCTATTACATTTGTTGTTGGTAGTTAAGGGACCTAAGTCTCAGTGAAGAAAATTCTTTGATATTTGTCAGTTCCCAGACAGAACAGTGGCAAAGGCAAGGCCAAGAACTCCTGTGAATGGCTCCTTGGATGGCTCCTCTCTGAAGGAATCTGCTCGTGTTGGGAAGCAGATGTTGCAGTGGCAATGCCACTAAGTCTGCCTTCCCTGCTGGGAAACAAGGGGAATTGTGAGGTGTCCTCTCACAGAAAGGAGGCTGTGTTATTGGGAGAGGTAGAAGTCACTGCAAATTACAGGCTGCCAAACCCTGTGTCATTGTAAAGCCACAGCAAGATTTCCTGCTTTGCCATTTGGATAATAAGAGAGCTTGGGAGACTTGTAAGAGGACTTTCCTTTGCTTTATTCCTGTCAAATTGGCCAATTAGACTGGCACAAAGCAAATGTCACGTTAAGCACTGACTCTTCTGATTTCATGTTACATTTACACTCCCTTTGCAGCAGTGGAACACCCATTTGGATTGGTGACACCAGATCAGCCAGCAGCAAGAAAAGCTGGTTGTGCCTCTGAGCAGTGAGGAGTGAGATAGAGAGAGGTGCAAGCCCTGCATGGCTGGTTAGGTGTTCCCTAATGCCAACAGGGTGGACTGATCCTCTTTCATTTATCAAAGGAATGGAGGTGGTTTCCTGCTTATATGATGTATCCAAGGCCTTTTTCTCATTCTGTCCCCTCTGAATCTCTGGGGTTTCAAAAAAAAAAAAAAACCCAACCCCTCCACATGGATTTAGAAGAAACACTTGAAATAAGAAATTCTTGGCACTTGGGCATTGAGGAAAGAAGGTCCAACAGAGAGGAGATGCAGTGGGGTTAGAAACTCAGCTCTAATGCTGCTGTGTAAAGAGTTGAAAATAAATATTTTGTGGGCATGGAATGAAAACAGTCGAGAACTGCTCCCAGTGTGGGCAGCAGGGGAGGGGGGATTCTGCCCCTCTGCCCCTGGGTTCAGGTGAGACCCCACCTGCAGAGCTGCCCCAGCCCTGGGGCCCAGCACAGGAGGGACCTGGAGCTGCTGGAGAGAGCCCAGGGGAGGCTCCAGGATGAGCAGAGGGATGGAGCAGCTCTGCTGGGAGAGCTGGGATTGTTCAGCCAGGAGAAGAGAAGCTTTGGGGTGAGTTCAGTGTGGCCTTCCAGTGCCTGAAAGAACTACAGGAAAGATGGACAGAGACAATTTGTAATGGTTTTGTGTGCCGGGACAAGGGGCATTGGCTTCCCACTGCCAGAGTTAGATGGGATATTGGGAAGGAATTGTTCCCTGGCAGGGTGGGCAGGCCCTGGCACAGGGTGCCCAGAGCAGCTGTGGCTGCCCCTGGATCCCTGGCAGTGTCCAAGGCCAGGCTGGGTGGAGCATGGAGCAGCCTGGGATAGTGGAAGGTGTCTCTGCCCATGGCAGGGGGATAGGACTGGATGAACTTTAAGGTCCCTTCCAACCCAAACCCATCTGTGATTCTATGATTACACTCTGAGAGCTCAAATCACCAGACTGTCATCCTACCCCCTTGATATATCTGTATCCGTTTGCCCATTTTGGAGTCAGACAAGATTTTTTCCTCAGCTTGATCCTCATTCTCCCATTTTATGCTTGGATTATATGATCATAAATGATGTGTTCACTTTAAGTGAAGTTTAACATTATAAAAATTTCCCCGTTCACATTCACTTTTCAAAATCTAGTAGCTTAAATGATTTAACTTTCAGATGCTGAAAAATTCCTCAGGTAGAAGAGTTGAGCTTTTGTTTGCAATTCTGGCAGAATGGGCCATCTGTCTCTCTCAACCATTTCCCTCTAGAAAGTATGATGTTAAACCTCCTGCATCTACACTGGCATGGAAGGCAAAGAGATTTTTCTTTCCGAGACTTAAGTTTTCTAAAAATATTGAAGGGGAGGGATAAAAAAAAGTCAAGAGTAGAAATGGCTTGAGAAAAAAACATGTTCTAAATATTTAAGCCTTGTGTTATTCAGAGCAGAAGCAGCGACTTTAATCCCCTCTTATGGTAAAACTAATACAAAGGTCCCTGCTTGCTTAACACAATCCTGATACACAGTTGTTTAATAACTGTAAAAAGGAAAATTCTCCTGGGTGTCTTAAGAATCAGGAGTGTTCACTGGCTCAAAAATCTCTGAGCTTCTTAATTTAGATTTGCTCTTTTATTTTGTTAATAAAAAGAAGTACAACCCCAGGAAATTAGCTACACCATGGTTTTCCAGGTGTCCTTCTGCTTCCAGCCACTTTCTTGTTACAGAAGAGCATTCCATTGTAGTCAATTCATTACTTGAGGACTCAACTCTCTGGATTACTCCTTAAATATTTGTGTCAATGCTAAGACCCTGTGAACTGGAGGCTGAGAAATTGTGTTCTAGGCTTTTTCTGTTTCTCCTGGAATCCTAGACCATGTTGTTCCAAGCCCAGTCTAACCTGGCCTTGGACACTTCCAGGGATCCAGGGACAGCCACAGCTGCTCAGGGCCTCACCACTGTCAGAGCCAAGAATTTCTTCCTAATAAAGATGTTAATCAAATCTGATTTTAGAATCCTGCAGCAAAGGAAGTCTCACATTTCTGGATTGAGAGATTCACCATTTGGGTTTAACAAGGTTTTCTTTGCTCATATTTAAGTACATTGAGACTTCTTTGTCCTTAGCAGAGTCATCACAGCGAACTGGTGATTGCCAGCATCCTTAAAATCTTCTAAGAATTTGAAGAAGGCGATAGTCATATAAATTTTCTTCTATTATGCTTTTTTTTTTTTTTTTTGGTCATACATCATGCTTCCTAATGATCTTGTTATTCTAGATGGTTCCTTATGGCCAGTTGGTTTATAATTTTATGGCAGTGTAGTGCACCAAAATGGCTTTTTGAAGCCCTAATAGAGCAAGGGAAGGAGAATCCAGATTTCTGGTGAGTGCATCATAGCCTGAGCATTGTCTTTATCAACACCATGTTGCATTCAATTGCTTAGTGGTATAATTATTATATCATATTTTGAGATTCACCATTTAGTCCTTATTTAATTTGGGCACCCCCCAAATGGGTTATTATGAGAAATTTGGGGGTTTGGTTGTTTTTCTTTCATTTCTCACTGAATTTAGTTTCTTTGATTTCAGAGTGTTTCCCTCATCTGTGATTTTGAATTCTGTTCTCATACCCCAGAGTGTTCACAGCCCATCCCAGCTTGGAGCCATCCATAGGTTTAGGAATATATTCCAACACTGAAGCCTTTGGTGAAACTAAGAACAGAAGCAGGGCCTTACTTGTTTAAGATGGATTTTCTTATTAAGGCAGCTTAGGTGACATTGCATGTCTTAGAACAGGCTGTCCAGTGGGAAGCAGAGGGAATTTTGGCACAAGGTTGGAAAACATTGATTTATCCCTCAATAAAGCTGGACCAATGATCAACTTGATTGGTGACTGGTGATATTACCTATTTCTTACCCCATTTTGCCCCTGTAGGTGGAGAATAATTCACTGTTTATTGGCATTTGACATTTTGAAGAGCAGTGAGAGTGGTCAGCACAAGATGTGCCAGAGAGAGAGTTCCACAAAGCTGAGTGAGCAGGCCTTGCCAATGGCAGGACCTGGCACTTCACACCTGAAGTCCTTTCTTCTGGCATCTGCTGATGCTGCTGGTGAATCATACAGCTAGGAAGGGACATTTTAAAATATATCAGACTGTAGCTAAGTTGTTACAAAAGGCACTGAGTTAAGTTAAGTCAGCCCAAGTTCACTGTCAACACTTTTCCTTCAGCAGTGATTCACAGAGTGGACTTTCCCCCACCAGATCAAATTTGGAACTCTTAATTTATGCATACCTAAGTTATTCTTCCAATGTGTTTTGTTGCCTGGCTTTATTTGTGCCATTGGATTTTGCTCTTTCCCAGCCAAGCATGCTGGGCCATTTGCAAGCACAGGAATGATTTGGATGGCACAAATTCAGCACTGGAATGATGTGAACAGCATAAACCCCTTGCTGCTGTGGGTTGAGCGTGCAGGTGCCTCCTGCTGGTACCTGAACACGGGGATGGATGTGTCCATCATGTGTTCTGCACAGACTGTTTCTGTGCGTCCTGCTCAGTGAGGCTGAGGCACAGCAAGGAACTTGTTCTTTGTAAAGTCAGAAAATGGGTTTCTCCTGAAGTGATATGAAATGACCAGATAGAATGTCTTTGTGGGAGAAAAAAATTACTTTGGAATGTTGGACTAGTTCTTGAAGCTCCATATTTATGAGATTGCTGAATTATTTTAAGAAGTTATGTAACACTATATTCAAAGATTTACTGCAAACTTATATATTTACTTCTATTTGTCTGAATCCTAATACCTTATGGCACTGTTTCCGTCAACTCTCTCTTCACACAGATAGATTTTGGTCTTTAATTAAAACACCATCATATTTTGACAACACTTCCAAGTAAGAACCTATCAATTTATTTTTACTTTTGTTTATACTGAGCAGTTGTGAAATACTTAATTATACATTTTGTATGGCTTCCCCAGCTCTAACAGAAAATCTCTTTTGTCCCGTTTCTTTCAATACAAAAATGCAGCTAAGATTATTCAAATAACCCTATTCACTGGAATTACTATGATTAGCAATGTGATGAGAATCTAATTGTAAGAAATATGCTAATGTTTAATTTATTTTCACTGAGCTTCTTTGAAGGTCTAAAAGGCAATTTATATGCATTAGTAATAATAATGGTGAATTAATAGATAAATTCATGATGAATTTATAGATAGATAATATAGATAGATATATTATAGATGTTTCCAAAAGTCCTCTTTGGCAGTGGAGGTGGGTTGTGCTTTGAGCTGTATCAGTGCTTATGATACATTTTCACAGGTTTAGGTATCAGTAACTGAGTAAACATAACTGAGCCTTGATTTTCCAGATGTCCAGCTCTGTTCCCATCTTAGACCTCTCTGGGAAGGTGATGTCTCTATCCTGCTGCCAACCTGTGCCTTCCATGGTGAGTATTAGCAGTGTCCTGTTCATATCTTGATGTGGAGGGGAAGGAGCAGGGAGCCAGGAGAGTGAGAGCTCAGAAGATCCAGGGACAGGATCCCAGGCCACGGAGGCAAAGAGCAGGAAAAGAAACAGACTATAAAGCTGGAGCCTAAGTTTAGGGTGCACAGTGGGAAGAAAGGCTGTGATGCTGAGGTGCTCTGTTTGGGAAGGAAATGATGAAAGACTCATCTCTGTATGTAACCCCACTAACTCAGGAGGCACTTTAAACACTTGATCTTCATTGCAAACACAGGGAAATGTTACCAATGGGAGTTTGTTTCATTACTTAATTCATTCACAAATACCTCCTATGATGACTGACAGAGGAGATAAAAATTTAAAATTTATCCAAATGAACAGCTACAGCATTTCAGATGATGTCAGCCATGTGGCTGGAAGGCCTGAACTTTTGTATTTTATGTCAGAAATAAACTCTGAGATATAGGAGCTCTAGAACCTTGGGGTGGGGGTTTGGGTGACTCTTTGAGAAGCTGTTAACATCTTTCCAAACCTTGCTCAGGATGTGCAGACATGCACACATACACACAGAAACACCTGTGAATACATCCCCATTTCTGAAGCTGTTTGCATTATGTTCTCACTTTCTCTGGATTAACTCTTCACAAAACCTGTGCTGAGAGAGTCAGACCCATGTCAATAGAAACTGTAAAATAGTTGAAGAATGAATATCTCCCAACCTGTCAAATGCTGGAACTTTCAGAGCTGGTGTTTGTCATCTCTGTGTTCTTGGGACATTTGGATGTCTGTTGGTCTGGCCTGAGTTGGGTCTTTATTTTTTGTTTTGCTCTATCAGCCATCAACTTTAATTCTTGGAGAAAACCCAGCTGGTTTGGAAGAAGTGAGGTTTTAATACATGTCCAGGTAGAAATGTCCAGTTAGTTCTGGGTCAGGTATTATAGGTCTTGAGCAGAAGGAATGGAATATGTATTTCACTGCTGGGATTATTGTCAGGATGGTTCAGGAGAAAAACAAACATAAGCCTTCACATTGGGATTGTTGACTAAATACTAGAAAGGAAGAGGCCAGAAGCAGACATAGGTATTCATCAGGATTTCAGTCATATTTCACTTGCCAAATTATTATGTCTCATGAAATTCACCCTCATTTCCCCCCCACCCCCCCTGCTCTGTACCCAGTATTTGCTGATAGATGATGGGGTAGCTGATTGTTAGCATTTTTCAGATATTTGTGTCAGTGAGCCTGAGACCTGTCTGAGAATTTCATGGTTTGTGTTTTTTAAATGTTTGTTTGGGGTTTTTTTGATTGATAGTCAGACTCTCCTGAGAGTTTTCTGGGATTTCTAATGCTTTCAGAACTGCTTCTGTCTCCTTGCTCTGGCTGTTGAGCCTGCCTTGCCTCTCAATTGCCTGACACAAGAGGCAGCTCAGGATTTTAATACCAGCTGTCAGCAAGAGGCTGGAGAGCATGTTGGAGCAGCGAGACTCTCAAGTGTGGACTCTTCAAATGTCTTTTCATTACAAATTCTTCAAATGGAGTCTCTGACCTTCAGCCAGAAAAGGGGAAGAAAGAGTCACCTGCCAGCACAGATGTGGAAACCTTCTAAAGAACCAGTCAGAAATGACACTTGGGAAAAACTGGATATGTAACTGGCAGAGATAATTATGGGCAGGACATGTATATGCATTGCAGGCTTAGAGTCGACCACTTTTTTCAGTGCTTTCCTATCTTTAAAGTCATGTTGAGACAGAAACATACATAACAGAAAAATATGGATTTTAAAAAATATGCCTAGAACTGACATGTAAGCTTAATTTTATCTGACTTAGTGTTCTGCTAGAGTTACTGAAGTGGCTGAATTTCAGCTTTTAAAAGCCCTACATGTTGTGCTATCCTCAAGTGGCTAAAAGCTGCTGTTTTTATTAATTTTCTGACTTATGAATCTCTTGGTGGCAGGACTTGACCATGGTTTCAGGCTTGTCTCTAAGGTGCCCCATTCCTTGCTTGGCATCATATTTTTATTTTAAATTACAGAAGCTTTGCTTGATGAGGGATAGTAAAGTATTCAGTGTTCTCCAAAAAATTTGTACTAAATGAATTTAATTACAATTTCTTCCAGAAGTGGCAGAGTTATGTGGTTTCACATATAAGGAGACAAAGACCTTCTGTTGGTGTATTTACAAAAACAGTCTGGAGGGAAGAAGGAATGTTTAGGCTTTTAAAAGACATTTCCATGATTAAAAATTTCAAATCCTACATCCATCCAGAAAAAAAATAATTCCTTTTGAAGGGAAAAACAACATATGTTTTGAAGTTCTACCCTACGGTCCTCTAGGTGTAGGGCTGCCACAGAGGCACAGCTTTTCAATATGCTTTGCTGCTTTAAATAATTTTATGACTGATGTGACTGGTGTCCATGAATTCCTGGGAGCTGTGCTTGGGCTGGAGGCAGTGGGATGACTCTCTTTGCCTGAATGCTGGGTCTACTCTGGCAAAGCCCAAGCCAAAATGGACAACTATATCCCCCAGAGAGTGAGATTGCCCTAAAGCTTCACAGTGCTTGTAAGAGATAACTGAGAGCCACAGAAGCTGACTGCAATAAATGCTGGTTTTAGAACCACCAAAAAACCCCCAGCCTCTAATTTGTGATGCCATTTATTGAGTGAGTATTCACATGAGCCACATCTGTAGATGTTCCTCCTGCTGCTGAGGCTGTTGGAGCCCAGCACCAGGCAGGAAAGTCCCTCAGCTGGTGTCCACAGGAATTCATCAGCAGAGCTCTGGCACTCTGCTGTCTCACACAGACCCCAACCTCTCCACAGTGCTGCTGAGTGGAGGTTTGGGATGTAGCAGCCCTGGATACCATCACAGTGTCACAGCCAAGGCTTGGTAGCATGACTTCTAGCAGGAAAAGACAGAAGGAGTCTTTAAAGCAAGACGAGATGAAAATGAGACGAAATCTCCTATAGATCTTCGCTTCTGTGAGTTATTCCTGGATAATCTGAAAGAACATAGGATAAATTTTCCATTAAAAAATTCTTCTGTTCTTGTGTGTGGCTTAAACTTCTTTTGTGCCTGAGTAGGAAATAAGGTGGTAGAAAGTATGTCTTCTGTCACTGTGGAAAGGGCCAAAAAGATATTTTTGCATGCTAGGAGAGCATGTTCAGTGGCTTAATCAACATTTCATTTCAGCCCTTGGAGTGTCTCTGCAAAGACCTGCCAGCACAGGGTAGGTAATACATCACTAACATGAAATCCTAAAAGTAAAAGAAAGGAACAAAAAACGCACCACCAACAACCTCTGAAGTCATGAGGCACCAGTTTTAGTATCTCCAGAAGGTGTTCTGTTCTCTCTCTGCACTGCTGCCCCTGATCCTGTCCCACAGTGCCACACATTCTTGCTATGCCCCAGAAATGTGTGATCCTTGAGGTTCCTGCATGGCATCCTCATTCCAGCCTGGGAGGCAGGGAGGGGCAACTTCTTGTACTTGGCATTCCACTTCCCTGGCCAAAGCTTTTGTCCCTCTCTCACAAAATGCTGCAGCAGTACACAGGCATGGGGCAGGAGGTGGATGTGTAATCCTTGGAGGGGCTGTGGGAGGATTTGTGTGAGAGTAAACAGGAAGAGGATGAGGAGGATATTTTTATCTGAGCTGTTCAAAGTGGAAGAGCAGCACCTGTTGATGAGAGATCTTCATCTCTTTTGTGGAGCAGGAGATCAGTGAGGGACAGTAATCTCATTAAAAGTTAAGGAAAAACTTATGACTCTTCCCAAAAGATATTTCCCTGTGACTCATGGTGATTTCAACACCCTTTTGTGGCTGGCTGTGACTATCATGAAGACTCTAAGAAACATGTCACTCGAGTAGTATGTGCAGATAGAAGAGCTTGATCCCATGCCTGCTGCTCATTTAGTTTCCAAATAAGAGCCGTGCCTAGCAGCAGAGCTGTGCTGTGACAGGTCCTTTCCCCACCACCTCACTCCTGCCTCACTCATGAAACAAAACAGGATTTGGGTCAAGTGTTTATGAAATCAGTCATCCATATGGATTGGATGTCTGGGGGAACATGAATGTTTAATCAGACATTTGTTAGCAAGCTAAAGAGGCGACGTTGTGCCAAGCACGGAGCTGTTGGAACATTCCCTGCCTGCTGTCACTATGGCAACAGCAATGCCTGCTTGGGTTATGTCAGCATTGGAGCTGAAGAAAAACCTCCAAGCCGCAAATTCTGATCATCACTGGCTAGGCTGGAACCAAAGAAGGTACTACCATTTTCCAGACCTATTTGTCAGTCGATAGGTTTCTGCAGGAGCTCTGTCAGTCATCAAGGAGCAGAAATGGATGGCACATCCATCAACTACATGGACTGAATTTTAATTGCAGCTGCTGGACAGAAATGCTCAGCTTTTCTCGAGTTGGCCCAAATATGTTCATTGAAAACTTAGTGAAGGATATATATATATATATATATATATATATATATTTATATATTTTTTTTTTTTCAAATAGCAAAATACTCTGAGGCAAGTGCTTCTTCTGAGAAATACATTTCTTGCAATGTTAATTTAGCTGGCTCTGCTGCTAGAGCGTAACAGCCAGGCTGGCCTCCATAGAAAGTCTGTTTCTGCTGGGCTCCTTAAGAATTCCCTCATTTTCAGAATGGCAATATTTCACGGTTTGGCCTAATAGGTTTAGGGACAGACTTGTCTCAGGGATTCCTCTGGCAGAGCCCTACTTTCTCTAAGGGGGCCTTTTTTTCCCATTAACCCAGCTCCCAGTTTAAAATCACACAGGGGATCTTGCACTAGTGCCTTTCCAGTCAATGCCTTTTTCTTTTCTCCCTCATCCTCTGAGTAATTCTGTAGAAGCAGCTCAGGCAGAACCTTTCAGAGGAGGTATTAAAGAAGGCAGGTAATTCCCAGTGGCCTCCCTGTCTTCCTTCCTTACCAAAGGTCTGTACTCAGTAAGAAGCTGAAACTTGATGAATGTTTCCATCTCCCCCCACATCTGCAACTTGCCTTCCCACTTTGTTCTTGAGGAGAATCCAGGAAAACACACAGCCTTCAGGAGCCTTATCTCCCTGAGATGAGGGGCTGTTGAAGGATCAGAGGCAGCTGGGTAAGCCCTTCTGGGTCTGGTGTAAATCTGGCAGGTGAAGCAGAATCACCTGGGCCACCAGCAGATGTTGTGCCTTTGGACTCTATGTCTGTCTCTCCCTGTGGCTTGTGAAGCTCTGAATGATTCACATAACCTGCAGCACACACAGTCACAAAAATTATCAGAGGAATGTTATTTTCAAATTTATATTGCCTATGAATTAATGAGACTGCAGAATCTGGCAGAGATACCTAAAGACTTTTAACTATTTTATCTTAAACAACTGTGAAGATTTATTCCTCCTTAGTACACGGAATTCTGTCTCTGGAAGGAAATTATTAGGTAGTACTTTATTGCCAAATTATACTGTTTTAGAAAATTCTGTGTCATAACCTGTCCTGGCAGGATTCTGAGACTAAGTGGCTACTTTCTGTCTATGAAAAGGATACGTAGGCACAAGATCTTGGAGCCTCAGAGAATGACTGGTGCACTGGCAGGAGAAGCTGTAAAGGCATTCAAGTGCCATACATGTTTTATGCCCTCTGTCTTGGACACTTTGGGTTAATTGAATATTAGTTATATTCTTGGACCGCACTGCAACCCTCATTCTTTCAACAAAACCCTTCGCCAGATTTGGACAGTATCAAACTGTTGATAATCTCTTTGGAAAAGCAGAAGAGGAGATTGAATGGAAATGGGGTTGTGCAGACAGTTTATCAAATACTCCCTGCAAGGTCTCTTGCCAAGGTCCTGTGCAGCTGAGAGAATCCTGTGTGCCAGCCACAGCAACTGCAGGTTACATGCACTGCTGCAATCTTGTGGCTTTTAAATGTATTAAAACCACAGGCACCTGTGCTCCTCGCTTGATATTAGGCTGCTGCAGTAGGATTTGCGGAAGTAAAGATGTGAAGGAGCTGGAAAGTCACTTTGGTACAAGTGAAATGAAAAATAAATGTACTTCATCTGTAAAGCCAAGGTAAAGTGCTCTTTTAAGTAAATTAAAACTAAAAAGCCCACTGTTGAGTAGTACTGATTGCGTCGTTGACATACTTTAAAATGACTGCAGCCTCTTTAAAATGCCTGTTAAAAAAGAAAAACTTCTGGAAAATGAATTTTATTGTGCTTTAAGTACTTTTTTTTTTGCCAGGGGATAACAATGTTCACCCACAGATAGCAACGTTCAATTACAACGTTAAAATGCACATAGCTAAATAAAGAAATTTTCTGTTTCCATGGGAGTAAACTGACTTTTTTTCACTGCTATGACCTGAAATTGCCACATTTTTCAGAAGTAACTTCAAAATGAGCTGTTGGTACATAGCCTTTTGTAAAATAAGGCTGATTACTTGATTGCCTATGCTTAGGCACCCATATTGAACACCACTGCTATATTATTCTAACTACAAAAGACAATCATTCCCAGGGGACACGATCAAGACAGTACAAAGCAATTCAAAGCTGGGTCTCAGGGGAAAACAATTTCTTGTTATTTTCATGAAAACTTGATGATGATAGCCAGTGCTTTGTGAAAATTGGCCACGGAAACACTTCACTGTGTCCTCACTAAAAATTTCAAAAATTCTGATCTATGGCCAGTGTAGCAAGTTCCAACTTCCTTTTGGTATGGCAGTTTGAAGGCAGAGGTGAGCAAAGAGGAGCTCTTGTATTTGTATCTGCATGTTTATGTGGACTTACTGTACCTCTTCAGGAAAGGTGGAAAATGAAATGGCTATATTGTTGGTTTTGGAAGACATGACTGAAAATCATTTCATGCCTTTCAGCTGGATAAGGGTCAAACTCTTGCGCTGTGTTTTTTAAATCAGTATCTGTCTTTCTGTCTTGAGACACTGGGAAACCCTTACATTAACTTAGTCCATGCTGGACAGACCACTGCTGTACTGGTTCCTGTGTTGATGGAATTGCCCAGCTGGGGCGCAGCCACTGTAGTGCCCCTCTGAATTTGGGATTAATGGAACAGAGAACCCCCTCAACCATCACAAAGAACACAGTGTAAAGAAACTGATTTTTAAGGAAGCTCCTCTAGCTGTGGTTTGGCCATCCTGGCATGCAGAGAGTGTATTTTAAGAAGGAAGCAGAGTCCAATCAAATCTGACTGAAGGTGTTCTGTAGATCTGGTGGCATTAAACCCCTTGCAGAAGTTCAGGGAAGTTTATTGTTGGTGCCACACAGGAGAGTGGTGATGACCAGGTACAAAGCCCCTTTGATGTTGCATAACATCCTCATGAGAACTCCTGTACACAGAGGAAACGCAGGGACAAGTGAATAACTTTAAATATATGATTTGTGGACTTTTTTTTTTTGACAGACGTGAGTTTTACATGGAAAATACATTTGGCTGTTGGTCTGGGAGCATGAGAGGTGTCTATTCTACTGCACACAACTCTTACATGATGGCCATGTACTCGTACTCTGGTGGCTAAGACAGCATTAAAATTGAAAGGTGAAGAAGGATCAGAAGTATCTCTTTTTTTTTCTCCCCAGTCTAAGCACTGAATAAACCAGAAACTGGTGCATCATTTCACTTCTTTGAAGTTCTGTTGTTTTTCTCTTGATTACTCTGCTGGTGCTCTGGTCCAGCCTGTCCTTCCCTCCTGGCCATGTCCCAGGGCTGAATTGGTGTTTTCTGACTGACACTTGGGTACCCTCTGCCTTACCCTAATCCTAGAACATTGTCGTTACTGTGTCCCGATGTTCAGTCTGTTTGAGACACAAAACATGAGGCATCAGAGAGAAAAGGGAGAGCAGACAAGAAACAGAGGCAAGAGATGAAGGAGAGGAAGTGAAGTGTTTTAGCACACTTACCAGGGAGCTGGAAAACTCCTGTCAGGAAATCCACCATCAGGACCGCAGATGGAGGCAACAGCCTATCTACCAATTTTCTCCAGGAATAAAACTTCCAAGAGCATCCCTGAGCTTCTGAGATGAATTGCATTTGTAAATGGAAAATAAGTTAATCAAGTAACTTTAATTGCTCTTCAGTTATTATGTTTTGGGGCCCTTTCCATTTATAATGAAAATTTTCACGGGATCCCAGTGTGATATTATTACTGTATTAGTTATTAGTTCTACTTAATGCTAAAAGTCACACATCACCAAACTAGAGGCTTGAAGTGGATATTGAACATGTTCCTTACACTCTGTGTTTGTCAGACTTTGTAATTCTGGATTTTTCCTTGTAATACCTAGTGCAGAGTTTGTACTTTCATTAAGCTCCTGTTCCTGCCAGGGTGTTACTGCTGCTTTTACATCTTGCTGCACAGTTCAGAGTGATGGCTGGAGAACACCTGCAGCCTTTTTTATTTCATCAAATTGTTAATGGATTCTGTTCAGACGGCTGACCACTCCATCACAGGCAAATTATGGCATTCTCCAAAGCCTTTTTAAGTTAAATAGGATTGATTAGTGACAGGGCAAAATGTAAATGCCTGTTAGGATTGTTTTAAGTGTAGTACACTTAAACTTAATGTCTGACTGTAATAACAGCAAAAATTATAGACATGACTTGAGCTGCCATTATTACTGTTGGTTATTAAATTAATTATTAGGCAGTACTCTACCATTAAATCTAATAAAAACCTCAACCATTTGTTTTGGTGCATCTTCTGTATTTTATAAAACCATTTTCCTACATTTATATATAACTCACTAATAAATGGGGTTTGTCTCTGAGAAACCTAAGAAGGAGGCTGAGAGATCATGGCACTGTTATTACACTTTAAGGAAACAATTCTGCTGGGGTGAATCAGCCAGGTGTAGGGGGAGGGTGTGTGAGAAACTCTGCTGAGTGGAGGTGAGGTGTTTCAGGTCTTTTCTCCTGGTTGCAGATGTTTCATTGACAGTGTTTGCAGGGGTGGTCCTTTCAGGTGGAAAGAGTTAAATACTTTTCTGCTGTAGCCCTGGGTTATTTGTAGACCCTGAATATTCTACTCATTCACTTCCCTAGTATAATTGCTTTACATCCATGTGAATCTGTTTTTATTAAAGTTCTTCTTTTCCTTTATACACCTGAACATTGTTTAACTTGCTCTGTCATTTCCTATCATTTCAGTTAAGCACTCATTATTCAAGGAGCTTCCTTTGCAGTCCTCAAAGCCTCCTCTCCACGTGGATACCTGTGGGTTTGGGGATTTGCTCTGCATTTACATCCCATAAAGAAAGGTATCCAGCTGATTATGTTTGGTTTGTTTTACTCTCTCTATTGTATCACTTCCCAGGAAGCTTCTCAAACCTGTTCTTTTGATCTGCTGTTGTTCTTAAATTCTGTCCTCAGATGCACCATGTATGGCTTCAGCTGAGAGCCAGAAAATCCCACCAGGTGCATCAGACACTGAGAGTGAGGCCTGGGAAGGGTCCTTTTGAAGCTGTTCCACTGACACACTTTTTGTAGTGTTTAACCAGGATGCAACACAGTGCCAGTGAACAGACACATGGACAGTGTTGCACAGACTTCCCGGGTCAGTCCTGCTGGTGCCAGCATCTAGGGAGCTGAGAACAAAAATGTCTCCCTCATGGGAAAATGAGACAATTAAATGTAATTTTATTTGCATGTTTTCTAAATGCTTAAAAGACAGTGGGACAAAATGAAATGGTCAGAGGGTGTTTTTATTCCTGTAGTATCATGCCCAGGGACACTGGGAAATGACCTGGCTCAGAAATCCTAGGAAAGCAGCTTCTTTTGAAAATTTTCCAATAACAAGAATGATTATTAGAATAATAATCCTGCTTGAAGCCAAAGTTCCCCTGCTTTTATTCTTCATCTAATATAAGATCTGTTGGGACAACCAGGCCAGTCTTTCCCCTTCCCACTCTTTCCCAGGGGGTTGTGATGTGACCACACACATCTCTACATGTGAAGTATTGCCATACACTCTATGGCATATAATAAATTTAAAAAGATGCTTTCAGCTATTGAACCACACCAAAGTTTCTCTTAGAAGACCCTGCCTCTTGTCACACAGTGGGAAAACTGACCTGAATAAGGGTTGCACAGTTGGAGCAGAGAATGGGAAATGTTTGTTGTGGTGGTCCAAGGAACCCTAAACAAACTCATTGTAATTGTTTGTGGGGACAGGCAAGAGCATCTTCTTTGGTGGAGGTTGAATGTGGATTTATCCTGCCAGTGCTGACTGCAAATATCAGTGAAGTCTGGTTTTTAGGATCAGATTACTTTATTCCCTAATACATTTTAAAATGCTTAGACAGATTGAGCCCATTCTAAGTATTAGGATACAAGGATGGATCCCTGGGGCACAAGGAGATTAAGGGTTTCTTTTCCTGCCTAAGAGTCAAAATATGAATGCACTACAATGAAAACTTGTTTAGCTCATAAAAGGATTACAGGGTGTTCCAGAGATTTTAATCCATAGAGAATTCCTAATTACTATAATAATGATTTTTCTTGCAATAGTTCATAAGTCTTTGCTGAGCAAAAAGGGAAAGTGTCTTGTATGCAAAGAAATTCAAAGGATTTAGTTTTAGGTTACTTCATAATTACCCTATAAGTGATCACACAGTTGATAAAAGGCCAGCTCCATCTTGCAGATAAGTCACTAACTGTAGGGAAGTAAATTTCTGGAACAACTTTTTTGGAAGGTTTATTTTAGTGCACACTGAGTGACTGAGGGTAAATTCTGACTTGTGTAGAATGTGGAGTGGTGCAGGGGCTTCATTATATAGACCAGCCTTTTCTATGGTCCTGATAATACAAGTTAAAGGTATAATTTAAATTGTACCTGCTATTGTCCTGTTAATACTATTTAAAATTTATAAGCGACTTTAGGTGATAGTGCTGCCAGGTTCTCCAGTTCCTGTTCATTCATGCAAAAACCCCAGATGAGTTCCAATCAGCTTACAAGGGTGATATGCTTTTGTTATTTTGTTTGGTTTTTAGAAGAAAACAGAACAAACAAACCAAACCAAACCACCTATACCACTGAACATACAGTGTCTCCAAAACACCAATAGAGATGCAGATCCCCATGCTGAGTTAATCTAACATCAGAAAGGGTGAAGAGTACTATAAGTTGCCTATTTTGCCACTTTCCCAGAGAGAATCTCTCTTTTATTGCTCACAGTCACTTCAGCCTCTTGTGTATCTTGTATTATACTACAGATATTCCCATGTGCTTTTTGATAGTACCTATTGAATGATGAAATCCTTTTGTTCTGAGAAGAAACAACTGAAGGAATAGAAATACATAACATTATCAGTTTTTACCCAGACTAAGTAGTGGGATGTAAGAAGATGAGAAGTATTTCTTGTTTCTGAAGATTAGCCAGCTTCTAATTATTTGAGTTGGAGAAAAAAGATCTCTAGCAAGCAGGTCATTTTGAAACTGTATGATTTCCTGTGTCTCTGATACTGCCTGCATTTGGAGAGAAGATATGTGAACTGCATTGAAAATTTCTATGTAACCTCTTTTTAAATGTTTTGTAACTTCAGAATATGATTTCCATTCAAGATTTAATCTGTGCAACTATTGGCATGAAGCATCTGTCCTGTAATAGATAGATTATCTTAATATTTTAATTTTTAGATAGAAATGATTTTGATGTAGGTTTAACATACATGCCAATATTTTTTATTTATATTTTTGTGAGCAAACTTACAGGAGATAGTTGTAGGTCTGAGAATCAATGATAAAATTCAGTTTTGCACCTATTTTCAGTAGATTTCCATCTTCTTTGCGTGTTCAGATATAAATAATAATCACATACCTCAAGGGAGCCTGCAAGAAAGATGGAGAGAGACTGTTTACAGGGAAGGGATGCAGTGCCATGACAAAGGGGAATGGCTTCCCAGTGCCAGAGGGCAGGGCTGGATGGGATATTGGGCAGGAATTGTTCCCTGGGAGGGTGGGCAGGCCCTGGCACAGGGTGCCCAGAGCAGCTGGGGCTGCCCCTGGATCCCTGGAAGTGTCCAGGGCCCGGTTGGACTTTGAGGCTTGGAGCAGCTTGGACTAGTGGAAGGTGTCCCTGCCCATGGCAGGGGTGGGAAGGAAATGGTCTTTAATGTCCCTTCCAACCCAAACTCTCTGGAATTGCAGGACCATGATTCTGTAATTTGATTTCTTAGAAGAATTTATTTATATTTTTAATTTATTTTTATATTTTAGGTTCAAATGGAGTAATGGAATATAATTTCAGAGTCATAGATTTTCTTCCTACCTCCATTTTTTGACCTATTCAGCACTGTCCTGTTCCCTGATTCTGCCCTTTCCCTCTATTCCAGGGAGTCCCCGGCCATTTGGATTCAGGTTGTGGGAGAGTCTCAGGCAGCAGCTGTGACAGACATAAAGTGAATTGTAGCACAATGCCAAAAGTATTCAACAGGTACTTTGTAAACTTCTTTTTAAATGTCCACAAATAATGAGTTTGCTCTGCCTCCCTTCCCTCCCCTCTGTCTTAGGGCAGGGACCTGCACAGGGCGTTGCTCTGTCCTAAAGGGAAGGGCTGGCAGACTCAGCAGGACTTCAGGCCAGGCCACAAGAACTGCACAATTGTGCTGTAAGGAAACTTTTCATGGTGAATTTCTGTATTTTATCTGCCTTAGTAACAGATGCCATTATTTGTTGGCAAAACCTGACATTTTACATCAGAGATGTGTAGATTGACAGACTGACTCCTGCCTTAAATTTGTTTGCTTTCCGATGTGTATCTGGAGATGATGCTGCTGGTGTTCATTTTTAGTTTGTTTGTTCTTGCTGGTTATTTCTTCCTAAGATGGATGCCATTTCTTCTTTCATGTTTTAAGTTGTAACTTGGGAATCACCTCAAAGTGATGAAAGGGTTTCTCATTTGATTTCCTCCCCAGCCAAGCCCCAGAAAGGACCAAAGGGCTTCCTGGCCCTTCTTGTGGGCAGCCTCAGCAGCTGGAACCCCTCCAAATCGCTATTTACATCAAAACTGGGGCCAGATCCAAGGATAGCATGTGTGCATGTCATTCTGAACAGTGTGTGTGGTCCTTTCCCTCCAGGCCCAGCCATTTCAGTCCCATTCAGTCTCAGGTGATTTTATTTGAGAACAGTGTGTCTCATCAATGAGGAGGTTTAATGTCACTGTTCTGACTTAAGAAAAAAGCCCTGTTTTACCATGGTTCTTTTTTTTTTTTTTTTTTTTTTTTTTTTTTTTTATTATTTTTTTTATTTTTGGCAGTTGTTTTTCTTTTAGCAAATGTGATCAGCCACTGTGCTGAAATCTCCCCACTGTCAGGCAGATACAGGTCTAGAGAAATCTGTAAGTGGTCTTGGATGTTAGAAGAATGAGGTTTTAGTTTTACATTTATTCTTTTTTGCACTGCTTAGTATGGAAGTTATCTTTTTTTGTGCTGCATGAATGCCAGTGTGGTGATATTCACTGCTAATTGTGGAAAATGTATTTTCTACTTTTCCTCCCAACTTGAAATACATCACATTATTGTTCTATATGAGTGATAAATGCTTGTCTCCTTGTGTTACAGCTCAATTTTCATTTTCAATTTCCTTTCTGTCACCTCCTAGATGTCTTTAATGTATTCCAAGGATTTTGAAGATTATGTTAATTCAGTTTACCCATGGGGTGTCTGTTGTTGGTTTATTCTGGAAAGCCTCTTACTCTGTCCCTTGGTGTGAACAACAGCCTGGACCTCTGGTGTCCTTGGTAAGGAGGTTTCCACGTCACTATTGTAACCTGCCTTTTTTGAAAACAAGCCAGACTTTGTCAGTGATAATTTATTGTCACCTTCCTCTATCTGAGTGCACACAATCATTTGGGTGATATGCACGTGCCTTTTCCCCTTTGCCTGCTGTTTGTATCTCTTGTTTACACTTCCAAGTTCTTTTACAACCCATTGTCCTGGTTTGGAAAGACAGGTGTCTGCTAAGGAAGGCAGGAGCCTCCCTTGGAATGGAGAATGTAAACCCCCTCCCTCTGAATTATTATGATTTTGAAATTAAGGTGCTCTCAGGCAAAGATATGGGAATAGGAATAACAGTTCTTTATGAGGAAAATTAAAATAAAAATGTAGCAGTACAAAAAACCCCAAACAAACAAAAAGAAAATACTGACAGTGTCAGAACACAACCTGACACCCTGTTGTTGGTCAGGGTGTTGGTGTCAGTCCAATCAAGTCCTCCTGCAGTGACAGATGTGGTTCTGTTGGAGCACAGATGATCCTGTAGAAGGGTGTAGTTTCCTCTGAAGGTCCAGTGGTGGTGAGATGGGTCTGGTCTTCCTCTGGCAATCCAGTGCAAACAGGCTGTGCTGCTGTTCTGAATCTCAGGTTTTATCCAGGTGGGAATGCTGGGCTCCTCCCCTGGGTGGAGCATCTCCCAATGGGATGATGGAATTGTATCAGCCCTGCAGTGAGCCTGGATGGCCCATGGACAGCAGAGATCCCCTGGAGGGAGGGTGGGTGGTGGAGGAGATAAAGAACACTGCCCCAGCTGGTTTTAACAGATGGTGATAGAATACATACTGCTGGTTACATCTTGCATTGCAATCCAAGACACCCATCAAGGTAAACTGTCACAGAAATAAACTTCAGTAAGGACAGAACGGTGGTTTGCTCTGGTACTGGAATTAAGAGAAAAAGTTGGGCCATGAGTTCAGTATCTGTGCTGTTCAGGGCCATCAAAATCCTTCTCAACCCTTGCCAGCGAGTGGCTATGTCATACCTGAAATACAAGGACTAATATATTTTATATATGATAATGATGTCAGAAGAACCATGGAAATTCTTCGTGCCTGTATGAATGGCTAATCCTCCTTTTAGGTCTGGCAAAGCTGTTGACCTCACTCATCCCTTATATGTCAGCGAGCAGCTTGGGCTAATTCCAAGTAGTATTAAAAACTTGCTTCCCTGAAGTTTCAATTTTCAGCTTTTGTCTTTAATATCGTGTATCTCTTCCTGTGTAGAGATGCCTAGAAGGAGATAAACTGACCACAACCACATTTGGCTTAAAAACTGAAAAGTCCTTTATGGTTTTTTTGTTGGACTTGCAGGATTTGTAGATTTTTCAGGAAACCCTTAACTGGAAGTGAAAAAGTGAGGGAGAAAGAAAGATGTCACTGAACTAGTAAGATTACCTCATTTTGTCCTTTAGAATATCATTTGGGATTTTCCTAATAAAGAAATCATTACAAAGCATTTTATTTCAGCATCAACTATGTATATTTGGAAAATCTGGGGATTGCCAGAATTGCTACTACATTGGTGGACATTAAAAGATCTGGGGTTCCATGGAAATTGCTCCAGCATATTCAGCAGCAGCTGAAGATGTGGCAGCTAGTCTCCAGCAACACAAGGGTGAGACCTGGTACCTTCTTGGCTGATTGAGGACATTGAGTTTAGTTTCCAGTTCATTTGGTAGTTAAAAAGCCCTTTGTGTAACTGAGATTTGGATCAGTTGTGTTCTCAGGATCTCTCTTATCCTTTATTAGTGTGAGTGTCTCATATTCTTTTGTGAAATTTTTACTGCCTGTTAGGAGATTGTAATTGATTTCACATAACAAATAATTGGTCATCTTTGCTGACTCATTTGCAAGCAAGGAAACAGCAGCAGCAGAATACAGCATTTTTGTCCCTCAGTCACTGGTTTACTTCATTCAGTGACCTTGTGTATCTTGGCTAATGGGCACATGAGCAGGTCTTTATTGCAATTACATTTCTTTCTGCTAGAATGAGACAAAGAATTAATGTAATCCATTGGAATTACATCCCAACTGGAGCACAAAAATCATCTAGATGTTGAGAGACAAACTCATTTCCTTACTGTGGGCATCAGAGAGGAGGAGGAATGAGAGAAGAGAGTTGTACAAACCTGACGGTGATTCAGGAAAGACCATTTTGTTTGTCCTGAAAAAATGAGTTTGTTCCCTTCAACTCCACTTGCAAGCAGCACATAGAAAACACTGGGGGCAGCTCTCCATCAGGGGTCCAAAGTATCTCAGTCAGGTCACAAAATCTAAGTGATCTCTGAAGGCAATGAAATTCATCCTCTTTCTCAGAGCACAGCTAATTTCAAATGTAGACTGGCTTGTTCTGGGCTTTGTCCAGAAGAGTTTTGAGTATTTCCAGGGTTGGATACTCCTCTATGCCCTGGAGTCCCTGTGCCCCCATTGGAGTTTTTTTTTTTTCCCCTTATGCTCAAACCACAAATTCCTTTTCTGCAATTAATCACCTCCCCCATCCTGAGGGAAGTCTTCCTCTGTCTGCTGAACTAGGGAGCTGAAGACAGCATTTAGAGCTCCTTTAGTTTTCTCCTCATAGTCCTCAACTTACTCCAGGCAATTCAAGACTGTATTAATTCATTCCTGTCACCCAACATTTGTTACTTTGGAAGAGCACTAGTTCCTTGGTGTTTGCCTGCTCTCACAGAGGACTGTGGACTGACCCTTTGGTGTGCTTGCACAAATGAACACCAGAAAACATTTATGAGAGAGAGACTGGGCAGAGTATCAGGAACTCAGGAGTGAGCTCCTGTCCAGTCAGAATGTGCAGCTTGGAACTGACATGTATTTGTGCCTTGTCGTCTGCTGTTATTTTTTCTTCTCTCAATTCTTCCTTATCTATATTGCTTTTATCCTTTGTTTCCGTATCCTTCTCTGCATTTTTTTTTTTTTTTTTTGAGATGTTACCCCATTTGGAAGGAGTGGGACCTCACCAAGTTAAAGGGAACACTGACTGGATTTGACTTGGAAAGAGTCAATCACCTTCATCTTTGTGGACTGTGAATTGATTAGGCTGATGCAGAAGTTGTCACAGACATGTCTGGGTGGGGTTGAAGGGTAAATTTGGCTGGCATTTGAGGCCTAAGGACAGCAATAAGATGATCTTTCCCTGCAGAGGCCTTTGTGCAGTTAGGGCCCATTCCTTCTTCACCAGCACAGGGTGACAGTGATTCCATAAGGTCAAGGAAGATTCACAGTGAAGGTTTGTGTGTTTTTCCTGGCAAGTGTAAATAATCATGGGATCAGGGCTTATCATATTGATGGAAGGGAAAAAAAAATATATTCACATATGAAGAGGCTCATCTACTCTGCCTGGAAAGTCCTTTGTAGCTTTGGGAAATGTTCTTCCAGGCTCTTGGAGTCTCAGAAGCAATGCTACCCTGCAGTGGAGGAAATGGGATGTTTTAGGGATATTCTCCATGTAAAGTACCAATAGGAGCCTGTCTGGAGTGCTCTGTGTTTGGGATAGGCCACAACTCCAAATCCATTCTGTAGCTTGCTGCATTTCTTGTGCTGAGATTTATTAGCCTGAGAAATCAACTCCTGTGACTCTTTAGCAATGGCAAAGGCAGAACATCACTATAATTGTGAGTTCATGCTTTATGTGGGATCACTACCTGTGATCCCACATAAAGCATGAACCTTTCAGAGATGGAAAGGCAGCCCTGAAGCTTTACTGTATTAAAAATTGGTGTCTGAAGAAGGTTGTTCAAATATTCCTTTATAAATATAAACGTGAAGATAAACATTTCCATAACAATGCTTTTAAAAAATATGTTCTCTTGATATCTTGAGTAATTACACCAATCTGCATGCAGTTTATTTCTGTTTATCTTCCAGTAAATTCACCAGCTTCTTCCATCACAATCCCATGTCAGTGTTTTGGGTCTAATGTTCTGTGGCTTCAGAATTATCACCCGCATGTATATTCCAAAATTGCAATTCTACTATAAAGTTATCCTGCAGGGAGCTCTTGAGGCTTTCATGACCTCATTTACACAGCAATAAATTCCCAAATCTCATTCAGCCAGTGTTTTCTCTGTGACTAAATATTTCAGTCACCCATCATAGAGGATAATTTTCTGGAGTTAAAGTGGTATGGGAATAACTGTTACAATTAAAGGTATAATAAACTATTAAAGTTGAACAAATGAACTGGTGCTTTGGTGAAAAAAGGCATTAAGTTGTAAAACCTATTGTTCCTAATTACAGCAGTGGGTGTTTCTCCTGCTTGGCCCATATGACTGTTCTGTACAATCCTCACTGTTGGGGCTAAGCTTGGAATGGCAGCTTCCTTTTGATTTACGGTTCAATTGAAGGCACCAAACCTTCATTTAAAAGGGGAATTCCATTGAAAACTCCTATTTCCATAATAAGAGTCCTTGTATTCTTTTTTTTCTACTTTCCCTGAATTACATTGAAGACATATCACTGCATGTCTTCTAAAATGTGCATTGTGCACAGGGGCAAGGTAATTTTTGAGAACTATTGAGGCAGATTTTGGTTCTTTCCTGATCCTAGCATACCAGAAAATTCCCTGTTTGAAGAAGAAAAGGTCATTGCTAACAGGAGCTTTGCTAACAGACATTTGAAAAGGTAATTGATCAAAATTAAATAAAACACCCGTGGAAAAGTGATGAGGCTTTTTCTCTTGCTAAAACACATTAAGCCAAGTGTAATGGCTGCAGCTTCTAGAATAAACTCATCAAAACTAATGAAAGCATAGTTCAAAGAGATGTGGTTGCTTTAGTTGCAGAACTTTTTCTTAATTGTTAGGTAGTCAGTAAATGCTTTTTTATTCAAGGCAGACAATCTATCAGAGACATCTTTCTTGGGTAACAGTTCAATGTGTCCTTGGACCCAAAGCTCTCTGAAATGTTCATAAAGGAAAGAAATACTTGGATTGGAAAACGAAAAGAGTTTATTTATTTGGAAATGGAACTGTCCTTTTATCTTCACACAAACCTAAAGGAGTTATGTGAGTTTTATGTGACTTTTAAAATTGAAGAATCTTTTACAAATTAAGGCTTAAATTCTCCCAGAAAATATGCCAAATATCTCAAATCCTTTATCGTATCATATATTGCATTTCTCATGGTTGTTCTTTTAATTATTTACTTGTCCTCCTCAATACTGTTCTCTTGAGTTGGTGAATACCAAGACTGCTGGGTATCATAGAGTTGTTTAGGTTGGAAAAGACATTTAAGATCTCAGTGAAAACACTGAAAAAGGAGGAGGAGACAACAATGATTAGTGCAAGATATTTTTCTTCATGATGTATACATTAAATTTTGGTTAGATAATTAAGCTAACAGTTAAAATTTAGCAAGTTCCTATTTCCACAGTTGATGCACTGTGCCAACACAAGCTTTGACACAGAATTAATTTATTTTTAGAGCCAATTCAACAGATCTTGGGCATGCTTTGCTATCACAGCTTTTTATAAAAAATGATTTACGCACTTAGTAAAATGCATTGTGTGAAAATTGTTTAGGCTTTGTTTGGCTTGTTTTGGCAATATAGGATGCTTGAAACCTGCCATGGTTGTACAAGAGGTGAGGTAGCTGAGGAGGGAAAAAACATCCTCTAGATTTAGAATTTGACCTGGAAAATGACATAATAACCCATCAGATCTTCAGGCATCAAAAATGGTGTGATGATTCCAGCATCTAAGTGTCTCTGAAGAACTCCAGGTAACTGACAAGTTTTGTTTCTTTCTCGTGAACAATTAAATATTAACTGAGTATTTTTAAGAAACCCTACAGTCATGCTCTCTTCTGCTTGAAAACAATCTTGGAATAACTGTAATACTTATGAATAAATTATAATTGTTTTATAATACATTTGCAATCTTGAATTCTTTAAAAATATAATGTTGTATTTTGTAGACCTGCAGGGTACTGTTAATGCTTTGTGTTTGGTGCAATCTGAAAAGGTAAGATTTTACAAAATAAATCCAGGAGAGGAGCAGAGCTGTCAGTATCTGATTAACATGGTGTGCTTTGCTAAAGAAGAGAATGGTGTCTGTATTTTGTTCCTGACTAGTTAGGTTTGGTGTCAGGGTTGTGGGGGGCCTGAAAAAGAGGTTTACTGGGATTTTTGTTGCAATGTCTCAAAGTGAACCCTCCTATGGAAGCAGCTGTTCTCCAGTAAGAATGTCAAAGCTCTGCAGTGGATTTCCCCTTGGCATTGGATCCCTACACTGGCTGTCATTGCTTCAATTTAAGTTTTGGAAAGGTGTTTTCTGTAGAGTTTACAAAAGCTGTATTTATTGTCAGCACCCAGCTTAAGATTGTCCCTGGAACTTGTCCCCTGTCATTTAGGATAGCATTTAGCCAGATTACTCTCTTCCACCTCCAGCATTTTCTCAAGCAGGGAATATGAAAACACTGAACCTCTGGGCTGAGCATGGGGTCAATACCCAGGAGAGGTTTCAGAGCTGCCTTTAACAGGGATTTAAGGCCATGAGTGACCCCTGTGGAGCCCTATGAGGGACCCCTTCCCCTACATTTACCAGTGAATGGTCACAGGGACAGGGCACAGCCATATCTCAGCCCTTCCATTTTCCAGGTGCTGGACCCATCACGTGAATCCAGGATTTGAGAATACAAAGCTGATGGGGCCTGGGTTTGCTGCCCTTCATGGAAGGAAGAGGCCTTCAGAATTTGGATATGTCCATGAGCAGGTTTTCCTTTCCCACCCATCGCTAGAAGTGGAGGACACCAATGCCTGGGTCAGAACACTGATCATTCCCTGAGCTTCACGGAACTGTTGTAGATCAGAATTCTATTGGGCACCAGTAAAGCATTTTGCTGATCCAAGTGTTCTCACTTCAGCACTCATTAACCCTTCAGATCTTTTCATTAATATTTTTTTCAATGATTTTATTCTGGCTGTATCATTTTCTATGGTGTTTGCGATACTTTTTCCTGCCATCTCAAGCTTTAGTTTTATTATTTAGTTTTATTGTTCACCAGCACTCAGCAATGAGTTGAATCTCCTGACTGTCACAGAGATGTTGTCACTTTGGTTTTGACTGGCATTGTACTAAGCCCCTAATAAATTTCCATGCTTGATTCTGTCAAAGCAGCATTGCCTGTGCACAGTGAGGCAGAGTTTAAAATGTTATTAATATAACAGCACAAGAAAAAAGAAACTAATTTTTCACCACAACACGTCACTTTGTTCCCTATGCCTTAATCAAGACCTTCACACATTTGTGAAGCTTATTTTGGTTTACAGAGATCAGGAGAAAATGACTTGCCTTGCATTCCGTCTGGTTTTGTTGTTTTTTAGTGAGAATTTAGTTTCCATTTTCCTGAGATATGTTAGTGTCGTGGTTTGAAAGCAAAACGAGTGAGAGGCTCCAAGTCAGAAATATAATTTAATGAGAAAAAAGGTAAAAAGGTAAAAATAAAATAAAATAAATGCAATAACACAAAGGATCACTGACAGAGTTAGAATACAACCTGAGCAGGGTGGTGGAAGCAGTCCAGGTGAGGGGCTCTTCCTGAAGCAGTGATCCTGTAGAAAGGTCTGGGAGCTCTGCTCCTCTGGGAATCCAGTGGGTAAGGGCTGCTTGTCCTGTCCCACATACCAGCTTATATCCAGGTGGGAATGCTTGGCTCCTCCCCCTGGGCAGAGCATCTCACAATGGGATGATGAGTTGTGAAGTGGGTCCTTGATGGCCCATTAAACAGAGATAACCCCTGGAGGGAGTTACCTGTGAGTCACGGGCAAGGCATTGATGGGCCATTAGCAGAAGACAGCCCTACACTAGAGCACTGCCCCACTTGGTTTCAACAGTTCATGAAGATGGTGATAGAATAAATACTTTGTGTACATCCCACACTACAACCCAGGACAGTTAGTCTTTAAACTCATTTAATATTATATTTTACATTGTTGTATGTCTTAGAATGACTTATTTTAGTAAAAAAAAATAAATTTGAGGCATAAGGTTGCTCTGACATCTTTTCTCCCAAAGCTTTGCCCTGAGCAGTTTAGTCACCTACAGGAGAGCACAGGGTGCTTGGAGACAGGGAAGCACAGTATTCCCTTTATCCTTGTTGCTGGCTCCCTGCTCACAGTGCTGTCATTCCTACACTCCAGGGGTTTAAATAGCTTTCTGAGATTTTGACAGGCTAGTCTGTCTGTCTTTTCTGGGAAACAAATGTTTGAAAAAAACCCTAAAACCACCACATTTTTCTTGTTTCCTTTACAAGTTATTTTTAAACACTGTGATTTAAACCTGTACAATTTAGTGATGCACATGCATTACTGGGAATAATAACTGGTTTAAAAATGTAAAATGTTGTAGTAGGAAGCAGTAATATCATTTATTAAGCAGTCATTTATAACAACAGTGCCTTGCTCTGCTATTTCTCTGTGGTATTCCTGAAGTCACCATAATGGAAAAATGTAGAAAGAAATCTCTTTGATTATTTGTATATTATTTGTGGGAAGTTTGGCTTTCCCTGTGCTTAATGATTCTCCAGTCTTCCCTAAGAAGATTATATAGGGAAATACTCGGGCAGCTTCATCACAAACCCTTGGCAAAGTTGGGATGCTCTCACACTCTGCTGCATGGACTGGTTTGTAAGCAAACTCTGCATTTGGGGAAACAAATCTTACTGGCAGAGAACACACTGTTATCAGTGTGAGGTAATCCTAAATTTGGGATTTAGGACAGTCAAAGGTTTGGCTGTTGGGTTATTTGGAACTTCATCTTCCTGAACAGTTCTCTGGCTGTGAACTCTCTGGCTGTGGTCGATTTCTGGGGGAAAGTATTTTGAGGAAAAAGGGAAAACTTTTGTTGAAAGCTGTTGAGGTGTCTTTCTCTGCCTCGGTCAGCCCTGACACCTCGACAGTGAAGGGGCATGGCTCGGTAACAGGGCGAACCTCACCGACCCTGTGAGTTCTTGTCTTGCTTGAAGGAGTGAAGCAACGACGGCAGGAAAAAAGAGGAGGCTGTTCTGGGTTAACTGCTGGCTTTATTCATCAGGGGATCTGCCCCAGCAGACACCCCTCAGCAGAAGCAGCGGGGGAAAAACGAGGGAAAAGAATCTCCTTGAACCCCCTCCCAATGCAGCATCTTTTATTGGGGGGAGGAACTCAGGGATGGGTCTAACTGGGGACAAATCAGGGGCCAAAGGGGCATGGCTCTCTGGATAAATGACATACATAGTAACAAATTAATAACTCAGGTGGCGAGACAGCTGAAGTCTTGTCCAATCACTTGGGGATTTTCCTGGAACTTTCCAGACTTTTGGGAGAGACCCCAAAGTGACAGACAAGGCCCAGGGGCTGGATAACTTCTGACTGACACATAACTGGGGTTGGGATGAAACCAATGAGGGTGGAACATGGGTGCATGGGGCAAACCATTATAACTTATAAAAATGAACTTAATACAAGGAACAAATACATACATAAAACTGATAAAACCAAAACCACACCACTACAGAAAGCCATCTGTCCACTGGAGCAATTCCTGCTGGCTGCCCTGTAGTTGGTGTGGCCCAGCTCAGAGCTTCACTTTGCTTCACAGCAATGAGGGAATGGCACCTGCCTCTGTGCCTGTGTTCTGTGGTGGCACCTGGATAGTTCTGAAATGTCACCTGAAACAGCCACTGTACTCAGAACAATCCTTCCACTGCACACTGAGCTTTAAACAGCAGCTGCTGTGGGTGCTGTCAAAGGCAGAGCAGGAACAGCTCTGCTCTGGGGATGAGATTTTCCAGTGCTGCACGTGGCCCAAGAACTGGAGCTGATGAACAGGCCTGCTCTAACTGGGACTCACCCGTGGTTTGGCTGTGCTTGGATCATGTTTAGTTCCTTGGTAAAGCAAACTGTTAAATGTTTTATTACCAGTTTCATCCCTTTCAGTTGCATCACACAGCTGTCGATCAGAAATCTTAGTGTTCTCTCATCCTTTCTCTGATACAGTGACACAGAACTTAAAATAATAAAGAATACAATGTTCTCAGTCCTATATTGTGGCAGTGGTATCCTGCCTTTAAGTGCCAAAGAAACAAGAGTTTTCTCCCTCTGTCATTCTCCAAGTTATCTTAAAATCTTGCATTGATTCATTACATATTTGTGTGGTACTTGTTGTACTCTCCCCTTACTGTTTTTTCAATCTCAGAAGAGCTCTTGTACAGATAAGGCTGCACACAGTTTCCCTAACAAGCTATGCAAGCCACTGTGAAAGGATTTTGCAGAATCATCCTATAAATCCCTTGAATAGGTGCTATTGATTTCTGAAGAGGTCTTGCTGAAAAAGGAATGTGCTGCTCAGGTCTCCAGAGGTGTTACTAAAAGGACAATAGCACTGGAGAAGCAACAGCAGGAGAAAATCAATTCCCTGGCTATTTTTTGTTTGTTTGTTCTCAGTGAGATTATACGGGGAGAAGAGATGGATTGGGCTATATTATTTCTGCTGGCCTGAAAGTTGCTCTCTTTTTATGTTGAGTTATTTGATGTACCTGAAATCTGTGAGAGCTGAGGTCTATTGCTGGGTTTATGTGGCAAACAGACTCTGCTTGTCAGGCTCTTTACCTGGAGTGTGTGAGCAGTGGCTCTTGCACAGTGAGCACACATTGCCTTCACCAGAGGAGTTATCTAGCCATGTCACAGAGTTACTCCAGGGAGGAAGGAAGGAGTTAGTCTTATTTTGCCACCATCTCTGGTTTAAGACCAGAACTCGTGTATTCTTCTGTTGTCAGATGGTGATTTTTTTTTAAATGAAAGCATAGGAAAGGAATTGTATTTTTAGAAAGCACCTGTACTATTCAGAGTTATCCTTTCAGCAGACCCACCAGTGGCTTGTATTCACACTTGCATGCTGACAAATGACAGGAGGAGAGGAAAAAGAAGAAGCTGCTGAAAGAGGAAATGGAGGAAGAACCCAGTAAAACTAGGCTAGAAACCCACCATTACTTTGTTTAAAAACATCTCTCATGTGCTGTTGACTGGAGCTGTTTTCCATTCTGTTGTTTTGAGAAGCAGTAAGTCCTTGTTCCTCCATGCCAGAAGCAGCAAAGGTTTTTAAATTATTTTTAAATAAAGCTGAAGCTTTCTGCCCTTTAAATTTTCCATTTTCCCAGTTGTTCTCAAGCTCAGTAGTTGTTGAACTTCTTCCTTCATTTTTTAAAAGACAGAGTTATCCTCATGGAATATGGTCTATCAAAGAAACACGTTCTAACTCTTTTCTTTGTATTGTGTTCTTTACATCATGTATTTGGGCTTGTGTCTATAGGAGCAGATTTTTGAGTGTGTTTTAATTTGTGGTGCTTGGACTAGCAAGAAAATAGCACCCTTAAAATATTTCTAAAAGTTCTATTGGATTTTGGTGCCTATTTTCAAAGAAAGGGGCATTTAAAGTCTAGAGAAACCCTTCTCTGCACTGATCATATTTCTAGGCTGGTCCTTAGGCAGGCTCCACTGGAAGAGCAATGTTCCAATTCACACTGAGAATCCAGTTTATAATGCTGGTGTTTCACAGATTATTTTGTCCATCTCTAATCCCTGGCTGTAGTAATGTGAGAGGAGGAATAATTTTTTCTTGTATAAAAACTATCCAAAAAGGGTTTCTCTTTTATTAACAGCTGTCCTGTGACAGCTTTCTTGAAAATATCAATTTGCTCTCAGATTTCTACCAGATTTTTCCCCCCAAGATATTTTCTTTCCTTTTCTGTCCTCTCAATTTCAGCATTCTTACTTCAATGCTAGCAATATATAGACCTTGTTCTGTCCCCTTTCTTCACCCATCCTCACATGTGTACATTTTTAAAGAGCATTGTGAGTGGAAAATAGCTTTTTTTAAATGATGCTATCTTGATTTTTGTCTTTTTCTTTTATATATTCTCTGTATTCTATACACATATGTATTTGTAGCTTTGTAGTCTTTTATTGTGACAGCTACAGCTGGTCTGTGAGCTGCACTGATGAAATTGGCTATAACAGATCCCAGCTTGACTAGCCTAGTTCATTAAAGAGTAGAAGTAAACAAGTCCCTGGGTAAGACAGTGGTAGGCTGGATATCAACTCAAACAGGGGACCCCAGCTAATCCCATCCAAGACTGGAGGCATCTAATTGGCCAGTGAGCTGGGCAGGGTTAAGACCTCAACCAATCAATTGTTCAAGCACAGGAATTTTGAAGTCCCTGTAAAAAGGGTGTCTATCAGTAAACTTTGGCTGTTGTTGCGCGAACTTGGTGTGTTCAGTGGTGTTGATGCCTCAGGAAGGCTGACCTGGAAACAGAGACTGGACAGAGGTAGAGAATAAAGTAGATATTTATTGAAAGGCCTTTAGGGCACACCTTGGGCAGGGCAAGAGCCTGGCCAGGGCTACACCCAAGGTGGACCCAAAATGGTCACAAAATGGACACAAAATGGCTGAGTGGTCAGGAGGTCTCACACTTTTATAAGTTTTGGTCCATTTGCATATTGGGATTTATTTGTTCAATTCCAGCTCCAGGTTGTGAGGTCTCATCCTTCTTGTTCCTCCCTTTAGTCCACCCTTGTTTGTGCTTTTGGGCCCAAAAGTTGTCCTTGGTCTTCAGCAGGAAAAGGAATTGTTTTGTCTCCCTGCTCTGTGAAGAGCTCACCAGCACTTAATATGAGGCTCAGAACTGCACCCCTGGGCAGCACAGAATCTGAAATAAATGAAAGCTGAAACTTAAGGCATCAGCGTGTCTGTCTCCAAAACGGTGACATTTTATTGTAACTTAGCTTCAGTATTTGCTGCTGTAGAGAGAGACATGACACACTGTACAACGTACTAAAAGCTTCTTTTGTATTTGCTGTGTGTTCTCTTTTCTATACATTTCTAAACAAAGTGTGCACAGAACGTATTTTTAAACAAAGCGTGTACTTAAATTATTGGTTAATTAAAACAGTTAATCATGTTCATTGGTACAAAACAATTAATGTTAATATATTAGGCAAGCATTTATAAAAAATTTAAATGTACGTATTCACTCCTGTTTCTTTAAATACAAAACTGTAAAACTGCAAATATCTTTTTAATTGTCTCTTTTAAATTGTTTTATCTGTTCTCATGCCAATGACCTTGTTTTCATGGGTATACACAAATCTTATCAACTTCTTCTTCTACTAACTCAGTAATTTTGCTCACAGACTCACTGTGAGCCCCCCCAGAAGCATTTTCCTAGGCAGAAAGACAAAACACATACCAGGACCCCTATGCTACCTTTGTTCTCCTTAGAAGCCAAGGTTGAAAACAGCTCTTTGAGACATATTTTTTTATAAACAGACCCCAATCCTCATCTGAGGCGGGAGGATTTGGAAGGTGCTAGAGCTGGGGGGGGGACTACTTTACCAGGCATGCTTCTAATTGGGAACCCTAGTCAGTTATGGTAATTTGCAAAATTATGAAAATTTTAAATGTGTGATGAAGGGTGCACATCTTTGGTGTTTTCCACCTGATGAATTGCATACCTAAGGATCCTTATCTAAAGGTAACCCCTTGTTATCACCCTAACTGTGTCTGGCTCATGATTCTAGGACCAGAGAAAAAGACATCACAACTTGACTCAAACCTGTTCTGGAAGGAAGCAGTCCATTTCCAATGCCTAGTTCCAGATGCATCTTGGGAAGAGGGAATGAAAGAGTTAATAGATTCTTTCTTGTTAATTTTTTTTTCCCTAACTATTAAAATTGTAGAACTGAATAATAATTGAGGTGGGAAGTGACTTCTGGGGGCTCCTTGTCCAACCCCTTGCTTAGAGCAGTCCTAATACATTTGGGTTGCTCAAGACCTTGTCCAGGTGAACTCTGAATATCCAAGGATGGAGATTCCTCTGTTGCTCTGGAGCCCTGCTCCAGTGTATGACCAGCCTGAGGTGAAAAAAACGTTCCCCTGTTCTACCTTGTGCCTCTGGATTCCTGACCTTTACCTGCACACTGAGAGGTGGCTCTGACTCTGCCTTCTTCACCCTGTCGCAAAAGGAAACTGGTTTAAACAGACAGGCACAAGCTGTGTTAAGTAAACAGTAATTTTGATTAGTTTGGCTTTATTACAACTCAGTGTAGTTTTTTCTGAAATTCTCCAGTGTTTTTGTTGTTTTGGGTTTTTTTTACATTTGTTTCCAATACTGTTATAAGTTGTAAACACCAGGTTGGTAATGAAAGGTGATTCTCTTGTAGAGGTAATGACAACACAGAAAAGGCCCCATTTACACAGGACACTTCCAGGCAAGCTGTTAAAGAGGATTTCTCCTGAGACACACATTTAATATTGCACTGGCACTTAGACCAACATTTAGTAATAGTTCAAGGAAAGCCTTTTTCCTTAGTACTGACCATTGTGACAGCCTCAGACCTGGGGGTTACCTGAGTTCGATGTTGTTAGACCTGGTTACCTGAGACAGATATTGTTGAGTGATAACCAGGTGTGTTAGGTGGACACAGCTGGTGGCTGCATCATACATTTGAGAAGGGGACCTGTAGGAAAGAGTTCTAATTAACAAATGATAGAACACCCAACTTTGGTATTCAAAAGGAAATAAACTTGCCAAGGACTAAGAAGGTTGGCAGTCCATATTTCAGGTTATCTTGGGGTGACTTTATGATGCTGGTATCCCCATAATCTGTCTTTTTGCTCAGAAATGTGTCTTGTAGCTTTAAGCTAGGCCCAGAGAGAGAAAGAGAAGGGAAGAGCAGTGGAATTTTTTTGGCACTGTATTGAAAACATAGAGATAAGAGTTCAGCTTTCTCCAAGCTCACTGCAGTGCTCTCTAAGTTCTCTGCTGCAGAGAGAGAGAGAAGAATGGGGAATTTTCCTTCCTTTTTTTGCTGGTTTTCCTCATTAGCTATGACAAAAAAAGGTTTTTTCAGGACTACTTTTTTTTTCTGGAACTGTTAGGCTTCTCTCTGGTCCAGGACACCAGGACAGTTGCCTGAGGACTCCCCACCACCCCCCAAACTGCTCTGGGACCTGGACACTGGGTCTGAGCCTCAGAGGGACTGAAGGAACCTGAGCTGAGCCACACCTCACAAAAGGACTCTCTCTCAACCACAGGAGGACTTCCTGAATCTGCCATCTCTAAAACATGTAACATATACATGTGATGGAGATTTCAACTGAAACTGGTTTTAGTTTTATGGGCCATGTAACTTCAGAGAAAAACTAATGCTGTTGGTGAAGGTCCTTATATCACAACTTTTCTTCAAAAGATGGGCTTTAGTCCAGTCAGAAATCTGACATAGCAGCTTAATTACAGAGAGTAAAATAATAGATTTAGTTTTAAAAAATCCAATTTCCATTTGTGGTGGAAGGTTTTCATGTAACTCTTGAGAAACATTTATTAAAAGCCACCCCAACAACATACACAGAGCCAAACCAAGGCAACATTGCCTTGGTGGACTGGTTTTATGCTTGATGTTAAATTTTGAAGTTGTGCTTCCTTTTCTGGTTATTTCTCTACATGCAGCTTCCAGCATATGCCACAGCCACACAAAAGCTGCTCCTGATGGGCTCTGATCTGCAAACACTGCAGCAGGTAATCTCCTCTAGATATTTATTTGACAAAATGAGGTGAGAAAAGAGATCTCTTCTTTTGTGTTGGCCCCTGGCAGCAAATTCGTTACCCATGTTATGGCTAAACTCTGAACTGGATGAGGTCTGAAAAGTCAGTGTTGATCCCTGATCTGGCAGAGTGAATGTGGAGGAAAGTCATGTGGAATTGGAGGGAATGGCATCTTGGGGAATAGGATTTGATAGTGGCTCCACACTACATCTCCTGATTGCACCGAACAATTTTTTCCAGGCTAGGGAATATTTTAACTGTGCATGGCTTTATGATATCCAACTGCTGCAGTGCTTGTGGCTATGTGCTGTAATCATCCTGACTGGATCTCACTCTGGATGTCTGCCACGCCGCTGTCCCATGGGTTAGGAATATGCCTGCTTCCAAAAGCAAAAACCAGTAGCAGAATAAATAGACATAAATAATGTAAATATATAGAAATACATTATTTATATTTATATACGTGTTGCTTATAACCTCTACCTTTACAGAAATTGTGAAAAAAATGAGGTAATGGAATTAATAAGTAATTGTTGAGCTGTTTTGGTTTGTACGTACCCTTGATATGATTTGTACGTATTCTTCCACACCTTCTCTCCAAACACGGCTTGCTTTCCTCAGCTTTTTTTTTTTTAAGGTTTAATGAATCTTTTGAAAACAGTCAGGTGAACCCTGGTGAGCTGCAAAAAGAAGGTTGAAATTCCACATCTGTGTGTGTCAGAGCACAATTGGCTTTTTGTATCCCACAAACTTTTCCAGGGTTGCATTTGAACCAGAATTTTTCTTTAGACACTCCAAATCCTCCATCTGGTATCCTGTATTCAGAAGGGACAGAGGAAAGACTGAGTTTGATCTTCTCTATTTAATGATTTAATTGGGATTGTACATCTCTGTTGCTTCAGTCACTTCAGTGAAGAGCACATCTCTGTGTCTCTCTGATTTCAGGATTGGGATATTGATAGTGGTATCACAGAAAGGAAAATACTATTTGGAACTAGCACTCAAGAAAAATGACACAGCCTGGGCTTGAAAATGGAACTAATTTATTCACCGGCTCCCTTGGTGGCAAAGCAGAAATAAGTGGGAAGGATGAGAAGTGATAACAGTGATGAAAGCTGTGGCATCCTCCTGTGGGCAAGCACTAAGGCTATTTTTAAAATGTGCAGTCAGTTTTCTGACACAGAGTCACCACCTTCTGAGAAAGGTCTGGATTTCTAACATTAGGCTTAAGGCTCAAGAAAAAAAAAATCAAAAATAAAATTATACCTCTTCAGCCCACTCCTCACTCGTGTTTTGTATTCTGCTGCTTGGCTGTGGCTGTCAGCAGCATAATCACGTTAGATGGGTGAGAATCCCTATAAAATCCCTCATTCCAGCCCTCTAACTGGAAAACAGCCAAACCCCAGTGCTGGAAGGTGCTCTGGGGGCACTTGCTGAGGTGGGCTTTGTGCTCAGCATGCAGAGACCAGAGCTCAGACTGGGGTCAGCTCTGTGACTGTTTGAGCTCAGCTTGTGCCTAGAAATCTGAGGAAAATGAACCCCTCTGTCTCTGGCAATGAGTTCATCTGCTGTGCTTGTATGCTCAAATTAACTTGGCAAAGAGGTTTACCCTGGAGGGCAGCAGTGGATTTTACCATGGCAGACAGAGCAGCAGTCACTGCCCATTCCTCTGTACACACAGCACTTTCAGTGCAGCTTCACCTGCTGAAGCCACTGTCAGAGCAGCTGCTTTCCTCCCTGACTCCAGCCTGGAATTGTTCAGCTTTACCTGATTCAAGCTGTTTTTGTGAGGTTTTTGTTTCATGACACCTCGTTGCTCTACCTGACTGTCCCACCCGGGCCAGCAGCTTTTCTAGTTTTGGCTCTTGGAGAGAGGGCAGGTAACTCTGAGAGCTCACGGCATCTCCTGGCTGATCAGGGACCCGGGAACAACTTCTCCCAGCTCACACCTGGGAGCAGGCACTCATATAAAGCTCCCCACAAAGGGGTTTCTGGGTTCTTGGCTTTTGACCCTGATGCTGGAAGCTATTGGCTGTAATTAGGAGGAGCCTGCACTCAGACATGTGTGGGTGATTTGTGGTAAGTTCACACCTTATCAAGTTCTTTTCTACTCTACATTTGTTTTATTGTCTATAAAAATATATATCTAGTTTAGTAAACTCATGAAAGCAAGTGTGGTAGTATCTACCAGCTTGTTCTTTCCCTTTATCATTCCTCCTTTTCACTGGATCCCAGCAGACCACTCCTCTATTTTTTGGCTGCTTTTTCCTCCCACACTCTTCAAAATGAGAGGTGCTGAATGGATTTTGCCTTATGCACACAATAAATGTATTTAAATAAGCAAAACATCAGCAGAATAGGGAGGGACAGAGAAGCACAGATTATGTCAGATATGGAAACCTGAGCAATCTGCATCAGGAGGTCCTTGAAGGCTCTGGGCAGACTAGCAAACACCCCTGGTCTTATCCTGTTTGTGCTGGGTATGACTGCAGCAGCAGCTCCTTTATCCTTGGTTATATGTTCTCCATGACATGGCAGTCTGGCTCAGCACAGTGCCCTCTAGACCCAGATCTCCTGCTTCAGGAAGGGTGTGAGGCTTTTTTGGGGTGTTACAGTTCAGGGCTCTGTGAGGATTCTTCTATCATTGGATAATATCTGAACACTTGGGAAACCAGTGAAGCTGCTACTGCAAACTGCAGCCAGGCCATGGTGACACATGCAAATTTTAAAACAAACTACCCTCAGTCTTTACAGTCACATGCCAGAAAGCTGTGGGTTAGCTTCTCCCAGGAACATTAGGAACAAAAAGCTTCTTTCCTTAGGACCAAAGCTGGCAGAATGATGGACTCTGTATATGATGATTTCATTAAGGGAGATCCACTTCCCTCAGTTTCACTGCTGGCATTGCTCCAGGTTAGTGGTGCAATTCTTTCCCTCCTGTTCCTGTTTCATTTTGATGTCTTACTGCATCTCTTTCCTGTCCCATTCAGCTTGGGGTTTTTCATCTTGTTCTGTGAATCCAGCAGCTGCTGGGATCCTCAGAACCACTGAAGTCTTTCAATTCGATTTGTGGCTTTTCCCATCTGTGCTGATGGGTAACAGGGTCTCACTTTACCATCCCTCTACTTGTGTGCTCAGTGTTTGTGCAGTGACTTTGTCATTTTCTGTTTGTGCTGCTGAAACTTTCAAAAAACACCACGAAGATCAAAACCTGGTCAACCCAGCACTTACAAAGCCTAAGTAAATGAGAAAATGTGGTGTGTAGCTTTAATTCCTATGTGATGATTAGACTTTTTTTAAGGGCTTTATATAAGGCTACCAGAATGCGGGAAGAAGTTGTCTAGTTTGACTGATGAGAAGAAAAGATCTTCCTTCCATAGTCTCCCCACCTGTGGTTTGGGTCAGGACTGGTGTGAGCAGCCCCCTGCCTCGCTGCCCCTCTCCCAGTCAGCTTTAGCATTGTGGAGCAAGCAATGAGAAAGTTTCCTGTGACCTCAGAGCCACATCTATAAATCCAGACACTGTTACCTAAGAGCAGAGACAGTTCCTGCATATAATTTAGAGGATCAGTGTGCTGCAGGACTCCTCAGTAACATAAGCCACAGATGTTTATCACTACTATTCTTTTTTTCTGTAATAGCTGTAGCATCTTGTTGAGTAGCACAGGAGAAGGGACCAGCATGGCTCTAAACTGCCTGGTTTTAGCTCAAAGTGGGCCTTTATTAAAATACTCAAACCCCATTTGCTATATTTGGAGATTATATTACCCTTTGTAGATGTTTGCAGATTGCTAAATTAGGATACCAAGCAATTATAAAATGGAAGTGCTTTATGAATTTAATTTTCTGATATGAAAAGCACAAGGGAAAAGTAACAATATTAACAGTTTAGAGTCTCCAGGATAATTCTACAGGAGAAAGTTACTGGTAAATATTCAAAGTAAGCTCTGCAGGGACAGACTGGCTGTGCACAGCCCACTTGCCCCAGCAGGACCCAAATCACTGAGAACTCTGGGGCCCTCTGTCAGAAGTCTCATTTGTAAAAGGATCTCTGAGTTGTTCCTGTCCTTCCCCTTTCCATCATTCCAAAACTGCCTCCCCAGCAAGGCACCATTCCCTTCTTGGCCTCATCTCTCTCATTCAGCACCCACCTGGAATGAGCCAAACAAGGTTTCTGCAGACAAACAATGGGGTCATTTGGAGTGGACTTCTTTCAAAGCAGGATCTCTTTTGTACCTTTGTAGGCAGGTCCTCAGAAAGACCAAGAAATAAATAATAATTTTTAAAAATTAAAAATAGTTGCTTAAAGACCTTCCCACTGCTATGGGTCCAGTGCTCAGATTCCAGGGTATTGCTAATGGCAGTTGAAACGGTAACATTTTTCTCACCCATTTTGTTTCCTTCCCTCAAGGTTTACATTTTCATTTTCTTTCATGCAGCAAATAAATCCCACAAAAGGGAAATGTTTAATAAACAGCCTCTGGTAAAGAGTATGGCATAACTGGCATAACTCCTTCACTTTTAGAAACATGAAGATTGCATCACTGAATATTATGCCTGTCAGTAAATTAAATAAAGAACCCAAACCAAGTTCAGGAAATTAAATTCATTATAAAGATAATGGAAAATTTTGATTTTCCTTGCTGCTGTAGTCATGCAAACTTTAATTGTTTCCTTGAACAGCCAATACCTTGTAAAGAAAACAAACATCCTCTTCTCTTGAGACACTGCTCAGTTTTATAGGGATATGGGATGGTCTGTTTTACTGCTGGCCTAGAGTCACTTAATGCCTGAGCCTGTGGGATCCAGGGAATGTCTGCCCTCACACGGGCCATTGGGATGTTCTGGCTCTGCTGCAGCTGTACATAACCCTTCTGAGGCACATGGGACAGATCCTGTGCCATAACTCCCCTGAAATGGACTATTCCAGCTGTATTTCAGCCTGGGCTATCCCACAGTGCTGCATTTTGTTCCTCTTTGGTGAGCAGGGGTAAACAAACCTGAAATGTTCACAGTGGAGGAGCAGGTGGCTGTGCACAGCAGTGCTAGGGGTGCCAGGCTTTGGTGGAACAGAGCAAGGAGCAGATAACTTTGCCCTACTTCATTTATTAGTCAGTTTGATTATTTTACTCTCTCCAGTTTTGCAAATCAGACATAATCAGGTTCCCTTAATAGCATGATAGGTCTGTGTGTTCAATTATAGAGGGCAACATTATTCATAGATCCTTCTAGTTTCCCCATATAGATTAATCTTATTAATATTTATCTTCTAATCTATTTACAAATTCAGAGAGGGTAATCTCTGTCTAAATGAAGCTACTGTTCATACAAAGTTCTCTTCTTTGAAAGAGTCATGGTAGCATTAATATTATGAAAAGCTTAAAGCAGAAAAAATGTAATTAATTGTGAAGCATCATTAACAATGATGGTATCCAAAATGTTAGTGTGGCTGATTTTTAAATTCCTTCTAGCCCAAACCATTCTATGTTGTCAAAACAAAAGGCAGGAGGGATAACAGCAGGTGAAACCTCAAGTTCAGAAACACCCAACCACATTACTTCCTGACCTCTGTGTTTGGCTACAGAAACTGCCTTGTTAAATGGCCAGGAAGCAAAGTGCTTGGATCACCTGCCCAGCTCCCAAAGGATCCAGTGTCTGCCTCCTTCCATCCATTTGTTTTAATCAATGGCAGCAGAGGAGTGGGGAAAAAAACCAAGCAGGCATTTTGAAAAATGCAGGTTATGACCTAAGGATGACTGCAGCTTCTTCCAGTTCTGGGCACTCTGTTTGGCTCCTGAAACATGAGAGACTGTGTCTGGAGAGCTAATCTGCAATATATTCACTGTGTACTAGTTGGAAATACCTCAGTGGGTATTTAAGGGACTTTGGCACTCTTCAGTCCCTGTCAATGACAACAAGGGTTGTGTGAAGCCTTTAGGCACACACAAGCTTGGCCTTACTCAGTAAAGCACTTCGGGGTGCTTTTAAGCCCCTTGATTTCTGCTCTTGGTTTTATCAGCAGGAGGTTTTTCAGAGGCAAGAGGCTGCCCTTATCTCACAAATGGGCTAAGCTGCCTCATAGCAAAACACTTCTCAAAAACTCTTCGATCTTCAAAATATTAATGTTGTTCTCCCTCCCCTGCTGTAGTGGTTGATGCATTTAAGACCATTCCTTTCTTACCTGTGCATTTGGGAAATACTGTTTCTCATTATGTCATTCTGCTGTTTATTTCCCCAAAAGGCCACTGAAAATGCACCCCAAAAGGCACTGAAAATGCTCTGTATTTTCCTCAGGCTGATGCATTCTCAAGTTGATGCACCCAAGTCAATCATTGTCCCTCTAAGTGTTCCTGTTCCTGCATCAGCTTGTTCAGGGCAGTTCTTCCAGGTGTGCACCAATGCAACAAAGAGAATCAAACAGGTGTGAAAGCAGGAAAAAATGCCTCACGTTGCTCCATAAGATTTTGTACAGAAAGACACCTCACTGAGATTGAAAAAATCACTGGATTTCTCATAGCCAGGCAGAAACTTTTCTGCCTCTCTCTCCCTTCTCCTCTGCAGAGCCAGGCAGATTTTTGGGGTGCAAGTGAAGAAAGCCACGTTCAGGATTTCCTGCTGACTGCCTTAGATTGAGGAAGATGCCACAGATTTTTTGACATTCAGGCATCATTAGAGTCATCTTTTCTGATGTTCTTTATAGCCCTGGCTTAAGGGCTTTATCTGGTAATGCTGTACTAAATTATCTCTAAAAGTGCCCATTTGTGAGGTGGAAACCAGAGAGCAAGAACATCCCTCCCTCTGTATGCTGGGCAGGTGTCTGCTCTCAGAGTGTAAAATGGGCACTTCCAAGTCATTCCACTTAGTTTTGGAGCTTATCAGGGCTTTTTCTGCCAGGTTCAAGCACAGTGAGCAGGGAGGGATAACAGGAAAGATTAGGGATGTGGAAAAACGTTTTTTATGAAAGAGCAGAAAAGATTGAGGCTGTTCACTATGGAGAAGCAGCAAATAAGAAAAAAAATCTGAAAATGTCTCTTACCATTTGTTGCTGTGAAGCCCAGAGGGGCCCATTGCCTTTGCTCCTTCTCCCATGGTAACAGGAGGCAGAGATATTAATTTGAGAGACCTAACAGCTGTTTAAAAGGGAATTGCTTATTCTTTCCATATTTTGGTGATATTTTAGCTGTTTCAAGACTTCCTGGAGACTAACAGATTAGTATGATTTTCCTTTTTTTTAGTGAGGTTTTTTTGCTTATTTATAGGCAGAATATCCCATTATATATCTAGTGTGACAACACTACACATTAATCAGAGCCAAAAATATTCAAAGCCAAAAATGTTCACAGTATTTGAAAGAATCTTAGTGTTTCAGTGCCATGGTTTGTGAGCAACATTCCTGTACTATCAGAGGTTTTCTTCACATAGTATAAAACATGATCAGAAGGATCAAATACATTTCATGGAAACACATTTCTGAAAAATGTTCCTTCACAAGTATATGAACAGTTTATATGAGCATGAACTGGATATAACATATTACATTATGTATAGTAGTGTAATAATATATATTTTATATATATATAATTTATAATATATAATAGTGTAATATATATCAAACAGTAATGGAAGTTTCATACAAACTCTGTATTACATACCTTAAAACTTATTTTAATCTGAAGAGTTTAGGGAAGGAAGTGTGTCTTACATTTGGCTACCTTGAGGAACCCCTTTGATGCTCCTCAGAAGCTCCTGGTGAAGGCCATTCAGTCCCTGCATCCTATTTATAGGTGAATAATGAACTCTGGTAAGCAGCAAATGTGTTCTGACATTCTTTGGCCTGTTCTTCTTAAATGTCATATTTTTTAAAGTTGAATAATTTATCTTTTTGCATTATATTATGAATGCGAAAGGCTTTTCTTTGTGAGCTGAATAGTAAAGTCACTTAAAACTAGGGATAAATTGTGTCTCCTGGTCTGCATGTAAGTAGACATTTAGTTGAGACACTAAGAGTCTTAATGCTTCATTTATACAATGCTTGAAGTTTAGTATATTCTTCACAGAGAACTGGTGTCTGATGTTTTAATTTTCTGGGGTCTTTTGATTTTAGCAGCAGAGATGATTTAGTACTGAGGTTCTTGGCATGCTCTTGTTATTTACAGATGACATGGGCAACCCAGAAACTTATCCAACAAAAAAACCCCAAAAAACCCCCAACCATGCAGTAAACTGGAAATGAGAAGTGAATCTTGTAATGGCCTCAAAAACCAGCAATCCACTTGAAAAGCAAACAACAGAACAATAAAAAAGAAAACAAAACAAACAAGAAAAAGCTCCAAGACAAAACTTAAAAGAAAAAAACCCAAAACAAAACAAAAAATCCCCCCTGAAAAACCTAAAATCTGCAAAAAGCTCACAATTCCTTATAGAAAAGTTTTGACAAGTTTGAAATGATTTGACAGCAGAAGTGTCAGCAAGTGTTTATCCTATGCTCTATTTTGCTTAGAGCAGAGGGGTACAAGTGATTTCTGATTCCTTAATTGTCCAGCTGGGAGCATGCTGGTTCCAGGAGAGCAGCACTTGTTTGGTGGGATGGAATTTAGGGGATGAACGGGGAGAGGGAATAGGAAGAGACTGATGGAGAAGCCTGAAAAGAAGGAATGCACATGAAATGAGCCTACAAGGAAGGTGGAGGGAGACTACTTACAAGGCCCTGGAGTGGCAGGACAAGGGGAATGGCTCCCCACTGCCAGAGGGCAGGGCTGGATAGGATATTGGGAAGGAATTGTTCCCTGGGAGGGTGAGCAGGCCCTGGCACAGGGTGCCCAGAGCAGCTGTGGCTGCCCCTGGATCCCTGGCAGTGTCCAAGGCCAGGCTGGACTTTGGGGCTTGGAGCAGCCTGGGACAGTGGGAGGTGTCCCTGCCCATGGCAGAGCATGGAATGGGGTGAGTTTGAAGGTGCCTTCAAAGCCAAACCATTCTGGGATTCCATGAAGTTTTGCTTTGTCCTGCACCTTTCTCCCAAGCTAATGATGTGTTCACTTCATCCCTGGCCCTGACACATGATCCAGAAGCTGTTCACTGGGAAGCAGCGTGCCCCTAGCCAGGGATTACATTCCAATAAGAACAATAAGAATGAGGAATGAGGCAGAGCCATGAGCACCTGTGCTCACAGGCATTCCTGATGTGCTGGCCCAGGCCTGCAGCTTCAGGAACATTTTATTGAGTGCCTCTTTATAGGGCTGTGAGTTAAAATTTGTCACTTTAGGCTTTTAATTAGAAAGTGTAATTGGAGTTTTGAAACACAGAACACAAATCCTGGTGACTAACACACACATTTGAAAGTTCTCATAAAATAAACTGTAAAAGTTTAATCAAAATGAAAGTTGCAAAAGCTGCATTTCCTGGCACAAATGAGCATAAGCCGGGGTCTGTTAGTGTTATGACTCCTCCTTCAGTGACAGAATATAAATTTTCTTTAAAAGAGACCAACATTTAAGTTAGGAACCAACTTAAAACTTCAGCATGTTCCAATCATCAAGAATCAATAAGGTCAGAAAAGACCTTTGGGAGCGAATCCTGCACCTGATGAAATTCAAGCAAGGAAGAGGAAGGTCACAATAGAATAAACTGACTAGTAATTTTTTTTGCCTCAAAGGTGAGGGAGTTTCTCTGCAGCACTGAGTGCTTTAAGTCAATCAGTGCCTTCATTTAGGTTTTGTTGGGTAGGGAGCAGGTACTCCAAGGCTCCTGCTTGGCTTCTGGTTGTAGTAAGACTGTGACATTTGGTGAAGATGGACACAGGATACACACTGAAATGTTCCAGAGAGCTTTCAGCAGCAGGAAATCCACTCACATGTGATGTGCATCTCCTGAGAGAGGTTTGTTTTCATCACCCAAGCAGGCCTATGGCACAAGGGAGAGCACTGGAGCAGCATGGCTGTTTCAGGGGACAATGAGGAAGGCAGAGAGAAGCATTGGGTTTTGCATTCTTGTATTTGTGTGCTCCCAAAGGTCTTTTCCTCCACACCTAGGCCTGAGCTGGGTAACACATCAGGAAAACATTTGATCCGTGGTCAGAGCTGTGTAGTATTGCTTTGCAAAGCTATGTTTTGTCCCATGGTTCTCCTTACTGTGCAAGAAAGCTTTGCAGATGGACATTCCCATGCAAATGTCCCAAACAGAAGTTGCTATGGGAAGGACATTGAGTGAAGAATTTGTGGAAGGAATAATGACTTAAATTAAAACTATAGTGCTTGTAACCCCACACATCACAGCCGGGCAATCCCACACATCATTCCTGCAATCCCACATGTCAATCCTGCAATCCCACAAATGTCAGCTCAGCCTGGAGAAAAGGAGGCTCAGGGGGGACCCTGTGGCTCTGCACAAGTCCCTGACAGGAGGGGACAGCCAGGGGGGGTTGGGCTCTGCTGCCAGGGAACAGGGACAGGACAAGGGGAAAGGGCCTCAGGGGGAGGCTTAGATTGCATTTTAGAGAAAATTTCTTTCCTCAGATTTAATCTAAAACTTTCCTGATGCAAATTGAGGCCATTTTCTCTAACTCTGTTATTTTGGTAATATGCAAGTTATAATTGTTAAATTGAGTCTAAACAATCCATAAGGTATTTTAGTTTAACAGGTTGCATAAAAATATTTACAAAATGAAAAGTATTTGGACAAATATCTTTCACAAATTATATTTATTAGGCAGAAATGTGCTAGAATTTCAGGGGTTTATTTTCATAGCTTTTGGTTTCAGAGTTTTATTTTCAGACATTTTTGGTTTCATGAGTCTGCTAAAGAGGAAGCATTCTATTTTTTATTGTATACTTATACTGAGCAAACACCCCAAAATCATAAAGGTGTTGTATATAAAAAATATCCTGCTCATTTCCTCATAAAATATCTCTGGGCAGTGTTTTATGTATTTTTTAAAACCATTGACAAGCTACTGGTTTGTCTCTTGGATTAGTTTGTATCAAAAATTTATAGACACTGGCACCTTTCATTTCCAAAAGCAGCTGATATTTTGAAGGGTGTTCCACTGGGAATGAGGTTGGTGTTTTAATCTGCCCAGTTGCAGTTTTTTTCACTTTTAATAACCTGCTACCTTGGAGCCTTGACAACATTTAAACTGAGAGTTCCACACCTTATCTTGATGATTAATTCTTGGTTCAGGCAAGCACTCAATGAAGCTAAAACATCACTCCTGGCTTAAGATACACAAGACATAATAAATTAATTAGGTGAACATTAGCCTCTTTTTCCTGTTTGAAGATATTGGTGAGAATATTGCTCTGGGTTTGATTTTACTTGCCAATTTTTTTACCTGCTTGTGGAATGAATACCAATATGGGACACTCAATGTTTGTCATTGCTTCAGTAATTTCCTCCTGGGATAACAAAGAGCAATCTCTGCACCCAAAATCTGTTTCAAATGTGGAATTTCTTTTAAAAATTCCAGAGCAGTGAGAAGCAATGATTCCCCAGTCCAACTGCACAAAAATCCAGATATCACAGAAAAATAGGGATTACATAACTTAGGCAGGGATGTGCTGTTTTGTTGCACTTCTCTTTTCATATCCTTTACTGAGACAGAACATTTTATGCTCTGTTTGATGAAAATTTGTGCATATACACAGAATGCTGCCCTTATCATGAAATTTTGAAGGTTCTATAACCAAAATTTGGCTGACAAAGTTTACAATTTATTCCATCATTTGACTGTTTGATTTGTTAATTGAATTCTCTTTTTGAACAAGCTAAATATTTTCATTTCTGGAAGGAAAAGTGTCAGTCCTTTTAAATGCTGTAAATGGAGTCCAGAAGTTTTTCCTAATCCTTGTGATGCCCCATTGCTGTGAGGTTTCAAATGAGATGGACCAGGGTACTTGGCAGCTGCCCCTGGGTCCCTTCTCTAACCCTGTCGGTGGCAGAGAGCCCAAGCAGACAGTCCAGCACGTGTTGTATTGTACCTGTTTGATGTTGCCACCCCACCAAAATCAAGGAGAAAGTTGGTGATTGATGTAGGATTCAAAAGAAGGGTTTAGCATAGGCTCCATTTAACCTGTCTAGCCCTAATCAGGTTATGTCCATTTGTAGAAGGGAAACTGGGGACAGGAATACTGAAGCTTGTCTACAGTCATACTCTGGACAAAGTACATAAACCTTGCCCACTGGATTGAGTTTTAGATCCTTGATTGCAGGAGTATGATTGAGTTTGTTTCATCCTTGAAGGGCTTGGAAGGCTCTGATGGCAGAATAATGTACCTTTCAATAATGCACATCAGTTTTTCAAAGGTTTTCTGAGGCTGCTGGTTGAAGAATTTTCTCATGGCCCTGCAAAACTGCAGCTTCTGTCAGGAAAATAGATTTTTCCATGATGGAGTCTTTTATCAGATAAATGTAAGAGTGTCTTGGCCTGGGTTTTTGTCCTGGTTTGGAAAGACAGGTGTCTGCTAAGGAAGGTAGGAGCCTCCCTTGGAATGGAGAATGTAAACCTCCTCCCTCCAAAAATATTATAATTTTGAAATTAAGGGGCTCTCAGGCAAAGGGAATAGGAATAACAGTTCTTTGCTGGGACACACAGCTGGCTCAGTTGTTGAGGAAAATTTCTGGTAGATATTGTCCCTTCTGTAAAGGACATCATTAATATATAAGTAAGCAATTTTTTATACATTACGTTCCTGAGGCAAGATGAAAACAACCCGCAATGTATTTTGTACCTACCTGGGTAAGCTTCATGTTCCTGCAGCTAAAACCAGCACTGTTAGCTCTGAAATATACTCAAAAGGAACTTTTATTTTGGTGCTGATTCTTTCTTTGTAACTTTCCCAGTCAGTCTTTTCTCTTCTTCAAGGCTGAACTGTTTTGGTCCCAAATCCCCTATTTTTGCTGATGTTCAGATAGGTAATTACCTGTTCCACTTTATCACTTACATCAGGCACAGGTAAAGCTTTCAGGGTTTGCCCTTTCTAAATTTTTTCTTTGTCCCCCTTCCTTTTCTGTAGCTGAGACTTAGATTGCATTAACAGCAGGTATTTGGGATCATCCTTTATTGCCAGCCAGTTAAGTGTAATTGTTGCATCCTCCTGCTCTGCTACCTTTATATTTCCATTAAGAAAATCCTGCCTTCACAAATGTGTCAGCCTTGTCCTTGGCAAGGGAAAGATTGAGCCATCTGGGAGCAGAGCAGTGCTGCAAGCCAGAACTGGAAGAAAGTAAGATAGCTAATAAAAAAGAAATTCAAGTCAGAATGGTGAAATTACTCTGAAGGTTTTCTTTGAAAGTGTGCTGAGTGGCTGATAGAAAAATGGCATTTCTGTAGTGCTCAGCTGAGCCTGGGAATGAGGGATCACAGAGCCTCTCTGCAGTGAGAAATGGTCATTAGGAGGGGAATTAAGGAATGCCTATTATTCACAGACTGGAAGATGTAATGAAGATATCACCTGTGTTTAAATCAATCTTCTCCAGCAATTTGCCTCAATTCTTCCAACTTCAGCAGCAGTGGCCTCAAGAGGCTGTTCAGGAGGATAATGGAGAAGAGAGATGGGTGGATGGAGAAAGTGGCAATTAGGTAGGAATAGCAGAGGCTGTCAAGTTACAAAAAGTTGGGAGTGTCTTAAGGTATTTGGAGCTGATGGCCTGGAGAAAATGATCATCACTCAGTCGTTTTTGGCTGGTGGTGCAAGGTCAGTGGAGATCAGAGGTGACAGGGAGGCACTGGGCCCTTTTGCAGCTCAGGAGCAAGTTGTGGACTAGAAAAGGGGGCACTGAGGAGCCCTGGAGATGGAACCCACCAACCTCACTGGGTCCTGAGCTCTGTGAGAAGGGAGATTGAAGGGGCACAGCAAAACCTTGTAAATATTTTCCTTTTATTTCCTGCTGGAATTGATTTCATGTGGAAGTTTGGGCTGAGTGCAATGATCCATTAAAGCAAAACGGAAGGAAAATAAATGTAGAAAAATGTAGGGTTTGCTACCTTTTTTTTTTTCCCTGTCTCTTTTCTTTTAGTGTTAAACTACTTGAAAAAGAGACAAATAATCTGGGACCTTCCAGTTTAGTTCTGTTCTCATTATCCTGGCAAAAGTACGGAAAGAATGCAAAATCAGGCAGAGTCTATATTCTTTTAAGGTAGAGCTGTTATCAAATTAGAGGTAGAGCATTTTAGCAACAAATGAATTTCTTGAATATGATTAATAATTAGAATTTCTGTCCCAAGAGATTACTGCTGGAAGGCAGCACCTGGGTGGGTTGCCCAGACACCTGGTGGGATGCAGCAGGGAGAACTGGGGCACAGCCACTCTGTCCTGTGTTGTGCCAGGTCCCTGGCAGGGTCTCATGGGTTTTCCTGCCCATCTCATCTGACCCTGGGCTAATGAGATTCCTTGCAGAAGAAATCACACAACACTTAAGGCCCTTAAAAATCAATCACTGTACAAAGAGCAGTTAAAAATATAAAAAGTGAAAAATCTTTACCGATCTCTGTTGATGCTGTTTTATACCACAACAACACAGACTCTGACTTCAGAGGCTGAAAATGACTCCTTTATTTTTGGGATGTGTATCCCTTTTATACTATTTTACACAGACCAGTTTGATTGGTGACAAGACAAACCTCTTCAATCACATTGGTCAGACCAGAGGAACATCAAGAAGAAGTCCCTCCTAGGAAAAGGAATGAAAACCAAAGTTACAACTACAAAAAACACATCTCTTGTTTACAGAAAATTCCCCTGGGAGAAGACTTTCAGAAAACCAAAACATCTCAGGCACGAAACCAGGGCTAGAGTCTCTATGTTTTATAAAGTGCCTACCTCTGCAAGTTACCTGCTCCAATTGATAATGAGACCATGTCTGTGCAGCAGTGTTATGGTTGTCTGCTTGTGTGTTAATATATGTAAAAGGAAAGGTGGTGTTTTGGATATTGAGGCACTGTGCTGTTTCACATGGGGTCTTGGAAGAACTTATGCTGTGTTTTGCCAGACTTATTTGTTTGCCTTAACATTTTCTATAAAAAGAATGTTCTACAATGAACAGAGGGAACCCTACCAAGCAGTCCCAAAACAATTCAGGCAACTGACAGAAGGCAGAGCTTTCTGCTATGAAGATGTTATGAGTGCCTGCATTTTTTTGTCTTATCTCTTGGCATCCACTTTACATTAGCTTTGGAAAGTGATTTTATCTTGAAATATGAATCAGACAATGTTGCCAAGACAACCTCTCTTCAAGCTTTTCATTTTGCCTGCATTGCATGCTGAACCACCTCTACTCAGTCTCCCAGAGCAACTGGTCACTTTTTTATCAGGTGGGCTTTGATTGGTGGAGCAAAGCATTCCAAGTGCAGGATTTTCTTGGCTCCTTTGCAGGTCACTCCATCCAGTGTTCCTTGCTCTGTCTCTCCAGGGCTGGAGGAGGGCAGTCACACTGGCAACTGGATTCCAGCACAGGAGACAAAATGCGTGGATAAGGTGCAGCTCTGTGGTTGATTCCTCCCTTCCCAGCCATGGATGGATATCCACATGGGCATGCAGAGCCAGTGGCAGCACCCCTCCTCCCCAGGCTGTTGCACAGGATTTCTGCTGGGCTATTGATTGTCAATGCAGCAACGCTGTATTTTAGGCTATCAGAGTTGTGCTCTTTCGCATTCCTCACAAATATCTTATGGCAAGGTACCTTTTTCTAAGCCAGAATGATTTTTGTGGCTTGGCAGGTGGTCTGTAGGTGTTGGCTGTCCTGCTGCTGGCAGGGTGGGGAGGATGTGGGGTTCAGTTACCTGTCATTGCTCCCTATCACAAGAACTTCTGATGTATCACAGAATCACAGAATATCCTGAGCTGGAAGAGACCCACTGTGATCATCCAGTCCAATTCCTGGCCCCAACAATCCCACTCTGTGCATCCCTGAGAGCATTGTCCAAACCCTTCTGGAGCTCTGGCAACCTTGGGACTGTGTCCATTTCCTGAGGAGTCTGTTCAGTTCTACAGAACCCTCTGGGGGAAGAACTTTTCCTGATATCCAACCTAAAACTTCCTAGGAAAGGCAGTGAGCTACTCATCTGTGGATCACTGAGCTTTGCCTCAGCATAACAGAGTGGGAGAAGATACAGGCTGTAAAAAGCTGAAATTAAATACAACCCTCTCTTGTCAAAGGGGGAGTGACCAATTCAAATCAGATTTGAATAAATACAGGCTCTGTTTGTCATATGGTAATATTAAATTCCCTATTCATTTCTTATAACCTCAGTGCATTTTATTCCCCTTTTGCTCCTACTCCTCATGCCTTTGCCAACAGACCCTCTTTTCCCAGACGTTTCTCTGTGCTGTCACTCCTTCAACTTTATTAAATAGTGGTTGCATTGTTCTGTCTCAAAGTTGCAAAGGAAGCTCTGGCAAGGTGATGTTTTAATTAAATACAACAGCAGAGATGGCTCTGCTTCTATTTAAAAAAAAAATAAATAAAAGAAAGAATTTGCTGGAAAGATTTCTTAGCTCCTTCACTGCCACAATAAAGCTATTACCTCAAGGAACACGGCTGTGTTGGTGACAAGAGGATGGCCAGGGACAGCCAAGGCTGTGACAAAACAGCAGGGCGTGCCTCAGCTTTGGTGGGGACATGCCCTGGGCACAGTCCTCAGGGGTGAGGACTCAGCAGGGATCTAAGAGTCACCCTTGATTCCTCCTGCCTGGACCTTTAGGAGCTGGAATCTCAGATTGTTTACCAAGAAGTAGCTGAAAGATGAACAAGGCAGGAATTCATCATCTTGCCTGAGATGAGAGTTTATCCAGTGACAGGCTTATATGATCACTGGTGTTCTGAACAGTTTGTGTTTTTCACAGAGAGAAAAAACAATTTCCCCTTCAAGGATTTATTTTTTTTTTTTTTGTCAAATATTTCCGAAGTTTCAATTATTTTTTTTTTTTAGTTATTGCATCCATTCTTTCCAGCAGAGAGACACAGAGGTCAAAGTCTCTGCTGCATCTGTCTCCTAAAAGTCTTTCCCATGTTCTGAAGGGTTGGCTGCAGCTGAGGGATTGTTTTTTCCAGTTTGCAAGTTTAATGTGGCTTTCCTGGTAACATTTACGAGTGTGGAATCTGTTGGTGTTTAATACGATCTGTACTGAATCCACAGCAGAAGTATAAATATTTATTGCTAATTTTTTTCTTTGCAACTGATGAACATTTTGCATTTGGGCTCCGCATCTCAGGGGGTTTTTTTTGTGTGTGTTTGAGGGAGGGTAGTAGAAAACTCATCAAAGTTTACTGAATAATGAAATACAGATGGTATTGTGAGCTGCAATGTACTACAGTGAAGGGATTGTTTTAAATGCAATGCATTGAAAGTTATTTCATCCAGGACATAAATGACATTTCAAATTTTGAAAAGAATAATTATCCGAGCAGGTGCATGAAAGAGCTCTTCTTTATCTATTGGAGCTTTTTTTGTGGTTTAACCTGTTAAAGATAACTATGGGATTTATTTAGTGTGTGAATAAAATGGAGTGACTGATAACCTTGTTCTATCACACACAGCCATCCGGGTTTGTTTCCCAGGGATGCTCTGCCCGTATTTTTCCTGAGATGTTAAGTAAGTATAGGTCTTGCATGTCTGTGTTTTTTCCCTTTTTCTTTGAGGCATCTTTGTGAGTTGCAAAATAGAGTCAAAACAACAGCCTCCCCCCAAATCTGCTGCTGTTTGAGCCCCCTCCCAGGAGGGGAGGCAGTGCTGTGGCTCCCTGTCCCCGTTGTCCCTGCAGTGGCACAGGACAGTGTTTGTGGCTGTAGCTGCAGTGGGTGACACAAGGCAGAGAGTGCCCAGCTCTGGAGCTGGGCTGTGTCTGAGGATGGAATTGTTCCACTCTGGGTTTGAAATGCAGCCGGAGCAGAACTGTTGGGTTGGGTCAAACCTGAGGTGCTGATTGCTCTGGACACACCCTGGCAGGAAAAACAGGCTCCAAGCTTTGTCTGTCTGCACAAACCAGCTTCCATCCCCAGGGTAAGCAAATTTCCTCTCCTTTCCTTGACAGCTACGGATCTCAGAGACTGACAAACACAAATCAGCTCCCCCTTGGAGGATGTGGAGAACAAAACCTGTACTGTGGTGAACTCGATTTTGCAGTGCAGCTGAGCTCTAAAGTCTTTACCTGCTCTCTCATTTTCTCTGCTGCACTTCTATTTTTTTTCTATTAGTAGAAAAGTGAATTTGGAAACTCTTGGAAATGCAAAGACATGGAAACCAATTGTCTTTATAAGCTATTACACGAAAGGGTTTAAACAATTCATTCTTTTCACATAGAGACACAGCAACAGGACTATTAAGTTCTTACTGCTACTAAGAATATTAACCTTTTAGTGAATTGATTTAAAAGGAGAAGAGAAAAACATATTTAACTTGCATTTCTTTTGACAGACAGTAGCAAACATTTTGATGCACTATGTTAAGGGTAAATACATGTTTTAAAAATGAAATGACTAGCTAAATTTTAGAATCTAAAGATTTGGGTCTGAGGAGGGTACAGAAAGAACTGAAGCTGTGTCTGAAACAGATAGAAGGTGTAAGAAAAACATTTATTGCAATGGTCTGTGACCACAAGAGATAAGATTTGAAGCTTTATATTTTACATTCTTTACTAGCCAAACCACAAGGAAAAAATTACCACAGCCTCATGCCTTTTCTGATTGCTTTCCACAACTATGACAACTGATTGCTCTAATTTTTTCTTATTTATAAAATACTTAGAGGATTAGTTTAGAAGTAGATAATAGTAGATATAGTAGATAAATAGTAGAATAGTAGAATAGTAGATGATAGTAGATAAATATAATTTAGCCCAGGAATTCTCTCTAATTGGTGACTCTCTGGGCAAGCAGAAGATATAGGGTCACCTGAAAGACTCCCCTAAATATTCTAAAAGGAAATGACAATGAAGTTTATAAGAGTTTCTATGATGTGATGAGATTTAAATATTTTTTAGTTGGGTTCTACCCAAAATAATGTTCTTCAATGACAGTAATTGTTGTTTTATTCAGAGTTCCAGTGCCTGATTCCTAACATACCAGAGGTGTCCCAACTACAAGGATTGCTCCCTCCCAGCAGAAAGCCCTTGAGGAGTTCTTGAGGAGCCCTTGAGTGCTCCTTGTTCTTGAGGTGAGCCCTGGGAATTCCATGGCTTCCAAGTTCCTTCTGATCCCATTGGAATCATTCTTTAAATAAGCTTGTGCAGTATGTGAGCTGGTTTTGAAACTTATTGGGCACCTCTGGCCACAGAACTGACATGTCAGGGTCCTGCCATACTCTTTATGAACATTTGAAAGTTAATTTTGCATCAGTAGTTCCAGCCAGTGTGGGAAAGTGATGTTAGATATCAAAATAGTGCAAGAGCTCTTATCCTCTGTGTTATCCAGGCACTGCAAATCCATGGCTTGTATTTCTGTGAGCTTTACACCTCTCTGTGATCACAGAAGAAGGATCCACTTGAAAGATGACAAAGGATATTCATACTGGTGTTTGCAGAGGTAAAAGGGGATCTCATGGCTGAAGACCATGTTATACTCACTGTTCCCACTGGAGGGAGAGTAAATCCAGAAGCTGTTGCCTGTTTTCAAGCTGTCTACCTATGCTGGTTTTGGCTGGGGTAGGGTTCTTTTTCTCCCCAGTAGCTGGTGTGGGGCTGTGTTTGGGTTTGTGCTGAGCTGAGCAGCAAGGGTGATGGCACAGAGGGGTTTCTGCTCTTGCTGAGCTCACTCAGAGCGAAAACCTTTTCTGCCCTGTAGCAATTTTTTTCCGTGGATGGCAGGGACAAGGAACTCTGCACACCTGAGATGCTCTAGAAACACGTGGCTTTATTATTACAAGGGTCGTGGGTAAAGAGGGCCGGCTTCCAGCCACCAGCCTGGACTGGAGCAAAGCCCTAAAGAGAGAATGGAGAGAGAGAGAGATAGAAGAGAGCTAAGGGGTAAAAACGGGGCAGGAGCAGGGGAAAAACGTGGGGAGAAAACAGGAGCAAGCGAGGTGAGAGAGAGGAGAGGAGATGGGCCAAAAGAGGGAAGGGGAGAAGGGCGAGAGGGCCAGAGAAGAGGGAGAGGTAAGGGCAAAAGGTAGGAGAGCCAGGACAAGAGGGGGATCCTCTTGTTACAATACAATATATCCTTTTTTCTGTTGAATATTCTAATTCACATTGACCAACCGGCGTGAGATACTAAACCTACAAACTTTGCATGCAGCCTATAAGAACTACTACATTACCATGTCATTTTACTTTCTAAGCTCTATAGACTTCTTTCTTATGCATTTGTTCCCGGATGTCTTTGCCAAGGTGGAAAGACAACATTCTTGTCTTTTTGTCAGCTAATCACCGTCTTCCTGCCTGCCAGGCTTACATCTCGAAACTAGCTTCCATTTCTATTTCACTTACAGGTTTTATATCTGCAGTATTTTTTACCATGCAGTCATATTCATAAGTCCTTCCTGTCCCATCTTTCCCAACACTGCCCCTCTTCTGGCCATGCTGGGAGGGGACATGGCTGGGACAGGTGACCGAAACTGACCCCAGGGATATTCCAGACTGTGTGACATCATTCTCAGGATACAAAGTGGGAGGGACCAGGAGAAAGGGGGAAAGTTTTAAGGGATAACATTTGTCTTCCCAAGTCCCTGGTATGTGGGATGAAGTCCAGCTTCCCTGGGAAAAGGAGTGACTGGCTGTAGGGACCTGGTGGCTGGAGTTAAACTATGACAGTGGCTGAAATGATGCTTTTCCTTCACTTTATAACTAACCATATAAATGGAGTAAATACTAGTCAATAAAGATATTTAATATCCTTTTGAAGGGAATAAAGAGAATTCTGTAGTATGGGGCCACATCTGCCTCATTTATTTGCAGTTGCATTTTGAACCCACACTGGGTTTAACATTGGGGTTGTTTCCCAGCCTTGCAGTTGTCCTTCATCCTGCTAAGATGTTGGGCAGGGCAGGGAGTGAGCACTGTGGGTTTTTCTATCTGTCCTGCAGTACAAGGTGCCTCGTGACCCAGCAGCCATGAAGATAAAAAACCAATTTTTTAAGTCTAGGAAAGAAACCTCATATTTCTGTTGAGCCTCAATATTTACTGTCCACAGAATAAATGTACTCTTAAAAAACAAACCTCTCTTGATATTTTGCTCTATTTTTACATTACTTCATTACTTCAGACTAAGTGTGAGTAAACAGATAAATTCATGTGGTTTGCACAAGAAAGTGCTTTTATCCATTTTCACTTGCTAAAGCACACAGAAGGTTCATCTGTCATTATGAAATCCAAAGGAAAATAGAGGATTTGGATATTATTGCTTGATATTTTCTGCAAAAAAATCAATAAATTTTCAAGGCATTTTACAGGATTGATATTTTGTTAAGCAAACACATCTGTTTCCAGATGTGGGTTGTTCAGTTTGTCCAGGGTGCCTCAGCATTTAATTAAGCCACAAACTCCCACACCCAACCCTGTATTTACCCAATTTACCAGACTCTCTTCCTTTAGTGATCCTTTATGCTTTTGTACTTGCCACCTACTGCTTCTAGATCAGTTTATTTTCCTGGACCCAACACCACAGGCACAGCAAGACTCTCTGAACTGTCACAGGTCCCATGTAAAAAGGCCTTTTAAAGATGTGTTTATGGTTGTTGTAAATCTCTCTATTCCCTCTCCCACTGCAGGACAAAGTGTTTCAGAGCAAGTCCCATTTGGGGAACTCTTTTCGGGATGATTGCAGCACTCAGGGGGATGCTGGGGTAAGGTCCCTCTAATGAAGGCAAATTTGGCAACTCACAGTTTTCTAGAATTCAATAGAAGTTGAATGGGTTTGGAAGATGTTGTGCTGCCTTCTGGCCCAGAGGCTGTGGTGGTGGTCGGTGTTTTGGCTGGATGGTGTAGGAGTTGATGAAGGGAAGTGAAGCACAAGAGAGAAACTGAACGGCAACAGAAAGTAGGAGAAAAGACAGCAAGGCAGAGGCAAAGAAGCTGAGGAGTGGAAATCTCAGTCTCTCTGGATTTACCCTGCTGGAGCTATTGAAAATTATCCTAATATAAATAATTAATAGGAGCTAAAAAATAACATCATTAACCCAGGCAAAATCTTCCTTAAATGTTGCTGCTTTTGTCACCAAACACCTGTCACTGCAGGTGTCACTCACCAACCTTTCCAGTCACTCTTACCTCTATCACAATCATTCTGTTATTGTTTTTCTTTTCTCTTCCACACGGGGGAATGGAGCAGTACTGTGGTGCTGGAGCTGTCCTTGTTTATTTCATCCAGACTCGGCTGGTTCTCAGCTCCAGTTTCCACAGGACTCTTCATTACTTTCTCTTCCTCACTGTATGATCTTCATCATCTTGACTCCAGCCCCTGCATAGAATGACAGAATGGTTTGGGTTGGGAGGGACCTTAAAGGATATCTAAATCCAGTCCTCTGCTGTGAGCAGGGACATCTTCACCTTCCACCCTTCTAGTTGCTCCAGGCCCTGTCCAACCTGGTTTTGTCTTTAGCTCTTGTCTTCTCTTGCTTCCAAGAGACATGTGTGAAGCTTTAAGAGTAATTTCCCCTCACCCAGAGCTCTCTGTAAAGCCCACTTTCACTTGAGTTCCCCCCTTGTTCACAGGATTTGATGCTCCTCAGCCACTTCACCCATAAAATTTTTTATTTTTTACTTTTTTCCACATCAATCCTTGTGTATAGGGGAAAATTATTCTAATGGAGCTGTCCACCCATTTCTGTGTCCCTTATGATTCCTTGTGACTCTCTGCCTGTGAGTCCCTGTTGTGTCTGAGTGGGGATATCAAATGCATTGCACCTCCTGGCTTTGCTTCTCCAACTATTCCTTTTCCACTAACTTTCTATATTGCCACTCTTTCTGATGGAAATTCATGTAGATAACTGAGCACTGAACATGTCCAACAGCATTACCTGTGCTTTTTGCCTTTCATCTCATAAACGGCCAAGAAATTTAGGGCTGGAACCTGTAGTGGAAAATGTCCATACCTCTGTGACTGTCATCAGTGATTTTCTCTCAATGTGATGAACTCCTAATCCTCTGGGAGGGATGATGAGCCTGAGACACCAAGCTGGTTAACTGGGAATGCTTTTGCATTGGTTCTTTTGAAGAATGAAAGTATTGACTGAAGCAGCATAGTACTGGTTTAATCTTTTATATTTGAGTAGCATAGAAACTAAATTCTATTACAATATTTGCATAAGTTATTCAGTACACAGAATTTTGTTTTAAACTTTTAAGAACGTTACAATTACCTTAAGCTGCAAAGACCAGTAAATCAGTAATGTATATTAATCCCAATTCCTAAGCAAATATGCACATTTAATTCAACATTTTTCTTCTTCAGGAACATTCACATATTAAAGAGAGCTGTGCAGGCCCTCCCTGTCCAGCTCTGAAAGACTGGAACATAGTCAGGAGGCTGCCTAGACATTAATTTTTATTCCAAAGGTTTTGCTGACAAGCCCTTCACCTCTCAGTGTCTGAAACTAAACCTCCCTGTAAAGCAGGTGCCTGCCTGTGCCCATGGCCCGGCCTCTCCTGCCTGCAGAAGGCTTTCACTTGGATTTTCAGCAGCTGTTCCTGCCTGTGGCCACCTCTGTCTCTGGGACATTAACTCTACTTCAGATCACTGTTTCTTTGGTGGTCGTTCTGAATTATCCACCCACTCCAGCATTCTGTTTGCAAGACCACCTCCACCAAATTCTGATTACAACAGAAAGGCCACAGTCACTATCGTAAAGATTTTTGGGTCTTCTGATGTACTATTTTGTCTTCTCGTTTATTATCATATTATTTCATGTTTACATTAATCAGATGTGCAATTCTACTGTCTATTCAGAGAACTCACAAAAAAAACCCCCACATTTAGGTTATCCTTAATTAGGCATCAAAAAGCCTCTGCACTGTTTCACATCTCTCTGATATTTCAGCAGTGAACCAGATTTTCAATTATTATTTAAGTCTGAATGGGAATGAGAGAAAAGTCTCTTACTGACAATTCAAAATTCTGGTATTGGGCACCATGTCATGGTATTTGGGACAAGTGGGATCAAGTGCTCTCAAGTCAAGTGAGCTGTTTTCCTGGGGAACAGAAAAATACAGTTCACAAAAACCCCTCAACGTGTGAAACGTGCTTCACCAACATCCTTTTCTTTTTCCAACAATTGCATGGTAATTCCTCCAGCCACAGAGCAAAGATAGGGAAAGAATCTGAGACTTTACTCTGAATACCTTGGCAAAACAGTCAGAGGGTTTTTTCTGTGGTAACTAATCTCCAAGAACCACCAGCTTTCTGTATTTCCATGGGGTTTGTGATGAAAACAATCTGCTAATAATGTTTTAAACATTTTCACTGCTTTTGTGTCACTACAGTTTTCCCTGTATGGTTAAGCATAAGGCATTCCTTGATCTACATTTTGTGGGAGAGAAAAGTTTCAACAAAATTATGGAAGTTTCTTCATTGCAACAGGTTATAAAATCAGGAGGGAAGACACAAAAGTGCAGACAGTTTTCCAGCTTTCCAGGCAGGATATGTATCCACTTCATCTCATCAAAAAGCTGAACCTGTCCTTTGGTGGGACATTTACCTATGAATGGTAAACACCATTTTACTCCTGGTAAAATACCCAGGGAGATTCTCCATGGGCCCCAGATTTCTCAAAGGTAGCACCACAGCCTCACTTTCTGATTACTTTTGTATTTACCTTGTTATTTACCCCTTGGTTTTAAGTCCTTTCTTTGGGGAATATATTAAATAGAAGTGGTTTCCTTTTTTGTAACAATCAGTCTGGTGTGTTATGGACTAAAATTTTAAAATGTGTTCTAATTGAGGTACTGAAAAGAAAATTTTCTGCTTGTCAGGCATCCTCACTAGAGACTTTCTTTTTTCTCTGTGTTATAAGAGCAGCTAGTAAATGTCAGTGTTATCAGAATGAGACACCTGCAACAGCTTGGGAAGAGCAACTGGAGACACAGAGCACAGCAGAGATGTTCCCTTCACTGCTGTCAGGTAGGCAAGATGCTGTCTGTCTGCTGAACTCTTGGAAATCCCACAGGACTTTTTCCTGTGGCTCCCTCAGGAGCTGTGCCTACTCCTGAAAAAAACAGTTGTCCAGAAAGATTTTGAATTGGGAGCCCACCACAACTACCCACAGACTCTTTGAGGAACTTGGGAAATTCAATGGCAAACAAATAAGCACCCAAATCTCATTTTGTGTTTTGAAATCTTCAGGTTGTCCCCTTAATTATTCTGGGAAGCTCTGGAAGGTGGAGGCTGAGAAGCTGTGTTGCAAGAAGGAAAGCCAGTTCTGAGGAGAAGATGCTATTTGCTCTGGAAATAGACTCTCCAAGGCAAGAGGATTTTAGGCAGGGTGGACCACAGGAAGCCAAGCTGGATATTAACTGTTCAGATAGGGTGTTGAAAGAACATTATTTGCTCAGTGGAGGAGGTGGGTGCTAACTTAAAAAAAAAAAAAAAAAAAAAAAAAAGGAAGGAACTTAATTTCTTCAGTCTGTGCTCTTCTCCTGGCACTTAATAGTTTTCCAGGGCTTTCCAACCATGCATATAAGATGTGCAGAGCAGCTGTAGCTTCCCCTGAGTCAGTGTATTGTAATGACATTGCCTGGGAACTGGAGGGAGAATCCATGGCTCTCCTTTCTTCCTCAGATATTCCTGGCTGAGAGATGGGTGGGTGGCTTGTGCAGGCTGTCTCAATCTAACTCCTGTTGTTCCAAAGTAAATCTGTTTTCCATTCCTGTCTCTGACTCGTGTGGATTGCAGAAATCCATTCACATTTAGCAGTGAAGTTTTCACTCAATAAACTCCTTTGCAGGAGCATTGCCATGTCTCAGGCTGATGTATGAGGAAGCTCCACATCTTTCCTGCTTGGGTTTGACCTTCCAGGATGGAGTCCTGTCCTGCCTGAGGGATTTACCTGTCCAGACCACCATCACCAGGAGCCTGGGGGCCTCTCAGGTACCTGTTCACTGCTGGGAGCAGTGCTCTGTGTGCCTACATTTGAGCTTTGGTCCCTGGAGTTCTTCAGTGTCACAGCAGGACATAAACCTGATCTCACTGAGGGACAGAATGCATGGTACTTTATATTGGGGGTATTCTCTTTCTGAAGGATTCTGTAGACCTGTCTGCTTTTGCTGAAAGTCCCTGACTGAGTCACTTTGTTCTCAAAGATGTAATTCAAACTTGGTTACTTCTCTACATTCTTTTCTTTTGTGTTTAGTTCAGTTTGTTTAGGATTCTGTGTGTGGGGGTGTGGGTGTGCACAGCCATTCAGAGGTACATAAGTGATTGCACCTTTGGGCTTTCTTGGGGTTTTGGAGACAGCAGTGAAGAAAGAAATAAAGTATTTTATTCCACATGGAGTCTGTGTGTGTCTTTAGGTGACCTGACTTGGACTGATTGCTCTGTCCTTGAGCACTGCTCTCACCCTATGGCTCTCTTTTTTTGAAACCTTAATTTCTGCACAGTATAATTGGTCTATAGGGAAAGCTTTTGCATTACCAGCAGGAAATGTGAACCAGCTTTTTTACCACCTGGGGTCATACATGTGTGTATAAAATATCCCTGAATGGAATGCATAATATGCAAAGCCTTTTTATTTGTCATCTGCCGGTATGTCCCATGTGCCTGTGTGATCAGTCCATTAGCAGTGAAAAGGACACTCCTTTCCCTGGGCACCCTGCTCTGAAATCACTGATTGGAGTCACCACTTTGTGCAATTTCATTGCTGTTGGTTTTGCTTTCAACAATGTGGGTGCATTTTCTGTTTAACAAAATGCTTCAAGCAATGTTGTTTTCTTTTAAGCTAAAAATATTTCTGTATAAAGTGTCACGTCTGGAATATCACATTTGTTATTAACCTCTATGGAAGCCTGAACTTTTGTACTGGAAGTGAACAGGGTCACCAGAACAATTTATTCTTTGTCTATCCTGTTACACATCAATTCTAAAGATTTCCAAAGATCCTTTGGGCTGCTGTAGGCTAGAAACACATTTCCAAAAGAACCAAGGCTGCAGTCAGCCACTACCCAGATTCCATCCCAGTGGTTCTCTCATCAAGGGATTTGGTTTTCCTGTGTGACTCATCTTCTATAGACCCTGGTTTGTTTTATTATTTTATTTTATTTTATTTTATTTTATTTTATTTTATTTTATTTTATTTTATTTCATTTTATTTTATTTTATTTCATTTTATTTTAATGGCCTGCTGTTTAATTGGTATTTCTGTATTAATTTTCACTTCTGTCCATCGAGGTGAGGCTGACTGCTCTGGGGTTTTTTTTCTCCTCTGGCTCCTGTGAACAGGCTGTTTTTTTCCTCTTGGTTTTGATAGGAGGAAGTAACAGTGGAAGAACTAAATATTGATTTGGTTTAAAGTAAGGCTAGGATTTATTTCAAATTGAGCCTGATAGTAGGAGAATACATTCTCTCGTTAACATCACCTGGAGACTTAGTAGAGATTTGATGCTGCAGCATAAGCAGCAGAACACTGTGGATTTTATAACTCCATGATCATTAAAAGTAAGAGTTTATTGCAGAAGAACATTTTTAGTCTCTTTAGTTGGTAGCTATTATGCCATATTCGATTTTAGGACACTCTTTGATTACTTCTAAGGTGCCAAATTGAAAACCTACAATTTTCTCATGAGTTTGCGCTTCTGGCTCAGAAACTTGGGTGCCTTGTTTCATCAGTGGAAAATAATTTGTAGTATCCTGTGGTTTGTACATTGTTAGTTTAGGGTGCAGTTTTAGTTCATACTTTCCAGTTTCAATTTGGGCTCACTGGTTTTCATGGACCACTAGTCTCTGTAGAGCTGATGAACTACAATTTCTGCAATCATACATTGAAATTAGTTTGTAAGACTTTCACGGGGTCCAGTCATAAGGTGTGAGGGGCTTTGGTGTGGTAGTGTGATAACTAAATGAAACCATTATGAGTAGTTTTTGTGGGTACTGTGCGTAAAACTGCATTGTCTTCAAATGCAGCAACTTGACATGAAACAAGACAAAAGTTTTCCCATGTCTATTCTAACAAAAGACAGATTGCTGTACCTTTTTTTTTTCTATGTCAGCTTTCTCCATGCAAAGCTTCTTGCAGCACAGGAGAAAGTCTGAGTGAACAAGGTCTAAAATACTCCCTGAGACTTCAGGTGTCGCAGGGTTGTCTCCTGCAGAATAAAAATACCTTTGCCTTGATTGTTATTGCTGTAAATTCAGTGGAGACTGTGGTTGTGCTTGAGCCCAGTTCAGGGTCTCATGGCAAAGTAAGTCAAGCTATTCTGAAGGCCATCCACTCTATTTTCGATGAAAATAAAAAGAATTGTTCTGTATACATTATCCACTGACTCAAGAGAAAGCAAAAGTGATGCCTGAGCCCAGCTGAGTTTGAAAACACAATATGTTGGATGAGACTCACTGGGAAGTTGCAAGGAGAAGTCACAGAGCTGACATTTTTTTTTATGTGAAAGCAAAAATAGCTGAAGTGAGAGAATGAGATTTCTTGTATTTCTTCCTTTCTGCCTCTGTCATGGGTGTTTGTGTTCAGAGCCTTGTGTTGTCTGGTTTCTTTTCTTTCTCCTGAGGAAACCAGCATGGCTCTCCTGGCAATCAGTGGAGGAAGACAAGAGACTGAAAACTTCCTGATTGCACCCAGTCCAAGTGGAGAAGCACAGGCAGAATGCTAATCCAGAGCTTCCACTACTTATAGTACTGATTTGGCTTTTTTTTTTAATCAATCATCTTTTCACTTGTCATTAAAAAAACCAAAAAGCCTGAGTTTAAATTAGGTAGATCTCTTTTACTGTTAAATCCAATAAAGAGAAAGATTTTATTTAATTCAGATGTCTTTTTGCCAGGTACTTATTCTTTATGTTTTACAGATGTTCATGTACTACAAGTAAGAGTAGATTGCTGCTCCCCTCTACTCCTTCCTGGTATTAAGGAAGAGAAGATTTGTAGTTGTGTATGATTAATGTATTTCTCCTTGTCCAGTGGTTTGGGTTTTTTTTTATTTTTTTCTATTTTACATTAGGTTTGAGAGGTATGTATTTAACAAGATAACCCAAATTGATATCTGTGACTTGACTACATATATATATATATACACATACACACACTATTTCAATAATGAACGAAGCCAATGATAACTTTGACACAAAAACATACAATGACAACATTTGAAGTAAAATTTAAAGTAGCTACTGCAAAAAAATTATTGCTAATACTTTGTAACAATATCTTAAGGTCCAGCCCTTAACAGGTTTCTTTGAATTGATCAGGGGCATAATAAAAATCTTGCTTTCCATAGTACCCTGCCATACCTGATAGTGTGTGTATGGACCTGAAGTAGTTCTCCTTTCCTTGGTTAGGAGCCTGATCTTCAATTAGATATTTAAGCACAGCAACCAAAGAATCAGTCATCCTTGTAATTAGCTTTCTTTGGTTTTTAAGAGCCAGCAAAGAGAGGTTTGTCATTATTACAGGCAGATCATCAGTTCTGCTGTGTTGAGGCTCCTGAACTGTTCTCTCTTTAAAGGTTGACTGTCTCCTGCATGCTTTAAAGTACATGTTTTTGCAAAGATGGCCTCACAAATGAATGTGTCTCACAGTTGTGTTGAGAGTCATTAGAAACAGAGGAGTTTTCTCACTCTTATTTTATTCTGGTTGAAAAGAATACTAAGGGAGTTGTTTCTGTTACAGAAATAACATCCTATCACTTTTCTCCCTGAAAGCCTCCAAATGCTTCACCTCATTTGGTCTCATTTCTGAGCTGTGCTGTTGGTGTTGGGTGGATGTGTGTTTTCACTGGCAGGGAATACACATAAAAAGGCTTTGCTATAGTGCAGAGAATGTCCCAGAGGTCTTCTGCTGGTCTGAACTAGGTTGGAAATTGTGCATTTTTTCCTTGGAGAGTGAAACTCTCTTCTCTGCCTGAGCAGAGTTGACCTAAGGAGCTTTTCTGGCAGGAATCCAGCATTGCTGCTTCTCCCTTGGAGGAGGAAGTTGTCCTGGGCTTCATTCACACACAGGCACTGTCTGATTGTCATGAGGAAAAGGTAACCTGTTTATCACAAATGTTGGAAAAGGAGCTGTACAGTTCAACTTCTGCTGGAAAGACTGGGACTGTTTGTTTCTCACTGGAACATGGTCAGCAGTCTCCTGCTTTTAAGAATTTCATGAATTCTGGAGAAATGATATATTAAACTTTATCAAATCTTGGTGAATTTGCCGTCAAAAAACACAGTGGGAGTTATCTCAGCCCTGTGAGAGCTGTCCCCTGAACACAGACAAACACTTCTGCTCTAAGCAGAACACCTTTCCTTTTTTGTGTGCAAGAGGTTTCTGTGGCTTTGCTCCATAATGCTGTTCCCATCCTTCTGTGGCAGCAAAGTCCTGGTTTCGTTATCATGGTGTTCTTTATCCACAGACTAGTGTGTATGAGGTCACTGGATAAATGCTCCACATCCCCTGCTGTCCTCAGGGAATAGAAGTTGCATCCTCAAATCCAATTATTTACTGAACTGGCTGTTCTGGAGCCAGTGCTTTGGGAAAAGTATTTTCAGACCTCTTTGGTTTTTAAAATGGTTTATTAATATATGGGTTATTATCCCTTTTAACAACAAAACATGAAGTGTTACAAGGTGACCAACTTTTTCCAAGTAACCAGTTTGAATTCTGCAGGTACCTTTGGTCAATGCTTTTCTCCTTTTGACAGCTGAGTGTTGGTTACCCTGTGTCCTCTGCACCTGCATCAGCCAGCCCAGACAGCACGTCCTGCAGCCCAGCAGGGCACTGGGCTTCCAGGGACCTTGCAAAGGACAAAATCAGTCTGATGTACTCCTAATGATGCTGATGAGATCACAGAGAAAACCATTTTGATTGCAGGGGTAGGTATTCAGTACAGAAACAGTTCATAGTACACACAGTCTACAAGTATAATATTGCTTCATGAAAAAGGGCAGAAGAAGCCAAATCCTCTGAAGCAACTCAGTGGCAATAGGAGTACAAACCCATGTGCACCTGTGGCTGTTGGAAACATGCAGGAACACTTGGAACAAGAACCATGCCACAGGGGATTCCCTGCACCGTGGGCTGGACAGGCTGGAACTGAGCTCTCAGCATTGTGCCCTCTCACACACACAGAATCACAGAATCACAAAATCACAGAATCACAGAATCACTGAGTTGGAAGAGACCTCCAAGATCATCGAGTCCAACCAGCCCTAACACCTCAACTAAACCCTGGCACTGAGTGTCACATCTATTCTTTGTTTAAACACACCCAGGGATGGCGACTCCACCAGCTCCCTGTGCAGACCATTCAAGTACTTTATCACTCTTTCCATGAAAAACTTTTTCCTAATATCCAGCCTATATTTCCCCTGGGGCAGCTTGAGACTCTGTCCTCTCATTCTCAGTTGCTGCCTGGAGAAAGAGACCAACCCTCACCTGAGCACAGCCACCTTTCAGGAAGTTGTAGAGAGTGACAAGGTCACCCCTGAGTCTCCTTTTCTCCAGGCTAAACAACCCCAGCTCCCTCAGTCGTTCCTCACAGGGTTTGTGTTCCCAGCCCCTCACCAGCCTTGTTGTCTCCTCTGGATGTGCTCAAGTGTCTGAATGTCCTTCCTAAACTGAGGGGCCAGAACTGCACACAGCACTCGAGGTGTGGCCTCACCAGTGCCCAGTATAGGGGCAGAATGACCTCCCTGCTCCTGCTGGCCACACCATTCCTGATCCAGGCCAGGTGCCCTTGGCCTTCTTGGCCACCAGGGCACTCTGCTGGCTCATTTCATGGCTGTCACCAGAACCCCCAGGTTCCTTTCTGCCTGGGCACTGTCCAGCCACACCATCCCCAGCCTGGAGCATTGCAGGGGATTGTTTTGGCCAAAATGCAGGACTCAGCACTAGGACTCAATAAACTTCATCCTATTGGACTCTGCCCATCCATCCAACTGTTTCAGGTCCCTCAAGGTGGAGTCTTCAATAAATTCAAGACCCACGTTATTGGCAACATTGGCAAGAGCACTGGAAGGCAGATAATCAGAACTAATCTGCCAGCACACCAGGCTGACTTTATTTGGGGATTTATTAGGAAATGGGATGGGAAAAGGAAGTTTTGCCTGCTGTGTAGAGCACAGAGGGTCAGGGGCTGCTCAGTGTGGTGGTGATGAGGAAGAAAACAAAAGCAAGAGACACACAGATGTGTGTTTCCTTCATTTGCACAAGGCCTCCACAGTCAGATTGGATTTCTCCTAGAAGAGACAAAAAAGAATGCCCCTTGTACCCTGTGTCCTGCCTTTGTCTGTAATTGAATTATAATCATCCCCATTGCTCTTGTAGAGAAAGCTGGTGGTAAAATGTTACTCCAGAGTGGTTTGGGCAACACAGAACTTTGCTTAAAGGTTATGAAAGCTCTTACTGAAGTGTTCTAGTGGTGACTTTAGGAGTATTTTTGGGATATTCTAATACTAATATACAAATAGCAGGGAAAGGATGTTATTATTGCATTTGGATTGCAAACTGGTACAGGGTTAAGTCCATCCAAGCTATCACAAAAAATGTTCTTTGGTTCAACATTTCAAGGCAATGTAGGGCAAAGTGGACTGTTGATAGCTCAGTTAAGCCTTGACAAAATAAAAAAATAAACTTATTTGTGGCAGATTTGATAAAAACTTAATAGTTTTACTGCTTCTAATTAAAACAAAATATATTGCGATTTTTTTTTTACTTTTTAAAAAGACCTTTTTGTAAGTGCACCAGGGGATAAATGTGTGCTGAATAGAAATTTTAACTCAACTGTTGGTACTTGTTAGTGGGATGTATTCACAATAAAAACAGAGTTCACTGAAGAGCAGCTTGAGAAGTGATTTTCCTTTTTTTGCATCTAATTAAGCACAGAAATGAAGCAGTGGTGCTGAGGGTTTTCTATTTGGCTGACAAACACAGAGAAAAATTCAGCTGCTGCAATTGGAAATAAAGACAAATTCAATAATTAGCAAAGTGTGTTGGGCATAGGGAGATATTTGGTTGGGGTTTTTTTAACTGTCAGGTTTTGCATATTTTGATTTCGCTACAGCATTGGTAATTTCCTTTGAGCTGGTGGGAAAAAAAAAGGATGTGGTGGACTGAAAAATTGAGGTGACACAAAAAAATCTTCAGTAGTTGGCAGAGAGCTTCAGGAATGTTTGGCAAGTGTAGAAACAATCTGGAGAAGAAGGAACTCCTCTGATGAGGTCACTTGTTATCAAAGCTCTTGATAATGACCAAGAAATGGAAGGGGTGAGAAGCAACCCAAAACTCATATTCTCACGCCTCAGTCACAGAGTTTGGATTTAATCTTATTATTGGATGAGTTTTCCAAAAGCTAAGCATTAAAATGTAGTAAGCCATTATTTTTTTTCCTTGCTTTTCTATCAGAACAGCAAAAAAACCCCCCCCAAAAAACCAACAAAACAAAACAAAACAAAACAAAACAAAACAAAACAAAACAAAACAAAACAAAACAAAACAATCTTATTTTTATTTTATTATTAATTTTATCCCATGTAAATTGGAGCATTTGAACAGAGATGGAATCTTGCATAAAACACTCCTAAGGAAACTTGTTTGTCTGGACTTGATGTTGTGTTCCCAAAGTGGATAGGTAACACTGCCCAAGTTTCAGGATATTATTTCACAGAATTCCATAGCTTTTCAAATAACTTTTGAGTAATTTTCTCCATGATTGGTAGAAGGTCGAGGTGGGTGTGTTTTTTCCTCCCTCCTCGTTAAGTTAATGAAGTAATTCAATAGAACACACTGACTACATCTGCTATGTGTGTGTATATATATAAATAACCAAGACTCGTGACTATATATAACCAAGACTAGTGACCTTCTCTGTGTAGGCAGGTTCTGGTTAATAAATTGGAAGTAATCATATTAATTAGCTCATTGACAGTTTAATTGTGGTCTGTTTTAAAATGATTCTACAATAGTAGAAAGAAAAATCTTTTTTAGGAACTAATCCCTTCGTTCACGAATTTTATGTCTGCAGAAGTGAGAACTGAAAGAACATTCATTAGCTGTGAGTCATAGTGTAATAGAATGATACCAGAGCCTGTGGAATCCTTCAGAAATTATTGAACAAAGTTGCTAAGGTGATTAATCTGCAATTGTGAATTTGAGGTAGCAGTGTCAGCTACTATTGAATCTATTTTCATAAATTAGGTACCACTTCTTTGAACTTGTCCTATTAAAATTATTTAAGTAAAACTGTGGTTCTGTACCTGATAATATTTACCAAATGAGTTCAAATTTTCTCTGTGTAATTTACACAAGTAAATGGAATTTCCTTTTTTTTTTCCTCTGTGCTTTTTATAAAATACATAAGAGAAAGAATTTTCTTGGTAAACAGTATGCTCGAACAAGTTAGTAAAGATTAGTCTTTAAATTCATATATACGATGAAAACAAAGGGAAAATATGGATTTTTTTACATGTCAAAACTCTGAAATTAAAAGGAATAGTCCAGCTTTAATTTGATCTAAATGAAATGGCAGCAAAAAAGGTACAGTGGAGAGAAAAAAGAGATTGTCATGCTCCTAATAGATTTTGATGTGTGAAATGGAATTGGAGATGACAGGGGAAGATCAGAAATCGAAGAAAGCTCTTAAAGATACCCCAGTAATGGCTGGGAAATGGTCACCTGCCCCAAGATGGGAAGTTCTGGAGCCAGCTCTGAAACTATCTGTGGGAGGGGGATGTGTTTCTGTGGTGTTCTTGAGGTTTCAGAGAACTCTAATAGAAATTGAAATGAAATTTGTAATCCAGGTGAAAGAAGCAGGGGGAAATAAAGATTTGTATAAGATTTTTCTTTGGAGAAATGGTAGTTCTGGAGTGAGATGAGTTTGTGGAAGGAATTGTTTACAGAGCCAAGGGTTGTACTGTAATTTCTCCCTCCAGGAATTAAGGAATTCAAGGCCTGTTTTGATGCCCATGACCATCAGCAGATGGCTGGTTGCTGGCTGCACTCTGGAGGAGATTCCCACAACACTTAAATTGTCCTGCATGTGTCAGGTTGATTTCATTTGGCTTGAAACAGAGGATGAGGAGGGATGGACACTGAGGATGAGGAGTGAGAACAAGCCATCCAACACTCAGCAGGGAGCTCAGGCTCTCGAGGTGACTGTGAAAGCCCCTGGCAGGAAAGGAAAATGGGATTTACTTTTCTAGCACATGTCAAACGTGTGCCAAAATGAGTGATTCACTGGCTTACATTTGAAGTGAACAGGAGCTGTGCATTTTGAGAAGCAGCTTTTCCAGCCTGCAGTTTTGTGACTGAGGGTTCTACAGTGTCCTCCAAGCTTTTGTCACCCTGGGAAGTCCTGATGATAACACTAGAGAAGGATAGAGTTTATACACCAGAGCAGGCTGCCCCATCCAGGCAGGAATAAAATCCCAATTTTTAAAGCATCTTCTTTGCCTAAATAGATGTATTTTCTACGGTGGATCCTCTCCTTGTTCTGCCTTTAGAAAGGGAATCAGGAAAAATCCAGCTCCATCTTTCTGTTTTGGGTGATTGTCACACCAGGAGCTGGATCATTAATGGGAACGTGGCAAAGTCCTCTTTCAGAGCATCATGTGCATATTTTATCTGTAATGTGGGAATGGCCTCATTTCCAGTTTGATTGAAAGAAGTTTTGTTCATCCTCCAAGAAAATGGTCAAATACATTCCTTCCTTAAGCAGATGAGCAATTCATCTTCACACCTTGAGTGTTTGCAAAGCCCAATCTAAAAACTCCAAACACTTTTATTTCATGTACTTTCTCCTCATGCCCACAAGAATGAGGAGTTTTGAACTCTTAATATTCACTTATTTTCACACACTGCTCTTGGCTTTTGAAGGGTGTCTGTAACAGATCACAGCTTTCTTTGCAGAGAGTATTTGGTCCAATGTCTGGCTTTGAAGAATTAATATACCCACGTTATTTCAAAGCATTACTGTTGATTGATGTGGAAGGATTGTTGCTCATCGTTGAGCTGTTGTATTTTTCTCTGTGTACCCAGCAGGGGAGAAGCCAAAAAACAGCGTGGCAGGTGGGGCTGGGGGGCTGCTGTGTTTTGGTTTCACATTTGTTCAACTTTCTCAGCAACTTCAAAGACTTTCTATCTCTTCTGAAGCACTGTTGCACTCTTATCTGTAACCAGTGCTTAATGTTCATCTTTTTTATCATTTCAGTCCACAACCAAGCTTTTAAACAAACAAAGCAGCACTGGCTGCAGTGATAGAAATGATGCATCACTGGCTGTGGTGAGATATGTACATACATCATATAACAAGTGACACGGAAGGGATTTTGCAAAACAGTCTGTCAAAAAAGGGATGAGTTTTCTAGATGGTCTTTGCTCTGAAAAGGGGTTATAAAAGTGTTTGTTTTCAAAGAAGGGTACTTTAATCTATCCTAGAACTATCAGCAATGCCAGCTGCTTTTCCCCTCAGTTTGTCTGAAAGCCTGCTGAGCTCCTCTGAAGGTGTGCATTACCCTTCCTAATTAAATCGAGGTGATCAGCTTGTTGAATGCAGCACTAAAATGTGCTGTCTGTAAACATTCTAACACTGAACTTTTATAGCCATAAGAAAAAAAGCAAGGGATTAAATTATGCACAGAAACAAAATGTTTTCCTGACCTCTTCCTATCATTCATAATTGACTTTAATCTTCTGTGGTTGTTTTACAAGCTTCATGACCTCTGTTTTTCTGAGTGCTATCAAAGTTCTACAGTCTTAGTTTTTGGGTCAAAGGGTCTCTCACCTGCCTGTGATTTGCATGAATCCTGCAGGAATGTAACTGCATTAAAGGTGCCAGTGTCTCTGGCAAATCTAATGGAAAATCAGCAGTGTGTTAAGAAATTGGTGTGGGAAAAACAGGCTAAGAAACTTCCTGGCTCTGTGCTTCCCTTATCCACAGATCCCAGGAGCCCTGTGTCTGCAGGGAGCCAGCTGGGAGCTGAAGGGCACCAGGGCACTTGATGCTTTTCCACTGAGGGGTCCGTGCATTTCAGTGACAGCAATACTGATTCAGCTGCCACTGAGGGACATCCCAGTCCAAATAGGACCTGTGTCTTTCACAGATGTGCAGCTCTGGGAGAGAGGAGATTCTGCCCCTCTGCCCCTGGGCTCAGGTGAGACCCCACCTGCAGAGCTGCCCCAGCCCTGGGGCCCAGCACAGGAGGGACCTGGAGCTGCTGGAGAGAGCCCAGGGGAGGCCATGGAGATTCTCCCAGGGCTGGAGCCCCTCTGCTCTGGAGACAGGCTGGGAGAGCTGGGGGTGCTCACCTGGAGAGGAGAAGCTCCAGGGAGAGCTCAGAGCCCCTGCCAGGGCCTAAAGGGGCTCCGGGAGAGCTGGAGAGGGACTGGGGACAAGGGCTGGAGGGACAGGACACAGGGAATGGCTTCCCAGTGCCAGAGGGCAGGGCTGGATGGGATATTGGGAAGGAATTGTTCCCTGGGAGGGTGGGCAGGCCCTGGCACAGGGTGCCCAGAGAAGCTGTGGCTGCCCCTGGATCCCTGACAGTGTCCAAGGCCAGGTTGGACATTGGGGCTTGGAGCAGCCTGGGACAGTGGGAGTTGTCCCTGCCCAGGGCAGGGGGTGACACTGGATGAGCTTTGAGGTCCCTTCCACCCCAAACCATTCCATGTTTCTATGATTGCTCTTTCAGTTGCAGATGATAAAGAGCTCATGGCTTTTTTTTCCTCTCTATCTTTGTAATATTGTTGTGCCAGGAAAATTGGACTGCCTGAGGCTACAGACATCAGTGTGATCTGATTGTACTTGCAGGAGAAACCACATTAAAATGAGCAGTTACATAAAATCAAAACAAGCTTGGAGGAGCTGAAGGATTTCTCCTTTCAGACATCTTTCTGAGGAAGGTAAGGGATAGCTGTGAGCAGCACTCAGCAATGCTTCCAATCTGGGCCTCACTTCTTAGTAAGCCTTTTTTATGGGAGCTCCAGAACGGGAACTAAAGCCCAGAGAACATTAATTTTCTTACAGGCCTAGGCTCTAATTAAAGGCTTCTGAAGAAGTAAACAAAAGAGAGTCCATGCTGCAGTATCAGCACTGTCCTTTGACCATGAGGGAAAGGTGATTTCCTGAGTAGCACCAATCCTGCAGTGCTGGGAATCCCCACTGCACCTGGCCCCAGCTGGAGGGGCTCAGAGCTTTCCTGGAGATGGCTTTGAGCCCCAAGGTTTGGCTTTGCAGCCACATTTATTTCTTCCCTGGTCTGCCTCCTTAGAGAGTACCTAGAGATCTCAGGTTTTAATCCTGACTATTTTGGCTGTGAACAAGGGTAGGTGTGGATTCTGGAAGCCCAGTTTGATAATTTCTGCACCAGCCTGTGTGGGTACCAGAGAAATGATGCTTGAGCAAAACACGAGTGGTGCTGGGGAAGGAGGAAAAGCGACCCCAGGACTCCCTACCCTGCACAGACATTCCTGCTCCAGGAAAAGGGGAATACCACAGAGCACTCTGTCTCTGCCTGTGCCGTGTTCCATCTGTAAAAACCAGCTCTGAGCAGTGACTTCAAGCTTGCTTTGGTTTCTTCTGGCTCTCAGTCATTTCAACTGTGTTTTTAATAAGCCTCCAGCTTCCAGAGTTTTCTTTCTGTGAATCAGACCTGGGGAAGGTGATATCAGATGGGAACAAAGAATGCAGGGGAAATTAGAGTAAGAAGATTGTATCTCCTATTTATTTCAAAATTAAAAATTAGCCCTGGATATCTTTAGAGAACTGGAGCTGCTAGAGATCTTGTCTGGTACTAGGCCTGAGTTGGAGTAAGGTTTGTTAGTTACTGTCAAAATTAGGCAAATTTTAATTGAGAGTCCTTTAATTCAATTAATTTCCATCAACTCTTATGGCTGATTTTGACAAAGCAGTGCTAAGAAGACAAACAGTGTAGAAAATGGTTTGGGTTAGTTTTTTAGGGGCTTCTAAAAGCTCAGGTATTTTAATGTTTTAGGAAAGCACCAGATAACCTGAGTGCCTAAGTGTGAACCCTGCAATACTAAGTCTGGCTTTTACTTAAGTACAAAAGAGGTAAAATGTTGAGTGTATCGCTCTTCCATGTGTGATCAAAATACTTTTTCTCCTGGTGGTGGCAGTGCTGGGTGAAAAATTCTGACTGAAGAGCAGGATCAGGAAAAAACTTATTTTGTAATTGCAACTGACCCCTCCATCAAATGGCCACATTTTGACTACACGGAGATCAGTTCTTCACGACACACACTGGGGAGAGGCTATAAAAGAGGAAACAAAATCAAGAATAAATTTAGGACAAAAGCATTTCTTCTGGGAACTCTATTCTTTAGGCCTTTTGCCTGTAACAGTGTTTATATTCTACTTGTTTTTCACCATATGGTGTAAAGGAAGCTAAGTAACGTGTTTTTTGTCGATGTCATTTGCAGTTTTAAGCTTTTTGAAGTTTTGAGAAATAGGTTACTTCCCCTGAATTCAGCATTCAGTTTTCATGTTTGGTGGAGCTGAAGGTTAGGAAAAGTTTCAAAGCCTCTTTTGTTTTTCTTTTTTAAGCCATTATTCAACCTTGAAATGAAAACTCACTAAAACTCATAGCTAAGCTATGCTAAATAGCTCATTTTCCTCATTTGCTGATGGAGCTAAATGGCCTTTTGGAGATATTTATGAAGATGACTTACCTTTTTCTTATGCACAACAGCCGCACTTTCTCATCCGTGTAATGGAAACAAGAGAGGCTCAGGCTGAGGGCTTACGCTCTCTGAAATACTTTAGCTGTTTTCCCAATAAATTAATAGTTTCTTTCACATTTTAGACTGAATAGGAGGATAAACTTTTTTTCCCTAAGAACTTGACTACGAAAATACTGTACTTCCGTGGCAAACTCTGGATTCCTGCGAGCAGGAAGGTGTTGGCTGTGTTGTTTGTGTGTCCCCTGTGTCAGGCTGGGGGCGAAGAAAGGCAGGAAAGGCTCGGATTCCCTGTGCCCGCTGGGCTGGAGGGCAGGGAGGGGAGAAGAGCCTGCTGAGCCGTGCCGTGGGCGCTGCGGGCTCCACATCTCGGCTGTTCTCAAAGTCCCGTCAGCAGGAACTCACCCAGATGGAGAGCCGGGGGGGATCTGCACAGAGATAACGCGGTGATACGCACCTCGCTCAGCCCTGCTCAGCGCCGGCAGGAACAGCCGAGCGGGAGGAGAAGGGACACGAGTGGCTGAGCTCCTGCCGGGCACAGGGACAGGGAACACCCGGCAGCGCATCCTGCACACCAGGTGCTCACTTGGCACGTTTTTTGTGCACACCTTGTGACACCCTTGTGGCGCCTTGTGACAGCCGGTGACAGCCGGTGACAGCCGGCGCTCACCTGCTGCTCCCCCGGCGCGGCAGCGGGCACACCTGGACTGCGGCCGGCGGGCACCAGGGGGCGCTCCCGCACCGCCTCCGGCCCGCCGGGGACGGGAATGGGAATGGGGATGAGAATGGGAATGGGAATGGGGATGGGAATGGGGAGAGGGAATGGGGATGGGAATGGGAATGGGGAGAGGGAATGGGAATGGGAATGGGGAGAGGGAAAAGGGATGAGGGAGAGGGAATGGGCATGAGGGTAGGGAAAGGGATGGGGAGAAGGAAAGGGAATGGGGAGAAGGAAAGGGAATGGGGATAGGGGATGGGTTGGGGAGAGGGAAAGAAAATGGGGAGAGGAAAATGGAGGGGAATGGGAGGGGAATGGGTACGGGAATGGGACTGGGAAGAGGAAATGGGGATGAGAGGGGAATGGGGAGAGGGAATGGGAATGAGGAGAGAGAAAGGGATAGAGATGAGAGGGGAATGGGGAGGAGGAAAGGGGTGGGAATTGGAATGGGGAGAGTAATGGGAATGGGGAGGGGAATGAGTGGAAAGAGAGAAAGGGATGGGGACAGGGACGGAGAGCGGTACAGGGATGGGGACAGGAATGGGGATGTGGAGGGGGATAGGAATAGGGATGGGGATGGTAATGGGGATAGGAATAGGGAGTGGATGCAGAAGGAAATGGGGAGGGGTGATGGGCATGGGAATGGAAAGGGGGACAGGGATGAGGGTGGGCATGGGGGCAGGGATAGGGATGGGGCCGGGATGCACCCTCAGCGGGGCTTCCCCTCAGGGCACAGCCCACCCACAAAGGGCTTTTCCAACCCCTGCCTTGGATCCCGTTAAAGCACCTGCAAAAGACTCAGATGTTTGAGAGGAAACCTGTCCAGCCCTTCAAAATCAGGGCTGTGTGTTCCCAGTGTTCCCATCTGCGTGATGTTTATCCAACCCCACAGCTTGGGCATCTCCCTCACTCACAGAGATAACTAAATGCATCACTTACCAAAAGTTTAACGTCTAGATAAGATTCCTACAGTAAATGAGTGAAGAAAGTGGCTTTTTGCATTACCATGATTTTTTTTCCTCTGCATAAAATAACTGCCTAATTTCTGCCCTGTGCACAAACATCATTTGGAAACCTTTCCTTAGTTTTCAGACAATGCCTCAACCCATTTAACGTAATAATTTCTCTAAATTTGGAAATATGTCCAATCTCATGCAGAAGTTTGGCATATTGTATTCAAAGGTAATATTCAGGAATAAGATTTTAATTGAATTTCGCTTACTAATTCAAATATGGAGTGAGTAACAAAACAAAGCCCACTTGGACATGGAAAGGTGCTTTAAGTCATTGCAAAATATGTGTTAATCTTTTATGTACAAATGCAAAAAAAAGAGTGATTTGCTGTTTTCAGAAGTCCTTTGGAAAATTGTTTCCAGACAGTTAGTTCCCCCAAAAAGGAAGTTTACATCTGACATGTATATAATGTGTTTAAATTATAATGTTTCTTCAGCTGTGGGAGAATAAAAAACTATTTTATTGAAATCTTTGTGAGTCCTCCCTGCTGGCTTTAGCAGCACTAAGGTGGCAAAGACTGTGGACATCTTTTGGGAATGTTCATCTTTTCCTCACTCCTAAACCTGCCTCTCTCCATCGTCATTGCAGTGTTAACAAGGAAAAAGCAACACAACAAAAAAAGAGGAAGATTTATTGAAGAAAACTAATAAAAAGTAGCCTGGAGCAAAAATCCAGAGGAGGAAATCTTCCTTGGAGGTTTGGGTGGATTTGGCAGGAGTGGCTCAGAGTTACAGATGGGAATTATCCAGCAGAACCTTCCTGAGGAAATCAAACCAGCCTGACAAATGTCTGGCTGCACAGCCCAGAACGACATTCAGGAATGTTCTACCAACATCTGCTCTTGTTTCTGTGGCTGTGACAGGAGAGAGTGGAGCAGAGGGAGCCAGCAAATCCAGCTTGGAGCTCTCTCGGGTACTCAGGGCAAGAGGAGGGAAGGAAGCCCAAGATGGAAACCAATTTCTAAAATCCAACTTTAAAATTCAAACGATGACTAAAAATGTCTGAAGTGTCCTTCCTCAGCTCATGGGCAGGAGGTCACTTTGTCCAGGAATGTCCCTTTTCCAGAACCTTTGGGCACTCAGGGAGGAACAGAGACTGAGTTTCTAAGCTGACATTACAATTGGTGACAAGAGTGAACTCCAGGTACCAGAGACTTTACAGCTATCTAAATGAACCCAAGAGAGACAAATCCCCATCTAACACAGCCATGAAATCCACTTCTGAGCAGAAATAATTAATAATCAAAGCCATTTTTTCATTATTTGGAGGGAAAAAATATGCATAATATAAATCCTTCCTAATGAGCAAATGAGTAATTTTGATCAAGAAAGTACAGAATGCATCTTTTAAAGGTAAAAAATGCTTTGAACATACAATGTCAGTAAAAGACTATCTTTGGGAATCTTTTCAGGCTATTCAGGCTGCTGTCACGTTTACACACCACTTGGCAGATTGTCACATCCTTCTATTCATTTTCAGCTCCATCCTCTCCCATGTGTGGAATAATTGTTGACTCCAATTTGAAGCACATGCCTGTGCTGCACTCTCGGTTCAGCCATGGAGATGCCATCCCTTGCATACCAAGCTCAGCATTGTTTATGCTCTGGCTTTTTTCTATTGTAATGACAACAATTATGGGTGAAAGATTTTTGCTAATGATGAAGTGGTAAGAGCTAGAATTTGGAATATTTGATTCCAGCTCTTTTTGATTCAGGTTTCCAGCCTCTCACAGAGGAGCTGGAGGAACATTCTGGGCCCTGAGCTGTGTTTATACAAGAGACACGAAGCAGTTCCCAGGTGTGTGTGTGCAAAACAAGGGGCTCAAAGCTCCCAGTTCTGACATTTGGGTGCAGAGCCCAGTGCCCAGGGTGCCCTAGGCAGTCCAGAAAGGGCTTTGCAAACCAAACAAACTCAGAATTCTGTTCTCTAGGTCTGAACCTGCAATGCTCCAAAGGACTAACAAAGCTCAGGTCTCATCTCACTGTTTTCCCTTTTCCCTGCAATGACCCCACAGCACTTCCCAGCCCTTCAGGGCTTTGGAGGAGAGAAGAAGAAAAAGCAGTGTGTGTGCAGCTCCCAAATCTTCCCCTGCAGCTGGAGGAAAGTGCAGGGAATTTTGATGTCAAGTTCACAAATCAAATCTCTTTCTCTTGTTTGCCAATATTTATTGGCAATAAAAAAAGTATTTTGTAGTTTCACCTGTTTATGTTCAGTTCTCTCACATTCTGTTTGAATTTGCCAAAGCCTGGGCAAGGATTTGGGCAGGAAAGCAAACCTCTTTATTCCCTTTACTGTAATTACCAGAATCATGGAATGGTTTGGTTTGGAAGGGACCTTAAACCTGCCCCATTCCACAGGGACACCTTCCACTGTCCCAGGATGATCCAAGCCCCGTCCAACCTGGCCTTGGGCATTTCCAGGGATCCAGGGACCACCACAGCTGCTCTGGGCACCCTGTGCCAGGGCCTGCCCACCCTCCCAGGGAACAATTCCTTCCCAATATCCTATCTAAATTTCCCCTCTGTCAGTCTGAAGCCATTCCCCTTGTCCTGGCACTCCTCTCTGTGTACCCTGTCAGCTCCTTCAGTCCCTGGAAGGCCACAGTGAGGTCACCCCAAAGCTTCTCCTCTCCAGGCTGAGCAATCCCAGCTCTCCCATCCTTTTCTCATGGGAGAGGTGCTCCATCTCTCCAAAGGCTCCACAGAATTCCAGATAAATGTAATCCACAACCCTTCCCTGTTCAGTGATGGAGTCACTGTGTCAGAGAAGGCCATGGGGCTAGTAGGGAGGATTGTCCCTTGGTGAGGCTGTGCTGGCTGTCCCAAATCCCCTCTGTGTGTCCCAGGGCCTGTCCAAGGCTCTTCCCAGCACAGAGAGTGGGCTGACAGGGCAGCAGACAGGAAAGCTTTTAGTGAAAGTGTTTTCAGTATTGAGGTGGTACAGGATATTCCTCCAGGTCTCTCAGGGTGCAGCCTGAGCTGGCCATTTTCTGAGCTGAACCAGCTTGGTTTGGTTTTGCTGTTTGAACAAGTCAGAGGCTTTTAAAGATTTCTGGCTGTGGAAGGAATGGGACTGTGTTTCTCTGGGATCGTGTCCTGCCCCAGAGCCATCCTTTGAAAGCCAGTACTTCCCTCAGTGCACCCAGGGTAGCAGATGAAGCTCCATAGGTGGGTAGAGCTGCCTCCTCCATGTGTGGACCTTCCCTGCCTGCTCTGCCCCCCAAAACTGGGAAGACTGATCAACAGAGTGTTTGTGGGGTTTTTTCTGGGTTTTCAGGTTTTATTTTCTGATGAGTGTAAGCCTTACAAAATTCCTGAATGGAGGTTCCCAAGGTCAGTACAGCCTTTAGTTTTATGATAACCAGGAGGAGGCAGGGATTTGGGAAGCATCCTGGTTTTTCACCCACCTTTATAGGAGGGGCAGCAATATGGAATCAGATAAATGCTTGATTAAAATTTCTGGCATTTTCCTCAGCTTTATTTCCAGAATAATTTTTACATTTGATGATTTTCTTTGTGGTAATGCCACTGTTGGTCCTTGCAGGGGTGTGCAAGGTGCTGTGGTCTGAGATGGGATTGAAAAAAGTTTTGGATGGCAGAATAAGCCCAGAGGATAAAGAGATTTCTGTGAATTCTGGATTATTATTTGTAATAATCCTTCCCTGGGAGGGTGGGCAGGCCCTGGCACAGGGTGCCCAGAGCAGCTGTGGCTGCCCCTGGATCCCTGGCAGTGTCCAAGGCCAGGCTGGACATTGGGGCTTGGAGCAGCCTGGGACAGTGGGAGGTGTCCCTGCCCATGGCAGGGGCTGGGATGAGATGATCTTCAAGGTCCCTTCCCACCCAAACCATCCTGTGATGCCATGATGATTCTTTGATCATATTACCAGAAAACCTTTCATTCCTTCTAATTTTCCAAGGCTTTTGGAAGACAGCCTGCCAGTTAGTATTTAGGAAAATTTGTCTTATGAGCAGAATATTTTTGTGTAGTTTCTGAAACCCTCCTGGATGTGGACTGCAACAGGATGGGACAGAGTCTCAGAGGCAGCTCTCCCAAGGCTGAGTGAGGTCTGGCTCTGCTGCTAAAGTTGTCAAAAAAGTTCATTGTAGGTCCTTTCCAACTTGAGATTGCCTATGATTATACAAAAATATTCTGTTTTAATCGCATGTTTTTTCACTTAAATTAGCCAAAAAAAATATTAAAAAAAGTAAATACTAAGAAAAAAATTAAAGCAAAAGAAAAGAGTTGATAGGTTGAAAGACTGATAGGTAAAAGATCAGATGCTGATTGATAGAAGCTTGTGCTTTTGGGAGGGAGAAATCAACTGAGGTGATTTTGGGAGCATATTGGCTGTGGGTTTATGCTGTGCTCTGGATTTAAGCTCTGCTTACCAGCCAGTCAAGCACAGAAGATACTGAAGATCTGAGAGGTTCTTACTGCAGAGAAGTGACATGATCAGCAGTAGAATGAATTTCCTGGTTTTACTTTGGTCCTGACCAGAAAGGCTTTTCATTTCATAAGGATGACAACTTCTATTGATTGGCAGATGGGTAAGAACCTGTTATCTTCTTAATTCATATCTATAATGATGGTTAACAGCACTGGTCTGTAAAAACATGCAGCACTCCCAAGCCATATACAGGTTTTGAACACTGATCTCAACCTCCAGTCCCCTCTGGAATATTATTTTTTTAAAAAAGAAACCTGTGGAAATGTGGATAAATAAAAGCTTTTCTGGAACACATTAAAAAAAAGGGAACAGAAATTTAAATGACAGGCCTGGTATGTGCCTTTCTCAAATATCTTTATCTGGGTAAATCCTGGTTTATTTTTATTTTATGGCTGCCACTGAGGCTGTCTGCTTTGCTTTTTTTTATTCCAGCCAGCAGTGCTGTTCCTCAGAATTTGTTGCTGTTGTCTTCTTGGACTCTTTAAGCCTCCTCCACTTAGAAATGCATTATTTAGTCTGGTGGTTTGCAGAGTGACAGTGTTCTCGGGAGGAGAGAGCATTAAGAGAAAGCAGGTATTCATTTTGATATTGATATTTTGATATTGCCAATTGAATAAAAATGATTAAGAGAACAAATTGCTGAATGTGAAGGCATATCCTTGACTGGAATTCATTATTTTCTTGTGGCTTTCTTAATGTCTTGCATGTGGCTTTTTTTTTTTTTTTTTTTTTTTGAGATTTAGTGTGTTTCTGAAAAGTGTACAAACAAGTTACATAGTTAGCCTGAAATGGCTTGGAACTTAGAAATAGAAGCATCTGGTTCCAGACTGCTTGGTAGAGGAAGAATTCATCAGCAAAATAAGAACTACAGTCAGGAAAAATCAAGATAGATAAGAATTACTTTGTTGAATGGATGGTCTGCAATGGAGTGAAATCAGATTCCTCTGTATTAAATAAAAGTAATGCTCTCCAAAAGTACTTCAGAGACAGCTCTGCCTCAAAAATTTCCTCCACTTCTATTTTTCACTGTCCCTTTTTTTTTTTGTTCTTTTGCATTCACTTTTCCCCTGTGAATGATTTCACTCAACAAACAGGAAAAAAGTTTATCAAACAGAAGAAAAGCAGGTTTTGCTTGATGTATTATCACTAGTACTTGCTTATTTCTAAGACAAAAGTAGGAAGTACTTTGCCCTCTGGTAAAATTTCAATCTCAGTTTCTGGAGCTCCTTTTTGATGGGGCAGAAATTGAATTTCTTCATGACAGTCAGGGCCTTTCTTATCTTCCATTTCTTCAGCTCATGTTCTTTCCCATGCCTGAGCAATAATTTTCCTTGGAGAACTGGGACAAGGTTGTAATGTACAGCAGCAGACCTGAGTCACAATCAATCTCTGGCCTAATGGTGACCTTAATGTATCAAAATAAACTGGTGTTTATTTTGGGAAGGGAGGGAAAAAGCAGCTCAGTGACAACAACACCAATGCAAGACAGAATGGAAAAATATTTCATTGTAATCAAATTGTGCTGGGCACTGTGGGTGTGAAAGGAAAAAGAGCACTGGATTCAGGGGAGACAGGGGGACCAGAAAAGGGAAGACACTCAGATGATTTTATCAGAACATTTTGCCTTTGGAGAATGCACCCAGATAATATTCTTTGGAGAAATATTGGTTTTGAGGAGAAAAAATGCAGATTTATGACATGTCAGTGTTTAATAATATCTGTAATTTTGTTGTATTTGCTGAATTGTTCATACCAGAAGAATAAGAAACCTGGAAAGCTACATTTTAATACTGTGAATTGAACCACCTTTTGAGCTCATTTTTCACTTAAAATGTTTTTGAACTTTCACTTCACGAAAGCATGAACAACAAGATTAAAAGCTCAATATTCAAGCAGTTTTTCAAGTTATCACTGCTGCCAGGAACTTCAAAACTGAGCTCCTGCTGCACAGGATCACAACTGCTTTCTGCATGGGCAGCTCCAGCACCAGCTTCTCCATCCTAACCCAGGGGCACTGCTCACCAAGCACACATCATTTCCTCACTGGGAATTCTTTACACAACAAGCATGGATTGGCAAATTAAAGATAAAAAAAAAAAAAGAAAAAGGAAAAAGGAAAAAGAAAAAGAAAAAGAAAAAGAAAAAGAAAAAGAAAAAGAAAAAGAAAAAGAAAAAGAAAAAGAAAAAAAAAGAAAGAAAAAAAGCAGCTGACATTATGATTATTATGAACTCTGCAAATATTTTACATTTGCTTTGAGGATTTGTGTTATTTCCTCCTCACCTGCCCTGTGCCTCCTGTTGAAAGATATGGGCATCTGGAGAATCCAGGCTATCCAGGGTGGAATTTGAGATGCTGAGATTCTTTATGGCTACAGCTACTGTTGTCCAAACATTAGAAAAAAAAAAAAATCAAATCAATCAAATCTTTCAAAGTAGGTGATGGAACTTCCACTAAATCCCTAAGACATCCAGTAAACAAGGATTTGGGTCAGGGCAGGATCTAAGCTGGAAGCCGGAGACAATTTTTTTCTTGTGTGATAGCAGAGAAAAATCCATGGGATGGGCTACCCTGAAGGTGAAAGCTTGAAGAACTCCCTGAGCTCTTTGAAGCTCTGCAGTTGGCAGAGATTCTGGGGGTGATTTTGTGCTAAGGGGTCTCTTTTAGCTGATAGCAGCCTTTGCCAGCCCCCAGCCCTGAGGGGAGAGCCTGGAGCTCTGTGCCAGCTGTCCTGGGCAGTGCCAGTGTGGAACAAATCAGTCCTGCCTTTGGCAGGCTCCAGCAGGAGGACAGGTGAGAGCAGAGGAGACATTTAGGGGCATTTCCCTGGAATAGTCTCCCTGTAGCTGTTTGTGTCTCTGGGATTTTCCTGGGACATTACCCTTCACTTGTCCATTTAACTTGTGCACTCTCCCTCACACTGCCCACCTCTGTGGCTCAGCCACACATGCTGTGAAGAACTCACGTGGATTTGATTCTTCTGAGCCTGTTATTTGCTTTGCTGGATGACACCTGCTTCTAGCATTGGAAGGTGCAGTAAAAAAACAAACAAACAAAAAAAACTAAAGCAAAACGAAAAACCCCACCCTATTCCCACTTTCCCTTCCCATTCCTTTCATTACTGTATAGGACTTTGTTGTCTCTCCCTCAAGCATCTCTCTCCCCTTTCTCAGCCCTCTCTCACCTTTCTGATTTTGCAGAAGGTGATGATCTTTTCAGGTTCCAGCTACTGAAAGTTTTGTTTCCCAGTCAGTTTCCTCTGTCTCTACTTATCCATGGAGGACTTGTCTGTGGGATTCCAGAGACTCCAGCTAAGACTTCTGCATGTCCTGTCCATTGTTCCTTTGGGAATTAAGTTCTCATTGCTTTGAAAAACACATTTTTTATGTTTCACTGAATAGTATATTGAGCATATATCAAATATGCCCAATGTCTTAATTCTTTTTCAGTGTTAATGACAGAAATTTATTTATACTGTTCCATGGGTTCATGACACTGGAAATAGAGTTAAGGCATGTCCTTCTTGCTGTCTCCTTTACACTACTTTAGAATGAATCACCCTGTGCCACAATAGCATATGACAACTGTAAAGAATCACAGACCTTGCTCTGAGCCAGAATTTTATTTTTTTAAAAAAACCCCGAGCCAGCACAATGTTATTTCAAGAGCTTCCTTTGCTGGCCTTTCTTTTCTGTACCCCTTTAGACTTAGAAATGCCCACAGTGATTTATGATTTGTCTGTATGTCTGCCCTGGTTCTGCACATTTTGTCCTGGGCAAGGCTTATTTAAAATGGACATATTTGGGGCTGTAAACCAAACAATTAATCTTAAATGTGTGATTGTCACTTACTCTCAGTGGAAGCTGTTTCGGAACGCAAAGGTACAAAGAGACCTCAAGGTAAAACACCAGACAGCCTCATTTCTCCTGCACAGAACCTAGTGGAGGAAATGGCCAGCCTGATGTTGCCCAGAAAGGATAAAAACTGACAGTGGCAGAAGAGAGGTCTGGAAGCACTGGATGATGAAGATCACTGGAGAAGACAAGTGAGATTTCTGCTGCTTTTTAAAGGGTCTCAGATACGAACTGTGAACTGTGTTGCTGTTACACACCCAAAACAATAAGATATAAGGTACATAAATAGCACAGACTCATTCTAAGGGTTAATTCCCTTGGCGTTTTTCCTTCCATGCCTAAAAGCCTTTCTTGACATTTGGAAATGGTTGTAAATTCCCCAAATGTGATTCTGGTCCCAAAGAGCCAATTCTTCAGCCTTCTTTTACTGTGTTTTACAAGTTTCAGAAATGTAATCTGTCTTGAGGGATGGGATGGAAAGAGGAAATAATTATAGATTCTTATGAGTTAGAGAGTTGGAGAATTTTAAGATCTTAAAGTGTTACTGGCTGGAAACAAAAATTGCCCAACATTTGCAACTCTTAGATCCACTTAGTATAAATTAGTAATTTGGTCAGAGAACATGTCAAAAACACACAGGAAATTGCTGCTGAATTATAAAAGGGAAGAAATTGCTGGTGCTTTCCAAGAGTGCACATTCATTTTAGGGTTGTGGCAGACACTTTTGGTCAGCTCTGCCCATATTACCAGAGATTAAATTTTCATACACAATTTTTTTTTTTTTTTTTTTTTGAGAAAGAAAAAGTGCTGTTGCAAGAGTTGTGCTTTCAGGTTGCACCTTTGAAAATCACCAAGACCCTCAGTAAATTATCACCATCCCTGGAAGGTTTTGTTCAGTCTTAGAAGATAACATTCCTCCAGAGGATCAGCCTAAGACAAAACTGACATCTGTTCAAACTGGTTGTGTTCAGTACCTGAAAATATCCAAAATCACCCACAATAAAAGGGTGTGCAGCTTCTGGGCATCAGGATGGGAAACTCCTCTTGTTTATGTCTATATTTGTTTGAGTGTTTGCTCTTAATCAGCACTTGAAAGAAGAGACTGATTTACAAAACAGAATTTCAGGGGTGGTAATTAAACAAACAAAAAGCTGAAATAAGGGTAAACAAAAGCAGTGGCTCCTTTAAGGTACCAGTAGGATGAACAGGAAAATGAAAGAATACGATTCTGAGTAACTAGAGCACTTGTCAGAGAAGTGTTTTTAGGATCAACAAATATCTAAAAGGCACTTCATTAAAGCTAAATTATGTTGACCTGTTTCTCTGGGATCACTGTACAAAGAACGAACACCAGTGTTCATGAGTTAAACTTAATTTCATTACCTTTAAGTATTTCTTGCCACAGCAGTAAGATGAATGCCCCAATAAAAGTCATTATCTTCCCATGGGGTGAGGTCTACATCCCTTCTTTGAAATGAAGGGATTCTGTGTCTTTTCAGGAGACACTGAAAACACTGGGAAATAGTTTAGGAATTTCCTGGAAAGGAAAAAAGAATCTTCAGTGAAATTTAAATTTCTTCATGACATCAATCTGCCAAAATTAGAGACATCTGGGAAATACTCGTAAGTATTTTTAAAAAGACTAAAATTTGGAAAGATTACAAGGATGTTTTACAACTTTTTATCAGCAATTTGTTCATGAAAATTGAAAAAGATATTCGAACTAGCAACAAATACTGAGTTGATAGTGACAGAATATTTTTCTCTCAGATGTATAATCCTGTTTACTCACTCCTGAACATTTAAATAAGCTGCTGAACGCTCACATGCACCCACACTCATCTGAGCCCTATAGCATGTACAAAGCAGGCACTGGATGGTTTCTTTTTCAATATACATTTCCAAGATCAGAAAAAAAAATTAGATTGAAATGTGTATTGAAAAAGAATATGTATATATTTCTATATATACACACTCTTTTTCAATATACATTTCCAAGATCAGAAAAAATTTTGCTGTCCTCTGTTTGCACAAATCTGTAATTTTTTTTAAAAGTATCTTTTTCTGGATCAGATTAAATTGGTGTTTCAGAAACCCAGGGGAGGAAGGTAATGTCAGCTCATCCTCTGCACCACTCTGCCAGCTCTTGAGCAGGGTGTGACCTTCTGGAATGTCCCTGCAAGGGCCTTGCGCACTGATGTCCATCTTCAAGACCCATTTCTGTCACGCTGCCTAGAGCGAGCTGCATTAGCTCACACCCTGCTCCTGCTCCCCTTCCCTTCACCCATATCTCATCCTCTACTGCTTTCGGATTTGTGAGCATCTCAAAATGGGGGCTGCCCTTGAAGCTCCTGGAAGGAACGTGGGACAGAGAATTGAAGGAAAGGATTTGGGTTTGACCAGTTCCCAAAGAGGTGTCAAAGATTCAATAATGGTAGGAGCCTGCTCAGTGCAGTAAATATGTTTTACCTGAACTCTTCTACTCAGCAGATTTAAGACTATTCTACATTGAAATCAATAGTTCATATAAGAGAGAAGTCTGAGCTGAAGCAGCCATTAAATTATCACTTACAGTCTTTTTGCTGCTAAATTCTCTTGCATAGTTTGACTGTGTTTTGTAGGGTCTGGGAGTGCATGGAGGTTTTTCCATCTGGATATGAGGAAAAGCTATAGGTTGCTAAGAAAGGTAATGTGAACTGAACCTCATGCAGCTGACCCTGCCATGAGTAGGAGGCTGGAGTTGAAACCTTCTGAAGTCCTTTCTAAGCAGAATAATCCTGTGACTCTTATTGAGTTTATCCACAGAGAGGGGTTTTTTCCTCCCTCTGATTATACAGAGATAAAACACACAACCTTCACCCCCCCACCAAGTTTGTCAAAATGTATTATTGCAGTTGTGTGTGCTCTGGTTACCAAACTGACACACAGCAACACCCATTTCAGTGTGCTCAACATCAGGAGAGACATTTGGGATGAAATTATTGCTGGGAAGTGTTTGTGAACAGAAAGAATGGGGCTGGAGGGGCTCACCTGTCCCTGCAAGGCTCTTCTCGTGCCTGTTTACCCATCTGTCCTTTGCCAGCACCGTGCTTGGACTTCTTACACCTTCCCTCTGTGTGCATTGAACACAGCTGCATTGTTAGCAGCTGGCATTTTTGCTGGGCTAAACAAGACATTCTTTTAGCCTGTTTTTATTTCTTCTTAGGGGACAGCCTCTAATCACTCTCCTGCCTGCTCTGGTTCTGGCCCTCAGTGAAATCTGGGGTGCAGCTTTGCAGCTCTGTCATTTCCAGGTGTCACCTCCTGGCATTTCACACCAGTTCCTGTAATTAGGCAATTAATGCCTGACTTCAATTTCACATCATTCTCTCACTTTCTCCCTCTCTTCTCTTGGCCAATACCTCCTGTGTTTTACAGGTTTCCCTCATGTCCATGTTACTGAGTGTAGTGGAGTGATGCCAGGCACTCACCAAAGCCTCTCTCTCACTCCCCTCCACAGCTGGACTTGGGAGAGGAAATACAAGGAAGGGTTCATGGATTGAAGTAAAGACTGGGAGAGATTGCCCATCAAATATCAACATAGAATTCGAGATATTAATTGAATTTATTGCTTACAAAATCAGAGCAGGATAATGAGAAGTAAAATAAACCCTTAAAAACACCTTCTGCCCACCTCTCCTTCATTTCAGTGGTGCAGGGAGATGGGAGTGGGGGTTCTGGTCAATCATCCCCTGTGGCTTCTCCCACTGATCAGGGACAGGAGTCATTTCTCTGCTGCACTCTGGGGTCACTCCCACAGGAGAGTTCTCCAGGAACTTCTCCAACATAATTCATCCATCCTACAGGCAGCAGCCCTCCTCCAACTGCTGCAGTGTGGGTCACTCTGCCATGGGGTCAATCCTTCCAGGACAGGCTGCTCTAGCAGAAGCCCCTCTGTGCATGGTCTTCCATGGGATCACAGTCTCTCCTTAGGAATCCCTCTGCTCCAGCAGGGGCTGTTCAGGGGCTCTGGGTGGATCTCTGCACCCCCATGGATCCCCATGGGCTGTGGGTGGATCTCTGCACCCCCATGGATCCCCATGGGCTGTGGGTGGATCTCTGCACCCCCCATGGATCCCCATGGGCTGTGGGTGGATCTCTGCACCCCCCATGGATCCCCAGGGGCTGTGGGTGGATCTCTGCACCCCCCATGGATCCCCATGGGCTGCAGGGGCACAGCTGCTTCACCATGGTCTCACACAGGCTGCAGAGGAATATTGGCTCTGGTGCCTGGTGCAGCTCATGCTCCTCCTCCTGCCCTGTCCTGGGTGTCTAGAGCTGTTGCTCTCACACGTTCTCACCCCACTCTTCTCTGGCTGCAATTGCATCTGTGCAATAACTCCTTTTTTTCCTTTTTTCTTCAGCCTGTTATCTCAGAGGCAGTAACACCATTTCTAACTGACCCAGCCCCCTGGCCAGCCATACATCCACCTCTGGAGCTCCAGGGACTGGCTCAGCCATGGAAAAAGCTTCTGGCAGCTTCCCACAGAAGCCAGCCCTGTGACCCCCCTGGTACCAAATCAGGCCATGCAAACCCAGCACACTGGGTCAGGTTTTGCTCCTTGGAATCCTTCACTGGTTGGGTGTGCCAGGATTTTTCCAGCCCTGTCTCCCTGCTCTGTTGCCTCCGGAGTTTCCACTGCGCTTTCCCATAGAACGTGTTCAAGAGCCTGGAGTGTCATTGAGATAAAACGAATGGAGCTGCTGTTATTTTGGGTCCCCTTTTTGCTCTGTGTCTGAAGTCTGAGTGTGATTTCAGCTCCTCTTTGGTCAGGCAGTGCCTCACCTCCATTTGATGGAGGCCTTTCCTATTTCACTTGCACTTCATCCCTCAGTGCTTTCATATATTCCAGGATGGACTCTCAGGTCCTTGAAGTGTAAGCACATTAAATCATTTGATCTGTGGGGGTTTTTTGACAGTGGCAGCCACCTTTCCAATACTTTGTTCCCATCAGACAGTGCAATTTTGCCTTAGACTATTCACTTTTCCCCCTGTTGAAAGCCAAAGGAAAATGTTAGTTCAAAAATAAATTTTAAAATAAATTTTAAAAATAACTAAGTCCATTCCTATAGCATCTTAATGTCTTGGTTTGTTGGTGTTTTTTTTGTTTGTTTTTTTTTTTTATATTCCATTTATAGGACTGAAGGCACTTTTCACTATGTAGAAAACATTTGATTTAGGGCCATTCTCAAATTATTCTTACAGTTTTATCTCTAAAATGTATCTTTCTCATGCTGCTTATTTTCCCTCTAGAGTGTAGCTATTATCTCTTTAGGGCTGATTATCACCCACTTAGGGCTAGAAGCCTCCTGAAGAAGTTCTTTCCACTTCTTTATAGAAAGATTTTAGAGGATTTTGTATTTCTGAGTTCATTTATATCCTGAGGTTTTAAGTCCATTTTGGATATTAGTGCTCCTAATTTTTCAGGAGTTTTGTTGTTTTGGGGTTGTTTTGTCGTCAATGGTTTTGGTATTGTTTGTTTGTTTTGTTTTCTTTTCTTTTAATCAAAAATCTTTGTTTATATTCTGGTTTTATTTATTTTTAAAGTTTAAAGTGGCATCGCCTCATGACCTTATTACTTATTCTTCATGTTGGGTGATAATATTAATAATAAAAAAAATAATTTATGGTTATTGACTTAATATATATTTCACTGTGCATGTGTACTGAGCATAGTGTTTTGGTGGGTGTATACATATTGTGAAATGCCTATTTTCTTGTGTCAAAACCTGGGAGGCCTCTACCACTGACCCAGGAAATAACCAGACCCTGCTGCTGCCATGGACCTGTTTTTCCAGGATGAACCAGGAAAGCTCCTGTAGTGCCTGGTGTCAGTGTGGTTCTCTTTACATATTTTTGACTTTTCAGGTAATTCTATAATGAGAGAGAAGGGCCAGGGAAGGGAAGGGAGCTGGGGAAGGGGCTGGAGCCCCAGGAGAGGCTGAGGGAGCTGGGAAAGGGGCTGAGCCTGGAGAAAAGGAGGCTCAGGGGGGCCCTTGTGGCTCTGCACAAGTCCCTGACAGGAGGGGACAGCCAGGGGGGGTCGGGCTCTGCTGCCAGGGAACAGGGACAGGACAAGGGGAAAGGGCCTCAAGCTGTGCCAGGGGAGGCTCAGCTTGGACAGCAGCAGGAATTTGCTCATGGAAAGGGTGCTGAGGCCTTGGCAGGGGCTGCCCAGGGAGGTTTGGAGTGCCCATGGCTGGAGGTGTCCAAGGAAGGGCTGGAGGTGGCACTCAGTGCTCTGGGCTGGGGACAAGGTGGGCATTGGGCACAGCTGGGACCTGGTGATCCTGGAGGGCTTTTCCAGTCTCATGATTCTGGGATTCTGAAATGTTACAGCTCATCACCTTCTGTATTTCTACTCTTTCCCTGTGTCCTTGCATGCCTATCAGGATAGCCATTATTTTCCTGTTATCTCTTTTCACAGCCTATCCATTGTTTCTAGTTCTCTGTTCTGTTCTTGCAGTGCACTGTGTTGCTTTATGAAAAATATATATTTCTCCAGCCTTTTCCAATGCATAAAATAAATCTAATCTAGACCCCAGAATAATCTCATTGTCCATCCCTCTTTTACTTTGGTGTCTATTAATATTTTCTCTCCCTTTTCCCTTGTCCTTCTAAACTCATATCTTGCATATTATTGCATTATGTGAGTTTTTTCTTTGTTTAAAAAGAATTTTTTAAAAATCACCCACATAATTTATGGATTATTGCCCCGCTTTTCCACTCTGCCTGCTTGGATTCCAGAGGGATGAGAGACTTCTAGCCAGGGTCCTCTTCCCTTCCTGGACAGCTGGGAAGGTTCCTTGCAGGAACATCTTCAAGCTGATCTCTGATCATTTGAAATCAGTTTGTCCCTCCCAAGGAACAGCAACAGTTTCACTGAAAATCACCTGAATCCTTTTTTCAGCCCATAAGATCATGTTTGCCCTTCAGTTTTTTCCTTGGTCAGGAAGTGTTTCTAATTCTTGAAGCACTTGCTGTCTTCCATGGTCTTTTGTAGCTGGTGTGTTTTGCCTTGAGCTGCATGTGAACTCTTCTGATCATTCCTTCTGAGAGCCTGCCTGTCAGGCAGCATCTCACCCAGGAATCTCACCTGCCTTCACCCTCAGAAAAACACAGCTTGATGGGACAGCATTCAAAAAGCTAATCTTTCTAGCTTTAAAAAATAATAAATTTTTATTAATTTTAAATTTATTATTATTTTAATAATATTTTTCTAATTTTATTATTTTAAATAATGAAATATTTTTAATATTAGTCTGTGTATTTTTGTGAAGGAGTTTTATCTGCATTTCTTCCTATTGCCCAGTAAAATGTGAGACCATCAAAGGAGTGAAAAGGCATCAAACACTCAAAAAAGTAACAACCCCCTCTGGTAACAACTTGTAGCTATTTTTTGTAAGTGTTGATGTTTTTTACCGCTATATCCTAAATCAGGATTTCACATGAGAGGTGTTTCTGTCCACTCTGACTTTATTTGCTTGTTGTTAGATTATGTCACTTTAGATATGATTCAGCAAAATGTTAAATGTTCTACCCTTAAATGTTCTGCATGTGCTCAAATTCTTTGTGGGATTGACTCCCTGAGGGAGAGCTTCTCCTCTTAGCCCAGGCCCAAAGCTTATTCTTGTGGAGAATATTTTCACTCTGGAGGATGTTGTGGCTTTCCAACAAGGACCAGGAATGAGGCTGGAAGATTCAGGCCACTTATGCAAAACCCCTTTGAGGCTCAGCATCAAGTACCAAAACCCTGAAATCTTGGCACACACAGAATTTTCAAGGATCTGAAGAGCAATGGGAATGTCTACCTGCCATTTTATAAGAAACCGCCCCTAGAAGATGAATAAGAAGAGGAGCTGATCCCCCAGGTTCCAATGGGATTGCTGGTGATCAGAGGCCAGGGCAGCTTCCAGACAAGGACCAAGACAAAGCAAAACTCTGCAGTGTTGGAAGGAGACTCTCCTTGTTCACATCTTCTCCACTCCTTCCCAGCTTTCCATCTCCAGGTGTTCAAAGTGCAGGCCTAAATTTGAGTCTGTGAGCTGTAGCCAACACAGAACACCCAAAACACTCACATTTATGGGAAAAAAACCTCAAATGAAGATTGACTTACAGAACTAATTTGGGCACCAGGAAAGCTCCAGTGATGTAATTTCCTCTGATGGTGACAGCTGAGATGTTTTCCTTATTACCCACCCCGTGTTTGCAGGCACAGGCACCAGGCAAAACAGCACTGCAGGTAAAGTGCCCACAGTGCAGGGGATGAAGCTGCAGGCAGTGGTCCTGTTCTCTCTGTCCTGTCCCATTCTCTGTCTGCACTGTGCCCATGCCACACTGGTGATCCTGCTACCCCCAGTCTGAGAGCACAGAGGACACGCACAGATCAGCTGGAGAGCCTGAATGAGGATTTGGCACACAAGGATAGATATCTGTGTTGTATCTTGCTTTCCCCACTGAGACCTTACTGTGTTTCATCTTCAGTTCATTTTAGGGCACCACCAGTGCCCTGCAGAGTGGTTTCTTACACTCCTCCCATCACCACAGGCTCACATTCCTTCCAGGGGTGTATTAAACAGTGTGAGAAATGTGTCACATGTTGGCTCTTTGATCTTCTCTACATGAGGAGCAGTGTATGCAAAGGAGAAGTTTATTTGGGATTTATCTGGAGCCATAGTTCATGTGTCTGCCCAGAGAGAATCAGGGACACCTGTGGCTTGCTAAGCATTTGCTAAAGGACATGAAATCAACTCTAATTTACCTATTATACCTACTATACCTACTTAACTCTAATACCTACTATTTAGGTTGGGAACTGGTGGTACTGGGTATGATCCACAGTTTTTGTATGAGCTTGTTGCATAGTGTGGTATTACTTCACAAGAAAGTTATGACAAAAAATGATCAAAAATGAAGCAAAAGTCTTTATGCCCTACCTGCTATCCCATGAGAGACAGTAGCCAGGCTCACTACTTTACCCTCTTCACAATTCTGTGTTTTATTTTGTTGGCTGTTTCATCATTTTTTCATCAGTTTTGAGAATATAAAAGGAAGAATAAGAAGGACCATTCAGTAAAATGATAGAACATTGAAAACGTCTAAGGAATATTGTTTGCTGTTATCTTTGAGAGAAAATACAGGGTTCTAAAACTGCAATGCCTCTTTGTTGTGACAAAGACTGTTAGGACAGAAAGGCTGACATAAATCAAATCTTTTGACAAGGACTACAAGAATGGGAAATAGTACAATTGGATCCATTGTTGTACCAGCTTTTTTACTGTAGTCAGTTGTTAACTCTCATGGACATTTAGATGACTTCTAGTTTTTCTCAAGTGACAAAACAGTTGTTTTGTGACTGTTTTGAGGCAAGCCACAAGTGGGAAAGTGCAATGTTTTATTTATTTCACCCCAGTCAAGGGTCGAATGAATTCATTAAGTTGAGACTGCAGGACGCCTGAACTTGCCCAGGCCAGTTATTTCCTCTTAGCTCACAGAAGGAACATTTCCCATCCCTCATTTCCTACACCAGCTGAAGATGCAGTCAGATTATTTCAAGAGCCATCAAGCCCAGGCTATCCATTTTTATGGTCTCACCAACAGCCATTCCTGGATTCCTCACAGGCCATGCCAGGAGAGCCTTTGGTTATTGCTAGGGATGAGCATCAGCCTGCAGAATTCAAAATGAAAACACAGCTGGGAGGGTGTTTGTGGAAGTGTTGCTTTCTGTTCCCTGCCCAAGGGAACTGATATTGATGAGTGTGGGGAATGTGGGCACATTCTGCTCTGACTTAGTGAGGCTGCTCTAAAGTGTGGATAATATCCTCCCTTCTCTATCTAACTGGACTGTTTTGAATGTGTTCTCTTCAGGATCTGCCTGGATTTCTGCTGTTTCTGGTGAACTCAAACAGGCACCTCAGAAGGACCATGGCATGTGTCTGCCAGTCAGTCCCTTTGATTACACAGGAATCTTAACAAGGAGGTGCTTACCTTTCCAGTGGCTAAATTTAGATGAGATGAACACTGCTACAAAAGAAGTCATTCATGTCCTGCTTCTTATCTTTGTAATGGCTTGAGGAACCCAATCTAGTGGAAGGTGTCAGTGCCCATGGCAGGGGGTGGGTGAGATGGGTGTCCAGGTCCCTTCCTACCCAGCCCATTCTGGGATTCTGGGGTAAGTCCTGCCTGCTGTAAATTCCACATTCAGTTTGGACTAAATCAATTTTGTCTGATACTTGCAAGAATAAATTTGAGGACTCCCCTTCTTAGTAAATCATAGAATCACAGAATCCCAGAAAGGTTTGGGTTGGAAGGGACCTTAAAGCTCATTCCATTCCTCCCCCTGCCATGGGCAGGGACACCTCCCACTAGCCCAGGTTGTTCCAAGCCCCAAAGTCCAGCCTGGCCTTGGACACTGCCAGGGATCCAGGGGCAGCCCCAGCTGCTCTGGGCACCCTGTGCCAGGGCCTGCCCACCCTCCCAGGGAACAATTCCTTCACAATATCCCACCCAGCCCTGCCCTCTGGCACTGGGAAACCATTCCCCCTTATCCCATCACTGCAGTTCCTGATCAAAAGTCCCTCTCTGGCTTCCCTGGAGGTCTCCTCAGATACTGAATTTTCATTGACTAAAATGAGAAACAGACCTTGTTATTGTAATGCTTTATGTGTGAATTCTGAACTCTCTAAAATCTTGGGTTAGATGTAAGAAGTTTGTCAAATTTCTTATTCAGTAGTGGAAGTAGCACAACAGGAGCCAGAGCTTTGAATCTTCTATGAAGATTTGTTTTAAAAATACCAAAGTAAGTAATGACTTTTAATTCAGGGATTTCAGAACCCAGATAAAGTAACCATCACATACAGACTGCAGGGTTTAGGAATGAATCACCTATCTCCTCATCTTTCTGAATTGGTGTATCTGATATATTATCTGGCATATTGAATTTAATTTTTAACTGGCTATTTTTTTCAACTAAAATTATTGAAGTAAGAGTAGTTTTTTTCCCTGCTGCTTTGTTTTCCTAATTGTCTTCTAATTCTCAGTTGGTCTGAAAAGATATTTACATATCTAAAGTTATGTTATTCATAAAGCCAACCAAGCTTTTAAGATCTAAAATAAAGTTGTTTTAGAAAGAGGAGTGAAATATTCTGAATTTTTATTTAAATTTTGTCTTTCAGACTTTTTATAAATAGTAAATATCAAATGCATTTGTTCAGTACAGACAGATATTAGAAAATGGAAAAAATCTTTTAAAATAGCCATACATATCTTTAGCATAATTCAATTATTTTCCTCAGAAGTGAAAATCTATTAGCTGACAATATAATAAAAAGGACTATACCATCTGTTAGCTGTATATAATTATATGAAAAACATCAGTCTGTACTTAATTCAACAATTTTCAAGAGCTTGTTAACCTTTCAAATTAGATTTGTACTATCAATTATACTTAACCAGGAACTTTTTATCCATGCTTTCATATTTCCTTAATTAGTTCCATAACTCATTTTAGGCATTTTTCTAATAATGTCACACAGTTATACAGCCACAGCAGGACTTTCAGGGATGTCTGGTTCCATCTTCCCCTTTTTCCTTTCCCACTACCACACTGGAACTGGGTGATGATGAATGTTCCCACCTCCAGTTCCAGTCTCACTTGAAATATTCCTACGAAATCCATCAAGGGCCAGACTTTGTGTCTGAGAGCAGTGGTGTGAATGGGCTCTGCAGGTCCCAGCTTCAGGCTGTCATCCTGAGAGAATGGACTGCAGGTATTCCGTAATTATCCCTTATATTATCCCTGCTGCTTTTCAATGAGGTGTGAGAAAGTCTTTTTTGCCTCTGAAACTTTCAGAGGATTCTCTTCAGCCAGTTTGTTCTGTCCCTGACCCTCCTGAGGCCAGAGTTGAGCACACACTGTGTTAAGAACAGCCCCAGCACTCCTTGACAATGGGGTGATGCTTCAGCCTGCCCAGCAGCACGGCAGGATTCATTTTCAGCCCAAGGAAAGCATTGTTCTTAAGGACACATCTCCATAAAATTGCTACTTTAGCAGTGAAGTAAAAGCTCCTCTCAAGAGACACTCTTATGATTTGGAAAAGGAGAAAGATGGCACAGCATCAGAAGATGTTTTAAAAATCAACATGTCTGTCTAACAGAATAGAGAATGTAATTAAGACATAGTTCATCTGGATCCATATACTTGGGTAACAGAATTATTTTTCATATTGGGAATATTCTTACCATTTTCCAGCCTCCTGGTTTCTTACACTTTAACTTCTTATCATGATAGTTTTCATTAGTTTCCATAACAGGTTTTAGGACATACACATTCGATGTTAGAGTACTACACTGCAACCAGATAGGATCATTTTTCACAGACACACCCATCAAATTCCCATTAACAGCACTGAGATAGTGATACCATTTATCATAGCTTAACCTTTCTCTGCAGTTCAGAGCTGTAGGGTGGGGAAGGACAAAGAAGACAAGTTCCTAAAATAGTCTTGACAGCTGTTTCTCCAGCCTGTCATTAAAGCTTTCCCCACGGACCATATGCAGAAGTCCAGCCTGAACCTAATTTCAGTCCACGACCTGTTGTTTTGTCAGCTATAAATAGGGAGAACAGATAATTTCTGTCTTTTTCATGGTGACCCCCCATACATTTGGAAATCATGTGGCTGTTCTAAGGGCTTAGGCTTCCATTCCTTCCCACATTTTTAATCTGTCGTGGTTTCTGTGCTTTGGTTCATCTCTTTCTCCGAGGATGGTGCAGAAGTCTCCATGGTGAGTGGCCCAGAACAGACTGGTTGTGTTCAGCAGCCCATGCTCCTGCTCCAGGTCTCATCTGCATTTTCTGGGATTTTCCTCTCCAGTGCAGCACTGCTGAGTCTTGCTCATCTTGTGCCCCACAGGAATTCCCCAGAGCCTAGTCCTTGACTGGTTATTCCTCAGGTGAAGTCAGGAGTTTGCTGCCTGCCCACAGAGCTTTAGGATTCTGCTTTCTTGCAGCCAGTTTGCTAAAAGCTGTTGTGCAAGGAATTAAGATCCAAGTATGGATTAGTGCTGGCCACAGACTGGATCCTGCAGAACTCTGCCAGAGTCCTCTCCACTTTGGTATGGATCCCCTTTCTGCAATATTTTGTGCAGGTTTCCATTTTTAAAGAAGTTTTGGTGTTGTGTGTGCTCTTTTCATTCTCCTGGTCTTCCATTCCTCCCCTGGGAATTCTCTGGGAAGAGAGTTAGTCCAGCCAGCCTTGTAAGTGTGTAGGAAAAAGCTTATCAAACTAGGGATGCTGTAACCCATTTTTATCTCACAGAGCCTCTAAGCTTATCCTCATGTTCTTGGTTTTTATTGTGCCCAGCTATCTCTACTCTTAACAATTTCAACAAAAAAATTTTTTTAAAATGTTTTTAACACTCAAAACTATGGAGAGAGGTGATCCTGTGGCAATTCAGTGCAGTGGCCAGAGATCCCAGTGTACTGCAGAACAGGACATTTCAGCATGTCAGGCTGGCTGGGAGCAAGCCATGGAGAGTTGTTGGGTTGTTCCCTCCATTCCTGATGTTTTCCATTCTCCTCTTGTGTACCTGTTCATGCAGGGAAATACTGGGAAAGCAGTCCCTGCTGCATCCTTCTGCATTGCTGCCTGAACTAGCTTGGTGGCTGCACGCTGAAATGAAACTTTGGAGAATATGCTGAAAGGAAGAGACACATGAAATATTCCCAAGGATCATTGAAAGATCTACAGTGAAGTGGAGGAAAAATCCCCAAGAAATTCCCCTTTTCAACAGATGGTTCTTCTCCCTCTAGTCTGGTATTTCTCACACTCAACTGCCTTTTTTTTTTTTTTTTTTTTTTTTTTTTTTTTTTTTTTTTGTCAAAAACCAATTAAGAGCTTGAGGATGAAATCAGCAAAATATCCAAATGCTGCTATCCTGAAGCCAGGGGGAGCTCTGCATGAAAGGCTACAAGTATGAAAAACATGGATTTTACTAATGTATTGTTTCAGTGCAAATCCATTATATAAATAAAAAAAAAATTGCTCTGACTTTAAGCAGCCCTAGAAATTGCACCATATTTTATGATTACAGGAACTTTTTGTTTTCTGCTGAATATTTAATGAAGCATTTTTGAGAATGAGCATTTAGTGAACAGAAAAACAGTCCTTGAAATTTGTCTGTCTTAACTTACCTCTTCATTGTTTTCCTGCATGATTTCTTCCTGTTTTGATCTTACACCAATGCTACTTCCATAGGTACTAAACATAACTGTGCTTAAGGTAATTTAAATATGACTTGTACTGAGTATGAAGATATTTAAGCACAATGGAAAATATTTAAATAATCAGTAATTTTTATTGATATTTGTTGCTCTGTAAGAAAGCTGATGTTTTTGATCTAGATCTCTATTTCTGGAACAAAGAACTAAGGCACATGTTTTGGAAGCTAATACATGCACACATGCCAAGTTCAAAAAGGAAGTGAGCATTCAGATTTATTTCCTATACTTAATGTTGTTAGCAAATGAGATGTAGACCTTATAGGAGTGAAATCCAGGGTGGATTATTCATAGACACATTTAAATGGCATCAAAATACAGATGGATTTTGATTTTTGGCAATTAAGTTATTAAATAACTTTTATTCTATTAAAAACCCCATCAACAGTATGAAAAAGACCTGTATGTGGGTGGATGCTGGTTGTAAATGACATGGAATTTTTCAGATTGGATGTTTGTAGAGCAGGGTAAGTTCTGCCAGAACTTAAGTAAGAGCAACAACCTGTGATTCCTGTATCTCACCTTCTGGCCAGTGTTACATCTGAAATACAGAAAAAAAATTCAGCTGAAATACATGAAAAAAATTACAAATAGCTACAGTGTTCTGGACTGCTTGTAACCTCATGGCTGGGATTGCCCTTTGGGTCTGATATCCTGAACACATTTCCTTCTGAAAAGGCTTAGTGCCAGATCTTAATTGGATTTACAGAGTGGAAGTTCTGAACCCTCAGGAGTCACCAGCTGGAGGGTGGAAAGGAATAATCCCATTCCAGGACAGAGCCCCTTCTCTCAGGGTGTGACCTTCCAGGACACTCCCTGGAGCACCTGGGATCCATCCTGGAGGCTCTGGATGAGCAGGGGAAGGCTGGAAGCTCCACAAGTTCCTCTCTGATGGTCTCTCTGGAGCTCCTCATCTGCAGAGGGGGATCTGAGCTCATGTTTACTCCATGCCCTTCAGGTGCCACCCGGCTGCCTCTGGACGTAAAGAGGGACAAATTAAATGAGCAATGAACTGAGCTAATAATAAACAGAAAAAGTAGGGTGTAAAGGACAGGGCAGAATATTATTTAAAGTATCTCAACCTGTTTCCCTGAGTAACTGCACAAATAAACTGTTATTCATTTTGAAGGTTAAGCTCTAATAATACCTTTAAAACACTCAAGCAAAGTTCAAATGCAATCTACTATTTATGATAAAGTGTTCCCAGTGGTGGAGGCAACTCTTTCCCAAATTGATTATATTCCCTTTTGAGCAGAAGTAAGGTTTCAAGCATCTAATTCAGGAAGAGTCATCCATCTTCCTTTCTGTTAGTCAGACAGCTCGATATTCCAGTTCCTTCACAAAGTCTAACTTGCCAATGGAATGGATATTTCTTTTTCTTCAGCAATACAGGCATTTTTGAGTCATTCCAAGCCTGCTTAGCATTTATGTTCTTTGTGACAGGCATTCATTTTTGGAACAAACTCGTGTGTGCATCAGAAATGAGAAAAGAAAAATGCCAAGTGCCAAAAAGGGGACATTTTAAAGAGTTTAAAGGATTACTAAAGAAATTCTTTTTAAAATTCACAGATATTTTACAGGCAGTCTACAGCTAAAAAGCAATTACTCTAACTTGGGAACATGGAGTGTTAGTTCATATAATTTAAATTTATTGTTTGTGAGTTCTTTTCTTTATCAGTGGTAAACAGATACAAATCCCAGTCATGAATCTCTTTGGGAACACATCCATCTATTTTTGTTATAATTGCTAAGAAAATGCTTTTATCTGGAGTTCAAGAAATGTTCTTTTTACGTGACTCTGGGATAATGACACTTCATGCTCCAGAGCAAATCCAAGAGCAAAGTGAACAGGAGTTAACCAAAGAATTTCAAATCACAAAATCATTTGGTTTTATGACTGAATCTATCCCTGATGTCAGTCCTAACCCTGGTAGGACCTGGGGTTTGCCATGAAGTTATCAATAGTTCATCACTTTCTCTCCAAACCCAGCGGCCAAACAAGAAATGCTGTTTTCAGATTCCAAAGGGATACAACTTTATTTTTCACAGCTAAAATTGAAAATTCAAATTCCTCGGCATTTAAATTCTTTGCTGTCAGTGGGTATGAACAAAACTCATCCTGGCCGAAAAGAAAAACATGTAGCCTTTCTTTAAATGAACAATCCCCTTTATTGGTACATATTCATTGGTAGAATTTACCCAAAGATAAATGAACTTGTCAACATTGAGCTGCTCCTATTTGTTCCAAGATGCTGCGAGTTGTACAGTGATTAGTCTTTTCCCAGAGAAGCTGGAGAGATGACCTTTTAATTTTTGTTCAAGTGCAGAATGCTAAATGAAAGTCATAGCATTCTGTACTCACCCTGAGCCTGCAGCTCCCAAGGTTTGAAACATGGCTTGGTGACACAGCCCAGCCAAGTGTGGCACCCAAGTAATGATATTGTAATTAAGGCAGAGGTGGATCTTCCACTTTGGACACGTGTTTTGGATTTACTATACCCTTTTTCCAGGAACTCTTTTCAGGTTGCAAATATCTCGTGTTGTTCTGCCATTTCTAAGCACGAATAAAAACACAGGCCTCATCAGGAATTTGTAATTGTATTTGATTTTGACCTCAATCATCATCCAAGCCCTGCTGGGGAGGAGACTTAAAAACCTAATAAAGATAAATTGTTGAAATGGAATGACGGGAATGATTTAAATATAATGTAGTTCAGTAGTACGCCTTTCAAGGGTGTTAATTTAGGGAATAAAAACAATTTCAGGTGGAATTATGAGTGTTGGAGAGGGAGGAGCAGAATTCAAATGAAGGACTTTCATTGTATGATGACTGTGAATCACTCATGATATCCAAATCTAAAAAATGTAAATGAATCCCAGCAGCTCTGTCAAAAAGGGCCAAAGATGTGAAGATGTGTGGTCAGACCTCATCAGCTTAATTGGTGATGTGATTGTAGGGTGAGAAAAGAGCCTTTTAAATAAAATATGGTGAAAACACCAACGTTTTCCAGCTGGTGTTGACTCTATTAAGGCTGGATGTCCTAATAAACCCTGTGACCATTTCTCTACCTTGGTGCACTGGGATCCCAGAACAGCCTTCTGAGGGATATTTGAAAGGATTCCAACATTTGAGAGTTCCTATCCCACCAAATTTTTTTCCTAACCTTGATTTTACAAATATCAGCTTAAAAAAAAAAAAAAAAAAAAAAAAACAAAAAAAAAAAAAACCTAATAAGTATTGGTCTTTCTTGCTGCATTACTAATAGCAGATGTGCTTTTTCAATTGTACCACCTGACAAAAACCAGCACTCCACAACTAAAAAAATACTAATAATTAGAGAAACATGAAATCCTTATATCTGGCAGTGAAATAATTATGTGCAGCATGTTCCGAAATATCCTTTTTTTTTCCCCTAGACAAGACTTGTTGCTTGATGGTGAAAAGTGCTTCACAGTGCTTGAAGCAGCAAAATTATCCCACCCTGCACCCCTGCAGTCAGAAAGACAAAACAGACCTGAAATTCAGATGTCACCAACAGAATTGTCTCATTTACTTTAGCAAACAACCTTTCATTTAACAGAGCAATTATGGTACTGAAAACAAAATGAACTCTAAATCTGCAGCCTGTTTAAGTGTTGCACTGGACACAGGGATGCACTCAGTGATCCCATGGAGGAGTTTTAGGTTTTCAGAAGCAAAAACTTTAGAGTTATTTCTTGATACAAGTGCGTACAGAAGGGCTTTGGGTACCCCAGAAGGTCAAGCTGACCTCGTTTGCTGATTAAAAGGCAGAGACTAAAGACAAGGTAATTTTAGTGTTACATTTGGTGTTAATGATGGGGCAGGACAATTTGTGAACATAAGATATCCATGGTGATACAAAATGGAAAGTAGATCATAATAGCCTGTGAGATTAGGAAATGGCTGCAAACGGAATATGCAAAGGATATAGAACAACTAGTGAAAAGCACATTAAGGAAATTGTCATTTGCAACTTTATTTATGATAATTTGGGACATTGTAGCACTCTGGAGGCTTTATGGTGGTTTTGTTGTAGTTGTTAAGGACAAAGAACTCTGCTCTTTGATTTCTTTCTCTGTTTATATAAAATGTAATAACTATGGAATGATGGTTTAGAGTAAATTGAATGAAGGAATGGGAAGGGCTTTATCTAATTTCACACACACCGGATCATGGGTCATCAAATGAAAATTTTCCTGACTCTTTCTATCGGAGGCCTTTGGAGGAAGTGAACTCTATTTAAAGGTGATTAAATCCAATTTTTTTTTCTTTTTTCCTGGTGGGTTTTAATCCCAGTAACTTTTCGTATTTATAAAATTCATCTGGAAGAACCTATTTAGAAAATATCTGAGACCCTCCCAGAACTGACCACAAACCCTAATTTTATTAAAGCTGAGTTAACAAAATATTAAGCTGAATATCAGCTGTCAATATCACTAATACTGTTAGTGGAATTTTCCTAATGAGCCCTGAAATGAGTATTATAATCCTGTTAAATGTGAATTAACTTTTGAAGGGATTTTGTGAAGTTAAGAGGAGAGTTAACATTTCATTTCAAATAAAAGATGTTGTGGGTTCTCGGAGTTATCACTTATTTCATTTTAGGAACAGAGCAGATATGTTTCCATTGATGTCTGCAGAGCAACACTGGTCTGTAAAAGCTGGTGATGTTGCCTGGTTGAATCAGTCTTTAAAAAAGAAATCCCAGAATAAGATTCCACTACTCTTTTCTGGAAAACTCTTCATGAGCCTACAAGATCCATTGGATGGTATTAATTATGTCATCCTGTTCTTTTAAGATGTTTTTTCTTCTCTAGACCTATATTTCACCTCTAAGCAAATACAGAAAACTGGTCATTTAAGCAGAAAATTGTCTCAGAATGGTTAATTATTTAATTATTGCATACACTATAACTTCAAGGAAACACTGCTGAGGAGAAAAATTAGTGAAGCAAGAGGAGCTTTTTTTACTTGAACTCTTTTCTTAAATAACATTGCAGACTGTTTTCCTTGAATTGAGAAATGAAAATTGTCCTGGTTTAGGATAAATTAGGAGAGAACCCCTAAAAGGGAGTCCCCTAAAAACAAACCTCCAGCACCCCTCCCCCCCAGCCCTGGGTTTGGGAAGGAATTTCTCTCGGAGGAAAAGTGGAAAAAAACGGTTATAGACAAATGAAAAAACACTCCCCACCACTAGGAAAAGGAAAAGCTCAAGTTACTGTGAGAGGGGAGGGCGCAAAGCTTCTTCCTGGAGATTCTCAGACTTCTCAGGTCAGGTCCAGAGCCGGTCCAAATTTTCGGGGGGGCGGGGGAAAGGGAAAAAGAAAGGAAAAAAAACCAAAACAAAACAGAAGCAGTGGCAGCAGCAGCAGGAGAGAGAAAAGGAGCAGCCAAGCAAGCAGGCAGCCCAGAGAGAGAGAGGAAGTGCCAGCAGAGACAGCAGCAAACTGGCAGCCCCTGCCGAAGTGGGGGGGGCAGCTGTAACACATAACAAGGGAGTCCATGATATGGGATAGGAGGCACTGTCAACCCAGAACAAAAATGCAGATGAAAATGCTGGATGAAAACACATTCAAATGAAGATAAGATTCACATTTTAGAAGCTGGTATTTGGTTAGCTTGGTAACACATGTAAATAAAACTTACATGCATTTAGAATTGAAGAAGGAGGCACGTCAAGAAAAAATCTGCTGCTCTGTGCAGCAAGCCAAAATCAAAGAGAGAGGTTTGACTTTATTATCAGTTCCTTCTGTGGAAGGGAACTCCAGAACATCCTTTATAGTCTCTTCCAGGAATTTATGGGTCTGATATAATGTGATTTTTTTCCTTTCCAGTGGAATGTCCTGCTCCCAGACAGCAAGGAGAACCAGTTTGACACCCTGGGCTGGGCACATCCTGCCATCTCCCTATCTCCTTCCTTCCAGTAAAGCTCTCTGCAAGCTCAGCTGGACAACACCAGCACTCCTCAGCACTGCTCAGCACCAGCTGATGACTCTCCTGTTGTCATGTGTCTTGGTTTGAAAGACAATTATCTGCCAGGGAAAGACAGAGCTTCCCTTGGAATGGAAAATGTAAACCCCTTCCTTCCAAATTATTATAATTTTGAAATAAAGGGCCTCTCAGGCAAAGATATGGAATAGGAATAGCAGTTCTTTATGAGGAAAATTAAAATAAAAATGTAGCAGTACAAAAAAAAGCAAACAAACAAAAAGAAAACACTGACAGGGTCAGAACACAGCCTGACACCCTGTTGTTGGTCAGGGTGTTGGTGTCAGTCCAATCAAGTCCTCTTGCAGTGACAGATGTGGTTCTGTTGGAGCAGAGATGATCCTGTAGAAGGGTGAAGTTTTCCCCTGAAGGTCCAGTGGTGGTGAGATGGGTCTGCTCTTCCTCTGGCAATCCAGTGCAAACAGGCTGTGCTGGTGTTCTGGATCTCAGGTTTTATCCAGGTAGGAATGTTTGTCTCCTCCCCTGGGTGGAGCATCCCCCCATGGGATGATGGAATTGTATCAGCCTTGCAGTGAGCCTGGATGGCCCATGGACAGCAGAGATCCCCTGGAGGGAGGGTGGGTGGTGGAGGAGATAAAGAACACTGCCCCAGCTGGTTTTAACAGATGGTAACAGAATACATACTGCTGGTTACATCTTGCATTGCAACCCAAGACATCACAGAATTCCTCTGAGGAGCTGTGGAGCTTCAATGGGGAGAGGAGTGCAAGGGATTTATCTGCTGTGTACAGGCTGTGCTCTGCCAGAGGAGACTCTGTGCCTCTAACAGCATTTGATAACAGAAAAAGATCTCAGCTCTGCTGGCAGAGGACTGTCCTGGCTACTGCTGGTGGAGATGGGCTGGGATAGGAGTGCTCCTTTCCCAGCAACATTTATTACCCTTCCTTGAGAGGTTTGCCAGGCTCCAGGTGTGTGTAAAGGACACTTTACTCTATGAGCAAGAGGGAAGCCAATGGCACTGCTACAGTGGTGACTTTGGAGAAAAGTAGAAGCAGACATGCAACCCAGTCTTCAGAGAAGGCAGAAAATCTGTTTTGATGGGCCCAGAGTGGCTGAGTGCTGTGTGTTCTAGCACAGAAAGGCTCTTGAGGTTGCTGAAAAGGGAGGAGGCCTGGATTAAAGCCCCATGTTGTAAGGATAACAGTGCATTGAGACGAGATTTCCCAGCAAACTCCTTTCACTGCTGTTCAGTGTTTCTCTGAGTTGTCTCTGCTTTTGAAGAAACACAGCTGTCTTAGTTTGTACCCTAATGAAACCTGGCACTGGACTTAACAAAGTTATGGGGGTATTTTGGGGATCTTACTTGAAGGATGATGGTTAATTAATTTCAAAGCTTTTGCCAGTTCAGGGTTGTGTTGTAGCAGGTGTGCTTTAAGCACGTGTGCCTGGTTTACTATCACAACATCTTCTAGGGCTTTACTCCTGAAGGCGGAAGGCTGGGTAAAAAATGAGTGTTAAACTGGGTCTTCTGTTCAGTTGGTTATAAATCAGAGTGTCCTGTGTATGGTCTCACTGGAAAGGAACAAGTACCCAGTGCCACTACTTTAAAAAGTGCTTTGGAACATGGACAGCAGCTAATCTTTCAAAGGACTTGCACACATGTAATATTTGAGTGAGGGGAAAATACCTTCAAAATTTATGACAGTATTTTTCCCTGTCCCTGTCAAGGTTGGTTGCCTGGTGCTCTTTCCTATGGTCCTTCTGAGCTTGGCTGTCTGGCTAGCTCTGCTCTTCAGATACCATACAAACGAGTTAATCCTTTGGATCCAGATTTCAGACAGAGACATGACCTTGCTTGGAAGAATGGAGCGGACTCACACTTGGTGTTGCTTGGGAAGGTGTTCATTCAGGGCGAAGGCCCAGGTGGTCAAAGTGTGAGTGAATGCAAGAGTTTTCGATTGCCCTTATCAACATGGGCGTTACTGATGGAAATGAAGGGGAAGGGTTTAGGTACAGGGGGGCTGGACTTTGACATGTAGGGGAAAAAGGGGTGTGGATGATACCTGAGGCCTGGCAGAGCCACCTGGCTTGGAGAGCCATGAAGTACCAGGGAGTGTCCACAGATAACAAAGTTATACAATGGCCTAGGCCAAGCTATCAGAGACATACATTGGGGATGGCCTGGGCCTATTATGTGACTTGATGACAGTCATCAAGGGAAACGGGACAAAAATTACAGACATTTTAGAAAACCCAAAATGCACACTGCAACACTTTCCTTGTACAGAGAGATGCTGCCCCAACTGTAAATGTCCCAAAGAGGATTGAAGTTACCGTGTAACAGAAATGGCTCTCACCAGCTCAGCTCAGGGCACTGATTTTCCCCACCACAATGGGCTCTGCTTGCCCTTGGGATTTCTGGATATTATCATAGGATGGTTTGGGTTGGAAAGAGCCTTAAAGATCAGTCAGCTCCACCCCCTGACATGAGTGGTTTCACTAGCACCACCTCACAGAAGTGGTCTTACTTGCAGGTCATTGAAAGGGGTTGTTAAGTTGTCCACTTTCAGCTGCTCTGTGAGTCATCCTGCACAATAAACACCTGGAGCTATTCTTGTGAGAAACACTCAAATCGCTGGTGGTATAAAATGAAATTATTTTTTTTTTAGTGCAAACACACAGCTCATGCTTAGAGGAACCTGTGGGATGACTAATGAGGAAATACATGAAGTGATACAAAAAACACCAAGTTCTGTTTTGTATTTCTGATGAAAGAATTCTAGTTAAAGGTTAAAAGGCTCTTAAGATGTATCTCGGGGGTGTGATTATTGCAGTTTCTTCAAATGCAGCCTGGCCTTTCTCCAAGGGCTCCTGTAGTGGCATTTGCTGTGACAGAGGCATCAGTGGGACCATAGCTGTCCCCAGGGGGCATGGACAGCCAAGAAACAGCTTTGGTGCTCTTGGGGCACTTTCTGAGATAAACAGCAGTGTGTTTTCATTTCTCATCTTGGTCTAGCAAGGAGTAGAGCAGCACTCACAGATCTGGTCCTGTGCAGGACTTACAGGAGTGGCTGAGTGCTTCAGTATATCAACCCCCTCCTGTGTACATCTCCTCTATATCTTAGACTTGAAATGCTTCCCAGAGCTGTGGGATGAATACAGAACTTGTAAAAATATCTTTTAAAATAAAGGTGTTGTTTGGGCTGCCTGTACCTGGGGGAAGTGGGGGACTCAGGACTTCCATCAGAGAGTCCCCTGTGGTGTGGGGACATCCCAGTGGGGCAGAGGGAAGGTGTAGGGAGGAAAGACTAAAGAGTGGGGCTGTTGTTGGGTGCCCATCACCCCCATTCCCCACCCCTGATCTGCTGGGATGGGAGAGGAGTCAGGGAAGGAGGCATGAAAATGGGCAGGGGGGCAGGCAAAGTGATTTGTTTATCATCCTTGATCTCATTGGAAATAAACCAGTTTTTCACAGTCAAGTCAGTTTTGCCCACGATAGTGCCTGGTAAGAGATCAGTAAATGTTCTCTGTGCTTTTAACTTGACCCACAAGTTAATTTTGTCCCCATCTCCTGCTAATGGCCAAGGTCATCTCACCAAGAACAACCAACTGACAGAACAGGTGCAGTTTGTAAAGGGAAAACCAAAACTACTAACAGCACTCCAGGGCAGCATGGATGTCATGGAGGCATTTTATCAATGCTTTCAAAACCCAGAGTCTGCTGGTGTTCCTGAAGGCAGTGGAAATGGCTCTGTATCTAATTCTGTGAAATGACCATAAATTTCAGTGATAAGAGCTGAATGAAAATGATTGAACATGGATTTTCATCTTGGTTGTGCACACTGAAACCTGAGATGGTCAGAGAGAATCCTGTCAGGTGAAGAGCATTAATTCAGAGAGAGAAACAAACCTCCACAATGAAATAAATATTGTGAAATAAACCTCAACAGTGCCACGTTCCTGTGCTATGGTACCCTAAAGTTTGGGAATCAAAAGATTTGACAGATTATGGGCTGGGCTAATTGAAATGAGATCTCAAGTGTTCTCAGTCTAAAACTGAGGACTCAGCCAGTGTGACTCGGGAATTAAATCTGCAAGCAAATATGTATGACAACTATTAGTGACTAATAAAATTATTTCTTCAGTTACAGTGGGAGTGGATGATGGAGCCAAGGCAGATGCCACACTAGAGGAAGAAGGAAAAAAAAAACAACTCATTTGCCAAATATAGGCAAGACATCCCACAAAATGTGTAGAAATTAGGGTGATTTTCCTGTGCTTGATCAAAGGTAAAAAAAAGCCATGTAAAAAAAGCCTGATGTAATTTAAAAATCTTTTTGATGTGAATTTGAAGCTGTGGTTTGATAGCTTTTCCTCCATTCACAGGGTACAGATGGCTATTCCATAGCAAATTGGGTGCAGTCAGTGACTATCCACAGCTGAAGACAGCAGTGAGCAGGAACTCTGAGGCTTTTTTGTTCCTACCTGCAACTGGACCAATATTCTCCTGTGTCTTGCTGAGACCCAATTCCCCACAAGGGAACCAGGTCTTGTACTCACTGTTTTGTTCCTCTCACATCTCTTTGGCAAGGACCACGTGGGCTTTTCCCTTGCCCTGCAGCCTGGGGAATGGTCTGTCTCCTAGGACCATCTGGAAAATTCATCTGAAAAGCTTTAATTTTGTCAGGGCCTTGGGACCTGACGATGCCTGTTATTTTCTCTGGTCTCCCAGAGGAGATTTGGAGAGCATTTTTTACCCATTGTAGGGATATTTGAGGAACATTCTACAAGTCTTTCTGCACTGAATGTCTGTTACATGCTTTTAATGGCTCTTACAACCATTTGCAGTCATAGCCATTCAGTTTATCACGAGCAGTGCTAATACTCACCATGATTTAATCTATATAAATCAACTAAATATCGATTTATTAAATTTTCAGGGTTGTTCCTTGTATGGAAAAACCATTATGCAGTTAAAATATTCTAAGACTGGCAATTTGGCTTTATAAATTGCAGATTGGTTTTTTTGTCTCAGCTTTTTGATTGGCTCAGAGCAATGTGAGACTCTACTACCCATTCCTGTATTATTTTCTTTGTTCATCTCAACGGCATGATTCATGGTTTGAGGGCCAGAGATGTTCCTGGTTTGTCTGATACTCACAGTTTCTATGTTGTGTGGCTGATTCACAGTGTTACACAATGCAAGATACAGTGGTTTGTGTTGACTGACTCTCAGATAGCTGCCCTAGCACATTTAGTTTAGGCTTATCCATCTACCAGTCTGTGCAGGATATGGCATCTGCTCCCTTGAATTTAGTTATTCTTTGTCTGATTTATAACACAGGCCTGTAATAAATTATCTCAGCACAGTTGGAGTGCACTGAACTACAGATTAAGAGCTGGAATGAGTGGGGAAGGCAGAGACTTCATAAACAAGATTTATGGAATCAAAACTCTTTTCTTGGTTTTGATTCTATAACAGAAGCTGACAAAAAGTTATCTTAAGTGCTAACTTTATAACATATTTCAGCAAACTCTTTCCTAACTCTGCTGATCTCATACAATTAATCTGTGTTTTTTAAGAGACACCCTGCAACTCCAGCAACTGCTGCAGAAAGCAAAGACTGTTTCATTGTGTTGAAGTCCATTGCAGTGGTGTGTTTATTGAATCTGTTGGTATTTTCTTCACAGAGACCTTTGCCAAATGCTTTTTTTTCATGTTGATGTAAGCCCTCAGAGGCAGTGAAAGTCCTGCTGTCCTCTTCCCTCAGGGAGAGTCACACTTCAGGCACTGGTCAAGTATTGCTCTGCAGTGTCTGTTTAGTTCTTAATCCACATTCACGAATCAGGCAGTGAGTTTCATCTTCTCCCTTAACAGGACCAGTAACAGGCTGTGCATGGCCCTGGTGGCACAGCAGAAAGGGGAAAAAAATATTTGTGGAGCTAAAGGGGGGTGGGAGAAGGTGTGTACCCATGGCAGCACTTAGAACCCCAAAGCTACAAGACGAGGCTTCAAAGGAGAATCTGATGGTCTGATCAGCAACCTGGAGCACAGGGAACAACAGAAAACACCTTTCTGAGGGGATGATCTCAAAGGGCTTGTGTTGAGCTGAGTGGTTGTGAACTTGGTGAGAAGCACAGCTGCCCAAAGCTGGGTTTAAGGAGGGTGCTCAGCAGGAGAGTGGAATTCCTGCAGGAGACACAGCCTGGTGGTGATGGGAAGCACAGCCTGACTTTATTCAACAAAGATCAGTTACAGACAAAACCAAATAAATTTTAAAAACCCACAAACCCTCTTGTAAGTAAGACACCTTTGGAACAACAAAAAAAAAATGGTTAGACTTGAGAGAAACAAGATTGATGGGACAAGAGATTCTTCACATTCCATTTAATCTCACAGGTTTCAGTGCAGTAATTTGGCAATTTATTATGGTGATGCATCTCTCTTGCTAATTATTAAAATTACTGTCAGAAATAATTTCAATTCTAGGTTTATAAAGAGGCTGTGGTGAGTTCAGGATGCTCGAGCTCTCAGAGTTGAATTAATTTGTTTTTATTTAACTCTCAGAGTTGAATTAATTTGTGTCAGAAGTTGGATTTTAGAAAGCACTTATTAAAAGTGAGTCAGAAATAATTTCTGTTTGTTTTTCTCATGTACTTTAAATAAAAAGAAATTTAATTTTAGTAAATTTATTAGTGTCTCTTTGCAGAAAAGCAATGGATTGACAGTTGATTAAATTGTTGCAATTGTTTAAAAGGTCAAAAACTATAGCACTTAGAGACAAACCATTCTAATGGTCTAGGAAGCTTTTATAAATATGCTCACATACATTGTGTACAACCAGGGAAACTAAAAGCCTGCATTTCCCAAGTTTTGGAAGCAGCTCTGTGATTGTGACTGAATAAATTTCCTGTCTGTAGTTCCAGGAATTGCTGGTTAAGGGAAGCTGTTGCATTGGCCCTTTACAGGGTGGTTTTTTTCTGTCATGTTTAACCCAGCCATGTCTAAGGGAGCCAAGAAAAGAAAGCCCAGACAGTTCTGTACAACACCCCAATGATGTTATTTAATGCAGGTCACAGAACCCATCCTCATGGTCACTGAAGGGCCAGAATAAATGCTGTTTCTCTGTCTGAAATTCTCTTTTCCTAGTGACTTGCCATTGTAGCACTTGGAGAAATACACTTGAAGCTTAAAAACCAGAGTAAGAGGGTGAGTTTTGATGGTCTCTCACCCTGAGGCTGGGCTTGGACAGGCCCCATGGGGTGACAGAGCATGGCTTGGATAAATCCCTGTGTTGGTGTTGCCCAGCAGTGATGCTGCAGTGTCTCCCACAGAAGCACACAACAACAACTACCCAGAAAATGCTGTTGTGGAGTTTGAAACTGATCAGGTGTTTTTCCCTTCCTCAAGGAACTGGTAAATGCTCATTTTCCTGTTATCAAGCTTTTTTTTTTTACTACATTTGTGGTAGTGCTGGATCATGAGAGCTGTTCCAGTTGTATTCATGGAAACCTGCAGCTCCCAAGAAATGGGCTTTCATCTCCCTTGTTTGCAATCCTGCAGGGCTCCAAAATGGTTATGAATTAAGGGGCATTTCTTGTGCCTCCCAGTGTGGGCATGGGAGCTGCCTGCTACATATTAAAATGTTACTGCTTCTTTGGCATCTACTTTGACATGAAATGCTATAGATTAATAAGTAATTAGGAAGAAAAACAACTTTTGAAGGTCCTTTATTTCATCCACAAAAAACCCAAACCAAACCAAACAAACTTTGAAATAAAAAAAGTCTTGTTTACAGCATGAGGAGTCCATGTTCCAGATGTCTTCATCTGTTGTTCTTTGAAATGTTTATTGAAAAGCTTTCTCGGATAAAGAAAAGGCTGTGGGGATTTCAGTGACAAATGGGGCACTGCAGTCTGTTCCGGGCTGCACTGAGGTATTGGGAGCCTGCAGAGGAATTGCTGTGGTAGGGCAAGGAACAAAAAGGAGGTAGTTTCTACAAAATAAAAATATAGGGCAGAGTGGGGCAATAAAAAGGACAACAATTTCAGATTCTGTGGTTGGGACCTAGAGCCTTAAAGGGAAAGGAGAACACATCAAAGAGCCAACACTGGTTAGCAGTGTATGGAGTAAAGACTGGTGATTTGGGAAATAGCTGCATTTGATTCTAGTTATCCCTTATTACTGTATTAAATTCCCAGGCTTGGCTTTAACTTGGCATTGTAGTCATTATAGTCTTTTTCCTACAAGTGGCAATACCCAGTTCCAATATTTCAGAGCGTGTATGTGTTAATGTATTGCTCTATGCTTTGTTTTATTTTAAAAACAAAACAAGCTTTACTTTACTTTACTTTACTTTACTAATTTGTCCTGCAACTAGTTGTTTTTTCTAATTAAAAACTTTTCTTGGGGGAAAAAAAAGCACAACAAAATTGTCAAATCAGCACTATGACTATTATATGAAATGATTAAGCAGAAATTATAAACATAAAGATGAACAGTTTCTACCCAGCAGGGTACCTAATGTGAGAAATGAAAACATGACTGCCAGGAAGAAATTGGTATTGTGAGATGTATAGAATTTCAGTCATATAAAATGATAGAATCACAGAATCGTGGGACGGTTTAGTTTGAAAGGAGCTAAGAAGTCATCTTGTCCCACCCCCTGCCCTGGGCAGGGATACCTTCCACTGTCCCAGGCTGCTCCAAGCCCCATCCAAACAATTTGGACATTTCCAGGGATCCAGGGGCAGCCACAGCTGCTCTGGGCACCCTGTGCCAGGGCCTGCCCACCCTCCCAGGGAACAATTCCTTCCCAATATCCCATCCAGCCCTGCCCTCTGGCAGGGTGAAAATCGGGATAAATTCTTTATGCCTTTCTTGAGTCCAATGGTGTTGCCATTGCCTGAAGTGCTGCTGGAGATGAACTCCCTTGGAACAGATACCTGAAATAACATAACTGAGCACATTCAGAGTAACTTTACTGCATGCAAAACCCCCATAACTTGTGCTGAGTTGGCTCTGTGCTGCCTTTTCTCTGCCTTTCCCTGGGATGAGCCCATGGAGATCTGTGGGGACAGAGCACAATGTGTTGAGGGGATGACAGTGAGGGGTTGGTTTATAGAAAAGGCTACGGATGGATGCTTGACTGGATCTGTAACTCGTGGTTTTGGCAAAGTGCCCTGGTTTTCCTGCAGAGCTGGCTCCATAATCTCTCTAGGAAGTGAGTTTCCCTTCATTTCTGGATGTAGCTTTCTAGAGAGCACTAAAGTGGGTTTTTTTTTGGTGAAAATACTTAAAGTGCTGCACTATGGTCTGAGTCATGGCATAGTGGTGTAGTTTGTTCCATTATTTCCAGTTATATAACTTGCTTTCATGTAACTTTATTGCTTATAATGAATGTTCTGTAATTATAAACAGTGTTTAGGCAATGCTTCCAACAATATCCACTTTCCCTGCTTTGTGTCAAACTCACATAGTCCCTTTCAGCCACTGAATTACCAGAATTCTGTCAGAATCCTCAGAAATATTTTCCAGATTCTCATAGAAAGATTGACATGTTTTGCATATTTTAATTTAAATATGTTTTTTAAAACGCAGTGTCATTTATTTGTTTTCCCTTGGCAGTTCCAATTAAAAAAGAGAATGGGGATTCCTAAAGTAAAGAAGCTGATTTCTTCTTGCCTTTTAACCATTTAGCTATGAGGAATGAAAGAAATACAGATTTGAAGGGTTTTCTGTAAGGAAAAAAAGAACAGTGAAATGTAGCAGCATGGCAATGATGCTAATTACAGAGGCAGCAGAGAAAGGAAAATGTGTCAAATTAGTCACAATTGCATGAATTTGATTTTGTTGTCTCTATAAAAGAGTGCAATAGCGGAAGAAGTATCCTGCAACAATATTCCCTTAAATCTGCCACTGGGAAACAAAGCTGGAGCTCTGCAGGAGTCCTGGGTCAGGACTTCCCTCTCTGAGATACTCCTGTGTGGGTTTTGTGTGTGATTGGCAGAAGGAGAGTTACAAAGAAATGTCTCCCAACACCTCTTTTCCCTCTGCACTTTGCTGCAGTGCTCTGTGCACACCTGGGAAATGCGCAGGCACCACCCTGGGGTCCTGCCAGAGCTCCCACCAAAATATGGTCATGATGTGTCCTGTACACAAGGCTTGAATACAGAAATTGTGTGGAATAAAAAAATCAGTGCGTGCCATGTGTTTCAATGGGAGACTGGATGATTCATAGTCCAGTAGTGCTGGCAGCAAAATATGATTACTGAGGGGATGTTATGGATTTAATTCTACACTTATTAAGGTAGCAGCAACATAGCATTAGGTGACTTATATGTCTGTAATTAACTTTTAGGTTGGTTTGGGTTACTCATGCTCTGCCTTCCTATAATTTGTGTGGGATGTAGCTGGTTCTGTTACTCTGGAGATGCTCTGATCAATGCAGGTAAAGCTGATGGCGACTGAGGAGGTCAGACAGTTCAGCCCCCTGCCCCAGCAGGAGCAATTACACCTCAGCCAAGCCTGACAATTAATTAGCTTGCCTGTTCCTCAAACCCTCCTGTGACAGAGATTCCACTCTCCCTTGGCAATTGATTTCTGTGCTGAGCCACTTTGACAGATAGAAAGATTTCTCTAACATCTGAACAAAATTTTCCTTGCTGCAGTTTAACCCTTCTTGTCCTGTCTTGTGATGAATAATTTTATCCCCTTCCCTTGACAGCAATTTTCCATAATGAAAAATTGTCATTTTTGACAGAGGAGGAGGCTTCACAGCATTTTAAATTTAAAAAAAAATAAATCACAAAACCTTCAGTCTTCTCTTATGGGTCAAGTTTTTCAGCTCACTGAGTCATTCTGTTGCTTTTCTCTTGGTGTTTTACAAGTGATTGGAGTTACTGGCCTGTTGGGAAGCCTTAGTGAAGCCACAGCAGTTAAAAGCTAATGGAGTCCTGGACTCATGGAATAATTTGCTCTGGGAAAAACATTAAATCCCATCCCATTCAACCCCCTGCCATGGGCAGGGACACCTTCCACTGTCCCAGGCTGCCCCAAGCCTCATCCCACTTGGCCTTGGACACTTCCAGGGATCCAGGGGCAGCCACAGCTGCTCTGGGCACCCTGTGCCAGGGCCTGCCACTCTCTGAGGGAGAAGTTTCTCCCTAATAACTCACCTAAATCTGGCCACATCCAGGATTTTCCCTGCTTGTCTTGTCACTACTTGCTCCTTTAAAAATTTCCTCTCCAAATTTCTCCAGCTTGGTGGGAAGTCCAGAGGCTGGCAGGAGCAGGGACAGGCACCTGTGCTGGGACAAGGATGGGCACCTGCCAGGTGGGTTCTGGCTCAGGGGGCTGTTTGCTGGCAGGACAAGGCAGGAGGGGCAGCTCCCAGCAATCCTGTGTCCAGCCATGGACAGCAGCTTCCCTTTGTGGGATGGCCCACCGACCCCCTTACCCAAACCACTCTGCAGCCTAAGGATGAAATGTACTCTGAGAGAGGTGATAATTTTCCCTTAGAAAACCATGGGTCTGTAATTTCCATCAATTTAATGTGACTAGTACAAATCAATCCTCATACTCTATATTTTTAAAAAATGTTTCTAGTTTATTATTTTCTAAAGTTAAGGTGTGTTTTAAAGGCTTTAGTTAGGACAAAATATTGGCAGTTGGAAAATGCCAATTGCAGATTTTTTCATGCATATGAAAAACAGTGATGGGTGAAGATTGCTTCAGCAGAACCTTGATACAGTGTCCTGGTTTGGAAAGACAGGTGTCTGCTAAGGAAGGCAGGAGCCCCCATTGAAATGGAGAATTTAAACCCACCTCCTCCAAATTATAATTTAGAAATTAGGGGCTCTCAGGCAAAGATACAGGAATAGGAATAGGAGTTCTTTATTAGGAATATTAAAATAAAAATGTAGTAGCACAAAATACAAACACTGACAGAGTCAGAACACAACCTGACACCCTGTTGTTGGTCAGAGTGTTGGTGTCAGTCCAATCAAGTCCTCCTGCAGTGACAGGTGTGGTTCTGTTGGAGCACAGATGATCCTGTAGAAGGGTGTAGTTTTCCCCTGAAGGTCCAGTGGTGCTGAGATGGGTCTGGTCTTCCTCTGGCAATCCAGTGCAAACAGGCTGTGCTGGTGTTCTGAATCTCAGGTTTTATCCAGGTGGGAATGCTGGGCTCCTCCCCCTGGGTGGAGCATCTCCCCATGGGATGATGGAATTGTATCAGCCCTGCAGTGAGCCTGGATGGCCCATGGACAGCAGAGATCCCCTGGAGGGAGGGTGGGTGGTGGAGGAGATAAAGAACACTGCCCCAGCTGGTTTTAACAGATGATGATAGAATACATACGTTTAGATACATCTTGCATTGACATACAGAGAGGCCACTTGGTTTAGCAGCACTGGTTGGGTTGGTGCCTGTCCCTCCTGAGCTCCTCTGTTGAGAATCTAGGATCTTTCTTTCCCTGTTTCCTGAGCTGAGGTTTCCCAGTGTCCTGCTGGAGGCCCTCTGAGGTCAGTGGCGATGAATTCCACTGGTACTTTGTGCCCCATCTGTTGCTCCTTCAGTGAGTCAGCTCCGGGCCATTTGTTTCATTTGGAATTGAACAATCCTTGCACACAGCAGGAACAAATGAGTAGCCTTGACAATCCCTTCCTGATGTCTTTAGTGATTTCTTAAGATTAAAAAGTAGATTAAAACCAATTCAGTGACCAAAGGGAGGACTATCTTCTTTGCAGGGTTTATTTACAAAACATATTTTTCCAGCTTTGCTAACTATTACCCTGAAAGCAGGAGAAATTCAGATTGGGACCATTAGAGCCCAGGTTATTGATCAGTTGTTCTCAGAAGTTTGCTGCAAACACAGCCACAGGCTGCTTGCCTCAGCAAGCAGACCAGGTAAGGCAGACTTTGGATGAAAGATGTTGGGTTTTGTGTTTTCCAGAGCAATGCACTTTTTCAAACAGATCAGTCAGCATCTGAAGAGTCAATGTGCAGTAAAGTTCCTCTCAGCTTTCCCAAAACCTGTGCTGGCAGCCGTGTGCTTTGTTGTAGATATACTTTCTTGGGGAAATTAATTAAGGGTGGGCAGGGCAGTGGCAGAGAGGGGAAAATCAGAATGAAAAAGCCTAACCCTCAGTGAAATAACAGGGCTAAGCATTGTCTCACCATGCACATAATTTAGATATGCCCAAAGATAAGGTTCATGTCTTTCATTTCAAATAGATCCCATATTTTCCTGCTTTATTCATTCCATCTGGCACTTGATAGTAGCAAATACATGAATGATCCATGCTTTAGCCTCTGGGCTCCTCAATCCATCCTCACCTTCCCACATTTTCCAGCAGCTCAGCATAATCCAGCACCCCAAATCTGTTTTGCTGGCTAAGTGCAGGAGCCCATGTGGCCCATTTCTGCAGGAACTGAGCTCTCCCCTGCTTCTACTGTTCTGTGTCACAGACTTAATGCTTTTTTAATGGAGTTTTCAGAGGGTGAGCACCGTCAGCCTTCATCTGCTGGAATGGGAAGTGTCTGCTCTGTGGAAGCAGGGAAGAAAATTAAAAGGGGATATTAATGTAGGGGAGGAAGCTTGTTGATGACACAATAATGGTTTCTGTTCTCAGGCATGGCTGCTGCCAGTTTAGCAGTGATTTAGGCTGGAATTATTTTTTGTAGTGTTCACACCCAGTCGACTTGGAAGGACTTGGAAAAAAGTCATTCTGGAAAAAACCTGTAAAGCAGTTTATAAATAACCCAAATCACTGCATAACTCATGAATCATTTGGATGATCCCTTTCATCTCACTGTATGTTTTCCCACTTGGTTTTCATTGATAGGAAAATCAATGATTCTTCTATGGATTCCTGATCTAGAATATTTCACAGGAAGGCCTTAGAGAACAAAGCTGTTTTTAAATGAAATAATGCATCTGTTTTATTTAGCTCTCTGTGCAGCAAATCACTTAATGTGTCAACTTCATTTTGGCAATTCAAATATTTAGAGTTCTGTGTGTTGCTGCTGTATCTGGTTGAAGAGATCCTTAATATATGATGAGTTCCTTTGGCTTGCCTTTTTCCTTGTTTTTCTTTTCTCTCTTGGGCAAAAAGTCTTCCTTCCATTTTAGTTGTCTTGGTTTCCTGGGTGCAATACCTGTGCCCTTATGTTTGTAACAGGGTCTGAGAAACTTGAAACAACTTTACATTGGTTATATTTTGCATAGAGACGTGGAAGATGAATTTTCAGCAGCAGGTAAGGGTTAGGATTTCAGATCACAGCTGTCTGACAGAAGCAGAAAGTGATAACCTGTGGTACAAAGTGAGCATGAGGTGAGAGAGCAGAACAGACTGTTTGGAACAGTTCCATATGGTAGACTTCAGGAAAAGTTACTGCTCAAGCTGACCTTCAAAACAGAAATCATAGGTTAAATAATCAAGGCCAACACATAGAGGTATAGATGTATCCATAATTCTGGTACAAGCCTTGGCTGGGTTGGGTAAGTCTGACACGTCACTGATGTGCTTGAACAGTTGTTTGTAAGGAGGGATCACTTCCCACTGAACCCAAAACTGACCATCTCTCAGGTGGCATCAGCTCCACTGTAAATAATTGAGAAAGACTTAGGGACATACAAAACACAACTATCTAAAATCTGCATGAAAAAATGAAGCAACCTCAAAAAGCCACGCAGGCCTTCATTTATGATAACACTTAACATTTACATAGACAAAACAGGTTGTCGAGGTTTGAAAGCAAAACGAGTGAGAGGCTCCAAGTCAGAGATACAATTTAATAAGAAGAAAGGTAAAAAGGTAAAAATAAAATAAAATAAATGCAATAACACAAAGGACCACTGACAGAGTCAGAATACAACCTGAGCAGGGTGGTGGAAGCAGTCCAGATGAGATGGTCTTCCTGAAGCAGTGATCCTGTAGAAAGGTCTGGTAGCTCTGGTCCTCTGGGAATCCAGTAGAAAAGGGCTGCTTGCACTGTCCCAAATCCCAGTTTATATCCAGGTGGGAATGCTTGGCTCCTCCCCCTGGGCAGAGCATCTCACAATGGGATGATGAGTCGTGCAGTGGGTCCTTGATGGCCCATTAAACAGAGATAACTCCTGGAGGGAGTTACCTGTGAGTCATGGGCAAGGCATTGATGGGCCATTAGCAGAAGAGCCCAAAGGAAGGGGGCCTGGGAAAACACTGCCCCACCTGGTTCCAACAGCTCATGGAGATGGTGATAGAATAAACACTTTTGTACATCCTACACTGCAACCCAGGACACAGGTCTAATCAATACTATACCAATTTCTACTGATGCTGCTTCCTAAATGTTAATTAGGTACCCTAGATCTGATATTGTTCTTCTGTTAATAAGGAGAAAGAAGTTCTCTGACAAGGCATTTCTTTCTCCCCCCCAGAAGGAATCTTGAGAGAGAGAGGAGACAATAAGTGAAGCAGCACTGCAGAGGAGAGGGAATAAAATGTTCTGCATGTGGTTTGCAGACAGGACACAGTGTTTAGATGGACTGCAGCAGGAGGGCCTGGCATTAGGGACACTAATGAGAGTGGGATGTGACCCACAGGAGGGACAAGATGGGAGAAGGCAGAGAGCAGGGAGAATACCTTCAGGCAGGGATGTGGACAAGGTCACATCCTAAGATCACTTTTGTGGCTTTTAGTGGCAATTCTGTGACTGAAGTGTTTGGATTGTGGCTGCTGTAGGGCCTATGCAGAGAATGAAGAAGTGTATGTCCACATATGTGTGAATGAAAGCACAATTGGGAGAGAGTTGGGGTTTAGAAATGAAATCACACTGATTTGTTTCATTGTGTTAAGCCCATGGATATGGCAATTTTATATTCCTACTCTTCTCTTGTGTTTGTGGTTACTGCAAAGAGACAGGTCCAGGATATACCCCAGGATATTCTGTCATGAATGAAAAGTTCCTACTATAACTTAATCATAGAATCACAGAAACATGGAATCCCAGACCAGTTTGTGTCATAAAGCCCATCCAGTCCCACCTCCTGCCATAGGCAGGGACACCTTCCACTGTCCCAGGGTGTTCCAATGTTCAACTTGACCTTGGACACTTCCAGGGATCCAGGGGCAGCCATAGCTGCTCTGGGCACCCTGTGCCAAGGCCTCACCTCCCTCAAAAAGAGCAATGTATTCCCAACATCTGATCTCAACCTCTCCTCTGGCAGGTCAAAACCATGGACCCTTGTCCTGTTAATCTCTGCCCATGTAAATAGTCCCTCTGCCTCCTTTTTTATCAGCTCCTTCAGGCACCCCAGAGCAGAAGGGCTCCAGCCCTTGGAGCATCTCCTCTGTAACAAGACAGGTCCCTGTCTGTCTTGTGCAGGGACCCCAGAGCGGGAGGCAGCACTCAAAGCGAGATCTCACCAGGGCAGAGAAAAAGGGGAGAATCACCTCCCTCAACCTGCTGCACACCTGAAGCATTAAAAATGCTAATGTATGAATATTTGGTGATTGTGGTCATGGCATATGTCCATGACAGAAAAGTCTCATGAATTGCTTGTTAACCAATCTTTAATGCAGTATTATTTGTTTTTCCTTATATCCTTGATGCCTCACTGAATGAAAAAATAAAAAAAAAAAAGGCAGATTGAAAGTGAAGATTGTGAAAAAAGGCAGAGCTATGTGGAGGGCCCTACAAAAGTGTTTCAAAGACTCCCTGGAGCCATGGATTGGTGCACACACATACCCATGTTTCCTCTCCCCTCACTCTCTGTATCTCCTGAAGAACGAAGCAGGCCAGCCTTTCTGATCCTTGCTTCTGCTTTTCTGCAGACAAAAAATATGGAGGTGATTTCAGCGAGAAGAAACGTCCATTTGGGATATTTTTGTCGATGCCTCATACATCTCTGAAAAGCCTCTGGGCTCCTTACTAAACAAACTCAACTCCTTAACTAAACAAATCTCTGTTTTATTTTCTGTAATTGTTGGTTCAGTTTCCCTTAACCCAAGGTGTTCCAGCTGGCCTTGGCAAGTGCTCTGGCCTAATTCAATAATTGATAGGAAAGAGCAGGCACCTCCTGAGGGTGGCTCACATCACCCTCAGGTAACTGCCTGAAAGTGCTGGGCTGAGTCACTTCTGGTGGTATTTATCTCTTTGCACCAATTACAGCAAGAGTCTGGATGACTGTTTTCAACTGATTGATGAGAGATGAATCCTCATCATGGATAATGCTTCAAATAAAGTTTCACAAATTGTGGTGAAAATTCACATCATCTCCCAGCTGCTCCTCTGCTGCTTCTGGGGATCTGTTTTGCTTCTGTCTTCTTCCCCTTGTATTCCATCTCTCTAATGCTCTCACAGATTGTGTTGGCAAGCTACTCGTGCAGCTGCTGGATCAAACTGAACCTGTTCCCTAACTCTGCAGGTGAATTTATCCCACTTCACTGCAGCCTGGAACAGTCAGATGCTTGCTCTGACCCAGCAGTCTGCATTCCCAGAAATTCAGCAGCAAGAGTATCACATTGTCTGATCTCTGCTCTGACCTGGGGCTGTCTGCAAGCCTGGAGAAGAGAAGCTTGAGGGTGACCTAACTGAGACCTTCCAGCACCTGAAGGAGCTATAAGGAAGGTGGAGAGAGACTCTCTACAAGGGATGTAGTGACAGCACAAAGGAGAATGGCTTCCCACTGCCAGAGGGTGGAATTAAGTGACATTAGGAAGAAACATGGTCTAGTGGAAGATGTCCTTATGCACAGCAAGAATGAGGTGGTCTTTGAGGTCCCTTCCAACCCAAACCATTCTGTGACACTGGGATTCTCTCGCTCTTTCATGGCCAGGGAGTTGAGGGTTGTGCCCTCCCTAGGTGTTCATCCTTCAGGAAGGGACCATATGGAACCCTTTGCCTCTCCTCCTGTAAGGGGAGGAGTGCAGGCCCAGTGCAGAGCAGCAGTTGAGGAAAATGCCCTTCTTTTCTCCTGTCCTAATCACAGAAGCACCCCAAATTCCTGTCATGAGCCTGCAGCCATCTGGAACAGCCACTGACACTCAGGAACCGGCAGCCTCAGGGGGGCTGCAGGAAAGGAGCATGAAAACTGCTCTTGTTCCCTCTCTCACACATTTTCTGAGCTCCTCTTTTGATGCAGGCCCCAGAATCTTTGTGAAGGGACTTGCTTTCAGGGTTCCCTGTTGGAAGGGCATTCTTTGTGCCCACAGGAGCTTGTCCAGCAGAGCATTGTTAACTGTTCCCAGTGATCTGCTCCAAATGTGGTGACCCACAGCAGCACTGCCAAAGGTGACACCAGTTGTGTTTTGGCTGGACCACACTTCAAGGGCCAGTTCAGATAATTTGTTTTCAACTCATATGGTGGACAAAACATTCTCAGATGAGTTTTTTCCTCACTCTGGGTTTTAAAAACTGGGCGTGCACATAAAAGTCAGCCAAAAGAAGTTACATAGTCCCTGTGGTGGATGTTTATCATCAAATATTTCCAGGTACCACAGCAACCAGCTCCTTCTGCTGTGCCTTGATGTACCAAAATTTGCCTGGGCCGAAATCATAAAATCAGATTTCTAAATGCACATTGTTTCTACGTGCATTACCTTATAAATCAGTTTTATTTTGTTCTTTATGTCATCCCGCTGCAAAACACAAAGAAAGCACTCAATAAATGAAATTGCATTTGTCTGAATCCAAAAATCTGAGTAATACTAGAGGTCTTTGGCTTGAATATATCTATCTCTGCTAGGAAGATTTTTCAAGCCTCCTTTCCCCAATAAATTCTGACTGTTATTTTAGCATAGATAATACTCTCAAAATAGGATTGCTAGAAAAATCCAGTAGATTGGAATGACAAAACCAATGTACTTCAAGAAATCATTTTTTACTCAGCAAAAAACAAATACCCAGTGCAGGGCATCTCACCCAAAAGGCAAGAGAAAGGAATTGTGTCTCATGAAGGAAAAATCTACCCTCAGCAAGCCCATACATTCCTTAGTGGCATCTCTTGCCTTCGTAAATTTGGACTTGGGGGATCATAAAACCCTGATCTGTGTAGAGTGAATTTTCTAATGAGAAGAACAGCGTTCCAATTCTGAGTGTTTTCCCCAGTATGTGTAATAATATATCAGCTTGTAATGTTTAAATGATTTGGTAAGAAATAAGAGGAGGAGGATTAGCTACTAAATTTGTCAGAAATGTATTCCAAGTAAATACCAGGAGAGAAAGGGGGAAAAAATACCAATTGAATTTGTTTTTTTCCCACAGCAAATGCGCAGTAAGTTCTATCAGATTTACAAGTTACTCTTCTGTTCTGGGAGCAGAACTGTTAATCTTATGAAGGAAGGAGATTAGGTAACACAGAAGCATTTTCTGAGCAACTTCAGGCACACATTCAGGGACATTCTGCAGTGTCGTGTTTCTTTTTTTCATTGTTGTAAATTGTTGTTCTGAAGTCAGTTTATATTTTATTTCATACTTCTCATTGTGTGTGTATATTAAGACCATTGAAAGCTGGGAATTCTTCCATCATAAATGTTATGATTCCCTTTACTAGCCTATTCTTCAGTGTCTTAGTTATTTGAATCTGAGAGTGTTTTTTGAAGGGAAAAATTCTGGAGCTTCTCAAAATTTGTCCAAAATCCAGCTTTTAATTTTCTTACAGAATTTTTTTTTCTCAGTTTAGGAAGAAAAAAGTCTCAGATGTCATCTGGCTGAATCCCCTAGTGAACTGAAGGGTAAGTATGAAAGAGGCAAACAAAAGTGCAGAATCCTCGTGTGCATGTTTCCTATTTCAAGATAAATACGTTTTCTGGTGAGAATACTCTCATTTCAGCTGGAGTTGGAGGTCTCCGTTGCTTTGTTTTCCACTTATCTGCTCTCAGAGCACAATGAGGCTGTGCAAGGATCAGTGATTTAGCCTCAGTTGGAGATGATAAAGGTGAAAAGAGTTCTTGCTGTTATCCTATTAAATCATTTCTGTAACTGGGCTGTAGAGCTAATGCAGGACAATAAATGATGATAGGCAACATTCATTACTTGCTGAGTGTGTTTTCTGAGAATTTCTGTGTGGTCAGAGAGGGTAAACTGGGCCTGGATTCCTCTTGATGAATACAACACACCAATTGACAGTCACTGTTGACCATAAGAACAGTCTATTTTATACAATTCTAACTGAGCAATTTTTGAGTCCAAATGTGAAATTTTGGGGAGCACTGACAGAAGAACTATCTGTAAAAATATATCAGTATTACAGGTAGAAAAAGAAGAGGCAAAAAGAGGAACATGAGATAATGCTCAAGCAATTTCACTGATAAAACATGTGATAAACGTAGAAGTAATTCTCTTCTCAAAAACTCCTCTTGCATCTCTTACACAGTTGGACCACAGATATTTGCTCGTGGCTCTTCTCCCTGGGCAGTGGATTTTCTCTTTAGCTACAGTTTTGAATACAATCCTGAGATTGGTAAGATCTTTCTAAAAAATAACATTTTCCAGAATGGCCATTTTTCCTGCCAGCAGTTCATTTATACATTCCTTGGACTGGCAGCCTCCCAGGGAGTTCATGTGGTTTTGGCATTAACATTCCCTGCATTTTGAGTGTTTGGGGTTAAGATTTAAATATGCAGAGCAAATAACCCACAAACAATATGAATGTGTGCAATGAAACTGCAAAGAAAATACTTCAAATGCATTGACATTTGTGTAGGTACAGAAAGACTACCTCGTGGCTCTGATTCATTCTAGCAAAATTACCCATTGTGCCAGTTTCTGCCAATAAAATAATTTTTCTCTCTTGAGATTTTTTTTAATTGGCTATTTTGCTGTTTTAAGGGACTGGGAAAGCCATTGGGTAAGTTAGATTTGTATGTGTGCTTCTAAAATCAGATTTTTGCTTTGAGGGGGAAAACCCCCCAAACTACTACGTGCTCTGTTTCCCTGATTTCTGGCTGTTTCAAGACAAATAATGTGCTTTGAATGTATTATTTCTTTATTTTTTTACTCTTAAGATTGCAGGCAGACCAGCATTTGGCCTATAAGTTGCACTTGCTAGCTCTTCTTTACAAACCTTGATTTATACAAACTCCTCATTTCTGAGGAAGTTGCTGAAGTAGCTTTTCCAGAAGTGCTACACTGACAGAAAATAACAGATCTCACATGGACAATGGACAGAGAGCATCTTGAAAAAAAGAAATACCTTATTGAGATATTTTAAGAAAGTTGTGTCTGCACAAGCGAAGCAAGAGAAAATGTGGTTTTTAGCTTTTGAAAACACCCTCAGATTTTACTGCAAGTTCCATTTTTCAATTTAATAGCTATGTGACACGCATTTGACACATTTCTCCTGCAATACAGAATGTCTTCCCATCTTTATTTTCTCAGAAATATATCTCTCCAGTGGAGTCATATTTAAGACAGATGTGATGGAATCTGGATTTGTATAATTTTGCACAAATAAGGATTAAAAAAACCGCCTAAAATTCCTTCTGTTAAACATCACTTGGTGTGCGTTTTTCTCCTAAAGAATGAAAGAAGTTTCTTTTTCACAGGTGGAATTTAAAGTAGTGTCTCCTGCAGAGAGGGAATTGTGTCTTTTTGTCCTGGTTTGGAAAGATAGATGTCTGCTAAGGAAGGCAGGAGTGTCCCTTGAACTAGGCAATGTAAACCTCCTCCCTCCAAATTATTATAATTTTGAAATTAAGGAGCCTCTCAGGCAAAGATATGGGAATAGGAATAACAGTTCTTTATGAGGAAAATTAAAAATTTAGTAGTACACAAAAGCTTACAAACAAATAGAAAACACTGACAGAGTCAGAACACAACCTGACACCCTGTTGTTGGTCAGGGTGTTGGGAGCAGTCCAGTCAAATCCTCCTGCAGTGGCAGATGTGGTTCTGTTGGAGCAGAGATGATCCTGTAGAAGGGTGAAGTTTTCCTCTGAAGGTCCAGTGGTGCTGAGATGGGTCTGCTCTTCCTCTGGCGATCCAGTGCAAACAGGCTGTGCTGGTGTTCTGGATCTCAGGTTTTATCCAGGTAGGAATGCTGGGCTCCTCCCCTGGGTGGAGCATCTCCCCATGGGATGATGGAATTGTATCAGCCCTGCAGTGAGCCTGGATGGCCCATGGACAGCAGAGATCCCCTGGAGGGAGGATAGGTGGTGGGAGAGATAAAGAACACTGCCCCAGCTGGTTTTAACAGATGATGATAGAATACATGCTTTTGGTTGCATCTTGCATTGCAACCTAAGACACTTTTGAAGGAAGCTCAGAAGCAAGGTCTGGGCACAGTTTGGAGGAGAAGCCTCAGCAGGCTTGAATCCACACCCAGAGGGCTTGAATTTGGCTGTTTGCTCCTGTGTCTGTTTCTAGAAATCAGTGTTCTACTTGGCTATGTTGCCTGCCAGTCTGAGGGCTTCCACTGCCTGTGAATTCACTTGTTCACCCTGAAATTCTTTGTTTTCCACTGCAGTGAATTGGCAGAGCACGGAGATAAATCTGTGAATGTACCTAAAGGAACAGCAAGTGGCCTTTGGCTGCATTATAATTTTCAGTGCTGTAATCTTAATCTTGTCCACACTGTAATGTTTGGGTTTTTTTCACAGCAGAAAACGAGAGGATCACAGAATGGTTTGGGTTGGGAGGGGTCTTAAAGCTCATCCCATCCCACCCCCTGCCATGGGCAGGGACACCTTCCACTATCCCAGGCTGTTCCAAGCCCCAGAGTCCAGCCTGGCCTTGGACACTTCTAGGGATTCAGGGGCAGCCACAGCTGCTCTGGGAAATCTATGCCACAGCCTCAGTATTCCAGAACAATGGATGTACCTATCACTGAATAGTGGGAACAGCAGCTATAGCTGTGGGGAATCCAGACCAGAAGCAGGACCAGTTTTCCAGCATCAGGGCCTTGTCCTTGTCCCTGTCCTTTGAGGAAAAATTCGTATTTGTGTCTTAAGCTCAGAAAATTGTCATCTCATTAAATTTATGTTCTTTAGGCTCTGTAGTCTCTATTTCAGACGTTGCTTTGCAATATTTGCTGGGTTAGACCAGAATCACAAAAATGCTGAGGCTGGAAAAGACCTTTAGTATCATGCACTTCAAACATCAGCCCAGCACCTCCCTGTTCACCAATAAGCCACATCTTCAGGTGCCTCATCCTCTTGGTTTTTTGAACAATTCCAGGGATGGTTGAACACTCTCATCACTGCCCTGGGCATCCAGTTCCATTGCTTTACAACCATTTCCATGAAGAGATTTTTCCTAATATCTAATCTAAACTCCTAGTTTTCTTACAGCCAAGGCAGCCAATGTAAAATATCTGCTCACACATTACACTGGGTGGGATCAGAGCAGGCAGGTTTTGATAGGAGTTCAGATAACACCATCTGTTAGAGAAGCTCCTATATGGGATTGTGCATAGCAAGTTTTCATTGGGCATGTGCAGGATCTACTGAGCGTGTTCACTACTTTTTTTTGTGTGTTCGAAGTTCTTGAGATCTTTTATTTTTAGCCAGGAACAAATGTGATTGCAGGTTTTTTTAATGGCCTTTAAAAAAGTTGAGTAAACAACATATGTAATTACTCTGTAGGGAAATATGGCTTAATTAAATCATGAAGTCATTCTATTAGCATATGCACCTGCTGCTTATGTGGTTAATTTCTTTAAGAAATAACCAAATTAATGAATAGAAATTGTTCTATAGTTCAGCTACCTGGAATCTGTGTTTTAGTGGTTTGTCTTGTCCTTCTGCAGGTGATTCATTGCTGGCCTACTCACACTGCAGGATGGAGGTTTGCTGGGGTTTGTGAAAGGACACAGTTTGTCTTGGCTCTTTAAAATCCCCCAAAGCCAACACAGTTTTCATTGCCATTTTCTGTGGAGGAAACCTGCTCATCAGATGGGACACAAAAGAATATTTAGTTTCCTTATACACTGTGCCATCATCAAAAAGGGCTTGTGGAAAGAGCTTGCAAATGCTTGGAAGAGTTGTGGCTGCTGTATAGGACTAAGTTTGCTTACTATTTAGAGTATGCCATATATTCTGATAGACTTAATTACAATGTCTCAGACAAAATACTCCTGGAGAATTTGAATGTGATGGAATCACAGAATATTCTGAGTTGAAAGGAACCACAAGGATCACCAAGTCCAGCTCTTAAGTGAATGACCCTTTGAGGGATTGAACCCACGACCTTGGTGTAACCATCAACCTGCTCTAAAATACGTCCTAGAATGTACCCAGATTGACCCAGAAAAGAATTAGACTTGTTAACTTTTAACATGGTGGGATCTAATTCACATCACCTACTCTTGGGTATTTTTTCCTTTGTAATTTTAAAGTGAATGTAAAATACACAGAAGGGAGGAGAAAAGAGATAATAGAGCTTTCCTTTCTTCCGAGCTATGTAGGGCTGGGGGTATTTGCTTTAACTGCAGGTCTGTATCCTCAGAAGAGCCTTAAACAAACAGTGCAAGAGGTAGGATCAGTATGAAGTGATCCCTCCCCAGTGCTTCTTTCCAGTTTCTGGCCAGCAGAACTGTAACTGTGGAGGTTCTGGGGCCAGTACTGCATTTAGAGTACTGGATTTAATAGCTGTCAGTACTTCATCCTTCTCCAGTCAGGTGCACAAACTTTTCACAGAAGGCTCTGCTCTTTATTTATTGCTTTATCTTCATTTTTTATACCAAGGTGCTTGGAGTATTGTAGAGAGTTTGACTCAGTTGTTTCTTACAGATTTATACAAGTAAACAGAGACAAAACCCAGCATATGTGAGGTCCTGGTTTTGGTAAATACTCTTCATACAGTATTTATTAGGTTTGTGTATTTTCCAGGGATTTTTTATTTTGTATTTTCTAGGTTTGCAAAGCCACCAGTATTGCAAAGTCACCCTCAAAATTTACATTATCAATTTACATTATTGCATTCTTTCTCTCACCTCTTCCATTTAGGAAATGGATCTCTGTCCTGTTGTGATTGCAGCAGTGACAGCCAGCTATGAAGAATAAATTGCTTACCTTCTGTGTGGGGTGGGAAATGTAAAAGTGACTCATATCCCAGCAGCCACCCCAGAATGAGGTTAATGCTTTAATCCTGGCCCACAGTAAAGGCCACAGAACATATTAGTTCCCTAATCATTTCAGGCTGTCTTTAACACGTCCTTGGTTTGTAAAACCCTACACAGCTTCGGTGTGGATTCTTCAAATTTTGGCTCATTCCAAGCATTATGTTAAAAAAAACCTGATTTTTTCTGACACACTGAAGATTTCCTTTTAATACTGGTTGTGGGGACTGAGCCATTTCTGTGGATTCATCTCTCTAGAATTTGGCTTTCAGCACAGCTCAGGCAAAATCACAGACGTGACCTTTTTACAAGAGTGTTCTGAATCCTGATTTTTTTCCTCCTTTTAAGGTGATGTTCCAAAGCATATGTAATAAAAGTTAGAATGCTGGCATGGATTGTTTCTTTGTGGAGCATGCACTTTGCCTTTGAGGTTTAAGAGAATTCCAGAGTGTCTGGAGATGTCTGTAGCTTGTGCGGGATGGGTGGGAGATATTAAAAAGGCAATCTAAGGGTTTGTGGATTGTGTATTCAAATCAATCAATTCCAAGATACTGCTTAAGCTCTCTGAAAAGCTATTTCAGGTTAGAGTTCCTTCATGAGCAGCACACCAATTCCACTAAAATACATGTTAGCTGATAAAAAATTCAATCTGCAAGTGAGGAGAGAACATTGAAAATGCTCTTCCATTAAAAATGGAGGACCTAATTTTGAGAAAGTTAAAAAATACATGTGCTTTAGAAAATGAAGGTCTTAATTTTCCAGTGCATGTATTTAACACAACCTCATCTGTTTACCAATCAATTTATTGTTGACTGTTACAAAAGCCAGATTAAATTACTCTAGTCATGCTTTTTACATGGCTCCATACCACAGAAAGTGTGAGCACAACCTTATCTTCCTTTAGAGTTGCGGTTGGATGTTGCATAACCCCCCTCATCTGTTTTTCAGATGCCTTTCTTTTCTGCTCCTCATTTTTATACAAGAGGAAGAAATCTGGAACAGTCACTGGAATTCCGGTCAGTCCGTGACTGGAATTAGTTCTTGCCTGCAGTGAAACCCTCACATTCCAGGTAACCCCTAAAGTCCACAGGGAAGTAGGACCCTATGTCTGATCCCTCTTCCTCTGTCCCTCTTCAGCACCTGAGTTGAAGGGATGAAGCCCAAACTTTCAGGAGATGGGCCTTCCTTGGGGACCAGTTAAACTGTCACATGTGCTGCCAAAATGGGTCAGAGCCTCTGAAAACACGTCTGAAACTTGTGCCAATTCAGGCTGCAGCCTGGACAGGAAGAAAAGACAATGGGAAAGAATGTGCAAATGACATGATAGGGGGGAGACATTTTCTTATTCAGAATAGTTGCTCCTAGCATGTGATTGAAATCCCCCACATTGCCTTTAGATGGACAAATAAACAGAGGATTACCTTACACCAAAAATGTTGTCCAAACTATAAGTTTTCTAGTTACATGGTATCACAGTAACTCAGGCTATAGTTGAGGAAAACATAATGTCTTCCCAGTGCCAGAGGGCAGGGCTGGATGGGATATTGGGCAGGAATTGTTCCCTGGGAGGGTGGGCAGGCCCTGGCATGCCCTGGAGGATGCCCAGAGCAGCTGTGGCTGCCCCTGGATCCCTGGCAGTGTCCAAGGCCAGGCTGGACTTTGGGGCTTGGAGCAGCCTGGGATAGTGGGAGGTGTCCCTGCCCATGGCAGGGGACACTGGATGGACTTTAAGAACTCTTCCAGCCAAACCATTCCAGGATTCTGTGGAACTGTGTTTGCCTTACACTGAGGACTTTCTAAGTCCAGGCTTTTAGGTACACAACTGAGTTAAATTTTTCTCTTTTGAAAGGCTGAGACATGTCATTGTTTCAGGATTGTGTGGGCTTAATAAGGGCAAGAAAGTTTTTAGAAAAAGGAGTGAAATAAAATGTACTATGCAAATTTGGAGTATTCTAACATTGAGGAAGTACCATGAACAAAAATAATTGAGGGAGCAAAGAGGGACAAGGAGGAATCTGTTTAGTGGGAAGAAAATAACTACTAAATTTTTAACAGTACACTTTACTCATCAGCAAAGTGCAGCTAAAGATGATGTTTTACTGCTGAAGTGGAATATGTCAGATAAAGCTCTAACTTGTTTTTAAATACCTATGCAGGAGCTTTCCTGTGCTTTGTCTTCTTTTGTACTGGCCCAGTCTGGTGGGTCTGGTGGGACCTGGGCAATCCAAACCAGGTTTGAGTCGGGCTCTCTGGTTTTCCATGAGCTCCATCCTTATTTCCAGTGCTTTCCATTGCTGGGCAGCACAGATGAGCAGATGTATGTGGTGTCTCCTGCCCAGCTGACATCTCACTGCTGGAGTTGTCACAGGTAGGGGATGTCAGCATTCAGCATCCTGCCTACTGCTGACACCCCAGGGAAGGGCTGGTGATGGGCAGGCTGACATCTGCATGCTTGCTCACTGGACAAGTCACTCATTCATCCAGAGGAAAAAGGATAAATCTATAAAGCTGCAAGTCATGCTGCAGCTTACAAATTTCTTTCTTGTCTACAATTTTCTTTATTGTCCACAGTTTTTCACCAAAAGGGCTTTAATGGAAAGTTCCATAAACTGGATTGGGATGGGTGCCTCTTTTTGCTGTACCCTCCATGCAACTGAACCCTTTCCTGGAGGAAGAAAAATGATCCTATTCATCAGACATGGAAAATCCTCTCAGATATCCTGAAACAGGGGGGAATTGCAGTCTAACTGTGCAGAAATAAGGCATGAAGCCTGAACTTCCATTTAGGTCATCTGAAATATCCTAAAGGGGAAAGTCTGACTGAACTTCAGCAGGTAGTGCATCCTGCCTCTGTTAGGAATATTGGGATGTAAGTGATCTCCAGAAGCAATGAAAGATTCCTTTCATTAGCTTTTGCAGGAGATTTAATGATTATCTTGGGGTGGATGTATAAACCTTACCTGGCAGTGTTCAGTGAATTCAATCCACCTTTAAGCTCCCTGTAATTGAGATCTCTACCTGCACATGAAGACTACAGTGCAGAGACTATTCATTAATTTTTTCTGAGGTTCTCAGGTGTTATGATCATGGCAGCTCATAGAAATATTTTCTTTCAGGTCAGATAACTTGACAAATTCCTGGTGAAAGTGTTGCCTGTGATGGATACTCCCGTGAGAAAACACAGGGACAAGTGTGGGTATTGTGTTCTGAAAGAACATGGCAACAGAATGAAGCAAGAGATGATCACTTGTGATATGTAGTTAGCACAAATTACTAAACAGATCCATGCAGCACTGCACACGTTAAATTCTGTTAAATGTCTGCATTTTGAGAATGTCTTCTGTTGGTGTTGCTGTGACTGCACTGGAAATGTCTGTGTGTCAAAGGAGGGAATGTTCAACAAACAGACACTCAAATGGCAAAAAGCAAAGGCAGAGATCATTGCTGTGCCAGAGGGAGGAAGGAGAAATTCACTATGCAAACCCTGGGCATCCACACAAGGAAACATCTCCAAGCAGTAACTCTCCCCATACCCTTGGCTTTGGGATGCTCTGAGACACTGCAAGGTCCCTGTGCCAAGGTGCTGAACCTACCGAGTCAAGAAATATCTTCTGGTTTGTGTAATCCTGTATCCTCTAAATGCACCTTTTCCTTCACCAGGAGAAGGCTGAATTGTGAGCCTGGAGCTGAATCCAAGAATTCATCCCCCAAACACCAGGGATGTTGGTTGTACTTGACATTTACTGCCTTTTGTGGGGTCTCTCTGGGCAGTCTTTGTCTTCAGCCTTTAGGTCCTCAGCAGACTTGCCTTTTTTTAAAATGTCTTTTGCTGCATTTGATTTTATTCTTTGTCATTATGAAATTGCAGGTTCAATCTGAAATATTTTGGGAGGCACATTTATTCTTGTATGAAAGACCAGTTTTATCAATGTATTTTCTGCCTCATTGTATGGCTCATTCTTACATGTGACTTTAGACATTTAGGGGCACAGACCAATTCTGCACAGCTCTTTTCATCTACAGCATACCTGAACAATGTGAAAGTGTGTTCTTTTTCTCCAGCCTCTACTTCTTGTTTCATTTCACCCTCTGTAAAAAAAACCCCAAAAAACAGGAGAAGAGCAGCTTTTCCCTCTCCTTGCTTAAGAAGGCTGCCAAAGGCAAGGTTTCAGTGCCAAAACTGGCCTGAATGATATTCAGGTTTAATGCTTTATAATTTTTGCAAGAAAATTTTTTTATCATGCTGCAAATGGCATTGAATGGAGCTGTGCAATACTAAAATGTTTCTTTCTTTTTCCTTTCAGTGCTGTGCTCTGGAAGTTATGAAGGAAAGTTACCCGAAGTGCCTGTTTTGTCATGACGGTGCTTTCTTTCCAAAGCAGGGATTGGATAGTTTGTGCTGGTATTTTCATCCTCTAGTGGGGCATATCTCAGTTTTGGTGGACTAAAAGCTGGGAGCCAAGCAGTTTCTGTCAGTGCTGTGACAGGTTTCATAACACTGGGGACAAACTTGGCTGTGAATTTTTCCTTTCAAACCACACGTCTGTATTAGTCTGCCATGCAGGAAGCAGGGGGTATTTTATAGTCATTTATAGACTGAATTTTCCCATGCTGGAGACTGCAGGGGGACGCTTTGTAGAATTTGCTGTTAAACTGCCTGCGACAGGAGGCCACTGCTGCTATTTGGGAAAGCTTTAAACTCCAGCCCACAGTTTTACAAAAGGCCACGTTTCCCTGTGGCTCTGGCAGCCTCTCATCCAAAGAGGGAGCACAGCACTTTCTTGCCCCAGTGCCACTGGAAGTGAAGAGAGAGGTACAAGCAGTAAAAGTGGCAGGATGTTATTCCTGGAGCAGAGATCCAAGCTCACCTCTGGTAATTGGTTTAAGTTCCTTCCAGTTATTTCAGCTGAGCAAGAGGCTGCAGGGAAGTGTATCCTCTGCATGCAGAGAGCTTCAAAACCTGCAACGAGGCTGAGCATTACATCTCACTTCAGATAATTCACCCAACCTTCTCACCCTTTTTCACTCAAACATAAGTATTTCAAGCCTTCTGTCAATATTAGATGACTCTGTACAGAATATGATGTCAAATTTTACCTTACTGTGGATATTCAAGGATCCCAGACACAGCTGAAATTATTTGAAGTTAGCAGATAACTATGATTCATCCATTAAGTCTGCATTTCTCTAAAGGTAATTCATAGAAAAAAACTTCTTTCTCTTTGAAAAGGCAAAGCTCTGGTAATGATTTATGGCACATTGACTTTGGAGGTGTGTAGAGTCAGTGTTATCCTTTATTGAGGTAAATGTTGGATTAGGGATATGTTTCTTCTTGCTGATGGGAATTCCTGATTTGTTTTATGGGCTGTGGTGTAGTTGCATACAAAGAGCTCTCCAGAGGTGATGTGCCTTGTGTGATAATGCTGTGAAACTGCTTTCCCACACCTGATCTTGGCACTCCTCGCCTTGCTGGGTGTGTGAGGGAGGCGATTTGTTTCAGGGCTGTGCTGTGAAGCACAAGTGACAGGAGATAAACCCCTGCCCAGCCCGTGTGTCACTTCCAGCTAAGGGCTAATCCATTAGGCAGAGGTTCCTGGCTGGAGCTGTGTCTGCACTGCAGCTCCCAGGGCTGAGGGTGCACACTCCAGTCTCCCCTGCCAGCTTGTGAGAGCCCTGTCAGCAGCACACAGACTCCTGTGGGACAGTGAAGGCTGGTCTCACACCAAGTCTACAGCATATTCAAAGTTTGGAGAGGTTGATCAGGTTGTATCCTCCCTCTCCTGTTATTCAGCATCACTTCAGTGATGGATGCAGTGTCAGGAATGTATTTCAGCAGGTTTCTGCAGCTCTGAGCAGAGGCTCTGCTGCTGCTTCCTTCCTTTATTTTTTTTTTCCTTTTTATATATACACACACACACATATATATTTAATTTATTAAATTATATAAATATAATATTTTATATATATTATAATATTTAATATAATGATAATATTTAATTTAATATAATTAATATTTAATATTCTGGGGCTTTCTGGCCATAGGAGTTTCCTAGAAGCAATCAATTATTTAATTATTTGCATTTCTCAAAGCATCTGCTGGACAGGTTTTCTTAGATACATTTCTGGTATCTGACCTGAATGTTGCTGTGTAAACATACCTGTTTTGAAGGCAAATACAGAAACTGATTTGGTTCCAATTTGGAAAAAATCTTCAGTAATGTCTTGGCTAGAGCACCCCTCTAATTACATTGGAGGGATGTTTAAAGATGGTGCTGATTTTCCTGCTTTCTGCTGGATTGAGTTCTTTAGGGGCTGTAGTCTGGAGAGTTCTCTGCAGTCTGTTCCATGGGGGAAGAGAGAAAGGCAGGACTGTCTTTGCTTCAGAGAGAGAAACACCTATGGGCTTCCCTGCAAAGGGGGCCACTGCCAATGGGGAAGAAAACACACAGCTGTTGAATGATCTCAGATTCATTGGACCCAATGGCTTTAATCACAGAGGATCTCTTCAAGTGGTGAAGCAATCCCAGATCCATCAGGAAGTGTATTTGAAATCTTAACTAGACTGAGGGGGAGCCAGTAAACATTGCTAGTCTAGAGATTGACAAAAAAAAGGAGGGAATGGCTGAGCAGGAAAAAAATTACTGGCCTAAATAAACTATTTTTGAGCAGCTCCAAGATAATTAACCTCTGACAGGTGATCAATAAGAGGCAGTATAGTTTTGTCACAATTAAACTCAGTTTAAATCACAGCAATCAGATTTCTCCCAGTGCTAATACCAAAAGTCTTTCTAGAGGGAAAGCAAAGAGATTCCTAGGCTTGAATTCCAGCAGAGAGGAAGCTTTTGGCAGTGTTGCATTTGGCATTCCCATAAGGAGAACAGATAAATTAATATAAGCTGGATGCAGCTGTCTGTGGTTCTCTTCTAAAATGCAAGGTCTCTTCATAAGCCTGATTTTGGGACATTTTCCTGAGTCCTGAAATAGCTGACAAGTTACACAGTTGCAGATAATTCTAGTTTAAAGGGGGTACAAGATTAAAATTCTTGATTTTAGAAGAAAATACAGGATTAAAAGGATGTTGGTGAGTTTGAAAAGCCCTCTGCCCTTAAATGAGAACAGGATTCAGTGTGAAGTTAAGCTCTTACCCTTGAACAGGGGAAATCATCTGCTCAGTCAGGCCAGGGGAAACCCAGCAAGCTACAAAGGCACAGAAGAGAATTTGGAGGGTGCAGTGCCTAAAGCAGCAAAGGCAGCCTTTCCCAGGAGAGAGACAGGCCCCTGCTGCTCTTGGGGTTGGGAGGACAGGAAAAATGGGACACTGGGGGAAAAAAACAGAGAATGAGCAGCAAGTGTAGAAGAGGGCATTGTTTCATCGGGAGTAGGCTGACAAAAGCCACTCTAAGCCACCAAGGAGGTAAAAGCTCACCGTAAATACTGTCCACAGCATGTCAGATTCTTGATCCAGGGTTTAAAACACACCGAATGTGATACAAATTGGACATGGGGAAGGATCTTTGAGTGGCAAGGAGGGATGTAACACTGCAGTGAGCTTGCAAGGTAGTTGGTGAGGTCTTCACTTGCTGAGAAGAAAAGTTTCCAGCAGAATTTTTAGCAAGAGGGGAGACAACATCCCCCAGGAGTCCTTTTGATTGAGGTCAGTCAGGTTTCAGAGCAGGGAAATATGTCAAGTGGGCTTTTCAAACCCCTCCAAATTCCATCCCTTTCAGATGCAGGGACACTAATTTTCAGCAGCATTATGTATACAAGGAAATTGCTTCTTCCAAAGTCCATGTGATTGTGCCCTTTTGCCTCTCTTTTGTAAGAGGATAAATGTGGCTGTTAGAGTGAACATTTTTGTTTCATTTTTTATGATGCTGCCCAATGCATTGTTCTTTTTTCTCTTTTATACTCTTCAAGGTGTATCTTGCCAGTTTTTTGATGGTGTATTAAAATTTCTTAGTGTTTCTAAAAGCTGTGGGTTTTTTTAATCATTTTTCTTGGTTGCTTTATCAGTGCAAGTTTTTGTATTCTATTTATACCTTTTTTTTTCCCTGTATCAACTTCTCTGTTCTTTTAGTGACTGTGCATAGTGTTTTTACCTCCATGGGATTTCAGAAAAGAAAGAGAGCGGAGGAAAGCCAGTGCATGATGTAGTTGAGCCAGCTCCTCCATCTCTTTGTGACATGATGATTTCTCTTTCTTCATCTCCCTTTCCCCCATGAACTACTTTTTAAAGATACTTCTTTGATATGTCTTAAAGTGGTTTTTCAAAGAGTGGGGCTCATCATTAACTAAAGATCTTGGCACTCTTGGCTTGCCCAAAGGCTCTCCTACACTCGAGTTGCAATGGGATGTTTGCCCTAAATAACAGGAAATTTCTGGTGTGCTGAAGAGGGAATGTGACAGACCCATCACACAAAGAGTATTGTTTTTCATACCAGACCAGAATGGAGGGAACCAAGCCTTTGTGGGCACAAACCATGAAAGCAGATGTTCGGACAAACTGCCAAGTGGGCACAAAATGCTGCTCGCACACATGGCCCCTGAAATACTGTAAATATTATCCTAGAGAAAATGATGACAAATTTACATCTGCACAGCCTCACACTGCTACTGTAATGCTTTGATAACAAAAGGCTACAGTGCTCACAATTTCCTTCCCACTGGAAATTGAGCAGACTGCAGCATATGCTTTCGCTGATGGAAATTAAAAGTAGGCTGATGTTCATTATTAACATTTCGTTCACAGTTTAAGTATTGAACACAAGAAAATTCCTGTTGATTCTCTGGGAGAGCCAACTGCTTTCTGGGGCTAATGGCAGGAAAATCAGCTTTTTGTGCTACTCTGACCTCCCATACCCCCCAGCCTTCATTGACTTTGGGCTACTCCACTCTGGGTTCCAGAGCAACTCAAACATCCTTATTTCAACAAAAACATGCCAACAATGGTGACTAAGCCAAGGACACAAAATGTCCTGCTTTTTAGATGAGTTTCAGGTGCTCCTGGGGCTCATTGGCAGTGTTTTGTTGCTGGGGTTTCACCTGTGTGTAGGTTCTGTGTTTTACCTCTGTGGGTCTGTGTGTGCTGCTCACCACACAAGGGAGGAGGCTACAGGATAAGGGACACACACAGGATTTGGGTTATGTGGCTTGGAGTCCATAGACCATTAGTTTAGTGACCATTAGTTTAGACTAAGCACATTAGTGTGCTTAGTTTAAATTGGGGGTTTTAGCAGTGAAACAACAGCACAGTCCGAACCCACACAGTTTCTGTGTAGGTTAATTGAGATACTGTGAAGGCCTCCCGATTCCCTGCATGGCTCAAAGTAATCACACCAAAGATTTGTCATTTTAGTGCACTGAAATCAGAGAATTTAGACAAGCAGGGTTCTTCTGCTTATAGCCAGTTGTAGTGGGATGTCTGTGTCACCACCCCAAAAATCCCCATGGGAGTCATTAGGAAAGTGCTCATTCACAATCAGTCAGAAAAGGAAAAGAAAACACAGCTTGGTTTAGCAATTGCCATAAGGCAATGAATGTACTCTGAGGGGCTGTAACAAGTGGTTTGGGTTTCCAGCACTGCTTGTCTCCTTTGGAGACCAGGGTGAGCTGCAGCAGGGAAATAAATTGTTCCTGTTGGGACTGCTTTCAGGGCAAGCCTGCAGTGCTCAAATACTTTGTTTAGCACAACAAGTCATCCATTCATTCATTCATGCATTTCTGAAAGGGCTTTGCTGTTCTGTATTTACTGTGAAATCTCTTGGCTCACTTTCCGCTTTTATGAAGGACTCTCAGGAGAGTTTTCAATGACAGGAAATATCACAAACTGCTCCTGGTGCTGCCTTACCTGCAGATGGAGCCCTTTTGGACAGTTAAGGACAGAAGCAGCTGAAGTTTTATTCACAATGGATAAAACCCTAGAAAATGTTTTCCACACCCTCAGCAAATGAAAACTGTGCTGCCTTTTAGATGCTATTTTGTGTTCTAACCAAAGAAAAGAGGGTATTTCTGGGATTTTCAGTACCAGCACCTCATTTGACTTTTTTTTTTTTTTTTTCTCTCTGCTCAGCTAAAAAATGGTTGAGCTTTATTATTCTTAAAGAATATTGGGTCTTGCAGCCACACTTACATGGGATATTTATATATGTGGCTTGGATGGCTGCCTATAATCCATATACTTCAAAGTGAATTTCCCAGAACTGGAGATAGTCTGTGCCTGCAGCATTATGGAAATTTCCTTTTTTCTTTGCATATGAAGGGAGCTTTTAGAGGCAACATTACTCCCATGGGATCTTTGCCTGTGCCTCTACAAAGAGGATGTTTCCTTGGGCAGTTCTGGATATCTCTTCTCACCTCTCTTGGATTGTGAAGCCAAGGGAAATGTTACCTCTGGTGGTCTGTGTCAGAGAAGCTCCAGAAATTGTCTAGGTTGGAGCTGGAAAAGGTGTTCCTGTCCTGTCAAGTTAAGGGTGCTCACACAGTTATTTTTCTTCATTTCATGGCTCTGTTGTCTGAAGGTTGCTGTCCAGAACTAACAGGTACCGATGTTCAGAGACACAGGAGAAGTGCAAAACTGCATTTCCAACCCTATGGCAGCCATCTAAATATATATCACATTTCTAAGTGTATATATGGTGTGTTTTACCCTCACTCTACAAACAGCTGCTGCAGCAGGAGACAAAGAGCCTTAAGAAAATCACCACTGATAAGTTCCTGGTGCCTGGTTTTGTGCTTGGTGTGTGGAATACAGCCTTGAATGAATCAGGGATCGATTCCATTTTCTGTAATTTAGTTAAATACATCAGGCTGAGCTATAAATACTCTCTGTGAATTCCCCCAGTACCATTATTTCTTTGTTTGTTTACCAATGGCTGTAACTATCCTGTGAAGGATTAGTCACTGGAATAGGGGCTCTAATCAAGATACCAGGCTCCTAATTGGGTGCGCTGACTGTCATACAGTGCACTCATTACCACTCCTGGATCCCTGTGCTTCATCCTGGAGCACCTTTAACAAGACAAATAGAGTCCTTCTCCAGATAAACTCCAACCAGAGACGTAGGACACTTGTCAGGGCAGCAGAAAACTAATGTTTAAATCCTTGCTCCACAGCCTTAAGAGGGCCTTTGAAACAGGACTCTCTTCATGATCCAGACATCATTAGTCCTGTGGAATTTCCATGTTCATCTGGCCTTTCCAAATTTTACTCCTGTCATTAAAATTCATGGAACTGAACTAAATCAAGGCTTGAGGAGGGTTGGCTAATCTGCTCTTTTTAATTTTTTTTTTTTAATATTAGCCTAGAATTCTTAACTACAGATGAACTTTAAAAATTATTTATTCACATAGTAGTTATTTGAAGGGATTCAAAGTACCTGTTTTCACATCACTTAAGGGGGAATATTCCAACAACCCAAGTTCACTGAAAATTTGCTGGAGGTTCATGAACCTTGGCTGCTTTGCCTTGGTTTTCAATGCCAGCAGAATCTTGAATGCATTTGCAGCAGATAAAAGAATCTTCACCCCATGCCCTGGTGTATTAACAGTATTAATTAACTTACTCTGTAAACAAAAATGTTTGTAGGTGATCTAAACAGTCCAGCAGAGAATATTCATTAGGTGAAAAAACAGGAACCTAAAATGTGTGAGAGTTTGGAAGGCTTAAATACTTACTGATATTTGCATAAAGCCCCAGTGCAAATCCTGCCCTGCAGAGTGTTATCCTTACACTATTCCAATCACAAATTCAAGGTTAGATTTATTTAAGAAACTATCTGCATCATCAGAGGGAGTAGGGGTGACAGGAAATACACAGGTGAAGCAAAGCCTGGCAGTGAGGTGTCATGGGGGCCAAGGCTGGGGACAGGGCACAGGGAACAGCCGTGCTCTGGCTCACCCAGTGCCATCCCTTCTGTGCTCACCTTCAGACCCCTAACTGGACACAGAAATTTGGGCACACTGAGAGTCAAAATGCCAGTCAAGCCATGAACAGCACCTCAGTTTTCTGCCATTTTTACTGCAAACAGTATTACCAGAAGCCAGTGGAAGAAATGAGGTCAGAAACCCACAATGTGTGACAGAAAACCATACCCATGACCGCTTTTTATTCAGGTTTTATGTCTGCCTGTAAACAACGGATTGTAGGCTTCTTTTTACAGAAAATTACCCTCCTGGCATGAATAACTTAGGAAAAGATAATGCTTTCTCTGCTGCCCTTCATCTGTCCTTATATCTTGTAGTTCTCACTTGCTGGAGGAGCTGCATCAGACTAGGAGCATTTTCTCAAGGAGCTGCCAGGAGGTAAAACTGGACTTAATCAGGGAGAGGGAGCACAATAAATTGCATTCTTTGATGAAGGTATTGCACAAAATAACATTCACCCTGATTCTTCATCTAAAACTGTCAGAGCTTCTTGATTTTGGTGTTTTGAATCACTGAAATGCTTTTTATTCTTCTAATCTAGAAATTGTAACACTGCAATTTAAAAGAGGACTGCAACTTCCCTGTGTATAAAAAGATGTACCTTTGTTTAGTAGAATGCCTGTATCTCTAATGTGTATCAAGAGATAAATGCTGAACACTCTTATAAATGTCAAAATACATTAATTTGAGTCATTATCAAATTCTAGTTTCAGTCTTAAAAGAATTTCTGAAGGAATTATTAGGATTATTTCTTGATCACGGAAAAATTACATTTCTTTCAAAGAGGTTTTATCAAATAGCAGTCTTTTCAAATTTTTTAGAGAAGGTTTCAGTGCAGATGGTGAGTGTAGCAAATGACAATGAATGAGGGACTGATTCCTGAATCAGGAGCTGTTGGCATGAGCTGGTTTAGCTCTGTGCTGTGTAGGGGAAAAAGCCTCTGGAGCAAACTGCCCATGTCCATGCTGCTCTGAATTCCACCCTGGCTCTACCCTGGTTTTCCAAGGTATTAATAATTATTATTTTATGGGTTTCACTTTAGTGTCTGTAACACTGCAAGGTACATGTCAAGAGTTTTCAGAGGGTTCTTAGAGCACAGTGCCAAGAGCCCTTGCTGCCTGTGCTGTGCTTCTGCAGAACTGGAGAATTTTTCAGGGCAGAAGGAGTTAAACCTCCCTCATTCCTGCCCATACCATCCTTTGGGAATGATCTGTAAGCAAACTAAAACCTCAGTTTGCCCAGTGTCGTGGTTTGAAAGCAAAACGAGTGAGAGGCTCCAAGTCAGAAATACAATTTAATAAGAAGAAAAGTAAAAAGTAAAATAAAATAAAATAAATGCAATAACACAAAGGACCACTGACAGGGTCAGAACACAACCTGAGCAGGGTGGTGGGAGCAGTCCAGGTGAGGGGCTCTTCCTGAAGCAGTGATCCCACAGAAAGGTCTGGCAGCTCTGGTCCTCTGGGAATCCAGTGGGTCAGGGCTGCTTGTACTGTCCCAAATCCCAGATTCTCTCCAGGTGGGAATGCTTGGCTCCTCCCCCTGGGTGGAGCATCTCACAATGGGATGAGGAGTCGTGCAGTGGGTCCTTGATGGCCCATTAAAGAGAGAGAGCTCCTGGAGGGAGTTCCCTGTGAGTCCTGGACAAGGCATTGATGGGCCATGAGCAGAAGACAGCCCAAAGGCCTGGGAAAACACTGCCCCACCTGGTTCCAACAGCTCATGAAGATGGTGATAAAATAAATACTTTGCGTAAATCCTACACTACAATCCAGGACACCCAGGAATTGTGGTAAGGTTACAGAATCACAGAATAGCTGGGGTTGGAAGGGACCTCTGGAGATGATCCAGTTCAAACCACCTGCCAAGGCAGGGTCACATGGAGCAGGTGGCTTGGGAGTGTGTCCAGGAGGGTTTGGGTTCTCTCCATAGAGGGACACTCCAGGATCTCCCTGTGGGGTCCTGCCACCCTCAACACAAAGTTTTTCCTCATGTTGAGGTGGAACTTCTTGGTTTTAGTTTATGGACATTGCTCCTGGTCCTGTCTCTGGGCACCATTGAACAGAGTCTGGGATCATCCTCCTGGAACCCAAACCACAGGTTGTTAAAACAGCCCATGGTGGGACAGGACAATGAACTGCTGACTCTGGACAGGAGCCCAGGAGGGCCCAGGGGGCACCAGGCCAATGGCCCCTGGGCTGGCCCTGCTGAGGGACCTCCAGGGCTGTGTCAGTTCTCATGGCCAGAGAGCCCTGGAGGGGCTGGAGCCTGTCCAGGGAAGGGAAGGGAGCTGGGGAAGGGGCTGGAGCCCCAGGAGAGGCTGAGGGAGCTGGGAAAGGGGCTCAGCCTGGAGAAAAGGAGGCTCAGGGGGGACCTTGTGGCTCTGCACAAGTCCCTGACAGGAGGGGACAGCCAGGGGGGGTCGGGCTCTGCTGCCAGGGAACAGGGACAGGACAAGGGGAAAGGGCCTCAAGCTGTGCCAGGAGAGGCTCAGCTTGGACATTAGGAAATATTTCCTTCATCAAATGAGTAGCCAGGTGAGAGTTCCCATTCCTGGAAGTATTCAAAATATGTGTGGATGTGGCATTTGTGGACATTTTTAATGGTGAACATGATGGTGGTACTCAGTTGATGGTTGTAGTGTAGGATCTTAGAGGCCTTTTCCAGCCTTAATGATTTTGTGATTCCCTAAATCAGTTGAATGATGGAGGCCTGTGGTGTTGTGTTCACACCTTGAATGGTAGGGACATAACCACTGCCACTGAGAAAACAAAAGCTTTCCAGAAAGATTCCCTGCAAACAGAAGCTGTGAGACAAACTGCTGATGGCAATGGACAAGTCACTTTAATGTCATTGTCTCTTCCTGAACTTCCTGGGAGATTTGTGTTTGGGGATTGCTGTGACATTGAGGGAGGCTCAGCCCCTGCCAGGGGAAGCTCCATGCCTCTGGTAATGCTCCCTGGCTCCTCACAGCTCTCACACACAAAGGAAATGGGCGTGCTGACTTTGAAACAAAAACATTGGTGTCTGCACATCTCTTTTTGCATGTGCCAGTGCTGAAAACAAATCCAGAGGCATTTTTCAGCAGTTTGGCCCATAAACTTTTCGGTTTGTGCAAACCACAGGGGATGGTGAGAGAGTCTAGATTAATTTTGAAAGCTTGGCATATGAGATTCAGCTTGCATAAATTTAGAGGTAATGTGTGCCTGCAACAACAGTACAAACCTCTCATGCTGCTGAGCTTTAAACTTTCCCCTTCCTCTGAGAAAAAGAAATTCTCGTTTTCACTGGTAAGCCAGCAAAGTGAAAATCTCTCCAGAACACAGCAACAGTAGGAAAAAGGCAAAAATTTCATCTTCAATTCATTAGGGAATGGAAAGCAATGCAGGGAAAGTTAAGATTTTGTTGTCAGTGACAGTCATGAGCTTTTGTTTGGAACGTGAATTCCACACTGAAAAAAAAACCCCACAGAAATAATTCTGCAAAGATGCAGAGGACAGCAAGGCTAATGCTACATTTTTGGAGTACTCCTTTGCAAGATCTATCTTAAATGGGAAGAAACAAAGAAAAAAAAAAATCAGCCTGGATTAGAGGAATCTGTCATAATTCAGTGTAATTGATGGCAGACATGGAAAGTGAAATTGAAGGACTATTTCCATAGAGCACACACAGCCACAACTTGAGAAGCTGGAAGCCAGACAGGGTGAGAGCTGAGCATTACAGCTGAGTGTTGTTGCTGGTTTTTGGCTAAGGCTGGTGGGGTTTTTGTCACCAGCAATAATAGGCAGAGTCATGTCTGTATAGAGGAGATCAAATTGAACTTAACTGAATGCAGGATGGAGTAGAATGAATTAAGGATAAGATGCTTCCCACAAGTATCAGCAAATATCTTTCCTCTACAGGAAGATGGAAAAAAAGGAAATAACACAAGTTGGTTTTGACACTGAATTATTCTAACAGCCCCCCACTTTTATCCTGTTGTCACTTTTTCTACATCTCTATCCCCTCCAAAAAGGAGTTTGTTTCTCAGAGAAGCTCCACATGAGTCATGAGTCATCCAAGTGTTTGTCCTGTCAAAAATGCAGTTATTCCTTGAGCTGGGAGGAAACAATGACTGGGACAGTGTCATATTCATGGGACTGCCTTAGCTTGTTTAAGATTACAAATATCTAAAGGCAAAAGGCAAAAATCATCTTTCTGGATGTGTTTATAGAGGATGAGCTTTTGCTCCTGTAGGATTTAGCTAGTTGGACTTTACTGTTTTTACTTTACTGTTACTGTTTTCCTAATGGGAGCAGACTGGCTTTTGCACCTTCCTGAGGAACATTTATTTCATTGCACATGGGGAGATGATTTTTCCCTGCTTCAGCTTGCTTCCTCTTTCCATAGCAGCTGGGAATAAAGAGTAGTGAATTCATTAGCAAACCTCACACTGACTCTGCATCACACATCAACAGTAAACCCAAACACAGAGGTGAAGCCAGTCTCTCCCCCCAAAATCTCATTGCTAACAGGGTAAAATATTCCACAGAACAAAGGCTGGTGAACCATCACAGACACTGACTGAGAGATCAAGGGGGAACAGGAGTGTTTGTATGGGGAAAACTGGACACTGTCCAGCCTAATTAATCCAGAATTAGAGTTCTTGTTTTGCAGTAATAAATTGTCATATAAATACTGAAAGTTACCTCCTGATGTTGTGATTTCTCCCAAATTTCTCCTCCTAAAGCTATGTCTGAAGGAAACATTTCCACAAAAACTTGCTGTTTGACCCCTAGGTCTCTGCATGGTGCCCCAAGCAATAAAAGAAACCAAACATAGCAAAATGCGCAAAGAAATGATACTGCTGTATTTGCATGATAGCTCTGATGCATCACTAAATGCAATAAGCAGGGAAACACAGAGTCCATGAGGCTGGGAAGGACAAATCCAGCTCCCCCTGCACTGCCAAGGCTCCCACTAAAGCAGGAACCCAAGTGTCACCTGTACAAGTCCTTAAAACCCCTCCAGGGATAGTGACTCCTCCACTGCAGCCTGTTCCAGTGCTGGACAAACCTCTGGAGAAAGAGTTTTTCCTATCAGCCAAGAAGAATATAATAGGTATAATAGATATAATAGAAGATACAGAAGATAAAAGTGATATAATAAAGGATGTGGGAGGAAAAAGCCAAATAATTTTGTGGACCTTTACTCTAGATAATATTGTGGATTACTAACTATCCTAAATTATCCTTTAATTTGGGACTACAAAACTAAATGTACAGAGAATAAACATTTCAAGGAGAGCAATGTAGAATAGAATTCAACTGTTCTTGTGGCTGACATGGAGACACAGAAAATAACATGAAACAAAATGAAATGGTTTAGTTTTTAGTACCACTCATTAAAATATTTCTTTATTTCCTTGGAGTTTAAATTGTACTGAGCTGTAATCACTGAGTAAATACATATTTAAAATTAATCCAGTTTGGGGCAAACTTCAGTTAACTTTTTAAGCTTGAGATAAATTCAAACCATCTGAGCACTCACTGCAGTGCAATGAAATTCATCATTTTGTTTGACTATATGTCAATTCTTTTTATGGGATTGTAATGGTTTTAAATTGAAGTCACAAAATTATGAGGGAGTGATTAAAAGATTTGCTGTCATCAGATTAAAATGTAGAGAAATACTTTAAACTGGGGAATATATTTTCAGGTCAATGAGCAGGGTAATTGTTGAACACTTTTCCATTCAAGTACAATTACTATTTATGAATTATTAATCCAATCAATGCTTTTGTTGGGCACTAATTTGGAGAACTATGTGGAAATACATGTAATTCCTACTTCCTGTGATGTGGAGGCCACACAGAAGCAGGCACTTGTGTAGGAAGATACTTCAGGAAGGAATGAAGCCCATGGAAAATTTTCTAGTTCAACCCCAAAATCAGAGAAATGGAGGAGATGTAGGAGGAGCCAGGTGAGTACCTGTCCCATCAAATAACACTAAGTCTTTTTTAACCCTATTTTTCCCCTCCTGCAGAGCACTTCTGGCCTCAGGCCTTGTAGCTTGTGTGATTTCTCTGTATTCTCATGGCCCAGCACCAAAAATGGGGTGATGGCAGCAACCACTGCACATTGACATGGTCTGGCTGTCATTCAGAGAGTTGAAGCAGAATTTTTTCATACAGAGATATCCAGGTAGCTATTTCCATTTTTTTTTTTTGATCTTTTATTTGCAACAGAGCCTCAATGTCTCATTTGCTCTGGTAGGAAGTGTTTTGGTGTCTTCTGTATTGCTTCAGAGAGTATGAAACCCTCCATGCACTCCTGTGGCCAAAAGGGGAGAGGGAATGGGCCCCAGGAGTCCAGGTGCTGGAAGAGAGGGAGCTCTGTGTCTTGGACCAGGCACATCAGCATCTTCTCCAGGCTGAGATCAGGGATCCTTCCTCCTGCACTGAGCTGTCAGCCTGTTTCTATGGTGATCTCCAAGACACTGATGGATTTGCTGTGGTTATGTAACACATTCCAAAAAGCCTCAGTGTAACCACTGAACACAGTCAGTGGTTTGGGGCATAGCCTGGACATCAGGACAGACAATGGGTTTCATCTGTTACGTTTGAGTGGGTGTTTGAATAGAAGCAGAGGAGGGGCACGTGTCTGAGGTCAGCTTCCCCCTCATCTGGTCACTGTTGCCTCTGGGCTGAGCAGCTGTGACATGTCCTGCTGAAGGCTTTGCTGAAAACCTGCTGGAGATTTTGGGGAGAGCACCCACCATGCATTTGCTCTCATGGATGTGAGCCACCAAGTGCATAATACTGAGCACTCCATTTCACCTGGCCCCCTGATTTTCTTTTTGCTTTCTGGATCCACAGAGTTGCACCCTAATCAAACCGATTATGCCTAGTATTCTCCCTGTGCCTTTGTCGGAGTACCTTTCCCCTTCCCCTTTCCCTTCTTCCCCTTCCCCTTCCCCTTCCCTTCCCCTGCAGTTCACACTGTATTTGGGGCAGGTCCTTTTTTTAAACCACACTCTCCTTTCTCCGCCTCCCTCCCTGCACACACACACACACCATCTGCCTTTCCTGGGTTTATTTGGTTTCATGGAAATGTCATCTCTCTTTTAGAACAGATGGATCCAGGTGGTTCCTGCTGGAGTTAAATGCCAGGGAGGGGGCTCATGCCATGGGCTCCTGCCATGTGGCAAACCGTGCCACACACACCTGGACTACCAAAGGGGACACTTTGCAAAGCTCCCTTGTCTCCTGTGGGCAACGAGCAGTGACAGAGGAAAAGCTTAGAGAATTCAAACCATCAGTAGCTGGGTTTGTGATCTAAATTGAAGGCTAAATGCTTGGATGTTTGGCTTTCTTGGAGGTCCTTTGCCTCCAAAATGCTTGCTTGCTCTGCAGGTTGCCCTGAGGATTTATATCAGAAATGTTTCTAATATCTATTACATATATTTTAAAATACATATTATTTAAATATGAATTAATCAGTGTTGTCATGGCACATTACTGGGTTTAGCTGTATTAGAATACTCCACCATGGATCTACTGCTATCAAGCTGTTAATGGGTGCCTGTAAATTTCCTAAATCCCTTGAAATGAAAATGAAGCAAGATCTGAGAAGGAATACAGATGGACAGACAGGGCATAGATACACCTCCCAAGGTCTCCATGAATGTGCTGCATGACTAGATTTATTTAGATGGCCAATAGCTGTATGAAATCCAGCTGCTTTTGGATTCTTTCTTCCTTAGCAGATGCTGTGTTCAGAATAGGAATTGTTTTTCTGCTCCTACTTCCTTATTTGTAACTTAAATGTGCTTTAGTGGCATTCCACCAAAGATCAAGGCCACTGTTTCCAGTAGTTCCCAGCCATTGTGTGGCTGCCATGATGTGCCATCAAAATTTAATGTTTTTTAACTGCTCAGTTTTGTACATTTAAAAGAAGAAACTTATTCCTATTGCCCCATCCAACCTGGCCTTGGACACTTCCAGGGAGCAGCCACAGCTGCTCTGGGCACCCTGTGCCAGGTCCTCACCCCCTGCTCCCAGGGAACAATTTCTTCCTAATGTCCAATCCAAACTTTCCCCCTTTCAGTTTAAAGCCAAAATATGCCGTACTTCTAGTCCAGAAAGGGTAATATATACAGGGCCAAAAATATCCTTTCATATTCCACATCACCTGCATTAAACACAGAGCCTTAAATTAATCTCCAGTCAAGGGAAGGAAGCTTTTCTAAAGGACTGTTCATCCCACATTAAAGTTGTTCTCTCTGTGTCAGGTGAGTTGAGTTGCCCTTCCCATTCAGCAGCAAGTAACTCCGGATAGTTTTGGGTGAATCTTTAATCTGTGGATGGCTGAAATAAGGCTCTGCTTATGGAAAGGAATGAAATTCCTGTGGATTGGACCCTCAGGTGCCTCTTTCTGGGGAAGGTCTGACCCACAACAGTGACTGGGGAACAGTTAAAACCAGGAAAGTCCCGCTGGCACCACTGGGGTGTGGAAGGAGACTGGGAACATCTCATGCAGAGAAGTCGTGGGAGCTCCAGCCTCCTCTGGGGTGAGGAAAGCCAGTGCCAGGCAGGGTGGGAATGCAGATGAGCAGGGAGGTGTGAGAGGTTTCCCACCCCTCATATGCCAGGCAGGGACGGCTGAATCAAATGTGATTTTCCTCAGCCTCACCTGCTGGACTTGCTGCTGTCTTTTCCCCCCCATACCCCTCACCCTCTGCTTTTTGTGCACAGAAAAAAAAAAAAAAAAACAGTTACCTAAATTTTCTTGGTTTTCCCTGAGCTTGTTTGTCTTACCAAAATGAGCACTGTTTGCAGGGGAAGATGGTAATTTTCCATGGAAACCAGTGGAAAAGGAAGCAGGTTTCAAAATAACCTCCCCACATACACTTGAGGCATCTTAGTGCCTGTTGTGTTCATTTCAGAGATGGGGACCCAGACACAGCATGACAAATTACATACTTGGTGTCACCAGGCATTGAGAGCAGGAAGCTGAGGGCTTGAATTTCTGCTTGTTGTCTCAGTCACAGCTCCTTCTTAGTGGTTTTTGTAGGTTTTCATTGAATTTTTGAAACATTTGGCTTTTTTCCTTCCGGTAGATGCTCCAGCCTGTTTTGTGGTTTTTCTATGTGAATGATAAGCATTCACCCACGAAAAATAAAATTAGTCATTGTTTCAAAGTAACTGATTCATGTATTGAAACAGGGGGATGGAGTAGGATTTAGGGAGATCAAGAATTGTCCTGTTTTATCATAAAACAGAAAATGAGCTTTGTCAAAATGGAGGCTCTGTCTAGACTGGAAAACATGTCTGTGGGTGTCCCCAAACTGGATGTGAGTGTCCCTGATGGCCACACCTCCAGGTATGAATGTTCCACCTGATCAAAGAGCACAGGTAGCAGCTGGACAGGTTCCCTCATGTGAGTGATACTGTGTTGGTGTAAAAAGGGTTGTGCTCTTGTTCAGCCAGGAAAGAAAACACCATGGAACCATGGAATGGTTTAGGTTGGAAAGGATTGCCTGGTTCCAACCCCCTGCCATGGGCAGGCACAACTTCCACTAGAGCAGGTGGATCAGTACCCCATCCAACCTGGCCTTGGATGCTTCTAGGGAAGTCATCCCTCTTAACTTTTGCATTGTGTTGGAAAATGAACCCACCCCAGGCAGACCAGGCCTTACTTTTACTGGACACTGTTTTGAAACAGTTTTCCCCAAATCTTACTCACTGTAGTGCTGCAATCACTCATCTGGATATTTTCAGCTTTTCTACTAATGATAAACCAGGAAATAAATATCCATTTCTCCCTACAAACTGAGGCTCAACTTCACATTGTCCTAGGTAATTATTACTAGAACAAATTTTTTTCATGTGCCATACTTGAACAGACATACAGAGGGAAAGAAAATGGGATTTAATTCATGTTGAATCTTTGTTGCTACACTGGAAGATAAAAGCAATGATGCCATACAACCAACACTGTAAACAATGTTCAAAGCTTGTTAATTGCTGAAAAGAACCTCAAGAGTTTAATCATTTACAGAAGATGTTGTTTTTATAGCAGATAAAATATTTCCTGCTACGGAACACACTGAAAATGCTCATTCTCACAACAGGCTCATTTAGATACCAGTTTAATGTTGTTACAATAGTGCTGAAGTGTCATTGCTGACACAGCCCTGTGTCACTAATCCAGTTCCTGATCACTGTCCCTGCCTTTTGTGGGATGGCATTGCGTACCCCCATCATGGGGATAAGGTCTGAGTGTGCACAAGAACTGCTGGGGGGGGAGAAGCAGGCTTTGACCAATTGTTTTCTTCTCAAACAGGGAAAGAAATAGAAATTAAATAAATAAATGCTTAGTTTCAGCAATTCAGATTATATAAACTCAAAGTGAACTGTATTTAAACACTTTAGAATAAGTTCTGTGATCCTTAACTCTGAGGTCTGAGGTAACAATTACAGGCACTGGAGAGGAAGTCCATGATAATGTGTGTCGTGAAATCTCAACTGACCAGACTCTGAGGTGCCAGGTGCTTTCATTCTTATTGACAAAAGTCCCACTAATTGTCTCATAAATAGGATTAGTTTTTATCTGATAATTAAGACTGGTCCAAGCTCATCCCACTGAAGCCTTTTGACACTGCTGGGTTTCTGAGTGCTGTTGAACCTGGAAGAGTCTCTCTGAGCTGTTCCCCCTGACTCTGACTGCTCAGATTTTGATGGTGTTGGAGCCAAGTTACTATACAGGCCACTTTCTCTTTTACCTCCAATTACATTGATTCCTTTATTTTCTGACTCCCTTGGGACTTATTACTTTGTCTCCTGCCATTGTCACAGAACAGCTTTTCTGGTGTCTGATTGAATCTTGCTATCGATCCAACTTGTCTTGGTTTGGAAAGACATGTGTCTGCTAAGGAAAGCTGGAGCCTCCCTTGGAGTGGAGACTGTAAACCCCTCCCTCTGAATTACTGTAATTTTGAAATTAAGGGGCTCTCAGGCAAAGATATGGGAATAGGAATAACAGTTCTTTACTAGGAAAATTAAAATAAAGTAATACAAAAAAAAGCAAACAAACAAAAAGAAAACACTGACAGGGTCAGAACACACCCTGACACCCTGTTGTTGGTCAGGGTGTTGGTGTCAGTCCAGTCAAGTCCTCCTGCAGTGACAGGTATGGTTCTGTTGGAGCACAGATGATCCTGTAGAAGGGTGTGGTTTTCCTCTGAAGGTCCAGTGGTGGTGAGATGGGTCTGGTCTTCCTCTGGCAATCCAGTGCAAACAGGCTGTGCTGGTGTTCTGAATCTCAGATTTTATCCAGGTGGGAATGCTGGGCTCCTCCCCTGGGTGGAGCATCTCCCCATGGGATGATGGAATTGTATCAGCCCTGCCGTGAGCCTGGATGGCCCATGGACAGCAGAGATCCCCTGGAGGGAGGGTGGGTGGTGGGAGAGATAAAGAACACTGCCCCAGCTGGTTTTAACAGATGCTGATATAATACATACTGCTGGTTACATCTTGCATTGCAACATAAGACACAGCTCAAAATAATGTTTTTGATAGTCTCCTCTAAATTTTTTGGTTTAATCTTGTCTTTATTGAAGTTACTGAGTAGCAGTTCTGGGATCACTGCAGAGCTGCTTCCTCTGGATCCCTATTTCCTGGCCAAGCTCCTCTATCAGTGATGAGCACTGATGGCAGCTTCTTCTTCTACTTGACTCTCTCTTTGCGAAAAAAAAAAAAAAAAAGAAAAAAAAAAAAAAAAAAAAGTGAGCCTGACTGCTCTTGAATCTTGACTTCCCTTTCAGTTTGCCTGGAATCAGATTGCAAGATAATCACGTCAGAAATGCCATATGCCACAATAACAGCAGGTTTTTAGCTGAGCTAAAAATGACTGCTGAGGGGTAACGAGACATAATTACAAATGTGAGGGAGATCCATGTTGTTTTACAGGGAATGTGGTTTCTGCTGATGCATGGCTGTCTGTAGTGTGGATACTATTCCCAGGAAGCTTCCTGGAGCTAACTACAGCTCAGCTATGTATTCACTGAGAGTTGTGAGGAGGTGGGGTTTTTATTGTTCAATATAATCTACCACCAATGTAATTTGGCTTTTTTTCTGGAATTCATTAGCATAATAAATTGCTTAATGTGCATCCTTTATTATGGACTAATTCATCCTTTGAGGGGTAAAAAAAAAGCAATCGCTGGTGTCAAATCCTAAATTAAAGCAAGTTTGGGAATGTATTTGCCAAGATAATGGTGATGAACGTGAGAAACTGAACTCCAACTAAACCAAAAATCACTAGCTGAGCTGCAGCATTTACAATAAATAAGCAGAGTGCTTACAAAGGGCCTGGTTTCACTACCCAGGCAATGAACAGGTTCAATACCACAGCCTCTTTGCACTTGTTGGACTGTTTTTACTTTGTCTTCACAGTCTGCACAGACCTGATTTGAAAAGAGGTGAGTCTTTGCACAGAGACTCTGCTTTGCTGGGCACTCCTGTCATCTTTAGCAAATATCCTCACACCTGTTAAAAGTGAGCAGCAGTGAAGCTGAACCAATATTTGATTGCCCTTACAGTTGGCAGTGCAATGCCTTTAATTAATAACGAGGCTTTCCTCATGTGTTTATCTTTCACCTCCAAAGCTCAGCTGGGCTGCACAGTCTAATGGAATATAAAATGACTCCATCATAGGGAAAGTTACCTCCTCAGCTGCTTTGTAGCATTTTCCCCTACATTTGCTTCCTATTTGAAAATGCAAGACTACATTAGAAGTGGTTGAGATGTCTCATGAAAGAAATCATTGTGTGTGGAGCCATTAGAACTCCTAAACAGAAGTTTCTTCTAGAGTGCTCTGTGTCCAGCAGGCTCTCTCGAAAAAAGGGAATTAATGTGTCTGAAAAGGCTCTTCAGCTGAATTCTTCTTCCTGAGAGATTGTTCAGGAATCTGCAGCTACAAACATTCTCTTCCAGAACAGTAAAAAAAAATAATATTGATCATAGAATGGTCTATGTTGGAAGGATGAGGAAGCTCATCCCATTCCCCCACCATGGGCAGGGACACCTTCCACTATCCCAGGCTGCTCCAAGCCCTGTCCAGCCTGGCCTGGGACACTTCTAGGGATGTGGAGTCCACCAGAGAAAACTGGGAATTGCTCTTCATCCATTTTTATTTTGAAAATATTCTGCTCCAAATCTTGTTTTTTTCCTTAACTCCCAATCAATAACTCTGGTCAGAACCACCTCATTGCTGCATCATCCACCCCAAACTCCCAGGAACCCCACAAGCTTCATGTTCAGTTCACACCACCATTTCAGGTAGAAAATGGCATACATTTCCACTTGTGGCTGCCTTTAGAAAGATATCCAAAGGCCAGTCCTATGCCCAGGAAAATCACCTGTGTCTCACCTGCTGGGCCTCATACTGGGGAAAGAATCTCTGCACACAGTTCCTGCCTCAGGTGCTTTTAACACTGTGTGACCCTGTATCCATCCCTCTCCACATGTCTGTGAGCTCTAAAATAATCAACCTTTTATTTCTCTTATCATCCTAGAAGAAGAAAAAGGTTTTTGATTAATAACTTGTTTTTGAGTGAAACATCCTGGAAATATGTTCTTGGCATAGACAGCAATCTCATGTTTGAAATACAAAACAAAAGGCCTACTTCCATTGTAATATTCTCTCCCAATTTCCCCACAAAAGCAGCAGAAAGGGTTTCCATGAGAATATAACCTTTTTTTTTTTCCATGTTACATCCAACCTTTAGGGATTTGGTTGTGTAGAGGGTGCCGTTTGCTTCAATTCCAACCTGATTGTTCAGTGGTTAAACAAATGTAAGCACTTTTTAGGAAAACTCCCAGCTGAGGTTGTTCTGCAACATCACTCCTCACTTCAATGCATTAATGGCTCCTCCAGCTTTGCATTCTGGAGGAGAAAAGATCACTCTTCTCATCCATTTCCACTTAGTGAGTCACCCAACTGTTACACTGCTCTACACAGGACGAGGAGATAGGAAAGAAAAGCAAAAGCAAACTGCACCTTCAAGAGCTGTTTGCAAATGATGCCGCTCAGTAAAATGACCTTCATGCAGAGAGAAGAAAAACAGTGTACAAATGGTCATTAAAAAACTCCATTAACAGAACTCTCCTTGCCTGCAATGCTTTTAGGGAGGTGTTCAGGTGAGTTTCTCTGAATCCCAGAGCCTCACTGCCTTTTGCCCTCACTTATCTATTTTCTGAGGGTAATTTTTCAAGGCATCTGCTCATCCAGCGTGTCTGGCTCTGGCTCTGGCTCTTCCAGGTCCCATTCCAGCTGGGTGGGCTTTGGTTTTTTCTGTGCTTTTGTCAATGAAACAGAAGGGTTTCAGAACAGAATTTTATTTAACAAGACAGTTTAACACTAATGTCGACTTGGTGGCTTATTTGGTTTTGTTCCTACATATCTTACAGTCACTTGAGGATTGTTATGCAAATAATTTCTTCAGCTGCTTTTGCAAACTCCTTACAATTAGGAAATTTAATTTTTGTTGTATTTTGTTTTCTTCCCAGAGTTTCAGATTTTTCCCTGAGAAACTATTCTTCATTTCTTGTCCCATGTAAGATTTGTCACTAAACATATATATATAAATTATATATATATATATAAATCATAGATATAAATATATAAATCTTTATATATAAATATATAAAGTATACATCCTGTATTATATCTACACACCTGTTAGTCAGCAACCTGGCAGACTATGAGGACTAGAGATAATATAAATACTTATTATAAGCCATAGAGATAATAAAAGTGCTCTGGTCCCTGAATTTAGAAGAAATACAAGCAAATTCAAAAATGAAAATATGATTTAAAAAAGAAAGAAACTCCTATAGTACTCTAAATTATTTCCTTTATTCCCTTTCCTTTCCATGCAATGAAAGTCATGTTGAGAGATTACCCTGTACATAAAAAATAATGTTAATTAAGTATTGGTCACTCACCCATGAATTGTGTTTTGTTTTCTCAGTGTGAGAAAATTGGTTATATCGGCTTTTTTCCCACTAGAGAAAGGCAGGTATTGCAGAAATGACATAAGTGCACTCTTATCAAAAATCTACTCCTTTCTATACAATACATGAGACCTTTTAATTAGTTACGCTCTCCTTAGACTGAATGGCTGCTTTTCCAGTTTCAGTGGGGAGCAGTGTGAATGTGTGCTGGGACTGCCTGTATTACCCAGTTATTCTCTCTCTCTGCCGTGCCAGAACCTGTCAGATCCCAAAAGCAGTGGATTATTGACTACCAAAATGCTCTGTCCCAGGATGGGATGCTTTGGTTCTGCAGCAGCGTCTGAAATATTTGTGGAATCCCAGACGGGTTTGGGTCAGGTAGGATTTAAAACTTATCTCATTGCACCCCTGCCCTGGGCAGGGACACCTTCCACTGTCCCAGGCTGCTCCAAGCCCCAAAGTCCAGCCTGGCCTTGGACACTTCCAGGGATCCAGGGGCAGCCACAGCTGCTCTGGGCACCCTGTGCCAGGGCCTGCCCACCCTCCCAGGGAACAATTCCTTCCCAATATCCCATCTATCCCTTCCTCTGGCAGTGGGAAACGATTCCCCCTGTCCTGGCACTCCATCCCTGGTGAAGAGTCTCTCTCCATCTTTCTTGTCATCTCCTTCAGTCATTGGAAAGCCACAATTAGGTCACCCTGAAACTTCTTTTCTGCAGGATCTCTCCAGAGCAATCCCTTTATTTGTTTGAAACAGGGGCCTTTGTAACAAGCCCATGATTTCAGCAGGTTCCCAGAGAACAGTGAGGGGATTTTGTCATCTATGTCTCAACAAGGGAATGGGATCTTCCACCTGTGAGGGATGCTGAAGGTGGCTGTGGTACTACTTAACTGAATTGATTATGCCTGCATAATTGCAGAAATGATGCTGAAATTATGTTTTAAATAAGCTGAAGCAAACTAAGATATTTATCCCTGTCCTGTGGAAAATAATGGCAGTGAGATCGGATTTAAAAAAGAAATAATTTGTTGGGAAAGGTTTTCATTGACAGGACATGGGAAGGAAAAGTCCCCATCCAGTATTTTAACTTAATAGAAAGGGAAGGTAATTTAGGGTTAGTTTTGCTAACAGCTGTCTGAGGCAGCAGATTATCTGCTGTAGCACAGAATGCAGGCCAAACTATCTGTGTGAAAATAACCAGTGACAGATTATGGTACCTGCAGAACCTTGCCTCCTTTGTGGCTGATTTCCAGCATTGATTTCCTGGTCTGGGACCTGCTGGGGGGCTGTCTCATTTTCAGGACCACTGGATGCTTCCCTTGGAATGGGTTTTCAGCCTTTGCCAGAGACGTGAGATGAGAAATCTGAGAGAGGGGCACTTGTCACTGTCCATCATCACCTGATGCCTGCCCTGAACCCGAGGCCTGATTGACAATGTCACCAAACTCTCACTTTTGAAAACGTGCTATTTAAACATCACAATTTGAATATTATAATGCTTATGGAGCAGCAAGTATTCCTCAAAATCAAGGCCCAGGCTCCCAGTCAGGCACACTACACCAGTGGCTGCTTTCTATCCTTTTTTTTTTTTTTTTTTTTTTTTTTGTGTGTTTCAGTTTCCACATGTTAAGGAGGAGGTGACAGTGCTCTGTCACAACTTGTCTACCTGCTTGCAAAGCAAGCTGGGCTTCTCTCAGCTCACGGCAGGGTTCACGCTCTGCTTTCCTTTTGGCTCAGCGTCAACATTTCACGAAACTTGAGCAGGTCTCGAGGAAAACAGCTGTCTTATCACGGCCCCATGCCCTAAATACAGACACTTGTTCCTTCATCTTCCCAGCTGAAGGCTCTGGGCTTGTTTACCTGTCACACTCTCAGCCCTTTACAGAGACACTGATGGTGTCCTGGCTGGAGCTGGTGGGGTTGTTAAAGGGCTGAGTGCCACCCAGACAAAACACATCCTGTCACCTCAGAGGCACACTGTGCTAACAGCTGTCATTAATCTTTCAGGAGCCCTGGCATGGTGTGTGCTGGAGAAAAATCCTTTGAAAAAATAATTCTGTCTTCAAAGCAGCACGCAGTAAATAAGTCATAGAGCAGCATGCTGGGGCTGTAGGAAAAGGGGAAAATATGGAATTGCTGCTTCTTCAGGGAGAATTGGCTGTTTGGAGAGAGAGAAGAATCATAGAATCGTTGGTTTGGATTGGAAGGGACGTTAAAGTTCATCCAGTTCTACCCCCTGCCATGGGCAGGGACACCTCTCATTATCCCAGATTGCTCCAAGCCCCATCCAACCTGGCCCAGGAGACTTCCAAGGATCCAGGGGCAGCCACAGCTGCTCTGGGCACCCTGTGCCAGGGCCTCAGCACACTCTGAGTAAAGAATTTCTCTTAGCATGCAACATAAACCAGCCCTCTCCCATTGTAAAACTGTTCCCCCTTGTCAGTAGTCACTATCTGTCCATGTAAATGGTCCCTCTCCCTCCTTTTCATAAGCCCCTCTATGAATGGGAAGGATCCTCTAGGACAAAATAAATATTCCTTCATGAAGACTCTTCTGGACAGCAGACTTGCAGATGGCAGTGGCAAAGTCTCATCACACAAACCAGCTGAACCCTAGGATTTCCTAACTTTTTCAGGGTTTGGATTCACTGCCTTAATAATGCTCTTTTATTACTCTTTGCCTGTGGGCTGTGTGCTTTTGGTCCCCTTTGTGCTCTTCTGTTTCCATAATGTCATTTTGGTGGAACCACATGAGAGAGCCTTTCTCTCCCCCGCAAGCCCCACACTTATTATAAATGGATGTACGTGATGCATGAAGTTCCTTTGGTTTGGATTTAACGTGTTTTCTTTATTCTCAGATGAATAAATGCCATGGCATAGCTGAGGATTGGTTTTGTGGGACAAGGCACCATTCCCATGCAAAGCTGGAGCTGGGGCTGTCCTGCCAGTCCCACACACACATCTTGGGATGGTATTTCCACCCTCTATAACTGTGTTAGTTTTACATCTATTGGCTCAGATCCTCATAGTTCAGGGACAAGTGCAGTCCTTGGAGCAGCCCAGGGTTTCAGAGTGCTGGGAGAGCCGGGGCAGCTGCAGAGCTCTGGGAATCCTGCAGTGCCCCCAAACCCCGGGAGAAGGTGAATATGTGTCCTGCAGCTGCAGCTTTGCTCTGTGCCAGGAGCACTCCGGAGATGGAGCTGCTCAGCCAAGTTGCTGAGTGGAAAGTGAATGTGCTCTGTGCTCCCTCCCTGCACGGCAGACGTGCTGCCACTGCTTCACCCCGAGTTCAGGAAATGGTTTCATCTTTTCCAGAGCCTCTCTATGTCCTTGCCCTCTCTATGTGTCTTACATTTTGAATCCCGTCATTGACTGTACTTTACTTCCCAGTGTAACAAATTAATCCTGATCTTCCCTGTCAAAAGCCATTTGTACCTGCTTTGGAACATTTCAGGCTGAAGAGTTTCTGCCCACTGAGACTGGCCCGGGCTAATCACATTCCACACGGAGGAATTGGGATTTGCATCAGAAAGCAGCGCTCCTCTACCTGTTTCAAACACTAAGCCCCAAAGAAGAGGTTGAGACGTCTCTTCCAGAGAAGCAGATTCTGAAACATCTCCCTTGTAAAGTTTGGCTCCACTGAGCAAGTGCTCAGGTAAAAGAGAGGTGAGTGAAATGTCAGGTGTGGTGCAGGTTTGTAAGTACTTTTACTCTGAGTGTACAGACCCGTACTGCACCCGATGGTTCACTGACATCACTCACTTGGAGCTACAGAACTCTCCCAATGCTTCAGGCGTGTTTTAATAATTTAGAAACCATGTGGGCTTGCCACGTTAAGGTAAATTTTAAGATTGATTGTCCTTCACAGTAAGCAGCGGCCTAAAGTTTGCCTCAGAAACTCTTTGGCTCTACACATATATTGATGTCCTGCAAACTGAGAAATCAGTACATACATATAAATGCTCTCACTGTGGGAAGTCAGAAACATGGAGCTGTTCTGCTACAGGATTTTAGTAGTAAAATGGACTTTACCTAGTCTGAGATCCAGGAGGAAGTCACTCTTTGCCTTCTGAGATGCAATCAATATGTTTCCCTGGATTTATCTACAAGGAATCATCCTGTATTTTTCCTTTTGAGTGACCAGACTAATTACAGCTGTGTCTCCCTCTCTTGTATTGCTAATCTCTTTGGAATTGAAGAGAAGGCTGAATAATATCACTTGATTATTTTTGGCCATCGGTGTGGCAGGGCTTTGCTGCAGAAAGGAACTCCTCCCATTTCCCCACAGCTGTATTTATTGACTTGAGAAGGAAAGCCAGAGCAGTAGGGTCACATCTCCTTCAAGCCTGGCACATTCATCATGCAAAGAGAGAAGGAGTGACAGTGTCATTTGGTTTGTCTCTGGAATGACTTTAACAATATTCTCTGCTGTCTGCAGTCATTTAGACTGGCAGTGCTACAAGGGTGATGTAATTTTGAGTATCTGTGAGACACCTCTCTGGTGCCTGAGAACGCTGCACAAAAGCTGGGCTGGAACACTGTCTCCTCTATTAACTACTTCTTAAAATTTTAGTATCCTGTAAGCAAGTCTTGAAAAGAGAGATCAGGAGGAAGCACTTTGGGAAGGCTCCTCAGCAGGGGAGTGCAGAATGTGGGAGCACTTGTTGCTGCTCTTATGATTAAAGAGCTCATTTAAAGCTGGCAGGGAAAAAGCAGATAGCTTTCCCAGTTAAAAAAAAATAAATCAAAAATATAAAGAACAAAAGAGGATTAGGAAATAAAGCTGAAGTGGTAAAATAAACAGATTTAAAAAGCATAAAATTAATAAGATTATATTAAGTGCTGTGTGTGAAAACACAAGGGTGGCCAGCAGAGGAGTGTGTTGGGGAATGAGTGGAGAGGGAGAAAAATGAGAAATTAAGATCATCTTCTCTGTGTAACTCTCATTGCCTTTCATCTTTAACATCCAACTTTTCCATAATGTATGAGTAGCCACTGGATACTTTTAAAATATACAGTATTACGTGCCTATAATAAAAAAAGGATAAATTTGTAATATAAATCCACTGAAATAAATGTAAAACCCCCAAACCAACAACAACAAAATCATAGAAAAAGAGGAAGAGCTGTAACCTTCTGTCTCTTTGCAGTCACCACCACTGGGCAGCACAAATGCAGTGATTCTGAATTCTCCTGCTTGCATTGTCCTGGCTTGAAAATAAGACAGATAAATGTTAATGAGGAACACGTTCTGTGCTAGAAAATGATGATTTGCCTAAATTAGTAATCTTATAACAAGAGAGGATGAATAGAAACATATCTTTGTCCATCTCAGCAAGACTGGGATGGGGCTTCTGCCTGTAGCAGAGCACTCAGACCTGAGAGCTCTAAATGAGTGTCATTTAATGATCCCTTTCTTCTCAGAGCAGGCCCAGAGGAAAGGGAGAGCATCTCAAGGCTCTGGTGATTGCTCACCTCTTAAGGAAGGTCACCAAGCCCTGTGCTCACTTTAATTGAGCTTTAATGTCGTGGTGGCTGAAAAAAGCTCAGCTTGTGTGCCAGGGCATGAAGACAAACATAATGAGATGCACACTTTGCTCCACAGCTCAAGCTTTGGGATTTTCTACTTGGAATCCTTTGTCATCACAGTGGGTTCGGATAGCACAGGCACAGGTTTCATTTCTGTCACCAGTGCCACCTGACAGTTTCCTCCGCATACACAGTTTCCTTCTGACTCTTTGTATCTTCTTCAACAGAGTGGGGAAAAACTAGAGAAGAGTTTCTGTGTAGAAATTTAGTGATATGTGTGCTCTTTCATCTGTTCTTTAAACACTAATGACTCCAGTGAGTTAAGGCAAGAGAAGTGTGAAAATGTGTGGGGTTTCACAGGCTGCTGCGTGTCCCTCTCTTGCCATAAGGTCAGAGTTTGGTAAAATAGTCCTCCTCGGTTTCTTTTAGAGCTGGATGGCCAAAAGTAAAATGGTGCAAACTCCAGTTTTTTGCCTAAGCCGTATTGCCAAGATGTCACCAAGATACCACTTGTTCTTTTTCCTGTGTCTTCACTTTGTTAGTGATGGGTTACTCCAGAGCAGCAAATTCCTGAACATTTACTGTCAATGGAATTACTTCTCCTTCTAGGAATTTAGGAAGAGATTGTGGCTGCCCCATCCCTGGAAGTGTCCAAGGCCAGGCTGGATGGGATTTGGAGCAATCTGGGATAGTGGAAGGTGTCCCTGCCCATGACAGGGGGTGGAATTAGGTGATCCTTAATGTCCATTCCTACCCAAACCTATCTGTGATTCAATGTTTCTGTGAACTACAGCAATAACAATAATATCCCAGTTTTTCTTCTCCTCCTTTTCCTTTACACCTCTTTTGTCAAGACATTTCACATTAAAAACCATTTAGCCACGCAAGAGGCTCTTCTGCCTTTCCAGCTTGACACCAGCAACACTTGGGCACCATTTATAGCCTGTGTTCAGTGCTGCTGAAGCTACAGCTGGAATTAAGTCTTTCACAAGTTTCTTTAGTAACTGTTATTGAATGTTGGGTGAAAGTGGCAGAGTGAAATTGAACAAGTTTAGAAGAGCTCCTTCAGCCCATATTATGTCTTTGTCCTTATGAAATAGCTATTAGGGCTGATGTGTTGACAGCTGTTTAGCTGAACTTGCTGGTAATTAGACATCTCTGTTCTAGTGGTGCCCCAAAACACACAAGGAGCTTCATTCCTTTTAGCAAATTATAGGAAAGGCAGCTTTTGGTGATTGCCAATTACTCGGGGCTCTTTGAGGTGTAATTATGTGACATTTCTGACTCATCGTCACATCTCGTAGAACAGCTCACGGATAAAAATGTGGAAGGAGAGGAAGTGCTCTCCACAGCCTGGTGGTAGCACAAGATCACCTACAATTTTCACCTCTCAGGCTGCTGTCTGAGGCAGTAATACAGCTTTCTTTCCCCCCCCCCTTGAAGTCCATGACTGCATTTCTCATCCTTACTGCCTTGCTCATTGATTTGGACGGTGTTCTGAATAACACCTCTGTGACCCTACTGACTTCAGTCCTCCCCCACCAGAACCATCTGCAACCACTCTCTAGAAGGATCAAAATGTGCCTTTTATTGCCTCAAGCACCAGGTAAAGGGGTTTTGTTAGATGTTACAACATCTAGTCCCAGTCCTAACTAGCCTGTCGCCTTTCCCATGCTCGGGGTTGCTCAGGAAAAAGCCAGCAGGATTTTCTGTCTCACCCATCCACCTTTCCCATGTGAAAGGTGTCCTTTCTTGTGGCTCTTCTCCCATGTTTTATACCTGTGAGGTGCTATGTTTTATTTCTACTCAAATCTGTGTTTCAGTCGACTGGCAATTACTCTGCCGAAATTTTTACCAGATTAAACACCCAGATTACAACCAAGATGACTCAGCTAAATAGTCCTCGAACCAGTGTTGAGAAACTGGCAAACCCACTCCAGCCCTCCCTGAGTGAACTCTTTGAGATCAAATGTTGGTCCAGGGCCTGGTCGACTGGTACCCAAGTAATAAAGCAGAGAAAGAGATGTTATATTTGGAGAGAAATAAAACTCAGGCTCCTGGACAGCAGTGGATTACCAGGACAGCTGAGCAGAGTTTCTCTAAGCCCCTTGCAGCCCTAGCCATTAACTGAGGGATGGTGGAGGCATGAGGGATTTTAGGACCATGGCAGGAAATCTCCTGTTTTGTTCCACTGAGATCATGTTGATACCAAATTATTTTCTTTCACTCTGATACAGTGCAGTCTAAAGGAAGATTTTTTGGAATGCTCTTGCATGGGCAAACAGGCAGAAAATTTCCGTGGAAACAACCCATCGAGAAAGTAATTTCTGTTCAGGCAGTGTCTATAAAGTCATTGCATAATTAGCTGGATTACTCTCCCAGGTTTATTTCCTTACAGGAAGATAAATCGTCTAGTTATGCCACAAGGAGCCCCCTCATAACTCACATTAGCCAGGAAAGGCTTTAATTTCCCTCCTGGCTCCCTGAATGTTCTCTGTCCTGCTCCTTTCCCATGTTACAGCCCAGTCATCAGGTCCCATAACTCTCCCCAGACCGGTGTCCTCACTCACTTGCTTTGCTCCTGGCCTGTTTTCTGTGGCAGCACCCTCTGCAAAGGCTCAGCAATCCTCCCCCAGCAGCCAGGCAGCCACAGGAGCTGTGGGTTCCCACCTTTGCACATCCCTGGGCTCATCTATCAGAGGCAGGAAGCAGAGCAGGATTAAGTGTGCTGTGCAAATGCCTGAGCTGGCCTCCCCCAGCTCTCCTCTGCTCATTAAATACCAGAGTAAACAGATGGTACTCGTTTCACCAGGAGTGACAAAGGAGAGAGCTGTAATATTCCAATATTTTCAAACCAATTTTGCCTTCTATTCATTCTTCTTTTTAGCTTTTGTTAGTATTAACATTCAATTTCAACCAATTAGGTAGCTCCTCTCTTACGTTCCTTTTCCCAGCACTTTCTAAATCCTTGACTGTTTGGAAATTAATTATTTACTCTCTTGGGGAGGTTATGAACTTTGGAACAGTGTCAAAAATCAATTATAATTTTTCATCCTTAACATGACTTCAATATTGAAGACCAACCACAGCCTTCGGCTGTTCAGGTTTATCTACCCTCTGCATCCAAGGTGGCACCTGAGACACTGACTTCTACATTCAAATTGGAGGAGCCAGCACTCAAAGTTTACTTCTTTGGATACTTTTGAGGCTTAGAACTAGATAATCTTTAAAGTCCCTTCCAACCCAAACAATTCTATGGCTCTATGAGTCTGTGTTAGGGTAAATAACTGAGAGAGGACCTGAGTTACTTGGTGTCCAGCTAGCATAAAATCTGGATTTAGAAAGTGCCAGTTCTAGAATGGGAAGGGTAAATTATATTTAGGGTTAAGGTTAGGGTTAGGTAAATAACTGAGAGAGGACCTGAGTTATTTGATGTCCAGCTAGCATAAAATCTGGACTTAGAAAGTGCCAGTTCTGGAATGGGAAGGGTAAAGGATATTTACCATTTTCCTAATAGCTGTCTTTTAGTGTTTTCCCACACTCATTCCCAGCTCAGCATGCTCCAGTTAGTGCTGAGGGATGCATAATGACAAACTGGTTGTTATTAGATTCTTCCTTGATGATGCTTCCTTGAGATCAGTACAGCAGCAACAGGGACAAATATGGCTCAGTGGGAGAGAGAAGGAAAATTGCCTTACCCAGAACAAGACTGTGCTGATGCAGAATTCAAAGGTCTGAGAAAGTATTTCTCTTCATCCTTTTGTCAAGGTAAAAATATCGTTCTCTTTATTTGTGATGCTTCAGTTAAATCATGCCTGCATTAATATTTATTTATCTTCTCCATTTATTTATGCAAAACAGGCTGCAGCTCACTGTTTGGTACCTTCATGTTTTTGTGTCACAACCTGAATTCTTGCTGGGCTTTTGTCAGGGAGACATTTTACAGCACGTGAGAAAATCACAGATCCCACACAGCCAATCATCACCCAAATTTTTTATCACCCAAATTGCCCAGATTGTTTTGTGCCATTTCTTTGTATGATGTGTTTGACTTTAAGCAGCTGAAGATACAACTCCTGTTCAGTCTTCCCTGCAGAGCCAGAGTCCAGGGCCAATCATGCTCATGAACCTGGGACCAAGCCTTCTTAGAAAGCTTTTGTAAAAACTCTTTTGACACCTCACTATTGCATAAGGATACCAGGCAAACCTCTTCTCACTTTTCCAACATGATGACTGCTTTTTTTTTTTAATCCATCAGAGGAAAAGTATGATTGACATCATATGAGAGAAAGCCTTGTGTGTGCATCTCCAATGTGTGACAGCTCTTCTATCTAACTTCAATCTGAATTGCTGCTCAGATTGCTTGATGTTTTATCTTCATTGAAAACAATCTTGCTGGTTAGAATAAAGCACATTTCTTTGAAACACCAGCTTAACTTTATTTTAGCTCATGGAATAGCTGAAAATACTTTCACTTTTTTACCACATTCAGAGTTTATTTCATGTTGTTTTTCTCATGTGGGTGGTTAAGGGTGGGTTATATTCTTTTAATGGGTATATAATTATATAATTGCATTCTGAAAGGATGCACAGGCAGTCATTTCTGCTACTTCACGCACAGCAAAGAGCAGGATCTGAGCTAAGCCACAAGGAGTCCAAAAAGGAGACTTCTTTAGGGTATTTAGGTTGTGTAGAAAGAGGCAACTGGTGGCATATTTTACCCAGCACACAGCTGCTGCAGAAAGGTTTCCCTCCTCTTGGAGGGAAATGCTTGTTAGTGGTGTGAACTCTGCTGAGAGCAGAGTGAAGAAAAAAAGGTTGGTAACTGAGGGAGGAAACAATAAACAGGAACGAGAGGGGAAAAAATGAGATAATAAGGGAAGCCACAGTCACAAAGAATGAGGGTTGAGCAGGATCAGAGGCTGGGCCAGGCTTTGGGGATTGCCTGTTCAGGGGAGCAGCCCAATGTCCTCAGCTCCCCTTGCCTGTGCTGAGAGAAGGATTTCACACAGACACCTCCAGGGTACATCAGCACAGCCTACAGAATCAGACCCAAGGGGAGCAGGGGAGGGAAAGAATTTTGCCTTTCAAGCAGATAATGCAGCTCAGGTTTGGTTTACCCCGATCCTGAGGGCTTTACCTCTCAGCCCTAGCACTGCCTGCCCTGTTCCAGCAGCCCTGGGTATCTCTGGGTGTGGCAGGTCCACACCCCATCCGCACAGGCTGTGCAAGGTGGGCATAGAAGGAATCACAGCTGCCTCAGGTGAGGGGTGTCAGAACTAACAACTCTGCAGCACCTAAGGCCATGCACCCCAGTGCTTTGAGGAGCTATTAAATGCACAAGACTTATCCTCTTTGTCATTTTCTGTAAGCAGCCGGATGTTTTTGCAAAGGAAATAGAAAACACCTCTCTGCAAGCAAACTTTTTTTATTAAAATGTTGTGACATCATTTTTTTAAAAAAAGTTGTGTCCTCACGGTTTGTTTTCTACAAACAAAAACCAAAAAATAGCAAGTCAGAGCACTTGGAAGCTCCTGGCTGTCAGGGTTTGGTGACGCCAGCAGGAGCTGCAGCAGATGGAGAGCTGCAAACATTCCGGGAGCTTGAACAGGCAGATCTGCTGGAGCTTGAGAAGGCAGTGCTGTGAAAAAGCTTCTACGTCCTCAAGTGTGAGCTTTCTTAATAAATAACACTTTCAGGGGAAAGGGAGTTGGGATGTGACAGTGCTTTTGGGAGCTACCCAGCTCTCTATCCACCAAGCTGCTCTGTGGAATGTGGCTCTCTGTGAAGCAGATGCAAAGGCAGCAGAAAAAATCAGTTTGCCTACAGTGAAGGGAAGGAGGGTGTTTGCTTGTTCTCTTGCTTTGGGAATCATGATCATCACAGAAATGTGGAGCATGGAGCTGGATAAGCATCAAGAATGACAAACCTGAGGATGTACAAGCAGAGCAGTTGGGTGAGAGGCACTAGCATAGTCAAGAAATGTGCATTTTTTGCCCCTTTAGTACCACTGCCATTTGCTGGTGAATTCAGGGGTATCACAGAGACCTCATTGTACCAATGCTTGTTAAGGTATAACCACAGACTCCTGGTGCCTCAGGTGCATGGCACTGAAGGGTGACATGAATGCTGATGAATTGCCATGTAAAAGCCTCAGAAGTCTTTGGAAACCACTCCTGTTTAAGGTGTTCCTTTAGTGCCATCCTGACTTCCCAGAGAGGTGACTGTGACATCTGTGAGCTCAGAATGTGTCACATCTGTGACAGCAGAATGAGGAAGTTGCTGTTACTTTACAAAAAGCACCCAAAAATATGCAGGATTTACAGACAGTTCTCTCTGGAGACCCTTCTCTGAGCATGCAACGTGACTCTGCTCTGTAGAGCCATCAAGAGCAAAACCCAAAAAACCTGGGTGAGTTTTGGAGTTGCTCAGGGTGGCTTGGTGTCTACAATGGGACATGATGCAGGACTAAGGGAGCTGGACAGGTCAGACCACAGATCTGCAGCATTCCATGGAGAGTCCTCTATCCCAAGGAAGCACAGAGGTGCCCCACTCCTGGAGTTTGGTGGTAGAAACAATGAGCAGAAAGTGCTGAAATTCAGCCAAGCTGGGAATCCAAGAGATCCTCACAGGACTCATTGTCAGTGGCTGATGGCACCACTACAAGAGAATTTCTGTAATACATGCATGGGATACCAGGCTAGTTGTCTCCTGTGCTGTGCAGTCTCCTGGTTCATCTTTTTAGGAACATAAATCAGTGAAAAGACAGAGTTAAATAAATAGAGGAAGGTAAATCAGAGCTGAAAAATACTATTTTTTCAGTAATGCTCTGATGGATGTGATGGAAGCCCTTTAAACTCCATCATTAATGAAGCTTTTCCCCTACATCCAGGCTCTTTGTTTCTCTGTGTCTGGAAGTGGTGGTTTTCAGACACAGCAAAATTTGTCTCTTTCCTCCATATCCTAATTTCCTCACTCAGCAGGGTTCTGACTCCACGAGGAAAATGGAATTCCTTGTGTTGTTTACCCAACCAGCAGCCACAGAGGCTGTGAGGATACACAGATTTAACCAGACAGTGCTTTATCTTTCAGGGTCCAGACATAGCAATTTAATTCCTTTTATGTGCAATTTTGGTGTTATTGCCTAAAACTTGTTTTGGAGTTGAAATTCAACTAAGAGAAATATGTGCATTATCATTATTAAAGGTGATTGTTGCTGCTTATGCAAAGTTGCTGTTTGTTTTCTGTTAGAGAATTTCTCCCTGGTGTTGTCATAAAAAAGTGTGTTTCAGTTCCCACAGTGACCATGGGCAATGCTCTGCTGGTTGGGCTCCTGCTCCTGGAGCCACTCTGGAAAAGAGAATTTGCAGAAAACCAAGGAATCAGACCCAGGACCTGAGGAGAGCCAAGAATAATCCTCCTTTTGCAAGGTTAGTTTTATTATGGGGCAGAAAGGGTCAGCACTGCTGTGGGAAGAATGTCTGAGCCCATCCAGGGGCAATATGGACATTTTAGTGAGCACAGTACTCATTTATTTTATTTCTCTCTAGATATATTGATGGAAGTCTTGTTACTGAACTGTCACATCAATCTGTATTGCAGAGAAGAAGAAATAATTATGTGCTTTAAAGAAACCTGCATATAGAACCAATATCTATGTATGTATAAAATGCACACACGCTGCCTTTTCATCCTCTTGGAAAGATTAGCCCTTTTTTACTGAAGGGAATAAAGGGTTAGGCATGATCTGTCACGAGCTGCTGTAGGTGAATAGGATTGTGGTCCTCCTGTGGAGGAGCAGTGAAAGACTTGACAGCTCATTATTACAGATTTGTGCCGAGTGCTGGCCAGGCTGGGTAGGGCTGGGCTGGATCCTGAGGCAGAAACGCTGTAGGTGAGCTGGCTTGATGTGCCAGGCAGAGCCACAGTGCTGGGGCACTGACAGGGAATGATGCTGCCAGCACTTCTGCCTCCTTTGGGCCTTGCTCTCCTCTTCTAAACTCTTTAATGGGTGCCAGTGAGAGGCAGAGTGCTGGGGGAGGACTGTGCTGACCCACCAGGTTTTGATCAGTGACCTGGGGGAGGTGAGGAAGTGAATGGTGTGGAGGACAACAATCGGGAGGGCTGGAGGGGTTTTGCATCCTTGAAGGTTCTCAGGAGCTGAGTGGATGAAGCCCTGAGCAGCCTTGTCTTGCCTCGAGCAGCAGCTTGGGCTGGGTCCTCCCCAGGTCACTCCCAGCTTCAATCCTCCTGTGAGCCTGTGTCTCCAGGTGCAAGCTCCTGCCTTTTTCAAAAACCACTACAAATTTCAGCTGTTTTCCCAGGGGCTGGTGCTCTTGTAAAGAAGAGCAGCACAGTGGCCTTTGGTGCTGAAATTGGGAGTGAGTTGTTAAGATGGAGTACTGACGGCTTTGTCTGACATGGAAAGCCAAGGCACAGCATTTAGAAAGAGAGGCTCCCCAGGAGACAGGCTGAACCCAAAATATCCCTGGGTCCTTGACAAGCACCTTTCACACTGTCACCCAAAGCTGACATGGCTAAGATGCCATTTTTTGTTTTGGCCAGATTTATGTTCCCACAGTCAGAAGCTTTTCTTAGAGAAGTTTCTGCCTCCTGCCCTCTGGAGTTTGTAGCTGCATTTCTGATGCATAGAGCATCACCAAACCCCATCGTGGTGCAAGATTGTGAAGAACTTTAGAGAAAATTATTGCAGCCTTGCTCTTGAGGGTTTCAAAGACAGAATGTGAGAAGCAGCAGGACCAAGACAGAAGGAGGAATGGGAGTCAGATTCAGCACACCAACATTTGATAGAGAAAAATAAATTTATTGTTCAGGGAAGGGAAGGGAGCTGGGGAAGGGGCTGGAGCCCCAGGAGGGGCTGAGGGAGCTGGGAAAGGGGCTGAGCCTGGAGAAAAGGAGGCTCAGGGGGGACCTTGTGGCTCTGCACAAGTCCCTGACAGGAGGGGACAGCCAGGGGGGGTCGGGCTCTGCTGCCAGGGAACAGGGACAGGACAAGGGGAAAGGGCCTCAGGCTGTTCCAAGGGAGGCTCAGCTTGGACAGCAGCAGGAATTTGCCCATGGAAAGGGTGCTGAGGCCTTGGCAGGGGCTGCCCAGGGAGGTTTGGAGTGCCCATGGCTGGAGGTGTCCAAGGAAGGGCTGGAGGTGGCGCTCAGTGCTCTGGGTTGGGGACAAGGTGGGTATTGGGCATCACAGATTTGATGATACTGGAGGGTTTTTCCAGCCTCAGTGGTTCTGGGATTCTGTCACTTAACCTAAGACTTGAAAATCCATGCAGTATGAACCTTGCAACTTTCTTGTAGTTCTGTTCTTTAGTTTGATAACTTCTCTGGCTTTTTCTAAGGAGTTTTTCTAATTAAGATCCAGCCTCTGGCTGCTTTAACTTCTCTTCTAGTTTCTTATTCTATTAGACATTCTTGTTTTTATTGGATGTTTTTTAAATGTGCAGGTGGTGTCAAGTGGTAGCAGTGGGTTAGAACAGCAGCAAGATCTCAATTGTTGGTTTAGTTCCAAAAAACTCAGTTTACAGACATTCTTCGAGGACAGAGAAGAGCTGCACTGCCTTGGTTTTGAGCAACAAACATAATCCACTCTGTCTTCAGAATTTCAGCTGACGAGAATCCCTGATATTTATGTTAGGTGTTTACTTTATTCCTCTCAAACAGGTTCTTCCCAAGACAAAGGAGTGTCAACTGGACAAGGCCAGAGCTCCCCTGACCTGTCTCAAATGGCAGCTGATTGTTGGGTCTGCAGAGGGATCCTGGGAAAATCTCTGCTGCACAGATCTGGGAAAGAATCTGCCTTAGGGGCTGCTGATTTCTGCTCTGAAAAGGGAGTGAATTATTAGATTGAAGCAAAGAGAGCTTGGTGAAACATGGAATTGCAGAGTCATTTAAACTGTGAAAGATCTCCAAGATCATGAAGTCCAAACAGCACCATCACCCTGTTCACCACTAACCCACATCCCCAGGTGCCACATCCACATGTTTTTTGAACACTTCCAGAGATGGTGACACCACCACTGCCTTGTGCAGCCTGTGACAAGGCTTTACAATCCTTTCCAAGAAGAAATGCATCCTGAAGTCCAACCTCAACCTCCTCTGGCACAGCTTGAGGCCATTTCCTTTTGTTAAGGAGGACTGGCCTGGGACTGAGCCCTGAGCTCACCACTGCTGACCAGTTGGGAAATAGAGCACAAAGAACCTCTCAAAGCTTGGCTATATATACAGGTTTGTTTTGAGTCACCGTAAGTGCTTTGAGTCCACTTATATGACTTTTAATTTTTTCATCCCATTCCTGGTGAGTTTGCACTGAATTGACTCCATTGCCTAATGTGTTCTTCCTCAGCTGTTGCATTGCTTTTGGTGGATCCTCTATGACTGTGTTGATTTCTATGTCACCTGAAGGATCTGCCCTCTATGACTCTTCCATGCTGCCTTCTGCTGTGCTGTTAATGTGTCTGCACTGCCCTTGGGGTGAGGGAACTGAGCACATATTCCATAGAAACACACAATCCCAGAGTGTTTTGGGTGGAAAATTACCGCAAGCTCATCTCATTCCAATGCCCCTGCTCTGGGCAGAGACACCTTCCACTATCCCAGGTGGCTTCAACCTGGCCTTGGCTTAATGGACTTTTGGAGAAATTGAGCTCCTGGTTTATATGGAAATTTCAGTTACATCCTAAAGAGCTGTGAAGGGCATCATCACTGTGTGTCCATGCATGGATGGAGCAGACCAAGAGAACTTCCAGAAAATGCCCTCTTTATTTATTTTATATTCAATTGTAATGAGCAATTACCTGATTTTCTTTTGTTCAGTACTTCATCTGTCTCATGTAAAGGATGGTGCCTGCTTTTAAAATGTTATGAATTCATAAGCAATTAGGGTAAAGACATATCAATGAAAACAATGTTTTCCTGGCATAAAAATGATTTACGGTGCAACCCAAAAACCACCAGAGAGTGGAAAGTGTTGAGAGCATGATTTTTGAACGCTCTTCTCCAAACTATTATAAAATCTGATTTATTTCAGCTGCTGAGTGTGGCAGGACTGTCTGCAAGTGGCAGAACTGCAAGCAAAACGAGCTTTCTAAAAATGCTGATTTTAGTTCCATGCAGTAATTAGGGGAACAGTGAACTCTTGGGCAGAAAACAAAGCCCAGCACATCCATCATTTCACACCTCTTTGGTGAGGTGTTAATGAGATTTGAACACTACACAAGTCTGGATGTGGCCTCTGCACTCAGCCAGACAAACACTTCAGGAGTGTTTATACAGTGGCTACTTTGATTGTCTGCAATATCAGTTACTCCTTTAATAATGCAGCTTTATGTTTGTTGTGTTGGAGAGCAAACCTGCTTCTGCATACAGAATCTTCCCTCTTGCTGCCTCTCCTGCCAGCAGGCAGACTTACCTGGTGCTGCTACACCACCAACCACCTGCTGTGGGCTGTGGAGCTGTTTTCTTAATTGCAACGAAATCATTTACGCCAAATAATGCCACATTACAACAGCATAATTTAATTTGCAGCTGTTCATTATATTTCCATTACCCTTCAGCTCTGGCACCCTCCCAGGAAAGGACCCATGGGTAGCAGGTGAGACAGTTTCCTGAAGGGATGAAATTGCTCTCCACACAGCCCAGTGCCAGGTCTGTCCTGTGGCAGAATTCTGCCATAATTACAATTTCTTGCCTTTCACTCGTGTCACGCTGAAAATAATAATAGTGAGGGTTTTCTTCCTAGGCTTTCAAATCTACATTACAGTCTCTTGCTATTCGAACTTAATCATGTTCTATTATCAAAAATAAAGGGGTTTAAGATGCATTACACATGTTGTTTACATTTGAACACTGGAGGTTTTATCTTAAAACCTGTACTGAATTGTGCACTACATTAATAGTAGGCTGAAGGAAATTCAGGCTGTCTCACAATTATTCTCTAATGAACACAGTAATGAAATCTGTGAGCATTTGGCTTTTTGTAGTAGTTTGAATTTAATGTATATGGTTTAAGGCATTTACTCCATTATGACTTGAGGTATTAGCAAGCAGAATACACTTTATTAGCCATTCTACTGTTTGTCTGGAAGTATTTATAGTAAACTTTTCACAATTAATCAAAAGCAGACATTGTAAAAACGAAAATCTGATTTATTGCCAAGCTCATAAATGTCAAGTGTACTGTTATGCAGGCTTTGTATTACTTCAGTTGCAACTTTAAAGAACGTTTTAAGTGATTGGAAAAAGGAAGTTTATTAAAGGCTCAGCAGGTCTTCTCTGCACTCTGCTGTTATTAATGTAAATCATTGCATCGTGTGATAGAGGAACAACATGGCAGGAGAAGTTTTTAATCAAGTTTTCTCTGTGACTACAAATACCTCCAGGAAGAACTTGAAACACAGACTACTGTGTTTCCTCTGGCAAACAAATGCAAGGAGATCTCAGAAGAGAGAAAGGAGAGTGCAAATCAGCCAGGGTGGCTTTAATTGCTAAAGTTTTCTTTGGGTCACAGCTTAGCAGAGTGTGATGTTTGTAAGAAAATTCAACACTCTCAACTCTTTGCCAGTAGTTTGTCTGTAGTTGGCTTTATCTTCAGGTCAAGATATTGTGCTTGAGGCAAAGCTGATCCATGTGCCTTTGTTGGATGACACTATTACATCCTGTTAGCTACTCACCTAGGGAAAAGTCTCCTGGGAAAGTGAAATCATTTTGGCGCATGATCTGAGCTTGGATTCTGGTTAGTAGGTGTTGGTTACTGCTGTCGTGGTGGGTACACACCTGGGGGGACTCAAACACAGCCACAGCAGGGAAACCCCTGGCTCTGCCTCAGCTTCTCCTTGAGGAGAAAACATTTTAATGTTTGATAAACATGTTTGAGGGCTGGTGTCTGCTTGGCAAACTGCTTTGACACTGGTGGGTTAAAAATGGTACTGAATAAAAGGACATTGGTTTGTTGTTAGTATGAGCTTAATGAAGTGATACAGAAAACAGCAGAAAGAAGGGAACAAGTTTTCCTCTGTTTTTGTGGTAGTGACTTAAACAGGGATGATCAGTGATGGATATAGGATGGAGAAGTACTGCAGTAGCTCCTCTCTGGATGTTTTGAAATCGTCTCTGAAACTCTCTGAACTCCAGTTGTCTGAGAGTTGTGCATAGAGGATCCTCTTTTAGAGTCCAGTATGGGTTGATGAGTCCTTGATGTTGGTTTTAGCCCAGCTGTTGCATGAAATAGTAAGTAAGGTCAGAAGGTAAGATAAGACAGATAAAGAAGAAAGAAGAAATATTTAGAATAAAGACAAAGATATAATATAATAGAATATGATAATTTGGTGTTGAAGGGCCCTTACAGACCATCCAGTGCCACATCCTGCCATGGGTAGGGACATCTTCCACTGTCCCAGGCTGCTCCAAGCCCCAAAGTCCAGCCTGGCCTTGGACACTGCCAGGGATCCAGGGGCAGCCACAGCTGCTCTGGGCATCCTGTGCCAGGGTCTGCCCACCCTCAAACTTTTCCCTAAAATCTCAACTAATCTTACTCTCTTTCACATATTTGATGCCTGTATTGCTGTGTGTTACTCTGCTTTGGGAGGCTCCTGATGGTTTGCACTGTAGCATTAAACAGAGTCATTTTCATTAACTGAGAAGCTTTGTCCCCGAGAGGTACTGGCTAACCCTGAGAAGCGTTTTCTCCTGGGCAATGAAGGGAATTCAAATTAGAGTGAGCAGGACACATGTAAAGAAATGCACAATTCAGAACACTCTTTCCACTGATTAATCCATTAGGAAAGGCTTCTAATGGCTCAGGGAAGTGAAATTATTATTTTACAGCGATTTCGCCTGTTGCAGAAAAAAAATCCAGTAAAGGATACGAGCATTAGCTTCTGACACTGCCATGAGGGGTGTGCAAGTGATGTCTGACTTCTGCACACCAGGGAGCTCCTCCTCCTCACAGCAGCTCCAGGGCCTCCCCAAACGTGTGTCTGACAGAGCCTCAACCAAGAGCCTCTCACCCCTTCTCAAGCACACTCAGAGCACTGCTTACAAAGCAGCACTGCCTGAGACTTAAATCAAACCAGTCCTGTGGAACAGATCCATTCCTGGGACACCACTTGGTTGTTTCTGTTATTGGTGAATGCCCTTTGCAGCATTTGACTTGCCTCGGAGTGATGCTTAATCAGCAGGCAGGGATTTGATTGTGGCTTTCAAGAGTGACAGCCCTCATCCAACTCATTGACCTGTACAGTCATGGTTTTAATCTCCAGATGGAAAAACATGAACAGGTTTGGTTTTGGCCTGGAAAAAAATATAATGTCTTCAAAATTCTGCCTTTTAAAGGTGATTTTTGGAAGATTTAATTGCTACTCTGAAATGAAATCACAGAATTGTTGAGGTTGGAAGGAACCTTAAATATCACCTACTTCCAAATTCCCCTGCCATGACCACAGCTTCAGCCCTTCCCTCTCCCATTTCTGCTCCTGCAGGGAAATACATCTCAGCTGAATTGTCCTTGGTGCTTCTCTTGTGGTGAGAGGGTTTGAAATGCCTGACTGGACCCAAGGTGTGACAAAATGGGACCATTTGGCTCTCAGACCCTCAGGGTATCTGCAACATTTCAGCATTTGCTTTCACAAAAATTGACCTCAGCCTCTGCGTGGGGTTGGACAGGTGATGTCACTCCTAACCCAAGTGATGTCACACCTAACCCAGGTGATGTCACACCTAACACAGGCTGGCTGCCAGCTTGTCCCTGCTGCCTCTTCCCTGCAGAGCTGCTCAGCACAGCCAAATTGCCCGCAAAACAAGGACACAACTGGGATACACAACTGGAGAAAATGCCTCTGGTTGTCTGAGGTGCTCTGCAATATTTGTCATCCATGGATAAGCAGCAATCAGCAAAACTCACAATAAGCAGTAAGTGCTCTAAATGTCATAATGAGCTCAGGCACTGAAATCTGAATGCCATTTGTGTTGCCCTTTGATAATAATTTGTGATTGCCACTCCAGGAGGCAATCATGTATCCAGCACAGCTAAAAATTAGATGCATAGCCCTGGCATTCCATTCCAGCCTGAGCTGCTGTGAAGTGCACTAAAAGCATTTTTGTCTGCATTCATGTTCACATCTCTCATACCCATCACACGTACTTCAAGAGAAGGGAACCTTAAATAACAACTTATATGGGGAAAAGGGGTGTAGATTGCAGGTATTCTTTGCAGAACATTACACATAATATTTTAGCTCTTAAAATATATGCTAGGATGCTAACAATATGTGGTACCATTCCTGCCCCTTCTCATGTTTGGAAGATCCTGCTAATCCACCTCTTTTATGTTAAATACCTTTTTGGGAGCTGTTTTCTTTTTTTTTTTTTTTTTTTTTTTTTTTTTTTTTTTTTTTTTTTTTTCTTTCTCTCCTCCTTCTCCTATTTTACTTACTTATTGCTGACTGTTGAAGTGTTTTATCTTCATTTTCAGACTGTAACACCTTTTGTTTATCTTCTGCCTCTAGACAGAAAATATTTTTTAATATTTTCTTACCTTCAAAATTTCATGAAAGGATGCCAAGCTGTGAGATTCCTTTTCGCTGCTCTTTCTCCTTGTGTTTAAATGCCAGTTTAATCACAAATGTATTGTAAAACGGTGTTTAATGTATTGTAAAACCCTGTTTGACAGGGCTGTACTTCAGTACCTGTTTTGATGTATTTGGGGCTATGAAAGGCCACGCTCAGTGTTACAGAATGAGGAGGCTGTCAACAGGAAGAGACTGCCCAAGCAATAGCAGAAAACTGTTGGCAAGACTAAAGCAGCTCCAGAGGGAACAACCTATGTACAGTTCTGGCTTCTTTTTCTCTCTGCTGAGGTCAGGAATAATACACAGGAAATTTAGATGTCGTGTTTGGACTTGGATTTTCTTATTTCTTACCTATTTAGAGCTGTGAGCTCTAACCAACAGGTTAAAAAATGAAGGTAAAATTAGACTTACCTCTGGCTCTTTCCAAGGTTATTTAAGAGATAATTACCCAATAACAAGATGACATGTATATTATTTATATTTCTGACCCAATAATGACCACCCAAGGCCCACAATGTGGACCTTTTTCACCCAATTACAGAAAACCACCTAAACCCATGAAGAAGAGGGAAGAAGAAGGTGAAGAAGAAGGACTTAGACAATGCCCAAAGCCCTCCATCTTGACTCACATGTATTACTAAATCTAAGTTTCCAGAATTCCAACAAACCTGCAGTGAATGTGGGATTGTGCCACTGGTCTGGTGCCTCTCTGAGGGGTCAGTGTCAGTCTCTGGCAGGGCAAGGGCTGGACATGGTGCCCTGGTTCATCTGAAGGATACAAAGGAATATCAGCAGATGTGTAAATCTCACTTGATGCTGAAATGCTCCCAGAGAGTGAGAAAGGTGGTTCTGAATCCCTGAGCTTGGTGGAGTTCCTCTCCGTAAAGGAGGGCAGAGGGCTGAGAATTTTCTCTGTTCATAGCAGTGTAGATCTGTGCCCCACACCCTGACATGTGTCAGAAAAACATCCCAATAAGATTTGGAGAGCCTGGACACAATCTGAGCTGGACTCCAGAGGAGTGACACCTCTCCTGTTTGAGTGAGAAGGCTTGGCAGCTCATTAAAACTATCTCAAAAACTCCACTCCTATCTTTGAAATAATCACCTTTGCTCACCATATTTGCCAGTTGCTCGATTTTAGCAGGACTAAAAAAACTTAGATATTTTAATAACAGATTTTTTTTTTCCTAAAGAGCAGTGACTGCACCACATATTCAGCAAAAAAAGAAATGCTGTGTGAAACTAAGACCCTAATCTTTGAGACAGAATTTTCTTCCCAGTTCCTGCATGGAGCAAACCTCACTTCACACTTTCTGGATTTTGCAAACAGCCTTAGAAAAACACCTGTGTTCAGCAAGGGTGCATAAACCATGCATCAAATCTTGTAATTATAAGTCACACACATCTGAAAATTTGCTGTGGTTGGTCTTAAATATGTTGCATATATTTCCTGAAGAATTGAAACATTGCTCAGCAAGGCAGATAAATGTAGAAGATGCAGCTTGGGTACTAAATATGATCATTTGCTAATGAGCTTTGTGGGCTTTTCTACCAGCGAACCTCCAGAGAAACTGAATAAAGTGATTCCATCAGGAACTCCTGAAAGTGAGCTTGGAACTGGGTTTGTCCAGAGGCTTGGAAGAGATGAGATTCACAGGAAGATATACCAATTATTTTTTATTAGACCAAGTGATGCATCGTAGCTGGAAAAAGTAGATGAGGTTTGGGTGGTCCTCAACAAATAAAATATGGGCCAACCTCAAAAAGAAAGAGAAAAAAATGATAGAAATTTTTATAAATGATAGAAAATGTTAACCATCTCTTTGAATAGAAGGAAACTCGGACCAGGGGAAGAGGTGATATGAGTTGTGTCTCTGAGTAAAGTGGAATGGAGAAGTGTCATGAGGGGCTAAAGAGAGAAGTTTGTACTGTTAGAAACCTTAGTCAATGTAAATCAGATTTTCAAATAATGTGTTTCCTTATGAAATAAAAAACATCCCCCAACATTGGCAAGAGTTTCTAGGAATGAGTAATCAAAGTATGAGAGAAATAGCCCCTGGCACACTTAGCACATCTCTGAGATTGGAAATACTGACAGAGTTAGAGCAGAAACTCAAATATTTGCCTTTCTTATGCCATACAAATGTACCTTTTATGTACTTTAAAGGGGTTATTAACTTAATCTATTGTTTTAAAGAAAATGTGCTGTGAAGACTCAGGATTACAGGGACCATCCATCCCAGAAAATATTACTGAACGAAAAAAATATACTTTTTTTAATAACAGCAACCATTTGCTTTTTTCCCTCACTACTACCATACTACAAAATAACACTGGGTCTTCCAGCACAGTGCACCCAGGAAGGAGAGGAGAAGCACAGCAGGGACAACTTCCACTATCCCAGGTTGTCCCAAGCCCCATCCAACCTGGCCTTGGGCACTGCCAGGGATCCAGGGGCAGCCACAGCTGCTCTGGGCACCCTGTGCCAGGGCCTGCCCACCCTCCCAGGGAACAATTCCTTCCCAATATCCCATCCAGCCCTGCCCTCTGGCACTGGGAACCCATTCCCTGTGTCCTGTCCCTCCAGCCCTTGTCCCCAGTCCCTCTCCAGCTCTCCTGGAGCCCCTTTAGGCCCTGGCAGGGGCTCTGAGCTCTCCCTGGAGCTTCTCCTCTCCAGGTGAGCACCCCCAGCTCTCCCAGCCTGGCTCCAGAGCAGAGGGGCTCCAGCCCTGGGAGCATCTTCATGTCTCTGTTGTGGTCCAGCCCCACCAGTGCCTCTTTCCACCTTGCTGCCAGATTTGACAAATCACTTCAATACGGAATTGGCTATTCTGGGCTTGGTGTTGGATTGATCACTGACTGCGGGGCTGCTGCTCTGATCAGCCCCAAAAATATGACTTGCTAGGTTTTGGAAGTTTTTACCCTCAAAGACTTAATTCTTTCACCACAGTGAGTAATATGTGGCTGGTAAGTAAAAATTACGATTTTCAGTGCACTATCCAATAGTTCCAATGGTCACAAGTTGCACCAGGAGAGGGTCAGTTTGGATATTAGGCAAAATTTCTTTGCTGAAAAAGTGAAAAAAAAAAACCCTAACTAAAAAATAAAAACCCATCAAACCAATAATCTTTCTTAATTTTTTATCAATTATCCTGTCATCAGCATTTAGTTTTTCAGTGTGAAATCCTTTCGTGTTAGAATTTAAATTGATTTGTCTCTACACAGAGTAGCCCTTTTTTACCTTTTTTTTTTCCCCCATTAAAATAAATACAGCAGTCATAGGAAATCTCTTTTATTTGGTTTGTTGTAATTGTGCTGGAGGCTGGAGTTATGAACTATCAAATACTTAGTCAGATTCAATAGGAGGATAAGACTGAGATATATTAGGAAGAGTTAATATGTTTTCAGTGTTGGTTTTAAATCCAGGCCTCTGTCTGGGACAGTCTGGGAACTGGTGCTCTAAAATATACAGATGTCACAGAGATCTTTAATTTTTGCTTTCTTTTCCAGTTTTCTTCTTCTTTCCAGCCTGGATTTGAATCTACAGTGAACACTGCAATGGTGTAATTGAAACAAACTATTAAAATGTCACTGTGTCTTCTGTTCATGGAAACTTTCACATCTGTAGCTGTCCTTCTATAATGGCGAATGGTTCTTTGGTACTGAGTTTTAAGATACAGAACTCATTTTAGTGTGTGCTCATCCTAGAAATCCGTGTAAATCATTACAATCTTGACATTTTTGTGTAAGGTCTGTATCCCATAAACTATTAATGAAACATCTAAGGACTGGAATATATAAACTGGAGATTTAACTGGACTTTAAGATCTTTTTGATTAAAAATACATGTCAGGATGAAATATTAATAGATCTGTGTATGTCCTGGTGATCAGATTGGCTGAGCATCCAGAGAAGCTCTTGGATTATGTTTGTGTGGTAGATGCTCATCACATGTGAAAATTAAAGCCCAGCATCAGCAAAATACACAAGAACAGTAATAGTGAAGTTTTAGTGGAGGAGAATGGGGCAGTTTGCAGTATTATGGGATGTAGTTCCATGAAACAATCAGCAAACTTATTCTCTGGCTGTTCTTTCCAGGTTATCCCTCAAATGTTTTTCTTACTTGATTTTTTAATCTCACTGAACACCTGACAGTGCTATTGAGTGGACTGACCTGAGTGGTTCCTCATGCTGAGAACCTCTGGCTCAGCTTGAGTTTTATTTCTGTTTTCCCATAGCCCAAATTATGGTAGGAAGATCAAAAATAGTGGAAAGCAAAACCCTTGTGGCTGGAAGACTCACACATGAAAAAGAAAAGCCTCTGAATCTGCTTTTATTTGAGAATAATTAAGCTTGATAGAAGAGGAAGAGGGGATGAGGGGAGAAAGCAATGGGGTGCAGGAGGTCCAAATATTTTGATCCATTTTATAAATATCTGTGTCTATAACATGCATTTTTTTGCCAGTTTTCCTCCTCTGTGTGTTTGTACGTACACCCAATGTAGAAAGGGTTATATTTCAAAGTGGAAGGTGTGAAAATCTCTAGGACGTGAGGGAAGGGCTGGAGCTGTGCCAGGGGAGGTTTAGGATGGAGGTCAGGGAAAGGTTCTTCCCCCAGAGGGTGCTGGGCACTGCCCAGGCTCCCCAGGGAATGGGCACAGCCCCGAGGAGCTCCAGGAAAATTTGGACATTGCTCCCAGGGATGCATAGGGTGGGATATTTGAGGTTGGATCAATGATCCCTGTGGGTCCCTTCCTTCTCAGGATAGTCCATGACTCTCTAATTCTATGGGAGTTCATAACACACAAGGTACTGAAATCCCCATTTTTCTCCTCCAAATCATTTCCTTGGTGTTAGACAATCCCATTGTCTGCAGAGATCCTCCTTCACTCATTTTTTCAGTCCTTCTCTCTTCCTAGCTGGAGTTCTCCTGGCTGTGCTGGTTCAGGATGTAAAAGCTTGCAGGTACATATGCACCTGGGATTTTCAAAAGAAAGACCACCACCCCCACCTCCCTAATAACACAAGTACTGCTCTCGTATCCAAAGCTAAATTACACTGGATATTTATTATACAATAAAGGTTATCTGTTTTTATGAATATTTTGGAAGGTCTGCTAACTTGTTGAGTTGAGGGTACAAAGAAATTTTTCGTTCTTGAATGGAATTTGGTCTTAATTACAGTAAGAAGAACATGGCTGTCAATGAAAAGAACTTAAAAGGTCTTAAAAAGTGGTAAACTGGAAGTTTAAGAACAGAGCTGTTCTTCCAGTTTACCACCTTAAACTTCCAGTTTACCACCTTTTAACTCCTTTTAAATTATTTTCACCAACTCCCATGTTCTTCTTACTGTAAGGCCAAATTGCATTCAAGGAAGAAATATTTCTTTCTACTCTCCACAATTATCAGAGCTTCCAAAAGATTCATAAGAACAGACAACCTTCCTTATGTATTAATATCCAGTGTAATCTAGCTTTGGATATGAGAGCAGTTCTTGTGTTATTGGGGATGGGGTGGTGGTCTGCCTTTAAAAATTTTTCTGGTGGCAATTTAATCTTACATAAAATCCTCCTTCAGAAGCAGCTGAAGCTATGAAATGTTTAAAGTGTAAATAATTCCATGGTCTGAGGACTGGGCAGTATGGCAGTGTGGAACTAACAGCCCAAAAATTGCTGACCACTTTCTCTCTTTCCTTTTGCTCTGTGCCGAAAAGTAAGATTGAATTGTCCTCATTTGTTGGAAGTGGAGCCAAATCCCTTTACTTTTTCTCCTGAGTATCACATTAGCTGTGCTATATATGCTTATAATACATCTTGCAGTTATCCATTAAAAAAAAGGGCAAAATCTCCCTATTTAATTCCTGTTTGTTCTTGAGCACAGGAGGTTTGTTTATAAGAGGACTGGCTTCATGATCTCATTCTCCATAGGCATTAAGCAGAAATAAGTCCAGATAATGAGCAGCCATAAAATAATGTATAACTGTATGGAAACTGTGTCTGGTTGTCCTGAATTCAATCCAAATTTGCCTGCAGTGCTTTGCATTTGCAGTCAGAGGTTTGCTGACATACTCTGGGTAAGTAGCTATCTGTGGCCATCATTTATCTGTTCAGCACTACCAGAACACTCCTGGAGAAGCAATAAGATGAAACTTCAGCTCAAAAGGCAGGTTCAGATTAGAGAACCTATGCAGAAATGCAAAAATAGCTCTGGTACAGCAGAGTGAAAGAATTGAACGCTGACAGTGGCCTTGTGAGAGGATTTCCAAGACTGGGATAGGGAAGCAGTGGCAGGAGGGGAGGTTTTTTACAATCACCTGCAGACTGGATGCATGTTTTTGTCTACAGCCAGAAGGGCGTCATGGGTTTCACAAGGGCAGACTGCAGAGCCAAATAATGGAGACACTTCTTTTAGGAATGCCATTGTGGTTTCCCCTGGATCCCTGGAAGTGTCCAAGGCCAGGTTGGACTTTGGGGCTTGGAGCAGCCTGGGATAGTGGAAGGTGTCCTTGCCTATGGCAGGGGTAGCACTGGATGGGCTTTAATATCCATCCCAAAGCAAACCATCCTGTGATTCTGTGGAAATCTGTGATTCTGAGAAAGCCAGAGCTTAGTCTCTGTTCTTTAGAAAACATAAAATTCAGAATTTGTCTACAGTGGCATTCTGCAGGACCTTTCTCCCACTGGAAACTCATTTTTCCTTCTCTATTTGCATTTGTATATTTTTAAAGTGCCCCAAGTTAACTGAATGCAAACAAATGACAAAAACCTTCCTCCATGGAAAGTTGGCCAAATAATTATATATGATGAATAGATATTGGTTTTACTTTGGCTGAAAACACTGCACTTACTTCTGTTCTGAGAACATGCAACCCTTCTGTTTGATGCTTTGCAAGGGTCAGGCTGAGAGGATGCTTGTTTTCATCTCTGGAGCTCTTTGCAAAACATTCCAAAATGTACGCCAACTTTGTTTTACTTCTGGCTATTTATTTAAGTGCCAGAACTTGAAAAAGCAAACGCTAATATTTACAGGCACTCTTCAAAGTCATAGCCTGGATTTCCATCTGAATCCCTGTTTCAGCAGATCCCACCCAGCAGCTCACACAGGCTGGAGAGCAGCTTTCCATCCTGTGTTTGCCCTCGGCTCTAGTGCTGAGCTCAGGACTAAGGATGCTCCTTTAACTGCAGGTGTTCTTTCTTTTCTCCACTATTTTAGCTCTCTGTGGTAGCTGGTTTTGTCCAGGGAGCCACATGTGTTCTTTGAAAAGCCTGATTTTCCAGCTGTTCTGCCAGTTTTAATGGCTGTGTTTTTGTTAAGTGTGGCTGCGTTGTTTCAAATTCAGTCCAGAGACACAAATTTACCAGATAACTTGGGGTTTTCTTCTTCTGGAAAAAAAAAAAAAAAAAAAAAAAAAAAAATCATATTCCTTGGTAAAACAGATATTTCGTTCCTCTTCTTTCTTTCTCTGCCTTTTTTTTTTTTTCATTCCCAGGTTCATCCATATGTTACAGACTCCCAGTGCCTGTGTGAGGGTGGTTATTTCTGTGCACAGGCAGGTACAGGTGCATGTCCTTGGTAAGCTGCAATAAGCTACATTACTGGCAGCACAGTAATGTATCCTAGCATCACTCTTTTTTTTTTTTTTTTTTTTTTTTTTTTAGGATACAACATTCCTGGCTTGAATTGTAGGCTAGGGAAAAGCAAGAAAAAACACTCAAGCATTTTGAATTATTGTGTAGGAAAATGAAGAGTTGCCAGAGCACTGCCCAAAACATCAGTGTGATTAACAATTTAAAATTGTTACCTTTCCCCGGAGCTTGAGTGATGTTTAAATTCTTTTCCAGACTGATGTGTTCTGCTGGTCCCTTTTGCTGGAGAAAGTGAGCAGAGATGGATTTAAATGAGGCATTTCTCTTGGTATGAGTTTAGCAGTTCTAGTCCTGGAAGAGGAGTCAAACATGTACATGCAAATGCATGTTCAAAAGGGTTCAAGCCTAAATCTGTTGGGAAAAGGCTTCTGTGACACAAAAGACACATTGGTTAGTAGGATTTAAATGAAATGGGCACTTCCCAACTCATTGGGATCGAGATATTTGGGACCACTGAAGAGACGTGTTAAAAGGATGATTTATTGTTCTTATCTTCTTTCAGTCTCATGAGAGGGTGAAAATGTCTTCACATCAGAAATCAGAGGTCACAAGATCTCTAGTTACAATGCCTTTTAAAGATTTATTAGCCAATAAACTACTGCCACAAAGTTTGTTAGTGTCTTTAAACCAGTAGTTAATTATTTCGTTTTACACATTTTGCTGCAATGCGGATCTTCTTAACCAATCGTATAATGCCACGTAAACCTACATCACCTACAGCACCTTAAAACTTCTTACTACCTTTATCACTACTTCTAGAGCTAAACTTAAAACTCTAAAACTTTCCACTACTTAGCCTAACATGTGTCTTGGTTTGGAAAGACAGGTGTCTGCCAGGGAAAGTCAGAGCCTCCCTCGGAATGGAGAATGTAAACTGCTCCCTCTGAATTATTTTAATTTTGAAATTAATGGGCTCTCAGACAAAGATATGGGAAGAGGAATAACAGTTCTTTACGAGGAAAATTAAAATTAAAATGTAGTAGTACAGAAAAGCTTACAAACAAAAAGAAAACACTGACAGTGTCAGAACACAACCTGACACCCTGTTGTTGGTCAGGGTGTTGGGAGCAGTCCAGTCAAATCCTCTTGCAGTGGCAGATGTGGTTCTGTTGGAGCACAGATGATCCTGTAGAAGGGTGTAGTTTCCTCTGAAGGTCCAGTGGTGGTGAGATGGGTCTGGTCTTCCTCTGGCAATCCAGTGCAAACAGGCTGTGCTGCTGTTCTGAATCTCAGATTTTATCCAGGTGGGAATGCTGGGCTCCTCTCCCTGGGTGGAGCATCTCCCCATGGGATGATGGAATTATATCAGCCCTGCAGTGAGCCTGGATGGCCCATGGACAGCAGAGATCCCCTGGAGGGAGGGTGGGTAGTGGAGGAGATAAAGAACACTGCCCCAGCTGGGTTTAACAGATGGTGATAGAATACATACTGCTGGTTACATCTTGCATTGCAACCTAAGACAGCACTGACAACGAGCCCAAAGAGTGAGGAAAGGAAAACTGGTATTGAAACCATTAAAGTTCATAGACTGAAAGTTCACACTGAGTTATTTCCAGTTTTTAAACAATATCCACTCTCAGCACCTGCACATTCAGCAGAACTTTGTCTCTAACAGAGAGAACTTTTCACACAGGGAAAAAAGTCTTTGAGAAAGCAAAAAGATAGGGGCTGTTCTGGGTAAGGATAAGGAGAAAAAGATGTTTCAGCATATTGGGAATCACTTAAAAAAATGTCCTCTGGAGCAGAACTGCTCCTCCTCACATGAGGGAGAGGACGATTTCCTTTGGAGCATTGCCTTGTTGTTGCAGATTCATTGATTCTTGTCTGATGGATACTGGGTTGGTTAGGTTTTGTTTGGTTTCCTTAATTTCTCCACAGCATAGTTTTTCAGCTCAGGTTTTCTTTAAACATGGCAAATGTGGCCAGTATTTTCAAGTGATTCTGCATCTCAGAGTTCACTTTGCAAAACTCTGAGGAGAAAATTTTGTGCTTTGTGTTTTGTGCATGTCAGAGCACCTGTGCCCTCTCTTCTCCTCCTGGGGACTGAGACCAGAGCTTGAAACTTTTACCAATATAATTCTCTGTAGATTATGGCCATCTATCATTATTCCATCTAGCAAGCTCTCTTCTCTGATAAAAGGGAATGTAGTAACATTTGTATTTATGGTCTTGTTCAAAGGAGTGATGTGAGGTTAATTGGAAGGTTAATTAGGAGAGGTTTAATCTAAAGGCAACAAGTCTAATCTCCACTCTCAGATTCATGAGAGAGCTCTTTTCACTCAGCTTTTCCAATAAGTGCAACATTCCTTAGAGATAAACATCTCTGACACAGCAGGCAACTCCATTTGTTTCAAGGTGGTTCACAGGAACACTCACCTGGAAACAGAGCAAGGGGTTGTAGCTGCTCTGGCTGTGCTGTGCCAGCCACACAAATTCTTTTTCCACGTCATCATGGAAAATAAAAACTTGAAGCACAGCAGTCAAGTGAGACAGTTGCAGAGAGTGTGGCTTATCTTGCCTTTTTGGCAACCACAAAACAATTCCCAAGGTCAGCAACAATGTCACTGTCAGGGACTCTACATTTTGTTAATCAATAAGCATGAGAAAGATTAATTACTTTGAAGATTAACAGCCAATCAGTGCTGTAAGTGGAACAGTCAATGCCTGAAAGAATTGCCTGCCCTTTTCCTTAGCTGAGCTTCACAGAGCCCAGCCCTGCCCTCAGCACCTGTGGCTATTTCTGCAGTCAGGGATTAGGTAATTGAATGGTTCCTTTTAGGCCAGAGTCATAAATATCATTTAAATAGACAGGGAAAATAGAGAACCTCTTGTAGCGGAATAGCTGCTCCCTTCTGCAGGGCTGAGTCTTGAAGCAGTGTAGTAGGGATGAGTCAGGGAGCTCTTTCCTAAACTTGCTTCTGGCCCTGTTACTTCACCAAGGTAGAATTAACCTGGTGCTTTTCTCCCACTCACCAGGTTGGCTCCTGTCCCTGCTGTAAAAAATGTGACATTGGGGTAAAAATTCGTGATGAAAAATATAGAAATATATGTTAGATTGGTGTTAATATAAAAATGTGAAAAGGTATAGTCTGTTAAAAAAATTCCTCTCGAGCTAGCGGCTGCCCATACAGCAACCGCTCACCAGCCTGAGACAAAGAGCAGGACAGGAGCCATCAGGATGAGCAAAGACACTGGCCGACCAAGATAAGAATCGGCATAGTACCCAGACAGAAAAATTCCTCCCCGAACTAAGAGGAATCCTTCGCTGGAGACTACACATTGGAATAACCATGGACCGGCGGGCCCGATCCGCATGTGAAAGGAACCTTCCCGGAATACAATTTGCAAAGTTCGACAAATCCAGGAAACCCATCCAAAGATGTGTTTGTACTATTAGCTGGACTATTCCCCTCACCTGTTTTGCCTCGGGACACGAAAAACCCTATAAAACTCCGGGCTGCGATCTGCTCCGTATTGATTTGGGAAAATCTGTACCTTAGAGTGCGGACTCCTGTCCACCCAGCGCTGTGCTGCACGTCCTATTTGTGGTTTGTCTCTTTATCGGTGATTGGGATTGTTTTTCTAATAAATTGTTTCTTTATTAATCTGATATTTACCATTGCATTTATAACACTGCCTTATCTCCCCATCTCAATATTTCCCTTCCCTGTTCTTTGTGAGCACAGCAGTGGAGAGGGAAAGATGGGGAGAGAAAAGTAAACTCCAGAAGCGGCTGGGAGGAGTGAGAAGATCTTGGTTGATTTGTTCGTTGTGTAGAAAAAGAAAAGAAAAAAAAACCCTCTCACACTTTAGGTCATAAATCCCAACAGTCTGAGCGCTGTGCCATAGGAGGAGTCACCTGAGTGCTGAGGAGGAGGAGCAGGGAGATGACATTTCAGTCCAAGCATGTGACTCTGCTGCAGATGCCTAAAGCAGGCAGCAGGGTAAGCAGAGGAAAAGGTGCTACTGAGGGCTCTTAAGTCTTCAACAGGATTCTCTAAGAGTCCACTTAAAGACAAATGGAGCACTCCAGGAAGTCAGCTGATGGAGGCAAGAAGACGAGGTTGTTTTTGAAGTGTACCTTCTATCTTCCACAATAGAGTATTAATTATCTTTTAGTTACAGAAAAAAATATTCTTAAAGTATCTCACTGTGGACACATTGTTCTACAGGCAAGAGCTTCCACTGCAATCTGGAAAATTTCCTTTATTTTTATATTAAGATTGTTTGAAAAATCCTTATCATGTTTTATGCTTCAGGATTCAACAATCACCCTTTCCACCCTTCTCTGTTTTTAAATATTTCCTTTCTGTTATCCCGATCTTCATTTTTGCCTTAACTTCTATCAGCATTAAGGCTTTTCACACTTTCCCTTTTTGTGTTTCTATTTAGCAGCATATTTATAGCTTTAATTTCTGTCTCCTCTTAAAATCCAACAAGATGGGATATTTCAGAAGCTTGTTTCTCATAGAGGTCAGGAGGGAGAACACTGTATCTGGTCTTGGTGCCTGACAGCTTTGGGAGGTGTTAATCTGTATTGATATTTGCTCTGCAGAAGCAGAGTGAGCCCGTGGCCTGTCAGGTTAAGTGCCATGGGAAGTGTCAAGTGTGTGAGGAAAGTGCTCCAAGATGCCTCTCCTCATTACAGCAGCACTTGTCTCCTCTGATTAATCAGCAGCTCACTGGTGGGGGAGTGCCCTTCCTGCTCTTCCTCCAGGTGAGACTGGAACCCCTCCAAAATCCAAGTCAGGCAGGTCTTGTTTGGTGTTCCAGCCCAGGTGGGCTCCTGGCTGCCAGAGGCTGTGACCCCTCACACCTCCTCCCCTGCTCCCATGGAAGGATTGGCTGCAGTTTCTCCCTGTCCCTAACTCTCTGCCTGTCCTGCAGCCCCTGTGGGTGTGTGGTTGGGATTATCCCCCACCTTCCCACGCTCAGGGCAGAAGCACAGTCTGCTTTCTGTCAAGAGGTAAAACCTCAGAGCCCTCCTCTTTCTTCACACTCTGCCCTGGGGGACACCCTGCACCAGGTGCTGGAAGGTGAGTGTCACACTCCTGCAACATGAAAAGTGCCATCTAGATGCTGTGGCAGAAATAAAAGAGCACTTCAGGGCAGAAGCAACACCTCCAGGGGTTCTGGAGTAGCAGCCACTTTGTTTTGCATCAGCTGAGTACAGTCCTGTGGCCTTTCTCAGACATGTCTGAAACCAGGAGCCCAGACAACTGGGAAAAGCAGCCTGTAATCTCATGCTGAATGTTCAGGTAGAAGAGTGTGGTCCTTCCCAGCTCCCAGTAAGACTGTGCTGGTCTTAGTATGCCCACTGTTTCCCCCGGAGATCAGATCCTGGTAGGCCAGCACCAGCACTGCCAGCAGTGTCAAACCCAGGGTTGGTCCAGCCCTTTCATCCATGAAAAATCTCCTGTTCTGGCTCTGGTTGGTCATCTGTTTACTTTCTGTATCTCCAGCCTGGGTTAGAGGAGCTATCTCCACAGTAAGTTAATGAATGTTATTTTGATGATCGCCTAAGACACCTGTTTTGGATTAAGGAGAAAAGGAGATTTCCCCCCTGCACACCCTTCTTTCCCAACTGCACAGACATCCAGACAAAAAGACAGCTGCTTGGTCAGCCCCAGGTTAAATGGAGGTGATGATCCACACAGGAATCCCTGGCCCTTTAGTTGGAACAGGTTTTGTCCTTTTGTGGTGGCTCCTTTCCCTTACTATTGCAGAGCAGGGCCTTCCTTCTTTTCATCTTGACCTGTCACATCCATACCTAGGGCAAGGAGCTGCACAGCAGACTCATAGGGAATATTCAGCCCACTCCAGCTGCTCATGCTGGGCCAAAATACTTGAGGAGGGAGTTCCCTGCTGGGCCAGCTCCAGGCACTGGGGTGACCATGGCCCTGGTTACGTGTGGCAATGGGAATTCCCACGTGGCACTTCTCCTTGGGCTGGGGGCACCCAGCCCACCTCCAGCATTAAAAACAAAAGGTCAGAGTATGAGGGGAGTTGTTTCCAGCAGCGAGGTGGCCGCAGCAAAGAGCATTTGGGAATGCCCATGCATTGCTACCAGCAGTGAAAGGCTGCAGCAAGGCTTGGAATGTGCTGATGTGCAGCTTGGAGCATCAGTGCTGAAAATGATGGCGAGTAGGGCTCTGGAGAGTGGCAGAGTGAACTGGGCAGCCAGAGCAGGTGGAAGCCCTGTCCTACAGGTTGGAGGTGTAAACAAGCTGCTTGTTATCACTTTGTGATGAGGCATAGCACTCCATATTTTTGCTTTTAATTCAGCTCCGACACTTGAAGTATTAGAGCAGTACTTTGAGATTGGTTTTGTTTTGGAGGTGAGAGGTTTGAGAAGCACTTGATTCTGAATATCCACATCACTCAGACATCATGGCACACTGAGGTTCCTAACTGCCTTTTTTTCTTGTGTGTTTAACTTCAGGCATGAGTTTTGTTTATGAGTAATAGTGAAAAATAGCCCCACACGCAGAAATCTTTGTGGGCAACTCCTACAAAAATGAAAGAATAAATTTCAAGGATCAACAGCGTCTCCAAATTCTCCTTTTGTAACAGACATAACAGCAAAGTAATCATCATTAGAACAATGATTTTGTTCCAGCAACCCTTAAGCTCCTGCTGTGCCAATGTATTGTCAGTCTCTGTGCCTGGCTGATGGAAGGAGAGGATGATTCTATTAAATAAGTTTCAGAATAATTGAAGGCCTTTTAAAATAACAAACTTTCCTTTGATATAGGAATTTCAAAGGTGAATGGAAGCTTCAAAGGAGGCACTGGGAATGCAAAGATAGTAGGATTGAGTTTTTAGTGGTGGGTAGCTCTTGACTTTAGATTGTTTCCTGTGAAGATACTGCTTCCTTCTTTTCACACCTAAAATATGTCAAAACAAGAAATTTAATTTGTTCAGTTCTCTTGGATGCCATATGTAGCTGTCGTTTTCATGATCTAATGTATAAACATGAGAAGGCATCTTTGCCATGAAATTATATTAACAAACACTGCCTTTCTTCTAGGTACTCCTCTGAAAACTGGCTGTGTCTTTGGAAACCAGAATGACAGAGACTGTGTTACAAACACACAGACCTTTGTGAAATGCCTTTGGTCTTGTATAATTTCTAGACTGAGCTGTGAGACACTGTCCTGTAAAGGTGGAAAGCTCCAGGGAATGAAAAGGGAACTGCAGAAATTAAAAACTTCTGCGTGGCTATGGATTCTAGAAGCTTAGATCCCTGGCAGGCTTCTTGTCCTGCAAGCACTGTTCCTTCACACTCCTTTTGATGCAGACATTTGTGCAGTTGTGGAAGAGCAGTACCCACAAAGAGGTTTTCTAAGTCATCTCCATGCCAGATCTGTCCAGCAGATTTTATTCCTGAGAGGAAGATAGAAATCCCATAGTCTCCCCAGCATATCTGGTTTAGGGCTTTCTGTCTTTGTGGTTAAAAATATAATCCCAGGATATTTCTTTCTGTCTTTGATGTTCTCCCATTCCTGTTCTGTGCTCCTGTGAAGAATGTCACTGGAGATGTTTTTCTTCATTTTGATCTGCTGAATCTAACCCAACCCAAACACACCTACACTCAAGACAAGTTTTTGGAATGACTTGTGTGTGCCTGGCTATTTGCATAAACCATGAGGAAAATGTTAAAAACAGAGGCTATAACAAGGACTCTGACAAAGATCCCACTGTCTGCTATAAAGTATTTAACATCTGCATTTTAATGATGTAGAAATCTTTTACTCTTTTAAAAATCAGCTGCCTGTTCACATGTGAATAGGGGGCACAGCCAACTATTTTGGCTCCAATTTGTACAGGTTGATCAAAAAATATTGGCATACCTTGATATTTTTAGTATTCTACACAAAGCTTTTCACCATTGGTATTGATTTCAGATTTTTTGCTTGTCAAGGGAATGGGAAGATTAATGAATAAACTCTGTTTTTTCATATTACAGTTGAGTCTAGTTAGATGATGGGATTAACTAATGTCAAGCAGCCACTAGAATTGTGCTGCTGTGTCTTTGACAAGGGTATAAAAAAAAAAAACTCCAACAAAAAAAAGCCAATTTTCCTTCACGTCCATGGAGAGCAGGGAGAATATGCAGCAATGGGTTTTGCTGAGGACAAGAGGAAAATGGTGGTGGGTGGGAAGAATAGGAGGGATGTGGGGAATGAGAGGGGATGTGACTGAAGGAGGAGGTGTTTGGACGTGAGCCACTCTAACAAACTGACTTTTCCTTCAAGAATCCACAGGTGAGAGACTGGAAGATTTTAGAAGCTCACTAACAATCATGAAAGTTGTTCAGTCAAGAGAGTAATTATGCTTGTGCTTTTAGAGATCAGGAGTTCAAGATGCTTCTCCATATATTTAAATACTGCAAAACTCTAAAATTCGTAAACATAGGAAAATGCATCCTCTAAAAGCCAAAGCAGACAATGGTATCAGAAATAACACAGACTAAGTATTTTCCCCTGGAGAGACAGACTGTTCTTCACTTTCAGAATGTTTCCTTTCCTGAAATGTCAGCCTTTTTGCAATACTCTGTTACTAGCCCACAAATTATCTTCTTTCTCTTATGCTCTTCCAGTTTCAGTAGGTGCCACAATGGATTACTCGTGCATTCAACCCAAATGTTTACTTTTTATTGCTCTTTATTTTTCCTCAGAGTTTATTTTGGTGTATTTAACAAGCAACAGAATAAGAGGAAATGGCCTCAGCTTGTGCCAGGGGAAATTTAGATTGGATTTTAGGAAAATTCCTTCATGGAAGGGGTTGTAAAGCACTGGAGGAGACTGCCCAAGGCAGTGGTGGAGTCACACCTGGAAGTGTTCAAAAAATGTCTTGATATGGGGACATGGTTTGATGGTGAACAAGATGGTGGTGCTGAACTGATGGGACTTGATGATTTTAAAGGTCTTTTCCAAACAGAACAATTCTGTGAGTCTGTGGTTTGACACCTGATCCAAATCCCCCTGTGGGCAGCCTCAGGGGCCTTTGTTCTCCAGTGTAAGGAGGCAGTTTGCTGTGAGTGTGTTGGGATGTGTGCTGTGATCCTGGGGCTTTGGCCATCCAGTGCTGTGGCTGCTCTGGCAGCTGCTCCTGCACCAGCCCTGACCACAGAGGAGCTGCTGCTCCTGGTCATTCCTTCCCTGTTCCTTCACCCTTCCTCCCACTGCCCTGACCTCAGCAAATCCACCCCGGCTTTGTGTCAAGCTAGAGCAGTTTAAACAATTGCTCTTCTCCTCTTCCAGTTAAAAATCAATTATATAAATGTTGGAGAACTTAAACTGTTTTTAAAACACCTTCAGATTGTCTTGATCCAACAACCCTGATGTCATCAGGTCTGCTCCAGGCCAGTGTCAGACAGATGAAAGCCAAACCAGGGCCCTGCAGCATTCCCAAGTTTTTGCCACAGCTGTGTCAGAAAGGAAATGGCCGTGTGAGAATTAAAGGCAAAATATTGAGCTGGAGAGATGTTACAGCAGCAATGTTTTTCAGAGCCCTCTGCTCTCAACTCACTGCATGGGGGAACAAAACCAGCACATTCCTTTGGATCTGCCTGCAGAGGTGTTGGTGTGGCAGGGAATTTAACTGTGTCTTTTGTTAAATAGGTATTTTTAAAAAGATTTTATGCATTGATTGGGAAAGATGCATGAGTGACTCTACATCCTGTGTTTAGATAAGGTGTCATTATGATGGCTCTGCCCCTACTGTGAAACCTCCTGAATATTCCTGTTTCCACGCAGGGAGCTCTGGTTTGGCACCAAACAGAACTTCACTGCCATGGCAGGGCTTCAGCTCACTGCTGGGAAACTGGCTGGGACACCCAGGGTAGGAAGCACCAGTGCTTTAATGCTGAAGTTCTCCTTTGAAACAGCAGGAGAGATGATTCATGCCAATCAAAAGCTTTGTGGGAAAAAAACAAAACAAAACACTGTCTCAGAATTGAGGGTAACTTTTCAGGTGATTACAAACATAGATGATAAAAGTACTGGAACTGCCACTGTGTGTTTAGACTGTTCCAACACGTGTGACTGAACCATGCATGACATCCCTTTGGAAGGTTCTGTTCCCAGGGCTGTACCCTGTCTGTATTAATCCTTTTGAATAAAGCATGATGGCATTGCTAGAAAATACGCAGATGGAAAAAGCTGATTCCATTTCAGAGCAGTTTATGCAGCCAGCTGCAGTTCCTGTAGTTTGATCCAGGTGATATTAAATCTATATCTCTTTGAGGAGGGCACACACAGTTTTTGTACCTGAGCCTGCCCCTCCTGGCTGAACAGGCTGACAAAACCTGCAAGACTGAACTCTGCCATGCACGAAAAAAGAAGGAATTATGCTTTGCAGCTAACCTGAAAATGACAAGTCACGAGTTTTGGTAAGGCACTGGCCATATGAAAGAAACTTCATGGTAGCTTGTTCTCTATTTCAGATGGAAAAAAAAAACAAACAAACCACAAAAGCAGCAAACCTTTCAGTCTAGAAATGGAAGTCCTGAGACAAGTGCAGTAGTTTGGTGGTGAGGAAAATTAAATACCACATTATTTCTAATTTTTGTCCAGGGGTAGATGATCCAGAATTGCTGCTGTTCCTTCAGAGCATCAGTCAGAAAAGATCCCCACTTATCCTGGGTGGGAAAATGGTGTAGCAAAGTCTCTCCCAACCCCACAATTCTCTGATGCCATAGATCCTCCAACACTAAAGTGTTACTGCTGGCACTTTTTAAACAGCAAATACACCTCATTTGATAAGCTAAAACCAGAACAGAACACTTAAAAAGTGATGTTCAATAAGCCGAACCTTCAAGGCAGGATTTCAAACAACATTTACAATGTGCAGAAAATGTCTGAAACTCTTGCAGATTTTTTTATTGACTGGTTTTTGCTGGACTTCCTGTGCTATCGACAGGATTTTCAAATGACAAACCCGAGCATTTGTCCTGGAGCTGTGTGTCAGCAGTGGGCAAATCACAACAGTTTGAGGAGCTTTGAGACAAACTACCAGAAGAAATAAAAAATGGATACTTTCTGGCTGTGAATTCTTATTACCTGCAGATCTGACTTCTCCATATTTCTTGTAATTAAAAATTTAAAGCCTAATATTAAATTCCTAAAAAAATCATTAATAAAGCCTATTAAGCTGAACTTTGTTTTCCCATGAGGTGTTGAGGCGGCTTTTAGTTGATTTTTTTCAGTTTCATCGTTTTGTGTCCTTTCCAGATTTGCTGCTTTTAAACTAAAGGGTTTTGTTTCCTTGTGTTTGTTTGTTTGTTTGTGTCTCTCTCTGCAGGAGGGGGGTTAATACCACAGCTGAACCTGGGATTTCCAAACATGCCCCAGGAGTCAGGAAAATAGCCTACCGTGAGCAGAGAGTTTCTTGGTATGGACCTTCCAACACCTCAAAAACAAGATCTGGATTTTTTTTTCCAACTCTATGCAAAAACACTGTAGTGAAAAGCAACCACTGAAACCACCCCAGATTTCATTTTGTCCTTGATTCCAGCCAAGGGACCATTTCAGCTCATGGGGTTAGACATTCTCTGGGTGTTTGCACATTCCAGCTCAGTTCAAGTCTCTAGATGCTAAAACAAAGTGGACAACAAAATCACCAAGAAGAAATAAGTTGAAGTTGATTTTGATGCAGATTGTGGTGCTTCTAGCTTGTCACAGGCATGTTTTGTTTTCCTTTGGTGTGACAAAATGATGCCTCTGAAGTTTTTATCTGCAGCAGAGCTGGAGAGGGTAAGAAAGGGTTTTCCTATCCAACATTCTGCTTCCAAGTTGCTACACATACCCTGGATTTCAAAATATAGCTTTTTTTTCCTCTTATTTTTCTGCAATTAAGTGTGGGCAGCAATTTGAGGGAGGGGATTCTGCCCTTCTGGCCCTGGGCTCAGGTGAGACCCCACCTGCAGAACTGCCCCAGCCCTGGGGCCCAGCACAGGAGGGACCTGGAGCTGCTGGAGAGAGCCCAGGGGAGGAACCAGGATGATCCCAGGGATGGAGCAGCTCTGCTGGGAGAGCTGGGATTGTTCAGCCTGGAGAGGAGAAGGTTTGGCGTGACCCAGCTGTGACCTTCCAGGGCCTGAAGGAGCTGACAAGAAGCATGGAGAGAGATCCTTTACAAGAGCCTGGAGTGCCAGGCCAAGGGGGAATGGCTTCCCACTGACAAAGAGTGGGTTTGGATTGGATATTGGGAAGGAATTGTTCCCTGGGAGGGTGGGCAGGCCCTGGCACAGGGTGCCCAGAGCAGCTGTGGCTGCCCCTGGATCCCTGGCAGTGTCTAAGGCCAGGCTTGACTTTGGAGCTTGGAGCAGCCTGGGACAGTGGAAGGTGCCCTTGCCCATGGCAGGGGGTGTGATGATCCTTAAAAGGTTCCTTCTAACTCTGTGATTCTATGAATGTAACTTTATTAAATTATTTGGGCTTCTACTAAGATTTGCTTCAGTCTGACAAGTCACCCTCCCAGGTCCTCTAGGGCAGACCTGCTGCTCAAAATGCCACCTCCTTTTACTTCATCCTTGGCAATCTCCAGCCCAGGGACAACAATCCCCAAGGAGGGATTTGAGGGGAGCTGAAGGAAGCTCCCGTGCAAACCTGTTGTGTCTGCTGTTTCAGGTGCAGTGGCTGTGAGGAAGCAAGCAGCTTCCTTGTCGGCACACAGATTGTATCCTTTGCTCCTCTTTTGCTGGCAATGCCGGGACTGATGATTTGAATGCCTCATCGTTTTGCCCACAGAATGTATTCCTCTTGCCATGAACAAGTGCCAGTTCATAAATATATGAGAAAGAAACTTATTCCTTCGGTTGTATCTCACATGCCAGTAGTCGTGTTTTGCTCATGAAAAATAAATCATTTTCTTCCTCTTTTCTATCTGTATATGATCCAGAAATGAAGTGCTTGCTTAGAGGAATGAAAGGGCTGTCAGCATCCCTGAAACTTGAATCTCAGCTGTATCAAAACACCCTCTTGGTTAAGAAGGCATCCAGAATTCAAAAGATTCCTTGGCAGTTTTGCTCTTTCCCTCTCTGGAGAGCACACGTGAAGGTGGAGCCTGGCAGGAGAGCCAGAAGGAGCATCATGGTCCAGTCCTGGTTGATCCTGCCTGTGAAGAGCAGGAGCCCTTAGGAAGGGGAGATGAGTGTGGAAGAAGATAAATAAAGTTATTTCAGAAGGAAGGAGAGGAGGAAAGGAACCTTGCAAGAAAGGAGGAGCAGTGTGGAGCATCTTCTAAGAGAAGAAATGCCTTGGAGAGCAAGGAACTGTCCCATGGGGAGCAGGAAGTACAATAACCCAGTTACAGAGTGGGTTCTGTGTGAAAGCAATAGGGGATGAGAAGAAAGGAATGGTTCTGTTCTTTTAGGAAATGGAACACAGATCAGAGAGCACAGCAAAGACCAAACCAAGGAAACAAGCAGAGGGAGATCTCAAGGTACCCTCAGCTCCTGTGTGATGAATTCAAGTACAAGGGGAGTGATTGCTGTGTGTTCTCCAGCAGATGTGTGCTGGGGAGGGAGGAGAGCCATTCTCAGCAGTTCTATCCCATTAGTGCTGTTGTCTGCTCTTCACAGACATTTTATGAAGGTGCATCAGCTGCTCCTCCAGGCTGAAGAGCCAATTCTGAAGGCTCTTTTCTACATCCTTGGCCTGTATTTTGGTCCCCAAATGCTCCCCTTCTTACTGATGAGCTAAAAGAATGAACAGCAGATAGTATTCTCTATCTGAGGACATTATTAATTGAATGGAAAGAGTTTAGGGCACTAAAACTCTGCAAAAACATAAATAAATGTATAAATAAATTCATACAATTTATACAAAGGATAAATTTAGTGGATAGTGCAGATGAAAAAAAGAGGTGACAGGGCCAGGTTTAAGGTGGAGATTCTTTTAAAAGATCATTCGCTTTTTGAGATCAACCTAATATTAAAGTAAATAAATAAAACAGAAAAACCTGAAAATACAAAGGTAGTTTATTTGTGTTTAAATTAGTATTGTGAGTCCAGCTGAGCAAGGTTTTGTTTGTTTTTTTTGGACCACTAATCTAAAAATAAATACTCAAATCCTGTGCCCTTGCAACACTCTTCTTAGGGTGTTATCAAAGCTTCTCCAGATAGAATCCTCCATTCTGGATGTCAGGCATCCTTTTTTGATCTTTGTTTGACTTAATATTTGCCTGTATCATTCTGCTGCTGTTTCCTGTCCTCAGCTCACTCCTAGCTGCTGCTATTTGCTGTTCCACCCCTGTGTGTGCCATCCTCAAACTTTGTCACTGTTTATTTGGATTTCCAGCCCCAAGTCCTTGATGATAACACAACACAAACACCCCAGCTCTGTGGAGTCTCATGGGGATTCCTCCTGATGAGAATGGCCTGATGGTCATCTGCTTGATGGTGATGAGGATAATTTGTTTCCTAATGAGTCCCAGTGACTCTGGAAGAAGTTGCCTGCACATCCTTGTCTGTTTGGGGTGGGACTCTGCTTTGTGTTGCACTGGAGATCTTCACAATGCTCTGTGAATATTCTTTATATTCTTCAGGGCTCCCTTCAGGAAAAAATGAACTCTGTGTGTCTAAAATTCAGAGAGAGCCTGTTTTTCATTTCCCGTCTCCATGCCAATCCCAAAAACAACCCAAATCACTGCTTGTTGAATACCCTGAACCATTTTCTTTTCTCAGCATTTGCATAATAGTGTAAAATATCAAATGTGAAGCTTCTTTCTCCCTTTTCTCTTTGTCTTTTTTCCTCCCTCATTTTGTACATGCTGTGTTCCTACCCACATGGATCATTGGTGTGTTGCTGCAGTGAAGAACATGGGAACAACGTGAAAGGTGTTTATAGGATTTGTTCCCATTTCCTGACAAGTTGTTCTGAAACAGGATGATAATCAATGATACTCTGGATTAATGATGTAGGGGGAGGCTTTGCTGCTCCTGATGCCAAGGGAAGTAGTTCCATTGACCTTTCAGTGCAAGAATTTCACTCTAAGGATTGAATTGAAACTGAATCTGGGTACAGAGGCTTGGGAAATGGCTTTTAGGATTATATCTGACTGCCTAGAGTCTCTTTTTAGTGCTAACAGGCAGAGGAAAGATGTCCTTGGTGCCAGCAGCATTTTCCAGTGCACTCTCTCCAGTTTCCAGTGCTTTGTCCTCTAGAATCCACGTGGGTGTGTGTCCTATCACTCATTAAATAATTATATATATTTATGTCTCCTACAGAAGTGTTCTTCGTGTGTATTCACATCTACCTCAGCAAATGCTGAAGCTTTTCAGCTCTCAAAGGTATTTTTCTGCCTGGTGAGTTGAGTTGTTGGAAGTAGGAGTTGCTGATGTGCCACTTAAAATATATTTAAACTTGCACAAAGAAGATTATATAAAAGATACTGCTGGAGATGAGAAGAAATTCTTTCTGAAGTGATTTTGAGCTAGTAATTGATGGAGAGCTTCAATAGCTCGCTTTTTGTGGTTTAGGGTTCAAAAGGAGATTGTGTCATTTCTTTAGCAGGTGTTGCAAGCAACTAAATACTTTGTTTAAATATTTTGTGTAGTTAAGCAAATAAATTTTGAACAGACAGCTTCCATTAACCAACTGATTAGAATATCAAACGTGCACCCTGTTTCCAAGAGTCCCAAAATATCCATAACCTAAATTTTGAAGATGTGACTTTTTTTTTTTTTTTTTTTTTTTTTTTTTTTTTTTTTTTTTTTTTTTTTTTTTTTTATGTAACTACGATGAAGCAGGAAGATTTGGGGCTGAGCTGGTGATCTGACCATGAAAAAGGTGGGGCTTTTCTGTGCTAATGCTAAAATTAAAATTTGAAGATTCCTTTCTCTTTTACCTTGTTACATTTGGTCATTTCTGCTTTACTGCATCTGTGCACATTGCAGTTGTGGCACCCCAAGACATCCCCAGGCATATTTAATTTGGGAAGATAAAAATGAAGCTCTTGGCCATTGCCTGAGACTTTACAGTTGAGGTGTCTCAGTCCTAGCATCGGCAGACTGAAGGAATTTGGAAAGAAAAGAGTGGGGGAGGATGCTCAATACATGAATAAAAAGTATAAGGAAAATGTATTGACAACATTAGCAAATAAATCAAGCACAGATGTAGGAGTTTCTAAATGTGCTCATTAAATATTTACATTTTACACTCTCAAAAATGGAAAATATGTTGACATCTCAATTTATCTCTTTTGAACAAACTGTCATACTTGGCATGGTATAAAATTGATAACAAAGAATAAACTGGTCTGGGAAAGTCAATTACGTTTCTTGAAGGAGTGAAAATGACAATAAAAAAATGAATCTTTGGAGTCTGGTTTGGCTGGGTTTATACCTGGACTGTTATGTTTATGTAGGATGATGACAGTTTGTGTTGGAGCACTGAAAGCTTCCTGAACCTGTCTTCTGGAAAGTTCTTCATTGGCATTTTCTGCTGAAACTCCAGTGGGCCAAAGGATGGGTGTGATGAACATCAGCCAGGAAAGCATGAAGGTTGTTTTCCTCTGCATAAGGAAGTGAACTCAGGAGATCTTGGTTTGGAACTAGAATATTGTATCTTATTTTTATTTTTTTTCCAACAGAAAAAGACAACTGTTCAGATCATTAAATGCATATAAGATTTCATGAATAAATTTTTCTATATTTGAGAAGGAAAAAAATTAATTATTTAGACTATCTGTTTTCAGCTTTTTAAAATCATTCCTCTTCAATGCTGACAGTAACTAGACCTCTTCTTCAGCCAGGATCTCTGTGTCCGCCATGGGATTTCTTTTCCAAATGTGCTGGAAAAGAAAAAAACAGTCAATGTGGAAAAAAAAAAAAAAAAAACAAAAAACCCCAAACAAACAAACAAAAAAAACCAACTTAGTCAGTATCACTGGATTTTTTGATCTTGAGTAAAAGTTTAGGGAATGCTGTGTCTGAAGGCAGCTCTTGTGTCTTGTTACTTCTCCTTTACCTGAGGTTGGAAGAGGGCTTTGGTTTTATTGCAGGGATTTTGGCTCATGGTAAGTGCATCTGTTCCAGCAGGATGTTTCTAGTCAGACTGGTCCTGTATTAACAGTTTCTAAATGGCATTTCTTTATTTCACAGGCTGGAGCCACAAAGTGCACATGAGCTGACATGAGATGTGAGGAGGCAGCAGAGCACTTTGCCCTCTGTCAGTGTGGGGTGTTACATCCCTTACAGGCTTTCTAAACCCCTGGATTCAGGAAGGAGACCAAGCTGATATTCACTCCACTTCCACGTGCCACTTGGCTCTTTCTGCTACAGTGTCACATTTATATTGATTCCAGTATTGACTGACTGAAAACCAGGACGATCCGTGTTGCATGAGGCTCATGCAGGAGAACACAGAAACATCTTCCCAAAGAAACAAAATACTCACAGAGAAAATGTGTGCTCTGCACTAGAGAATATTTTTGGACAGTTACTCGTGTGTGTGTATTAATGACCCAGTGATGGTCCCAGGCTCTGCAAATCAGTGAAAAAAAAAAGCAGATAATTAAAATGACTGCCTCTACCTCTGCAGGGAAAAGCCACAGGCACAGCTGTAAAGAACTTCATGCACAGACAGGGGCTCAGCTGGGTGTTTTGAAGTGAGAGGGTTGGAAGAGGCATGCAAAGAAGGAGAGAGGGGAAAGCAACTGGTACTCTCAGAAAACAGGAAGAGGGATGAGGATCCTGTGGTGAGGGCTGTGTGGTTGTTTTTTTTTCCCTTTCCAGTCTAATTTGCTGCAGTTAGGATGGCCTTTCATTAGGACACTCAGTTCTTGCTCTTGCAAAGGACTGGGTGGACAGACTGAAGCACCTGAGGTTTTTGAAAATGAGAGGCTTGTTTGTTAAGCTGTGAAGGATAAGAGCTTCAAAGAAAAGTGAGACGGACAGTACAGGAAGGTTAGAAAAACAATAAGGGCTGCCTTTTAAACCTTCTGGAACAGAAAATTGACTGTAAACAAGATGTAAATAGACAGTAACATTGTGAACAAAAAGGGAAAATTCCTCTGGATGAGATTTTGAAGGGGAGGATGAGAATTCACTAGAAATGCGTAAATTAAGAGCTGAGAACAGTTCTGAAGTAAAAAGAGTTGCATTTTTGGGACAGCTGGTCAATTTAAGATGGAGATGATCTAGCTGGACATGCTACCACAGCTATACACCTAAGCCTAGGTTTAAAGTACTAAAAACATTCTCTCATGGAGCTGTATAACAGAATATAGCTCCTTTCAGGGCAATGTGGTGAGTGGGACTCCCTGAGATGGGCTGAGCCATTTGGCCCTTATGCTGAGTTAGACCAGTCTGAAGTACAGCACTAAGGACAGGGATTTCAGAAGCTGCATGAATGATCTGAATAACTGATTTTCCCCACACCAGGCCTGAATGTGTAAGGGAAGGATCAGAGTGGGCTTGTCCAGAAGGTGTTAGTGGGGGTCAGCTCATTTTCTGAGCAGGCTCGAGAGGAGGGAGCCTAGCAGAAATGTCTCTTGATGTCAGAATCTTGGCTTGTCTCAGAAGGAGGAGAAGGATGGAGGGCACTGTGGGTTAACAGAGTGGAGAATACTCCCCCCAGGTCTTTGATGTCCCTCAGTTCCTTGCCCTGGAGCACAGAGCAGTGAGGAGAGCAGATGGGGGGCAGTGGCAGTGAGCATGGATGTGTTTGGTGGAGATGGGATGAACAAGGGGATAAACACTGCCTGTTGCTGAGTGGTTATGAGGAAAATGTAGCTTCTCACACAGGGGTTAGCACAGGCAGGAGCTGGTGAGTCAGATTCAGAAGTGTGGCTTCAGCAAATGCAAAGCATAAAGATTCATTATCTATCCCACTGATTCTGGCATGTATTTGGCTGACTCGTTCAGCCTCACTACTACAGACTTCACCTGTCCTCCCACACACCTGGCCAGGATGTTTTGCTCCCTGAGCGCTGTCACTTGCTGGCCCAAAGCCCTGCTCTGGGGAGACAGGCTGTGTGTCACCTCAGAAGGGAACATCTTCAGTCAATGACAGCTCTGGGTCACACGGTTCTAAAGCAGTAATGACCACAAAACTTCAGCTTGTGCAGGTCTGACATATCAGCCCCGGATCTGGCTGCTTTGGATCTGCACAGAAATTACTGCTTGGAAGGAAAATACTAATTTATCAAGCTCTGAAGAGCATAAAAAAGACAGAAATAAGCTCACCTTTTCTTGTTTTCAGGCTTAGGCTTAATAATGACACTGAGATTCTTGACCTTCTAACTGTGACCGGTTATAATAGGTATAGCAAATGAAAAATTCTAATGTTTAGATGAGTAAAAATGGGTATTTTCTTCATTAATTTGGGAACTGCTCTCAGGAAAGCTGTACCTTTTTGGCACATTATTGTTTGGGCTCACTTTCATTTGTGAAAAAAAAATTTAATCATGATTTTAAAAGGGATTTTGACAGGTCTTTAAAAAGAAAATGAGATCTCAAGCCAGGACTACTTGTTGCATCCTTACAGGAGCTTATCACCCTACAGCGCCATCCCTCTTTAATGCCAGGAAACAGAAAAATCAGTGTAAAGAGGTGATTTGGAAATGCAAAATTGTTACACCTTTCAGAGAGATGAATTCCCGTTTCACCACAGGGGCGAAATGTGTCGGCTCTGCTGATGCTGAGAACGATTGGAATGGGGACCCCTTGCAGCTGAAACTGCGCCAAGGCAAACAGGAGAACCTAAAATTCACAGATATTCATAAAGCAGTGAGAAAATGGCACCCCAGGGAGGAGGGCCCTGCCAGGGAAAGAAGAAGCTGCCTTGACTACATCACTGTTCCCCAAACTCTTTGTCCTAAGGAATATTTTGTTCTGTGTTGGTGAGGAGGGGTATGGTGGAGGGAGTGGTGTGTTTGTTTGCATTCTTTGTTTTTCTTGAGCAGCAACTTAAAATCCTTGAAATTCATCATAAGCCTGGCTGATTTACAAGGAGTTTTTTCCAAAGGCTGCAAATTCTAGTGGTTTCATTAGAGCGTCCAAGGCAGGTGTATGGGAGTTACTAGCAGAGGAGTCTAACTAGACACATTTTTTTTTTCCTTATTGGCTTTCTCAGGAGAATGAATTAGTTTAGTGACATTTTTCAGTCTTCCTTCATCTTTGTCACAGAAATGGATTGGATATTCCTTCTTCAGTAGATTTTCCTGGAGTGCATTTCCAGCCCCCACTGTCCATTCCCTTGCCTCACCTGTGGCTGGTGGGTTTTAATGGGGGAGATGAAAGGGTGAATGCAGAATATTGAAAAGGTCAGAAGAGCCCTACAGAGCCCTGTGGTTCAGGCACTAGGTGGGGATTAACATTCAGGTCCCTTCCACTGCAGCAAAAACTGAAACAGGGGATGAAAACAACCCCTCCACATGACAAGGATTGCAAGTGGGCAAGGGGAATAAACTCTTGGCCTGTTCCTGTAGCTGTTTTCACATTTTAATAACTTTGTGCTTGTCTTATATGAAAAGGTCCTATTTTCTGGCAGTTAGTAACTTTTTTTTTTTTTTTTTTTTTTTTTTTTTTTTTTTTTTTTTTTTTTTTGCTATTTAGTATCTGAATTCTACTCTCAGAGCCTGTGATCAAAAATCAAACTGTAAATTGAGATAATTGATTTGGGGCTTTTGTTAGCTTTTTTTTCAAATTGCTGACTGTACCAGAAAAAGAAACTCTCAACTTTATATCCCTAGCAACTACCCAGCCTTTCTTTTTTTTCTCTTCCCCTTCACCTACAGAAAAACCTGAAGAATTATTTTTGTGGAATTGCTTTTGATATGGCAGGCCTTCAAAAATGAAATCAACTTCCATTTCAAAATTTCTCACTGAAACTAATTTTGGGGACACGCTTGAAATTGGAAAGCTAAAATATTTTGCTTATTTCAGATTTTTTTGTTTGTTTGTTTGTTTGGGGTTTTTTTTGGTTTTTGTTTGGGGTTTTTTTGTTGGTTTTTTGTTTTTTTTTTTCAAAATATAAAATATTCCCAATTACTTTTGGTCCACCCAAAGCTGCTTTTTGAGGGCCTGAGAGGCTTGTACTGGGCTATGTCTTTGTTTGAGTCTGGGCTCTGTGATGTCCACAAAGCTTAGGCAGGTGCTGTGCTAGTGGAGCAGGAACATCAGGTGTTTATTGTGCCCAGGTAGCCTTGTGAACATGAAGCCCCTGGATGAAAAAAAAACCCTCAGTGAAATGTTGATCCTCATTAGAATAATCCCTCATGTTCCAGCTCATCCAAGTCATTATCTCATTAAGTCTGTAGCAGTCACTGCTGTGGCTGATCCCATATTTTATTTTAAAACCCTGAAACGTTTAGCCATGTCTGACTTTGACAGGGCAAGTTTAATTAAAGCCTTCCACCAGGTGGAATCTTGTTCAGCTGCATGACCCTTTTCCATCTATTGGAATTTCTCAATTCCCACTAAGTGGGATGGAGTTCCCCAGGGTTTTGGTCTGTGGTGAGGCCGTGGATGTGGCAGGAGCACGAGTGGCGGGGTTTTCCACCAAGCTTTCTCAGCAAGTGTTAATTTTCACTGGAGAGCTCTGCGGAGCCTTGGGAGGTGCATCATGGCTCATCTGCAGCTCTCTTGGATCCTTATTTTAAACCTCTCTGAGGTTGGGCTTTGTGTTAGTGTTTGCAAGTGACAGCTTGCAAAGCTGGGGAAGAAAATGAGCTGTGGTTTAGGATAAATAGGAAACATTATTTATATAGAGGAAGGAATAAAGTTGACAACTTGAACAGCATGAAGAAACCCAAGAAAGGCTCTTTTAATAAATGAGCATTGGATTAACCTGTTCCAACTGAATGAAGTAAAGCGGGAAAGTGCTGCTTTTCTGTGGGAGCAAAGATTCTGCCTCTCCTCCTGTACCTGAACTCTTAAAACACAACCAGTTTAGGTCACAAATCCCTGGATTTAGGCATTCTACGCTGAGCAAATATGACAGTCCGAGGCTTTCTGTGCATGCCAGGTCAGTGCAACAGGACTTTGCAGGGTGCAGGGGGTCCTGATGTTATCTGCTTGTGCCTTGAGAATCAGCAGAACCCCAGGAGAGTTTGAGTTAGACAGGATCTTAAAGCCCATTCCACTCCAACCCCCTGCCATGGGCAGGGACACCTTCCTCTATCCCAGGCTGCTCCAAGCCCCAAAATCCAACCTGGCCTTGGGCACTGCCAGGGATCCAGGGGCAGCCACAGCTGCTCTGGGCACCCTGTGCCAGGGCCTGCCCACCCTCCCAGGGAACAATTCCTTCCCAATATCCCATCCAGCCTGATAAAAATGAAATTTGGGGTGTTTGTCCTACGATGTGGCAGTGGAGGGCCACCTCCGTGGCTTTCCTTCCTCCCAGACCACCTTAAAAACAGGGAGCCCGTTCCCGTAAAAAAACTCTTGGGCGCCGCGCCCCCCCCATCCCAGGTCAGAGACGGGGCGAGGGAGCCGCGGCAGAGCGGCCGGCTCTGCCACCGACAGGGAGAGAGAAGAGAGCCGGCCGTCCCGTCCCCACCCCGGTTCGCTGCCATGCTCCCCGGCCGTCCAGCCCACGGAGCCGCCCGCAGTCAGGCGCCGCCGGTCCAGCGCAGAGAAAAGAGCCCCAGCCGCCCCCGCCCGCAGCCGAGGAGCAGCCTAACTGTAGTCAGCCGTTCCCTGTGCCGGAGCGCGGAAAAGCCTCTCCCCAAGCCCCAGCCGTTCCCCGTGCCGGAGCGGAGAAAAGAGCCCTAACCGTCCCGTCTGCCCGCAGTTGCCATGCTCCCCGTACGAGCCGCCGCAGCCGCCACGCGGTCAGCCGCCTCGGCCAGATGAAGCGTCCCCCGAGCCGGCCAGACCGCTGCCCCGCTTCAAGAGAAAAACCCCACACCCACCACGTTCCACCTCCCACCGCACAAGCCCCGGTCCAAACCCCCACAACGTTGCCGCCGCTGTGAAGCAGCGTGAGACTGAGACGCCATTGCTGCGGCAAAAACTACCACACGGCCGCAAAGAGCTCCAAGTGCCCGCCCCGGTGATCCCGCATGCAAATTAAAGACTCCAAAAGCGTCTCGGGATGAAATCTAACATAAACAAAAACCCTTATCAAATAAAAACCAAGTAAAATTAAAACGGATAAGAACTAATACTCAGCCGTGTGGACCCTGGGGAATCAGAAGAGCTAATTTCTCCGGCTTTGCTTACTAGCCGTAAGTTAAAAAGACCAAACCGGAGATGAGACCACAGGAGAAAACAAAGAACTGACAGGACTCTGGGGTTGTTCCCCAGGCGAGGGCCAGTCCTCCAGCTCTGTTGAATTGCATGCAGCAGAGCTGATAAAGCCCTCCTCCTCCACGGCGACTAAACCCCTCGGGCAAATATCAATAAGAGCTGATTAATAAAGATGTTTATGGAGATTAATATTTTCTCCGCCCATTTTTATTCATAACACAGCCCTGCCCTCTGCCACTGGGAAGCCATTCCCCCTTGGCCTGGCACTCCATTCCTTGTAAAGAATCTCTCTCCATGCTTCTCGTCAGCTTGTTCAGGTCCTGGAAGGCCACAATTTGGTCACCCCAAACCTTCTCCTCTCCAGGCTGAACAATCCCAGCTCTCCCAGCAGAGCTGCTTCTTCCCTCTGCTCATCCTGGAGCCTCCCCTGGGCTCTCTCCAGCAGCTCCAGGTCCCTCCTGTGCTGGGCCCCAGGGCTGGGGCAGCTCTGCAGGTGGGGTCTCACCTGAGCCCAGGGGCAGAAGGGCAGAATCTCCCCTCCCCTGCTGCCCACGCTGAGGCTCAGCCCAGGGCACGGGGGGGGTTCTGGGGACCAAGGCATGGCCAGCTCTCACCCACCAGTGCCTTGGTGGCTTGGGAGGATGTGGAAGTCCAGTGTGTGCCCCCACAATATTTGATTTTGGGTGTGAATAGCCAAAAAATTAATCTGTGTGAGGTAAATAAACACATAACATTTCTATGGTGGCTACATGTGCATCACCTCTCTGAGCACCTGACAGCATCCGTGTTATTCAAGACATTCTGGGAATGTGAATCAGGCTTCCCTCTGAGTGAAAAATGAATTTAATAAACCTGAACAAGCACAGCTGTACCAGAATCAGCACTGATTTCCATGTGCAACATGCAACAACTCAACACCTTACACCATCTCTCCTGCCTAAAATACTGTTTGGGCTGGATGGGATCTGTTATACAATACTGTTATCAGGGATGGAGACCAAGGTCATGGGCTAGAGGATTTCCACAGACATTTTTGTGGACAGTTTATAGACTTTTGACAGAGGAGCAACGTGGACTCAGAGAATGATGTCTGTGTGTTTATCTATCAAAGTAAATGGGGAGGAGATGGAGTGTGGGGGAGTGTGACACTTGGTGTGACATAAATGGAACAGTGGTATGGAATAAGGAGCAGATATTGTCCTGCCATGGGCTCAGACAGAGTTCATTTCTTCTTAGGATCTGGTCAAGGGCTGTGTTTTGGATTCAGTACAGAGTAATGTTGGTAACATGCTCATGTTTTGGTTGTTGCCAAGTTCTGTTTATCCTCAGTCAACAACTTTTTGTGTCTCCTGTGCTCTACCTGTGAGAGGGTACACAAAAAAAAGCTGGGAGGGAGCACAGCTGGGAAAGGTGAACTGGCCAAAAGGGTTATTCCTCACCATAAAATGTCCTGCCCAGTATATAAACTGGGGAGTTACCTGAATCAGGGTTCAGGGATTGGGACTGGCATTTGTCAGTGTGTGGTGAGCAATTGTGTTGTGCATTTTTTTTTTTAATATTATTATTGTTATTAGAATAGTAATAGTTAAAAACTTGTTTCAATTTTTAAACTGTTCTTATCTCAGCCTGCAAGCTTTACTTTTGGTTTTCCTCCTCATTCCTCGAGGGCGATGCAGGGCTCCAGTGAGTGGCTCTGTGGAGCTTTGTTGCCACCTGGGGTTAAACCACAACAAGCCCAAGGGTTCTCCCCAGAGCTACTCTGCCTGCTCATCCCCAGCCTGGATTGATCCTGGAGGTTGCCCCAAGCCAGGTGCAGCCCCAGCACTTGGTGTTGTTAAACCTCCTGAGGTTCTCACTGCTTCAGCTGGTCCAGGTCCCTCTGGATGACCTCCTCCCTCAGGGGTGTCACTGCACCCTCAGCTCAGTGTCCCCCCAAACCTGCTGAGGGTGCACTGGATTCTTTCATCTGTTAATGAAGTTATTAATCACCACTGGCCCCAGGACAGACCCCTGAGGGCCTCCACTGATCCCTGATGTCCATCAGGACTCTGAGCCATTGACCACGACCCTCTGGCTGTGACTGTGCCACCACTTCCTTCTCCATCCATCAAATCCAGGTGTCTCCAGCCCAGAGAGAAGGATGTTTGGGGACCCTTGTCAGAGGCTTTACAGAATTCCAGATAAATGAGATCTGTGGCCCTTCCCTTGTCCACTGATGGAGTGTCTCCCCCAGAGAAGGTCACGAGGATTAATCCAGGAGGATTTTCCCTTGGTGAGGCTGTGCTGGTTGTCCCAAATCACATCCCTGTGCTCTGTGAGCCTCAGCAGAGCTTCCAGGAGGGGCTGTCCCTGGATCTTCCCAGCACAGAGGGGAGGCTGACAGGGCAGTGCTTCCCAGGCTCCTCCTTTCCACCCTTTTTAGAGATGGGGACAATATTTCCCCTTTTCCAGCTTCTGGGAAAATTCCTATCAGAGGGGGATAAGGCTGACTTTCCCCTTAGGTAAATCTAAAATAAGATTGTTTTCACACAGCCAGTCAGTCAGCAAAAGACAAATAACTTTAATTGGGGAAATAGACAATTTGAATGGGTTTTTGCTTCTGCCCATGTAACAAAATGCTATCATGTCTCACAGGGAAAGCAGAGTTAGGAATGTCTGCAAAGATAGCTAAAAAAAAAGTGTTGGTCTGAGGCTCATAACAAAGCCTCTTATCCCTGCAGCATCTTTTCAGTTAACAGTGTTTAGTGTTTTAAGGTCACCAAATTTAAATTACATCAGATATTCAGTTTGCATCTTTTAATTGGCTCTCTTGATTTATGATTTAGGTGGAGAACTCTGACTTCCTTTTCACAGTATAATAAAGAGACCAGTCCTAAAATATTGCCATTAAATTACCTTTTAGGTACTTACTGAAACCTGTCCAACTTGGGCATTACCTTTACGACAAAGCTTTGGTTTAAATACTATAACAGTGAAAATCCTTAAGTAGCTGTAACAGCAATTTTTTCTTTCTTTATTGGAAAGTTTTCTGTTCTGTGCTATTATTAACCTATTTCTAGGATGAAAATTATGCAAATTGGGTTTTTAGTTAAGTCCTTCAATATGTTTGTGTCAAGGTTAAGATTTTATAAGCATTTAATTGATTTTGATTGATTTGTCAGTATAAAGAGGAGCAAAACTAAGAGGAGCTGGTGAGTGTGCCTGAGAGTACAGAAACGAAGAGGATGTTATGTGAAACTGTTTAATCTGAGATACCATTTACCTGTTCTTTGAAAACAATCCCGGGAAGGAGCACATGTGAATAATTCTAGAGGATATGTGTTAATTAGAGATAAGACATCTGTTTGAGTTTGTGTCACTAATGAATGGCACACAGTATTTATTCTGCTTTTGGAACATTTTGTTCTCTTAAGTACTAATTACCTCAGAAATGTAGAATATAGATCATCAGTTATCTTCCAGTAAGGCTTATCAGCACCACCTGTCATTGGCTGCACCACCTCACCTGGTTTAAATCTCTCCTCCGACTCCCCTATAAAAACACAAGGGGTTTTTTTGTTTGTTTCTTTTCATATTTCTGAGCCATTGGTATGAGGAATTCTGTAATGTCCCATCCTGAGATCACTTTGTGAGTTTTACTGTGCCCATACTGTTTGCCTTAATTATCTGATCCCACCCCACATTTCACATCATCACTTCTATGTCTTTTTTTATCAGTAGCTGCTTTGGGAGTGTGAATGTCTGTCCTACAAACATCCTCGTTCCATGTAATTTTCTCTGTAGTTCATAGTCCCCCTTTAAAACCTGTGTCTGATGTCTGCAATCCATTGTTATCCAGCCTTGACTTTGGATAGACTGGGGCCAGGTTGAACATGGGGAGCAGTAAAACTATTCATAATTATTGTCTCTTTGCTACATCTCTCTCTCTCTCTCCTCCTTTAATTTGTTTACAGACTTGTCATAACTATGGGTTTTGATTTCAAAAGTCCCCAGTCTGTTTATTTTTTATTTGCTTTTACAGCACCTTCTGTTGCATTGTGGTTATTGATGGGAGCTCTGAATCAGATTTTATAACTATTAGAATGTCAAGTCTTGAATTTTGAGCCAGGTAGGTAAACTCTGCTGGGAGGAAGAATGGGCAAGGAAAACAAAGGTGCTGGCGGGTTTATGTGGCTCAGATGTGCTGTGGAATTGGATGTTCCCTTCACCCAACCGGTTCTTTCCAGGATGCTTGGAGGACTGTATAATTTACTGCTGTTGTGTCTCCACTGATGATCTGGATGATCTCTGTCCTGGGTTGTAGTGTAGGATGTACACAAAGTATTTATTCTATCACCATCTTCATGAACTGTTAAACCAGGTGGGGCAGTGTCTTACCAGGTCCCCTGCCTTTGGGCTGTCTTCTGCTAATGGCCCATCAATGCCTTGCTCATGACTCACAGGGAACTCCCTCCAGGAGTTATCTCTGTTTAATGGGCCATCAAGGACCCACTGCACGACTCCTCATCCCATTGTGAGATGCTCCGCCCAGTGGGAGGAGCCAAGCATTCCCACCTGGATATAATCTGGGATTTGGGACAGGACAAGCAGCCCTTACCTACTGGATTCCCAGAGGAGCAGAGCTACCAGACCTTTCTACAGGATCACTGCTTCAGGAAGAGCCCCTCACCTGGACTGCTTCCACCATCCTGCTCAGGTTGTATTCTGACTCTGTCAGTGGTCTTTTGTATTATTGCATTTATTTTATTTTATTTTATTTTATTTTATTTTATTTTATTTTTATTCTTTATTTTATTTTTTATTTTACGTTTTTTCCTTTCTTCTTATTAAATTGTATTTCTGACTTGGAGCCTCTCTCTCATTTTGCTTTCAAACCATGACATCTGGATGAAGGGATTGAGGACACCCTCAGTAACATCTCGAAGAACACCAGGCCAGGTGGGAGTGTGTGTGTGCAGGAGGGCAGGAGGCTCTGCAGAGGGATCAGGACAGGCTGGATCCACGGGCTGAGGGTCAGCAAGGCCCAGTGCCGGGTCCTGCCCTGGGCTCAGCCCAGGCCCTGCAGCTCCAGGCTGGGGCACAGGGGCTGCAAAGGGCCCGTGGGGAAAGGCCCTGGGGGTGCTGTGCCAGCGGCTGGACAGGAGCCCAGGGGGGCCCAGGGGGCACCAGGCCAATGGCCCCTGGGCTGTGCCAGCCATGGGGTGGCCACAGGCCCAGGGCAGGGCCCGTCCCCTGGGCTGGCCCTGCTGAGGGACCTCCAGGGCTGTGTCCAGTTCTCATGGCCAGAGAGCCCTGGAGGGGCTGGAGCCTGTCCAGGGAAGAGAAGGGAGCTGGGGAAGGGGCTGGAGCCCCAGGAGAGGCTGAGGGAGCTGGGAAAGGGGCTCAGCCTGGAGAAAAGGAGGCTCAGGGGGGACCCTGTGGCTCTGCACAAGTCCCTGACAGGAGGGGACAGCCAGGGGGGTCGGGCTCTGCTGCCAGGGAACAGGGACAGGACAAGGGGAAAGGACCTCAGGCTGTGCCAGGGGAGGCTCAGCTTGGACAGCAGCAGGAATTTGCCCATGGAAAGGGTGCTGAGGCCTTGGCAGGGGCTGCCCAGGGAGGTTTGGAGTGCCCATGGCTGGAGGTGTCCAAGGAAGGGCTGGAGGTGGCACTCAGTGCTCTGGGCTGGGGACAATGTGGGCATTGGGCACAGCTTGGAATTGATGATCCTGGAGGGTTTTTCCAACCTCAGTGTTTCTGGGATTATGTGATTTCTTCCTATTCAGGGGCCAGTTTCCCTTAGATCTTTTTGCTTGGTGCCCTCCTGTGTGTTGTAGCCCCACACAGTGTCTTTAATGACCCTCCAGAAATTCCAAGTTTGGTATCCAAGGAATGTGAGGTGGTCCCTGGACGGGTAGACCAGCTGAGCCAGATATATCTCTTCTTGCCCCTGCTCCACCACACCTTTCATACACGGCACAGGCTGATGTGCTGATACTGCTTTCACTGAGTAAATTTAAGGAGTTCACAGTGGTCCCTGAGCACACTTGGAATCCCTATTAAAAGAGAAAATAAAAAGAGAAAAGTGGTATTTTGGAACAAGCAGAAACAATGCCACACTGTCATTTGTTAGGCAAGCAATATGAAAATGTGCTCTAGGACAGGAAGGCAGTAGGTTGCTAAGCTGAAATAGTTGCAGGGAGTTGAAGGGAGAAAAACTGGGATGCTGTAATGGAACAGAGAAAATGCTACAAACTGACAGGAAAAAAAAAACCCAACCAAGCAGACTGGAAAGCGAAGGAACAGATGTCCCATTTTGCATTCAAGAAGTTCAATTCTTCAGTGTTTAATCACTACCTCTCATATTCTCAAATACTAATTTGTTACATTTACCTTCAAAATTCTCAACTCTTGCTTATGTTAATTGTTATTGGTAACAGTCACATGCACTACACTCTGTAGTAAAGTGTAGTGTAAAAAAAAAGCTAAAAAATGTAGAAGTACCATTTTTTAACACCTCTAAAAATACCTTTGAACACAGAACTTGTGCTTGCAAAGGCAGAGTTAACCTCTAGCAAAAACATGTAGGTACAGGATCTTTTTGGTTATTCTAATATGACCTCAAATTCTCAAGTTTCAATTCTCTTGTTCGCCTGGAGAACAAAACATGGTAAGAATTTCCATTGCATGAATGTATTTATTTTATATTGATTGAATAGTTAAAAGACCCCAAACCACATTTACAGAGGTCATCCAGTGGTGGATTAGGAATTAAAGTAAAACAGTAGAGACAAAAAAATGCACTGGTGTGCTGTGAAATGTGAGGTTATGTACAATGCTGGTATGAAGGAACGATGTTTCATCCCAGAACACGTCACACCCCAGGGTCTGTTGGTATTTTCAGGATCTCCACCTGGGTCATTTTCAGGAGGGAAAGGAGTTTTAATGCCCAAACTATATAATACTATCAGGATCTCCTCCTAAATGGGCAGTGAAGACAAATTCTACCTCGATGACGTAACAGGAGCAGCATCAAGATCAGGAAAGGGCTTCCTGGACTCATGTAACACCTGCTTCAAGACTGTTAGCCCTCCAAAAGGGAGCACATCAGGAGCTGCTTAGCTACAGGAGGTCCTATATTTTCACACCTTCCTCAATCCCAAATGCATTCCCACTTTACAGTTAATTCAGCAGAGTGGATTTGGTTTCATTTACACACTCAGGGATCTGCCCATGCAATACATTGTGTACAACAGGATTCATATAGATTTATTTCTGTGTTGTCACACCTTTTGGGTGCTGTCTGGTGAGAACTGGTCTCTCTGTCACATGTGTTGCGAGACAGCCATTAAGGTAGGAATATCCTCCTGTAAGACTGGAATAATGTAGCAGTTCTGAAGCTGCTACAGCCGTGACACTTGGCCAGTGCATAAATTCAGTATTCACAGGACCTACATTAGATAACCAGAGACTGGATTATGGGCGACTGTTTATTTTGGGTAGTGGTATTTAAACTTCAGTAACAGTTTTGCTTATGTAATCAAGAAAAGTTTCCAGGTTTCTTTTGCTGGAAACACATTCCTTGTAGTTAACACAGAGGGAGGGAGTGTGGAACTCGCTAGCAAAACTTGCCCCTATTAAATCCATTGTGAGTGCCAGAGGCTTTCGCTCTGTTGTTTTGTTTCGGGAAGGTTGAGAGGTGTAAATACCTTTACTAGAGCTCATTGAGGGTTTAGCCGGGCCTTGGACACGTGCTGAATGCCCATCCCTTTTCCTGGCTTTGTGCCATGGCTTGGAACTCTGTGCCTGGGCTCCTCTGAGCTAGTCCATCCTGAGCGCCTTGGCCTGGTTTCCTCATGAGTCACAGCATTTGGGTGTGATCAAAACTAGATCAAGGCAAACACAAGATGATCAAGTGTAAGTGTTCTGTCATGGGAACAGTTGAGAAGCTGTATTTAAACTGTGAGGCAGAATGCATATTTTAAGGTTTGAAGGTGACCAAGGAGTGTCAACCAGCATGTTTATAAAGAAAAACAGCTCTGTGTCATCCACCCATCTTTTGATAAATATAAATTTAACACACGTCTCCCTAGGAGGACTTGACCAATGGCAAGGGATTTCTTCCACCTTCCCCCAGTGATGGAGAAGTTTTTGATTTCATCAGAACCTTTTTCCCATCCTGTGAGTGCAGGTTAAAGATGGGTGTGTGTGAAATGGCAGTTCCTGTGCTCTCAGCCATAACTCTACCCTGTGGCTGGTTTTACACTCATAATGAAAGGCTTTTTAAATTGACTCTGGCTTATTATTTGCTTGCTAATGCAGTTGTCCTTAAATTTTATGTGTGACCTTAATCTCCAGGATTGCTCACATGTTTCTGCTCAGTTCACTACATCCAGCTCAGTGAGACCAATAAACTCCAGAGGAGTTCCACACTGATTACTGAAAGCTCTGCAGTACAGGCTTTCTCTTCCCAAAATTGCACCTGTTCAGGTTTTAAGAAAATTATAACATCACTTTGAGCTGTTGCATATAATAAAATGAGTATTTGATGTGTTTTATCTATCACCTAGTGAATGACAAGGTTTTATTTTTTGCCACACGGGGATGCATGTGGCAAAACCTGATACTTTTCCCAGCTGCTGCACAGGCTGTAGTACAAGAGTCCTAAAGTCCTGACATTTACAAGCTCAAAAGAATTTACACGTTTAACAGAAGTTTTAGCAGTATAAAAAGTGTTTGGCAACAGTGTACACGTTAACCTGTGCCCTTTAACGTTATTGCTTTCCAGGAGCTGTCAGTGCTAAGTGATTAAACAATAAATCATAACACACAGAGACAACAGCAATCCCTGGAACCATCTGTAAATGACAGACTTCTGGAATGCTCTTTTATTCCCTGGACACAGTTTGCTCCTTAGAATGGTCCATCAGCAAGGGCAGTGGACTTAAAAGCTTTCTGTCATTCCTAAGAAAATATCTTACCTCTAGTGAGGGAGGGTTTGTTTTTGGGAGGAAGGTTGTAATTTGGAAGTTCATATTCCCACATGAACAGAAGAGCTGTAACTTGAATTTCTTTGAGGTTGATAGCACAGTTAAGGACAGAGTTCCAGCACAAAAGAAGAAGCTGTCCTGAATTCTGGAACATGCTTCTCATCGACAGAAATTAACTTCCCATCTGAAAATGTCAGGTTTTATAATTTCTATGTGATACAAGCATGTGCTGATTACCTCTGGAAGAAATCTCTGCAAGTTCCTTCTCCTGTGTGATTTTGTGGATTTTCAGCCAGAACTATAGAACTCTGTGAAATTAAATTTTGAAAGTTCTTTTAGGCATTAGGATGTAGAGGTTATTGCAAGTTTTCATAGGAACTTATTTATTTGCATTAAAGGTTTTTTGAAAAACGAAATCAAAAGACACTAGATCCCCTTGGCCAGGTTTGGGGGATGAAGTGCCCAATGCACAGAGAGATTGACAGGGTTCCTTTGGAGTTAGTCCTGAAAGGCAAAGGAGTCCAGCAAGGCTGGATGTGCTTTAAAAAGGAATTGTTAAATATTTGAGAGCAGGCTGTCGCCATGGGTAGAAAGACAAGTTATCAGAGAAAAAGACCAGCCTGATTAAACAGAGAATTTGGATTGGAACTTAGGGAAAAAAGAGAATCTATTGACTCTGGAATGAGGATCAGGCAGCTTGGGAGGACCATAAGGATGTTGGAAGGTTGTGTAGGGAGAAGATTAGACGGGCCAAAACCCAATTAGAACTTGATTTGGCCTGAAGTTAAAAACAACAAAAGAAGTTTCTGTAAATGCCTTGAGTTCTGGCCCCCTCACTTTAAAAGGACATTGGGGTTCTGGAGCGTGTCCAGTGAAGGGCAACAAAGCTCAGGGAGGGTCTATAAAACAAGCCTGATGAATGACTGAGGGAGCTGTTTAGTCTGGAGGAGGCTCAGGGGGCACCTCATCACTCTCAAAAACTCTCTGACAAGAGGGTGGAGTGAGGTGGGGCTGCCTCTTTTGCTGGGCCTTCAGTGAGAGGAGCAGAGGACACGGCCTGAAGCTGAGACAGGGGTGATTGAGATCAGATATTAAAAAACACAATTTTCACTGTTTGGGTTGTCAGGCATCAGGAGGGGCTGCCCAGGGAAGTGGTGGAGTCACCACTCCTGGAGGTGTCCAAGAGGTGTCTTGATCTGTTGCTGGGTGATGTGGTTTAGTGGTCCACTGGCAGTGCAGGATGGATAGTGCATGGACTGCATGATCTGGAAGGTCTCTTCCAGCCTTGATGATTGTATGATTCTGTGGATGTAACGGCATTTAAAACTTTTCTAGGATTTCTTTCTGGACAATACACTGGAGCGTTTGCTTGTCTCTCTGAGCTTGCACAACATCCACTCTTTCCAGTGTCCCATACCCACCTCTCCACCTCAGGACCCCACCTGTGCCAGAGTGTCTCCTGTTATCTCTCTGTCCACCAAAGTGTTCCATGGAAGGTTTTCTGGGAGATATTCTGGAAGATTTCCTCGATCTTTTAGCTGGAAGTGTGCGTAGAGATTGCATGTGGCTATCTCTGCACCACCACCCCTGCATGTTTCTGCTGTTTATAGTGAGGGATGTGGGTGGGTGGCAGGCAAAAGGAACACACAGGAAAATAATTTACTCTTCTTTGAAACACTGAATGTTTAACCTCACAAAAAGTACCCAAATTCTGCCCGTGGGAGATGTTGTAGTCCCATCTGCCAAAATATGTTTGTTCTTTATAATTTCTCAAAGGAGGATTTTGACTGCCAAAAACCCATCTGATCTAAGTTTTCTGATACTGGTTGACATTACTGTAATAAAAATTAACTTCATCTAATTTTGCTGCTTGGGAAGCAAATTGCCAAATGAGCTTCAAATAAGCAAGTATATATTTAGTAAATTATCCTTAAAATAATTAATTTTTATTGGAAATGCCTTATTACTGATGCCGAAGAATACTTTATTGAACTGTTTCTATTCTCTGAGAATCAATATTTGCTTGTTCATGATAACGCTACATGTGTAGAGTCATTTAGAATTGCAGTCATTGGCCTGGTACTCCAGTGCTTCTATTACAGCAAATTGAAAAATTTTGCTTTTTAAAGGAAAAAAAATATAAGTATTATGATATGTTCTGATAATGATTAAACTAAAAGATGTTAATTGGAATAATTTACTGCACAGTACAGAAGCTATAACTATCAGCACAGTGCACTATTGTTAAGACAGTATTGACACAATGATATTAAAGCCAACAAAACCAATTAGTAGGTGGAGATTGATGTTACTCACCCAGACCAAGGACTGTGGGCATATTTCTTTGGCTCAGCCTGCAGGAGTAACCTTGAGGGCTATCCTCACTCCAGGGAGGAATTCCACACACACCCTAGGAAGGAGTTTATTAGAAGATCCTCCCATTAAAAAGTGGGGCTGGGTTTCTGCAGTCTAAATAAACCTTCTGTCAGTCAGGTGACCCCTGGCCAGCTGTGTCACTGAGCAGATTTAGATAAGTTATCAATAGGATCACTTCTTTGTTCCCTTATCAGCCCTTATCAGTTCCCTTCAGCTCCCTATCAGGATTTTTAACTTCTGGATTGAAGAGTCAAGCTGCTTTCACTTTATTCATCCCAAACTCAGGATGATGTCCCCTTCTCCATCTGCCACTAACAGCTCTGAAAACAGGGCATTGCTGAAGTTGTTCTGCTCCCACTCCAGGCAGAGCACCCTATTCCACTTCTGGGCTTTAACAGGAGTGGGGGCAGTGCTGGAAAATTGCCATTGAACATGTGTATTGTTTTTAGGCAGATTTCCTGTATTTTATGGGTAGCCAAGCCCTGCTTCCCCCAGGATTTATCTGTAGGAATTCCTGGGCTGGGCATTGCAAGGCTTCTTGGCTGAGCCACTTCCACCAGCTGAGCTGGAGTTATGGCACTGCTGGAGAAGGGCAACAATTTTGTAGATGTAGAGGGAACTTCTGCAGCCAAAACTTGAGAAGTTAAACTGCAGAATGTGCAGATGTGGAATGCTTTTCCCAATGTGCATTTGGCATGTCCAGTCTGACTGACCAGCTCAAAGGTGTGACAGCCCAGGTCTGCTCCAAAGGTAGCTGTCCCTCTCAATTTATTTGTTTAGTTGGTTGGTTTTTTTTGGGTTTTTTTTTTTTTTTTTTTTTTCATTTGACCAAAGTTAAAATGGAGTTGTTTGGAAGAAAATGAAGGAGATGCAGAAGTGTTTAAAATGCAGTATATACATCTGACAGACTTTTTATTGTATTATTTGCTATTATTTCCCTTTTACTGAAAAAAAGGCTTCCTGATGGATGTTTCAATAAGAGCTATTGCAATAAGAAGGACAAAGATCATTTTTCAGGCAAATACCAGTAAAACATCTAGTGAGTATCAGCAAAGCTTGAATTAGATTAATGGCATATTTAATTTTATTTTTTCATATTTCATATCAAATTGCAAAGTGAGCTCAACATTTTACAGCAATATCAACTGGTTTAGATTAGCCAAACCTACCGGGGGAAAATTTTGAAGTTTGATTTGTTAATTTTTAAAATGAGCCTTTTAAAAACCAGGAAAGAACATATGAACAACTTCTGGAGGCGGAAAAAATCTAAAGTACTGCTTACATTTTGTATATTTAAATCAAAATAAAGATTCCCAAGAAATTGTGTGGACAGAAAAAATACAGCTCCTGCTACATTTGAAGAACAAAAATATTTTTGTGAGACTGATTTTTTTTTAATTAATTTAAAATACTACATTATCTGACAAACTTGTCTTCATTTCAAGTGTACAGCAAATAAATACACCTTGAAATATGTGGTATTTTCCTGTCCAGTCATGTTCTTTCTGCTGGAATTGATTAGATTTTGGTACTTAGTACCCAGTCTGGATCTCCACACAGCTGAGGCAGGAAAAGTGGGAAGAGCAGCTCGTTGTCCAGTGGGCTCTCCCAGAAAACCCTTCCCCTGTTGCCCCCTGCTCCATGTGCACACACAGGAGCATCACTCAGAGCAGAATGAGAGAGCAAAAAAGCCAGGGAGGACGCTGAATCTGGAGAAGCAATTAAAGTGTTTAGATACTTCCAATTTAAAAGTGGAGATGTTTTCCTTAAAGGATCCCCCCAGGGCACTGCAGTTCTTGCAAGGAGCTCTTGCCAATACTCTCAAGGCCTTGAAGGAACTTCCAGTGCTGTTCTCCTGTGTGGAGAGTTGTCAGCTCAGTCACTACTCCTCAGTAACTCTGGTGATGAGAATTATAGGGATGTGGTGCAGCCTCCAAAGAGAAACAGAAACCACAAAGCTGTAGCTGTGTCAGAACTCACCAAATGTCTCCACCTGGAGGACTGTGTCCAGTGTGGGGCCTCAACCCATGGAAGAAGTTTTAACCTGTTGAAGCCAGTCCAGAAGAGGCCATGGAGATGTTCCAAGGGCTGGAGCCCCTCTGCTCTGGAGCCAGGCTGGGAGAGCTGGGGGTGCTCACCTGGAGAGGAGAAGCTCCAGGGAGAGCTCAGAGGCCTAAAGGGAGAGCTGGAGAGGGACTAGGGACAAGGGATGGAGGGACAGGACACAGGGAATGGCTTCCCAGTGCCAGAGGGCAGGGCTGGATGGGATATTGGGCAGGAATTGTTCCCTGGGAGGGTGGGCAGGCCCTGGCACAGGGTGCCCAGAGCAGCTGTGGCTGCCCCTGGATCCCTGGAAGTGTCCAAGGCCAGGCTGGACTTTGGGGCTTGGAGCAGCCTGGGACAGTGGAAGGTGTCCCTACCCATTGCAGGAGGTGGAACAGGATACGCTTTAAGGTCCCTTCCTACCCAAACTATTCTGGGATTCTTTTTTTTTTTTTTTTTTTGAGGGAAATAACTCTGCACTAAACACAAGCAGAATTCCCAGTCAAAGGTGTCCCTTAAAGTGTGTCCCAGTGGATGGTGTGACCTGCTTGTCCATAAACTGCTGGGAAGGGGGTGTTTTTCCTTCTCACAGAGTGTGCAGTTAAAACCAATGCATTGAGTGAGCTTGAAATCTTTCAGACAGAAATGGCCCCCAGGCCCTCCAGGCACTGAAGGTTTTGCCTTGGAGGGACACCTTGGGGCTTCAGAAAGTCACTGGGTGTTTTTCTTGGGGGGGTAAAACAGGAGAAATGAGTCTGAAAGGAGCATTCTACTCCAGGTATTATTTAATCACCAGGGGATTCGGGAGCTGAGGTCTGTTACTTGGTTAAATACCTACTTCTAATTGCTCCTTAAGAATAGAGATTAATTTCTTAAGCACTGGAGAATTCACGAGCATATTTTCCCTTCTCTGAAAGCACCTGGCCTGCAGCTGATCTGAAGCCAAGCTGGAGGCACTTCTTAGTGCTCCAGCATCAAAAATGTTGATTATATTTTATACTTTGTAATACGTTGATTCACATGATTCTTATCTTACCTTTTTTATTGTATAGAACACTAAATGTCTGATTTTTTGGCATTTTTTTCTGGAAAACAGGATGAAAGAGTAAGAGAGCTCCATTACCAAACCCAAAGCGCTACCTTAGTCCAGATTGTCTCACCAAATGCTTTTTTCAGTGAAAGCAAAGTCTCTTTGTGCTCGACTGTGAAGCCTTATTGCTCTAGAAAACCTTACCAAAGGAAGGAGAGGGGTTCCATCAAGAATTTCATCCCAACATCCTCTGAATGAGGGATGATGAAGAATTCCAACAAAACTCAGGGTAGCATCTTGAAGGCCATTTCTGTTTTCCAGACATTGCTCCATATGCTCCCTGTTTGTCATTTTTGCATAATCCTATAAAAGATGATACAAGGATATATTTGGGTTTTCTGTGTTGCTGTTACTCAAGCTAAGTAACTGAAGAACATCAACTTCCTGATTTGGGCCTGATTTGACATTTGATAGTCACACTGTACACTCCAAACCCCCTTGGCAATCCCAAAGGATCCTTCTTTCACTCCTCACTAAGTCCTGCTTGTTGCTGTTGTGTGCAGTAAACCTTCGCTGTCTCTCTCCCCTGAGGAGCTAGAAATTATTCCTGTAAGACAAGTACTTAGCAAATCCATTTGCAAACTGCGTTTGGAAAACTCGGGAATGTGTTGGGGGGCTCCACATCAATGGGAGATTATTCATTCAGTGTGAATTTAGTTACACATTTTCAAGGCAATATAGATTTCCCTCCTGAAAATAACCCATAACATTTTCCAGGCAGGAGGGAGGGAACCCACCTAAATTGGTGTCATTTTTTTTCATATATTCATAGAAATATGGATTACAGAATGAATTATCATAATTTTCTCACAGCATGCCATTTCTTGAGAGATGTTAATACCTTGATGATTGATAGTCAATGTAGAGGGAAGAACATTAATAGTAAATACAAGTGTTTTATTTCCCTGTCTATACATTTTTATTGTATTTTGCCAGAAACACACGTTGCTGTAGCCTTGCTACTTTTGAATGATATCACACTATACTGCATGTCCTGAATATTTTTTTTCTGAATAAATGAGCTAAGTAATTTACAAACATAAATATACCTAGATTTATGGCCTAATAAGATTTAATATATTTTGTTTAGGTTAGAATACAATGTTTTATGAGTAATCATATAGGTAGGTGCATATGTTGTATTTTGAGATGGCAGTAATTTACTGGAATACCCATTGGTGAAGACAGCTTTAAAATGTGCTAAGTTACTGCCTTGGACCTTCAGTCTTAAAAACCTTAGCATCCTATGTGAATAAAAGATGGCTCTTAATAATTCCTGGGTTTCATGTTCACAGGATAAGTCCTTTTTCCTGGTTATTCTTTCTTTTTCTCTTACAAACTTCACTTCTTCAGTCCATTTTCTGCTGCTTATAGGTCTTCCCTATGAGTGTGATGTGTTAAAAATAAACCAGCAGTGGCAGGTTTCCATTTAAACTGATATTGTTCCTTTACCACTAAAGTACCCAGCACAAGAAGAACATGGATGGACCTGTTGGAGCAAGTCCAGATGATCAGAGGGATGGAGCAGCTCTGCTGTGAGGAAATACTGGAAAAATTTGGACGTTCACACTAGAGAAGAGAAGCTTTGGGGTGATGTAACTGTGGCCTTCCAGTACCTGAAGGGATTGGGAATGGTACTGGGGATTGGCCTCCTCTCTCAGGGAAAGCAGGACAGGACAAGGGGAAAGGGCCTCAAGCTGTGCCAGGGGAGGCTCAGCTTGGACAGCAGCAGGAATTTGCCCATGGAAAGGGTGCTGAGGCCTTGGCAGGGGCTGCCCAGGGAGGTTTGGAGTGCCCATGGCTGGAGGTGTCCAAGGAAGGGCTGGAGGTGGCACTCAGTGCTCTGGGCTGGGGACAAGGTGGGCATTGGGGACACCTGGGACTCCCTGGGCTGGGAGGGATTTTCCAGCCTCAGGGATTCTGTGGAGAGAACCTATAAGAAAGATGGAGAGGGGCCTTGGGCAGGGCATGGAGTGACAGCACAGGGGGGAGTGGATTCAAACTGAGAGTAGGTTTAGATTGCAGATTAGGAATAATTTATTCCCTGTGAGGAAGGGTGGGGAGGCCCTTGCATAGGGTGCCCAGAGAAGCTGTGGCTGCCCCACCCCTGGAGGTGTCCAAAGCCAGCTTGGATAGGGCTTGGGGCAACTTGGGATAGTGGAAGGTGTCCCTGCCCATGGCAGGGGGTGGGAAAAGATGAGCTTTAAGGTCCTTTCAAACCCAAACCATTCTGTGATTCTATGACTGTTCATTAGCCAGTGTGAAATGAGATCTGTGAGACTTGATCTAAAACTTGTACACCTTGATGTGACCCATCGAGTTACTGCTTGAACAATGTAGAGACTTAAACTTGATTTCTTTAAGTAGGCATTTGATATTTCAATGCTTTACCAGGAAGAGATGGAAGTTACACTCCAGGACTGGGGACAGTACTTGTGTTGTTTAAGAAAACTGTGCTGTTTTCAGTCTATAGCTGTCTCTCCAGGTATCCAGCTGCAGAGAAGAGATGTGGCTTCACAGCTCAGCATGCACCCCAATTCTCTTTTAAATTAAGCTATTGGCATTTAGTGTTTCTAGGCCATAGAGTTCCCCACACTACCTTTCCCTGCCTAGGTAAGTACAGCTGGCAGTGTGTCTGAATGTCCAAAATGATGTTCTGAATTACCTTCTTTAATGCCATTGCTCAATATTGGGTTCATTATTGTACTGGCTAATTAGACAGACTTCGTTCAGAACATGGTATAGCTCCATTTATTTAGGGAAAAATGAAAATTTCCCCAAATTTTCCCCTTAAAGGAAGCTTCTACACTAAAGGTGTACTGCCAAATGCCAAAATTGCTGGAAGACTTTGAAACTGGAAGAAAAAAGAGATCACAGGATGCAGTGGATTAATGAAGGCAGAAGAGCTGTTGGAATCCTGTCTGGAATAAGCCAAAACACTGTAAAATAAAGTCAGAGCTGGTATGTGCTGATGCTGTGATGAAGACAGCATTCTCCAAAATCAGGACATTTTGTCTCTTAGGGCAGCTATAAGGGTGTCAGAAATCAGGGGTCATTTTTATTTTATAACAAGATTTTCTGTTTCTGTCTGCACAGCCCTAAAATCAGGGACTGCTCCTTCCTCCCTCCTGCACCGAGTATAATCTGCTGCTGACAGATTATAAAGAACCCAGGGCGTGAAGACACACATGGAAGAATTTGATCGCTGAAATGCTCAGCACGAGCAGGAAAATTCCATCCTCAGGGGTTCCTCGTGGGTCTGGATCAGCCCTGGCCGTGCCCTGAGCTGTGCTGACCCCCAGCAGCTGAACCAAGGCCTCCAGTATCATTTTTGGATGGGTTGCTGTGGAGCTCGGGAGGTGTGCGGGTTAATTCCAGCTTCTCATGGCCCGATGGCAGTCTGGAGAGGGCCAATGGGTGTTTGGGATTATGAAGGCTAAAATTAACCTCTCCCCTTGCAGAACAAGGGCAAAGCTTGCTCCCCTACCAGTCAGAAAAGTGGGCACAATTTAGAGAACAGCGGCAAGGAATTAAAAAACAGCTCTAGCAGAAGAGATTTCTGTTCAGGTGATTCAAAAAGAGAAATTGTTGTTTAGTAATAGCTGAATTTCTTACAGATTGGGTGTTAAGTAATAGCTGAATTTCTTACAGATTGGGTTCAGCAAGTAAAACCTTTTGCTAATTTTCCAACCTGCTTTACCCACTGGACTTCAGAGGTAGTTGATAAAGGTGTTTGGCTCCAGACACTCACTCAGGCCAGGGAGCTGCATTTGATGTATTTGCATCTCATCAATCAGTTGCCATTCTTCATTAGATGAGTAAAATTTTATTTTGCCCTACCCAGAGAGGCCTCAGCAAAAAACAAACAAACAAACAAACAAACAAACAAAACAAAACAAAACAAAACAAAAAAAACAAACAAACAAACAAACAAAAAAAAAAAACAAAAACAACAAAAAAAAAAAAAAAAACGAACAAAAAAACCACAAAACCTTGAGGTGTGTTACATTCTAATTATGAAGAAGAATGTAAATTCTGAGAAAAATGTAAATGGATATTAGAAGCTTTATTTGGTCAGATGGGGAGAATTAATCAGAGCAGTGGAAGGTGGCCCGGTGTCCTGGGAAGTACTGACTCCCGTCCAGTATTTATTTTAATTAGATATTCCAAAAGGCTCATACTCAAGTGTAACTTTGCCAGGCAGCAGCTCAGGTGTGCCAGAAACTGTTGGATCCATTGACACTTGATCAACATCAACTTCTCTGAGGATGAGAGTGAGATTTTAGTGTTCACTGGGCCAAACTGGGATGGACAGTTTTCAAATGGGATAAAAAGGACCTGACAATTGGAACATATCTCCTGCCCAAGTCTGTTTCTTTTCTGTCTCTGTGGGCTTCGGAATGCTGCTGATTACTGTACTCCTTCTTATATATTTTTTTTTATTCAGATTTTCCTATATATGCATTTAGTGGATAATAAATGCTTCTATTGATTTACCACACTCAATAAACTAGATTTTGATAAATATATATACAGTATACTTTGTAAAGCATGCTACTACCTTTGTTTTCTGTGGGGGATTATTAATAATTATTTAATGCTTACCCATAGCTATGGGAAAATTACATATCATAAGCTTCCTTACAATATTTATGTGCCTAATTCCAGTGAAATTTATGGGTATGTTGCTAAAAGTTGACAGGGTTTGCTCCTCCTAATAAAACATCCCATTTCTTAATAGAAAAGAATTTCACATTACTACACAGAGTGAAACATAGTGAGTTCTACAAAGTATTTGATGTTCTAGAGACAGAGCTGCCAAGCTGGGATGAGAACAGGAAATAAAGCAATGTTAAATTACTGCAACGTGAGTTAAATGCTCCAAACAGAGAAGCTGTAGCTGTGATCTCTGTGGCCCCAGCAGGTTACAGGGATGTTGTACAGATATTTCCAGTGTGCAGAGCACGACTACAGTTCTTAGTGATTAAAATAACTGAAATAATAAGCCCAAAAATAGCTGATGACTGAAAGCAATAAACATAATTCTAGGCATCACAAGCTGAAAAGAATCTGTTCTGGGCTGGAATTTCTGACTCTTGAAACAAAACAGAATTTTAGCTGTACAACCAGATTTATTGGCTACAACACCAGCCTTTAATGAGCCTTAACAAAACGGTCAATTAACAAAGAGCTTACCAGTGCAGTAGACCACTTTTGATGATAACATGTTTCTCTAAATTTTGAATCCCTATTGTCTTTTGGGTTTTTCAAATTGACTTTTCACTTTGTTTTTCTGATTTTGAGTGATTCTTCCCAATTACCCAACTTCTAGGCCTCATCACACACCCAACTTAATTTTGGGTTGGCGCTGCACTCATCATTTAGCATTGCAGTGGGGGATATTCCATTGGCACAGTGTAAAAGTTCTGCTGAATTTCAAAAATAAATAGAGTTGCATGCTTTACCCGTGAAGTATAATAACATGGGGGGCAGGGGGGAGTTTCCCAGTGAATATGCCTGCTTTTATATCACAGTTCAGGTACCTTTCATTTTGGGCTCAAATTATCAAATGTATGGGGATTGTGATTACACCACACTAGCACTTGCCCAGCACCCTGTCTCAGGCAGTTTGCTGGCTCAGATGCCTTTAAGAGTGATGCAGGAAGCCCTGCACTGGGTAATTTGTCCATTTTCCACCTGCTGCTTGGTGGCACGTGGGTTATTTTATCCTGGAGCCTGCACAAGTGTGTCCTCACATTTGCAGTTTTGTTATGAGTTTATGTGACTCCACTCCTGTGGAAACGTAACCTGAGCAAAAGAGCTGCCCAACTTCTTTTCAGGAATGTCTTTCAGCTGTGAGATAGATCTTTGGGCTAATTTTGTTGCATAAAATGTTGTTCTCTTATACCACTTTCTCATGAATTGCTTCCAGCCATCCCTTGCTACTATTTTGTAATGACTCATTCTGTTTTCATGCCATTCATTAGCTTTTATATCCTTGTTTTCCCTGTATTTGCCTCTTCTTTTAGATAAATATTTCCAGCCTGCCATTCTTTCTTCATTATATCTGTGATAAGTTTCACTGCTGTATCATTGCCTGCTCTTTATTTAATGGGGAGTGACCAGAAATTATGACAATAATTACACCACCTTGCTGAGTTTAATCAGACATATTATGTCTTACTAAGGCTAAAATTTGAGGTATTCAGTCTGATTTCATTGCAAAGACATAAAAAAGAGCTCCCCTCCCTACCAACACTTACAACATGTCTAGATGTAGATGCATAATACAGGTAGATAAGGAGAGGACAACTTGCACTGCATTTTTAGGCTCCTAAGCCCTGTAAGGCACAGAAGGCCCCATAGTCTGTGTAAATATTTTTCTCTCTGTGCTAAACAGAGGCAGATTTTCCAGCTGATTTGTCTGTAAAAGAAATGCATGGGAACAGCTGTTACCTAACAATATCTGCCAGTCCAAACTTACCTGAGACAGGATGAGCTGATGATAAAAATTGAGTTTGTCCAAACACCTCACTGCATTGGCAAGACATTAACACTTGAGTTAGTCAGGATTTGCTCAATTCTTTTGGTCAATCCAGCTTTGTAACCCATCAATACCTCATATAAGTCTTCAAAGGTCAATCTCATAGCATTGAAAATCCATCTTCTGCTGCAAATACCCAAGTGACACAAATAAACCTGCCAGCCCTGTAGGCCTCAGAGACAATGACAATGAGTTAGTTTAAGAAGATTATTGAGTAAAGGTCCTTCAGGGACATAGTCAGTTGTCAGTGGTGGTGATAAAAGATTCTTTGGGCAGTAAAAGTTAGTTTCAAAAATTAATTCATTGTTTAAATTGTTGTATCCACCTAAAATCCCATCTGTGTTTCTCCTGATTAAGAAAAATAAATGGCCTTTTTAGATTTTTGGTCTGGCTCTTATCTCTGTGGCACCCACATAAATCAAGTGTAACTTCAGTTGAGGACTATTGCTTGTTCAATACTGATGCAAACACAGATTAGCACCAAGCTGACCATCAGTCCCTAATGGGAAAATGCCGTGGGTTGTTTCCAGTGTCTGTGTCAAGGGTGGTCAGCACTCAATAACTGAGATGTAATCATGAAAGACTCTCAGGGACTGTAGTTAAAGAATGCCTGGAGTGGAGTGGAGTAGCTGGCATATGTAGGAGGGATGTGATAAGTGCCAATGGCTGTTCTCCCTCAAGCTATGGGAAGAAGTCTCCAGAGGAGCAACACTCACCATTTGGACCATGAAATGTTACACTTTGCTCAGAGTAAAGGTTATTAACTGTACAGGGCTGGCGGGAATCCATTTGCAATAATTGTATTCTGTCTGGTTCCTCTGTTGCTTCTGCCAGTGGCTAAGGCAGTGTCCCCTTCCTGTCCTCAACAGGTACCTAGAAGTTGTTGTGTGACATTTACTGCTACTGGCAAAGTGGCTTTGATGAGGTATTTAGTGGGATATTTTTGGAAACCATTTCAACTTTAATGGGATGCCCATTCATCCACCTCAAATACTTGTCCTATATCCGTTAGACCTTTTATAGCTCTGTGTTTCACATCTGGAAAAGTCACTTCCCTGACTTTCACCTCTGCGCTAGACCAGAAATTCCAGAAGAATTAAAGCTTGATTTTATTCCTGGTTGTGCTTTCTGCCATGTTGGGGGTGAGGGCTCTGTGCTGGATGGTGCCAGATGTGTACTCCACAACACCCACCCAGGGGACTCTGGGATTTCTTCTCCTAGCTCAAATATTCCTCATCTTCAATCCTGTTTGGCACATAGAGGATCTGATATTGTTTCAGGTTTCCCCAGCAGCAGGCACTGCGCCCCATGCTGAAGCGTCCATAGGGAATAAGGGAATGCAAATTGCTGCCATCCTGACACTGTAGTAGGATTTTAAGAACAATTCTTTAACTTGGGACTCAACACAGATGGCTTCATATAGAACTGGGCAAGAGTGGGTCAACCCTTTCTTGTCCTACTTCAATACAGAAATACAAAGACTGCAAACCAATGTGATTTCCCTTTGTAGCTTCATATTGACACATCAAAATAGCAAGAAATTGAGAACAGGTTGCCCAGAGAAGCTGTGGCTGCCCCTGGAAGTCCCCAAAGCCAGGTTGAACTTTAAGGCTTGGAGCAGCCTGGGATAGTGGAAAGTGTCCCTGTCCATGGCAGGGGTGTTGGAACTCTTCCAGCCCAAACCCTTCTGTGATTCTATGATTATAATGAGCAAAATTCTCTCTGGTCCATATAGGACTCTTCTGATTATGAGAAGCAATGATATTTTGGTTAAACTGAAATAAATTCTCATTGGCTGAGTGAAAATGCACATTTTAAATTTGCATTCATTATTGTTCATGTGTCACAACTCAGAGAATTTGTATTGCATTTAAGGTGGGGGAGACAGGAATGTGGATTCCTTCCCCAAACTCAATGAACCTCCCAATCTCCCACTGGGTCTGCTAACAGAGAAATCAAAAAAAAAAAAATGAAATCACAGAAAGAGAGAATGGTTTTGGTTAAAATAGACCTTAAAAATAATCTAATTTCAACCCTCTGTCATGTGCAGGAAAATTCTTACCTCAGTAGTGGAACATAAAGAGTTTCTAGTCAGTGTTCTAAGACACTAAATGCAAATTTCAAAATATTAAATAAACAAGGGTTAATATTTTCTCAAGTTCTTTATTTGCAAGCAGGTAATTTAAAAAGCTATTCAAAGGTGTTTATAAACCTTTTTATAAACAGATACAGAAGAGTTCCTAACTGGGTGAAATGATGCAAGGACAAAACTTTTATTGAGTTTGGAGAATACAGAGGCTTTTGAATTGTTGTTATTGTGCTCACCCTTAATTTGTCTTTTAGCTTTGTAATTTAGTTACTGGTGAGGAGTAATAACTCTTGATGGATGTGTTCACAACTAAGTCGTAACAAAATCTGCTGAGTGTGTTCTGGGAGCTGCTAATTATCCTTAGCTGCTCTTAGCAGTACTACCAGTCAGAGATCAGCTCTTCAGGATTTTTTGCCGATACCAACAGAACCCTTATTAGCGTAAATTCTGCATAAAGTCCATCTGATTCTGACAGCTGTTTCCTGTAGGAGATGGGAATACAAGTGACCTCAGCCCTGGTAAGTAACAGCTGTATTAATTACCCAACACAGCCTCACCCCTGATGAGTCACAGCTGTGTCCAATAAGCATGAGAGATAAAAGAGGGGATGAGGTGGTGAGGAGAGGGTCCTCATGGAGGAGGAGCTTTGAGGAGCATGAAGGGGGAAAATCAAAAAGCAGGATCTTGAGGAGAGAAAAATCACTGCTGTGAGGTCAGTCTGGGGCTGCAGTCAGAGCCTGCTGTTGGAATCTGCAGTCACAGTCTAGCTGGGTAAAAGCTGCAGTCAGTCTGCACACTGATCCCTGCAGTCACAGTCTGGCTGGGTAAAAGCTGCAGTCACAGTCTGCACACTGATCCCTGCAGTCACAGTCTGGCTGGGTAAAAGCCTGCAGTCACAGTCTGCACACTGATCCCTGCAGTCACAGTCTAGCCAGGTAAAAGCCTGCAGTCACAGTCTGCACACTGATCCCTGCAGTCAGACTTCAGCAGGAAATAACCAGCAGTCAGAGGCTGCAAGGGAAACCTGCAGCAGGAGCTTGTGCAGCCAGAGTCAGGGAATGTTTGGAGTCAGGATGGCTGAGCTGTGAAGGGGAATAAACCAGGACCCTTTTCATGCTGTGATAGACAAGAAGTCTGTGTCTTGGTTCATTTTTGCCCTTTAATAGGAGGGCTGCTGCAACAGTTTCCAGGCTCTACAGAGAAGTAATGGTTAGTGGTGTAAATCAGCCCATTTTCTGGGAAAGTGATCAGAAGCTCCAAGTGAAGTGCATCCCATGTCAGATGAACTTTCCAAACTCTTCATCTGTGCCGTATCCCAGTTTGAGAAAGTTGAACAGTGTGCTGTACTTGCTAAGAATTATAAATGTGTTCTTCCTAGTACAAAAGGCCTTATGTTTGCTGTTATCCAGTCTCATTTTTCTGGTTCAAGCCATGATTTTTTTTTCCTGAGCAGTGTGTGTTTAGTTCAGATTATTAGGGTTTACCCTGGTAAGAAACTCATACCATGTTTTTTAGAGGATGGAGCCTCTATGCTGTTTTCCATGAGTCTTTGGAACTTAGCAGGGAAAAACACCTCTAGAAACGGAGAAAAGTGCCTCTTACTCTATGAAATTCTGTTCAGTTTTGGCTGAGATGTAAACTTGCACATTTCCCTTTTTAGCATTTGATTTCTTAGCAAAATGCTGGTAGTTTGTCAAAGCATAAATGGTGTAGCCTGGCACACTGTGCCACTGTGGACCACAGCAGGTGGCACTGGAAGGGACATGGGCTCCTCAGGGGAACACGGAGGAAGGATTTGGTCTACACTGGACTTGTAATACAATGTTGTCTCACTGATTCTAGTAAATGAACAAAAAAATAACCTTGATATGCTGCTTCCCAGTCAAGATAAAGATCTCTTCTCTTTGGCAGGAGGCGCAGTTTCTTGGGTGAACACAGCTGGTGGAATGTGACTGAGAACTGTTGGGATTTCTCTTTCCACTTGTTCTCACATGAAGAAAAGACTGCAATACAGCAGCCTTTTCCTCTTTATGGTGGTTTTCTTGCATTATGAGTTGCTTCAGTTGCAGTGTCAGGCACTCAAAAGTTATGAAAAGCCAGCCATGGTGTTAGCTTTTAGTTCAGCATCCCTGGGCACTGGGAAGAGGCCTCAAATCCTGTGTCTGTTCAGCCAGAGCCCTGGAGGGGCTGGAGCCCCAGGAGAGGCTGAGGGAGCTGGGAAAGGGTCTCAGCCTGGAGAAAAGGAGGCTCAGGGGGGACCTTGTGGCTCTGCACAAGTCCCTGACAGGAGGGGACAGCCAGGGGGGGTCGGGCTCTGCTGCCAGGGAACAGGGACAGGACAAGGGGAAAGGGCCTCAGGCTGTGCCAGGGGAGGCTCAGCTTGGATATTGGGGAAAATTCTTTCACCAAAAAGATGGTCAGGCCCTGGAAAGGCTGCCTAGGGAAGTGGTGGAGTCACCACACCTGGAGTGTTCAAAAAATAAGTAGAAGTGGACTTGGGTTGGTGATCTTGGAGGGCCTTTCCAGCCTCACTGGTTTTGAGATTGGGATATCACCTGTAACTGCAGCACTGAACTCCCTGCCAGCTTCCTCACGTACCTGGGGTAAGTGCACCTGAGTGTGTGTCAGGAAGATTCCCAGCTTGTGTGTGGAATTCTCAAGGTGTCTGGAGAAGAGAACAGCACAGAGGAGATTGCTGAAAGAGAAAGGCTGACCTGTGCTGGGGGCAGGTGGAGGAGAAGAATTCTCCTTTATCTCTGTTTGTGCTTGTTGCTGAGCAAGCCCCTTCAGCCAAAACAGCTTTTGTGGGCATTCACTCTCCCATCTCCTGCACCCTCAGGCTTAATGTGGAGAAGTGCTGAGCACTCAGAGCTGCAAATGAAATCGATGGGCAGTGTGGTCACTCAGCATTCCCTAAATTAGCGAGGAGTGGGATGGATATCTGGACATGGGGACAGCAGCAGGTTCTGAGTGCCAACCTTTTGTCTGCAAATGGTTTGCAGCATGGCTGGTTTGGCTTGTTTGTGTCTGTTGTGAACACAACTTGCAGTAAATATAAATTAATTAAAGCATGTGAGACGCTCCTGGCTATAATTTCCTGCAATGACACATGGAATTAATATCTTTTTCCATGTGCAGCAGATTGTGGGTGGTATTGAGGTACAGATCTATAGTGCACACAGTGTACACATCACACTCACATAGGTACAGATGGCTTGAGATGGACCAGCACGTGGAAGAGCTGTATCTGCTTCCACTGAAATCAATAAAATTTCCATCCATTTCAATACTCACAGGAGGTGATGGATTAGGAAAACTTAATTTGGGGCTTTGGGGAATGATATTCACAACTTTAATTGTATTCATATAAAATGCACATTGATCCTTGAACAAATTCTCAGTACAGCTGGTCATTGAAAAAGAAAAATCAGAACCTTGCAAATGCCTCTGCACATTCTTCCTGTGATTAACTGTTCTTTAAAAGAGAAGGAAGGGATGTAATAGAAATTATGGCCCTGTTTGCAATTATTCTGAGTAGTAAAACAGATTAAGTAGAGGCTTAAGGCATGAGCTTAGTGAATGTAGCCATACCTAAACAAACAGTGGCAATTCTGCTCTTTCAATCTGAATTTTAAGATTAAGTAAATGGCAGAGTCATTTAAATTATAGGTAAATATTTGATCAATGGAGTCTTGACACTTTTGCTTGTAATTCCTACACTCTTATTAAAATCATCCACCAAATTTTGAAGTAGAAATTATTATTTCTCTAATTAAAAGCATCACTTTTCAAATATGACTGTGCACTGTAACAAAAGCCACTGAATTCTGCATTAGCACAGAAGCTCCTGAGCTCTCAGGTCTGTCAAGTCTCCTGTATAAGCAAACAAAAATCTCTGCTGGAATCTCTGTGACTCATCTAATGGTGGTGGGGAGAAATACCTGGCCAGGGCAACACCTCAGATGCTGAGCAGCATTGCCCTCCTGCTTAACCTCCTTCTGCTTCCTCTTCTTCCTCTAGGAGTTAATCTGAAGAATTTGGATGTTTAAGAAGTGTGAGGGAAGGGACGTAAGAGAAGAGAGGTTTTTGTTCACCTGTGTGCTTACAGATGATGCTGAGGCATGAGCTGTGAGCTGATTTGCAGAGTGCACATTGCCATTCAAATATTTACAGTGCACCTGTAAAGCACCTGCCTACCACAGGGGTTAAAATCCCTGCTCTCATCACTTTTGTATGGGAGAGAAACACAAGAAGGCTCCATCTGAATCAGAATGACTTACTTTTGCCATCAGAGAAGATGAGGGAAGAAATTTCAGCCTCAGGTTCAGCTGGGGGATTTAATCTGGATTTACACAGGTGGAATTGAGAAGAAGGGGTCACCAGGTGGCTGAACAAGTGTAAGAACTGGCAGCTGAAGGGGATGGTGCTGCACCACCTGCAAGGTCTGCTCATCCCAGACCTGCTCAGAAATGGCTTTGCTGCTTCTCTGACTCCTCAGTGATCCCCCTTGGCTTGTTAAAGATGAAGGAAATGCTGTCTGTTGCTGCCAGGTGAGTTTTCTGCTGATGTGAGTTGAACTGGGTCAAGTCAAGTTGCTGCAAGGCGAAGAGGAACTTGGGGAACTTTTCTTTTGGTGGCAGGGCAACCAGCTGGGCAGAGCTCATTTTCTGAGCCCTACTTGGGTCTTCATGTGAGCAACTGTGGAGCTGTGGTGGGAACAGCAGCAGCACTGGTGCTGGGATTTGGGATCTCCAGCCAACCTCAGTCTTCTTTGGGGTTTTATTGTGAAATAATTGTTCTTTGGATCCTGTTCTGAGTGGAGGAGTCTGGTCTGGGCTACTGCATAGGTCTGGGCTTAAGATTATAAACTTTGGGGGCAAAGGTAGGGGAAGTTTCAGTGTATGTGCAGTGTTCATAAATACTGAAGTAAAAAATGAATAATGGCTAAGTCTCCAATTCCACAGGCTGCTGATCCTGCCTGTTTCAGAGTTTTATTGAGGCAGTTCACCAAAAATCTCCCATTAAGCTGCAAAGCTCACATATTCAGGAAATGCTTGTATTTAAAGCAAATTAACAAGGAAGCTTGTGGGCCTCTATTGAAGTGCACGAGGATCCTCACAAGTATCTCTTGTTTGTAAGGACAAATGTGCAAGGACAACTGCTGCAAGCCTAAACACCACTTCTGCTAATGAGCTGACTCTGTGCCAGCACCAGGACACACCAGATTTCCCCTTCAGCCGCCGTAATTAATATTCATTTTTACTTCACGGAAATCACCCCACAGCAGCGGCCCCGAGCTAATCCCGCTCTCGGAATCCACACGGGGTCCGGCGCTCCGCAGTTCCTCTCTGTTTCACTGAACTTTGCGGGTTTCTTCTTTTCCTCCCTGGCGAGTCAAACCTCCGCAGGTGCGGGGAGCGCAGAGGTGAGGAACAGAGGCCGGGAAGGGCCGGAGGGAGGGCAGGAAGGCAGGAGGGAGAGCAGGCGGCAGGAGGGCGAGCAGGCGGCCGCTCCTGCGGCTGCAGTTCGCCGTCCCTCCGAGCCGCGGCGGGGGCACACTCCGCCCGCTTTTGGCGAGCGCGGCTCCCGGAGCGGGGCAAGGCGGGGACAGCCGGAGCCTGAGGAGGAGGTGAGGACGCGGGGCTTGGGGCGATGGGATGGGAAGGGACGGGGGACCCCTGCCATAAGAGTGGGGCCGCCCGCGCTGAGCGGGTGCGGGAGGGAAGGAAGCCACTCGCCCCGGTGGCTCCTGCCTGTGGCTCGGACCAGGTGAGGGTCTCCGAGCCGTGTGTGCCGCTCCGCGGCGCCGTCCAAGGGAGATGCGCTCCAATCTGCGCTACTTTGCAGCATCCCGCTCCCCTCGGATCAAACTCTGCGCTCCTCGGCTGACAGCCCGAGTGTCGGAGCTCCTCGGGACTCTGGGAATCCAGTGCGAGTCCTGCTGAAGGCTGCGATTGGTTATTGGGATTCCGAAGGAATTAGCGGGGCCCTCTGAAGATATCTGGGGAAGAACAGGTTTTACTGGGCTCCGTGCAGGAAATTTGTGGTTCCCGAGTCTGCGCTGACGTTTGGATCGGAGAGGATATTGAGGCACTCGAGGTCATCCCCACGTGAAAGGTCAGGAGCCACTATTTTCCTTTTTAAAGGGTTGTACAGACAGGTGCTGGTGGCTTTGCTGATGGAGCTGCCCGCAGAAGTGTAAGGGAGGAGCACAGGTAAACCAAATAAAGGGATTTGAAGGCAAGAAGGGAGGGGGATTTGGTGTAACTGAACGGGCAGATTCTCGTTTTGTATTCATTTAGCTAAAGAAGAACTCTCTCTCAGGAGAGAGAACCTGTCCTGCCCCGGGCTGATAAGGGTGAAGAGGTGAACATTTGCTTCTGAAACCAGCAGCGCTTTAGCTGCCGCTCACTTGTGAGGGCTCCTTCCCTTGCATCGGCCATAAACGGCTGGAGTTTGTTTATTAGGAAATAATGTTTATGCTGCTTTAGGGTAACACTGGAGGTTTGTCTCCTCGGGGTCTCTCGTGGTCCAGCAGTGAGTGCGGCGGGCCCGGGTCTGTGCGGGATGTTCTGGGCGAGCAGCGGGGCCCGGGGCCGCCGACAGGTCCCCGCGGTGTTCATTCCCACCCGAAACTTCGCACGCCGGATCCGGGCGGGCAGCAGCCTTGAGACGCTCAGCCTCCGAGGAAACAGGCCTACAGGTGGCATTTGGGGATCAGGCATCGGCAGCGGGCGCGCTCCGCTCCGGAGTTGGGCTCAGTAAGTGCCGGGAGCGCCTTTGCCGGCGGTTCCTTCCCTTCCCTTCCCTTCCCTTCCCTTCCCTTCCCTTCCCTTCCCTTCCCTTCCCTTCCCTTCCCTTCCCTTCCCTTCCCTTCCCTTCCCTTCCCTTCCCTTCCCTTCCCTTCCCTTCCCTTCCGTTCCCGGCGGCGCGGAGCATCTCCCGCCCGGGCAGGGCAGGGCAGGGCGGGGGGCGGGAGGGAAGGAGGGAGGGAGGGAAGGAGCGCGGCCCGAGCCCCTGGGCCGCTCTGCCGTGCGCCGCCCGCCCTGGCTGTGCCCGTGGTGGGGGAGAAGCCGGGCGGTGTGGGGCTGCCGGGGAGTTGGGCGCGCTATCCCGGAGGAGCGCCGGCTGCCGAGGCAGGGATGCCCGGGAGCCCTCACGAAACGCCGGCTGCCTTCTTTCTTCCTCCCCCCTCTTCCTCCTCCCTCCCTCCCTTCCTTTTTTTTTTTTTTTTTTTTTTTCCTCCCTTTCGCCGATGCGGGGAGGCGGGCAGAGCGGCGGCTCCGCAGCGCAGCAGCGCTTTCCCCGCGCAGGGAGCCGCGGCCGCGCCGGGGGGGGCACGGCGGCCCCGCTCCTCCCGCGCCGCCCCCGCCCCCGCGCAGCCCCCGCCGCACCGCGCTGGCCCCGCCGGGCGGAGCGGAGCCGCCGCCGCCCCCCCGCGCCCGCACCGACCCCGCGGGCCTCGCCGCCTCCCGTCCCGCCGCCCGGCGCGGCCCAAAGTTTCCCGGCGGAACAGGGGGTGAGTCGGGGGCGGCGGAGGGATGCGCGGGTCGGGGGGGATGATGAGGATGCCGGAGCCGCCCGGGCGCGGCGGCTCGGGATGCCTCAGCCCGGAGGCTCCCACCCGTGCCGGGGCGAGGGCAGCGCCGCGCGGCCGGAGCCGGGAGAGCCTCCTCCAGCGAGGGCAAACACCCATCTCTTCCTCTCCTTCCCCGTCGGTCCGTGTCGCCGGGCGGAGGAGAGACGGTGACCTCAACTGTTGTGATGTCGCTTTGAGACGCGGGGTTAATTTGCGAGGGCCGGTAGCGGCAGAAATGCGGCGCTCGGTCTTTAATATCTGCATACGGTAATGGGTAAAATAAAGAACCCGTTAGTATTCCGCTCCTGTGCTACTTGGCGTGGGAGAGGCTGCTGCTCCATCTCATTTCCGAGCTCCTTTGGGGGAGCGGAGCGGTGCTGGGCGCCTTCCCCGCTGCTCCTCCCGAGCGCCCCGGCCCTGAATTCAGCACCGGGGAGTCCTGCGGGGGGACACGGGGAGCTCCTCGCCCTGAACCGCAAAGCTGCGGGCAGACTCCTCCTCGGGCTCGGGAAGCCCCGGGAAGGCTTTGGGGATGGGATCGTGGCAGGATTCAGCAGGGTAACCCCGGTGCCCGGCTCCTGGCCGGTGATGAGACTCCGCCGCCTGCCTCGTACACGCCCCGGGGATTTTATCCACCCCTGTGGCCGGTGCGAGCCCTGTGTTTGAAATGATGTGCCAGCTCCAGGGATGCGCGGTGAGGTCAGCGCGGGGGCTGGAGCCCGAGCACGGGTATTGCCTGGGGAAGAGCAAGACAGAGGGGGGTGTGTGTGTGTGTGCGGTGTCATCTGGGGGCACACGCCGGGAGAGGCAGTGCCGGCTCCCCAGCCCCTCTCTGCGCCTTTCGGCGGTGGCCATTGGTGATGACCGGGTGTTAATTCCGAGGGAGGGGTGCGCTAGTCCAAGGGGGTTTTGGATGCGAGTCAATCGAGTCCTCAGGGCCCCGCCGAGGTGCGGGGGGAAGCCCCTGTGCAAGGCGGGGGAGCTCCCACTCCCATCAGCAAAAGTTAAGGTGGAAACATTTCCATGTCTGTTCCCACCCACCCCCCGACGGGAGGAGGTTCGTGACATATAAATTTCTCAGACTGCTCTTTGGGCTGTCTGCGTGTTAAGCAAATACGTTTCTCACTTCGGCTGAGAACAGTTTTGCTCTTTGATGAGTGGAAACCGAGGGGGGAAAAAGAGACGTTTAAAAATAAAATCAGACTGTGTAGCTGGAGTGGCAAAGCAAATGTTCTCGAGATCCCACGTAACAAGCTGGAGATGAATGCAAACTGTTCCTGCCGTGTAACTTTTCCAAATTCCCTTCTCCCGGAGAGACGCGATCTCCTCCTGCCTCCCGGCAGAGTTTGCATGGCTCACGGAAGGGGGGTGAGGGTGCTTTTCCCAGCGCCCTGCAGGGAGGGTGACAGCCCTGTCACACGTGTCACCCGGCACCTACAGCAGCGACGTGCCAGCCCACCCTGCTTCCAACCTTGTGTGCCAAAGCTTTGCAAAACTTGAGGCAGGTCACTCCCAAATCGGGGGATAGTGGCTCTCCCCCCTCGCTTCAGCTGCTGTGGATGTGACAGGCCCCCTCTGTCACCCCCTCAAGGCACAGTGACTGGAGGTGACATGTGCTTCATTTTCAAGGCAGTGACAGTGGGCAGGTAAAGGGATGCTTAAGTTGGGCTTGCTCGTGTTTTTATTCAAAGTTTCATGTGCCTTTCACATCCTGCTTGTTCTGTAAATTCCCAATGACAACGTGTGCATGTATCTGGAAAAGTGTAAGAGTACCTCATTCCTCTGGCAAACTGGGAATGGTTGGTAGAGCAGCCTGCTAAACACCTTCAAAAGCGAGTGCTGGTTTAGTGTGCACTTTGCAGGTGGAATGGTTCAGTCAGCTTTGTGAGACCATGGTTATCACTCGTCCCTCCCCCAGTGAAGCATCACATCAGCTGTGTGAATGAACTTCTCAGAGCTGGGCTGTGATTTCCTGTACAGAAATGGAAGCCTGAAGCACAGAGCATTGAGGTGCTGCTGTGTATCCATGATACGGATGTGTGGGGTGGCTTGGGGTTGGTGGCTGTTTGGGACAGCTCCACTGCAGTGCTGGGTGGGCATCTGCTGTAGACTGAAGCCTTGTCCTTCAGAAGCTGCTACAGAACTGATTCAGGGATATAGAGCTTTGCCAGGGCTGACAGAAGAGTATGGATATCAGACAGGAGTTGAACTTGGCTTCTTTTCCCTCAGTTTCCAAATAAACTTCCATAAATTCCTCATTATGTATTGCTGCTGGCCCCTGGACACTTCACAAACCACACTTTACTTTTTGGGACATATCCTTAAAGAGTAGTCTCCCTTGTTTTCTTCTCTTTTCCTTCTTCCCATGCCTTAGCAGTCTGAAATCCATGGCAATTTCCCCCTGAACGCTGGCATTTAAGAACTTTGTTAACAGCTTCAAATGAGGATCATAAGCTGTTAAAACCCTGCTCGTGGTTAGCAACCAGGTGAAGGAAATGAAACTAGTAGCTTTGCCCTTTTCCTTTCATGGCTTTAGTAAAGTTCTGGTAGCAATTAGGCCTTAGTCAAAATGCTCTTAAACAGGAGAATAACATGAACAGTGGCTTTCCTAATTTTTTTTATTATTATTTTCATTTGTGTCTGCATATGGGCCTCTGTCCAGCCAAGCTGCAAAATCTGAAAATAGGAAAGTAAAATCTGGTCTTAGTTCAGTTTTAACAGTAAGTCTGATATAAAACCATTGGTTTTAAAAGAGAACCCTTTTAGCCATGGAGGTTGTTTTTGGATCTTCTTCATCCAAGCTTGAAGTAAACTTAACAGAATTCTGGCAAAATGAAGCAGTGGGTTTTTTTGTGTGTGAACCAGCTGTTTTTCTCTTAAACTCAGAGTGCACAGACAAAAAACTGATCTATTAGCCAATTATTATTTACTTATTGATACTCGAAACATGCAGAGGGATAACTGAATAGGGGAAACTTGAAATCTGGATCAAGCCAAAATGCTGCTTGAGAATTAAACCTGAATCTGCTTGTTCTGTCCTATTAATGGTTTATAAAAACAGTAGTTAAAGTGGCAAGGAGTATTGCTTAAAATCCTGCAATCAGAGCTTGCTGTTTTAATTAAAAATAACTAATCAACTGATTGATGAAGAGAAAAAAATGTGCCTTGCAGGTATATATTAATTTTGCTGCTACCAGAGGATTCTATGTGAGGCATTTGTTGATGTGAAGTCTTTTAGGGGGAGAGATGGTGAGTGCCTAAAAAGCTTGTGCAAGCACAGCAGAGCAGGCTTCTGGGAGAGGAGATGCTCCTGCAGCTTTGCATGCTTAGGTGATTTATTACAAGAGACTTGGCAATCAGCACTAACTCAGCAGTAGCGGGAAGTGGTTTGTTTTTGGCAGTTCAGGCAGTGGGTGTGGCCCCCTGGCAGTTTCTTGGGGTGTTCCTGAGCTGTTGGGGTTAGGATGACAGGCTGTTCTTGGGCCACTGCATGTCTAGCTGGACTTCTATCAAGCTATAGCTCCAAAGTAGGTAGAACAAGTAATTCTGGTGGCAAAAGTCTGGAGGAAGAGCTTAACTCAGTTAGAGTGTCTGTTTTGTACGTATAAATCTACTGATCTGACCTCCTTGTGGCTCCTCTGTATGCCCAAAACTCACAGTGTAAATGTGTGAGAGGGAGAGAAGGGTATTCTCCCTGGATTCACTTGGGAAGGGACAGCCAGCAGGGAGAAGGATGATCTGCAGCTGGAGTGGGGCTGAACCTGCCTTGCATCCCTGTGGATTCCCCTGCTGGCAGAAATTCGACCTTGTCAGTGTGATTGCCCTCAATCCATGGCTAATCCCAGAATCCCAAAATGGTCTGGGTTGGAAGAGACCTTAAAGCCCATCCGGTCCCACCCAGTGCTGTGGGCAGGGACACCTTCCACTATCCCAGCTTGCTCCAAGCCCAGTCCAACCTGGCCTTGGACACTTCCAGGGACAGCCACAAAAAGTTAAGGAGCTACCTTAGAGGTTCCAGGGTGCAGCAAACCCCAGCACTGCTGGATTGGGATGAGCAAGGGAGCCCTTCTGCTCTCTGCCTGTGTGGGAAAGGCAGGGGAAGGTGTCAATTGTTTTTTTGGGCTGCCCTGGAGGAGTTTTCTCTTCTGGAAACCTCTTGCAGGGACTTTGGACAGCAATTAGAGGCCCCAACATTGAGTGGTAGGTCTCAATTAGGAAGCTGCAGAGACAGCAGAGCTGGGATGAGCCAGGTAACAGCCGGGCTCTCCCACCCTGTGGATGAACCCCTTTCCTGAGATGTGCTGGTTCATACTGGGAATAACCACTGGGAAATAATGTTCCAGCAGGAATTTGCATCGATGGCATCAAGATTGCAGTCTTAGCCTAAAGGCGAGCAGAGGAATCGTGGGCTTTCTCCCAGTTTTCCTTGGAACTTGAAGCAAACTAAGCTTGCCTGTACTGGATGTTTGCCTGAGGAAAGGCCATGGACCGCTGTCCTTCTCCATCCTGCCTTGTCTGGCATCAAACAGTGCCCTGAAACACAGAAAAAAGACAGTTCTGGTTCAAATAAATTCCCTGGAATAGTGCAGTGTGAAGGGCAAGGAAAAAAGCAACAGAGGGAAGTTCAAAGGGAAGTGCCACAAAGGCTGCAGCTGTTTTCTGTCACTGAAATGCACTTTTTTTTTTTAAATTAGTTCATACGCTTCATTTTCTAACCTGAACAAACCATTTGAGGTATTGAGAGAAGTGAGGTAAAAAGGCAAAGCTGACTGATTAAAGCTGGTGGAAGGATTTCTGAGAGCTGTTTGGGAAAGATACAAGGAGAAAAATACTCCTGGGAAAAGCATTTTGAGGCACCATCTTAGTAAAAGTAGTGAGTCCATTCTAAAGTCAAGATTATGCTTAAGAACTGAAATGCTGCTCTGGTTGAAGTGATTTAATTAGTGGGTGACAAGCATACAACCAGTGCTCTTCCCAGTGCTTGTTATTAATTTGGTGGTTGGGCAGTCAGATTTGGATAAGAGTTTGTGCCTAAAATAGCTTTGTTTTTCTACAAGTACACATTAGCACACATTTCTACTTAAAACCAACCCAAATAATTCTGTAGTTAGTGGCTTAGGACCCACGTTGTAAGAAGGAAGGTGTAAATAGCAGTGCCTGAGGCTCTGAGAGGGTTAGGTGTTAAAGGTTGGTGCTATGATATGTCCATTTTCCAGACTTCTTATTGTAACTGGGGAACCTCCCTGTACAGCCAAGTTGTTGAATTCACTTTGTTCATGTGCTGATTGTTGTATTTACTTCATTCACATGGTTCCTTCTTACATATTTTAAACAGATAAAATACTCCTTTGTTTCCCATTTGAATTCTGATTCAGTGTCCAGTCATTGGAAGGTTTTGGTGAATTTTTTTTTTTCTTTTGGGTGAGATATACAACTGCAATCCGTAACGTTGCGTTTCATGTGGTGCTTTTGACAAAAACATGAATACTTATCCCAGTGTGAAGAGTAATTTGAATGGCCGATTGCAACATTTTCATTTTCCCCCTCTGTACCTGGAGAAGCAGTGCTCCTGCCTCAGTGGGTGTTGTCTTCCATTGGGCACTTCCTTGATTGATTTTTGGCAACAGGGAGAGAACTGCTGTGATCTGATGGTCTGGATGTGGTGGGAGTTATCCCATGGGAATGCTCCACATGGATATTGTGACCCCTGTGCCAGTTCCTAGCACTGTGTGAGTGTATAACTCCAGATTTCTCTGGTATCCATGTTATGGGAAACAGCATCATTCAAAGCCAAGAGTTCTACTGAGATATCAGGGTATTCCTTGGACTGGCAGCTCCAAACACTGCTGGAATGACATTGGGCAGCTCTGAGCTCCCTCCTTATGGATCTGATTGTGGGTTTGGCCTGTTTGCAGGGCTGTTTCCCCGGTCAAGCAAACACCCCTGTCCTGCTCCCATCACAGGAGCTGTTCACACTTCAGGGATGGATTTTACAGCACTGAGCAGGTGGCACTTGGATTATGGGTTGGAAATGGGCTTGGCAGGGCTGGATTTGCAGCTGGATTTTGATCTTGGAGGTCTTTTCCAACCAGGATTCTGTGATGATAACTGTCATGATTGTGGAGAAAAGGATTCTTTTTCTAAAAAGAGAACTCCATTATCACCTTTTGGGAGTAGGAGAAGAGGCTAACATTGCTGATGTGGTTTTGGTTGAGCTTTCATTAAACTGTTTTTTGAGTGTTTCCTCTAAAGAACAAATACTTGAGTGTGGCTCCCCTTCAAAGTTACATTCTTGAGCACGATGGTAGATCTTTATTCCCGAGATCCTCCCCTGAACAGACCTGTGCTTCACCAAGCAAACTGAATTCATAGATTATGAACTTCTTTGGGTTTTTTCTTCCAGTTTTTACAGTCAGGTAACAGCCAAGCTTCAAATAACTTGGGAACCTTTGGTTTCTGGTGGTGTGTTCAACAACACTGAATAACTTGTAGCTTTCTTCTCTGCTTTTGTCTGCAAACAGAGATTGCAAGTTTGAGGAAACTGTGAGGCAGCACAGTGGAAATAATTAGAATATGGTGTATTTAATTTAACTTGTTGCATCTGGAATGAGTGCAAACTAGAAATGAAACCCGCGCTCTAATGGAATTAGGTTGTGACACTTTAGTGCCACGTGCATGACAAGGAAAAATGAACAACTTGATGCAGAAATAGATTGCCATTGAATTTTTTTTTTTTCATTTCCTGTCAAAGAAAGGGGAGGGAGATAGATGTGTGAGCCCAAGATAAATTCAAAGGAGCACTGACTGGTTTCTGAATCCATTTGGCTTATGGAGTTTCAAGTTTTTTAACATTCACAAATAGAATCTTTAAATCTCTCAAGAGCAGTCTGAACTCAGTTACTCAGATGTCCGCTAGAATGAATTTGTTCATAATAATGAAATTGCTGCAGTTTTGATAGTCCAGGAGCTTTCCAGGACTCTCATTTTGCTAAAGTTGATGGACTTTTTCCTTTTTAGGTGCCCAAATCAATCATAGAGCAGATGATAATCTTATTCAGCAGCCTTCCTTTACTGCTTTTTCACTTTTTATTTTTTTTTTTCTGAGAGCAATGCCTTTTATTGGAATAAAACTTGGAGTTCAGAAAAAAATAAATCTTTAACATTTAATATGAAACAACGTTATTTGCATAGGTCCTTATACCTGAGGAAGATCTGGATAAATGCACCCAGTGAGTTTCAGATGGTTTTGATTTTTAAGGCTGTACAGCCTTGAATAAAATAGAATTCATGAGTGGTGAACCATGGGGCTCATAAAATTCACTTTGTTATTTGAAATACTCCAGGGCATGAAAACATAGTTGGAGTAGAAGTGCACAGCTCCCAGGAATTCCCCAGCAGCCTCTATGGTGTCCTTGTGCCTGGCAGCCCCCTTGGGAAGCAGAGGAGAGAGAGGGGAAAGGCTCCTGGTAGATGGTGTTTCTCCTTTCTGCAGCTGCTCTGGATTTATCCAGAGGTTTCTGTGGATGAGGGAAATTCAGTGATGTGGCAGCTACAGCAGGATAGGAAAGCTGGCCACCATTGTGGCCTTTTCTCATCTGGGAAGGAAGCTGGGGGGACTGAAGCTACTGAATAGATGAATGAGGCTGCTCATGACATTCAGAATTGATGGAGGCTTTGTCCACTGGCACTGCAACTCACTTCCCTCTAGGCTTTATTTCTTCCTGATCATAACATCAAACAGCACTGAGGCAGTGCGAGACAGTGCCAGCATTGCCTCATTGAAGGGAAAGGGCAGAGGATTATTGAAATCCCTTAAAAACTCTATTTTTTAGAGGGAGTTTACAATGGTCTCCCTTAGAGTTTTTGACTATTTTCCTATTCTAATATCTTGGAAGGCAGATTACAAAAAAAAAAAAAAAAAAAAAAAAAAAAAAAAAAAAAAATCTTCCAACTACTAAGAGTTTCAAACTAAAGGGATTCATCCATCAGAAATATGGATGTTATGTCCTCCTGCCCTTCCACAATTTTCAGGATGGTGACAAGTTTATGACTTGGGCCGCCAGCCACAGAGGATGTCATTGAGGGCATGAAATTCCAAGTTCTTTCCAAGGATATCCTTGTATAACTCCTGTGAAAGAAACGAGCAGATTTTGTGTTTTGGTGGCACAACAGCTAACGGTGATGCTAAGGCTACTGCAAAATGAACTCAGTCTCTTGAGCCATGCCCATGTGATAAAAATTGGGACTTTTTGGATAGAAATTGATCAGTTCAGGGCAGCTGTTGGACTGGTTTGAAAATAATTCTGAACTGAAATGAGGCTGGCATTGGTTGTGCCAGAGTTTAGTCCCTGTGTGTTGAGAAGAGGTGATGGTTTTGTGGGGATGTGTACAGCTAAAGAGAAAGTGTCATGTAGCTGGAAAATCTTTCTAATCCTAAATTTCCATTGAGTAACCTGAATGTTGCTGTAGAATTCTTCTGTCTGTGTATTTTAGAGTGAAGCAAGTCTTTAACTTGGTGTTAAAACCAACTGCTACAGTTCATGGAATCCCAAAATGGTTTGGGTTGGAAGGGACCTCAAAGCCCCTCCAGTGCCATGGGCAGGGACACCTTTCACTCTCCCAGGCTGCTCCAAGCCCCAGTATCCAACCTGGCCTTGGACACTTCCAGGGATCTGGGTGCAGTCACAGCTGTTCTGGACACCCTGTGCCAGGGCCTGGCCACCAACAGTTCCTTCCTAAAATCCCATCTAATCTAATGCCCTGCTCCTGCCTCTGTACTCAGATATCTTTTTCCCCGTGTCAGTAACATGTTCACTTCCTATTGGAATGCTTGAGGTGCTATGGGAGATGTCCAGGGTCCTGAAACGACAGAACTTGAGTCACTCAGAAGGGAGAGAGTTTCTGAGACAGGAATCTCTCCTTCCTGAGGCTCACCAAGAAATGTGTCCAGTGGGACTGTGCAGTCTTGGAAAAAAAAGTTCCTTTCCCAGACAAAAACTTTGGAGGTTGATTCATTGCAATTATCTGTGTCCCTATAATATCTGCAGGAATTCTGCTTTTTGGGATTTAGTGGGAACCACCTTATGTCTCCTGATACAGGTGAATGCATGCACATGCTTCAGGTCTCTCTAACTAGAGGGGCATTTATTTGTAGTGCAAAAGAAATTAATATTTTTTGATTAAATGCAGTTGTAGAAAAGGCACACACAGGTTTTAATTTTAAGACCAATGTAGATCAATCTTGTCAACCAACATTTGTTTGCAGTTCTTGTACTGCTATGTAAGATCTTTTAGCAAAATCACTTGCAGCTTAATATTACATGGGAAATTAAGAGTAATGAAATCCATCACTGAGGTCCTGTTGTGAGCAGACAGGCTGAAACTCTTGTTAATGTGCTGGTTTACTCACAGAAATGCTTTCCCTTTCACTCAGCCTCCTGATCAAATTTTAACAGGAGGTTTGACATTTACATGACATTCACATCTGTAGGAACAGTGTTTCCTTTTCCCCACTGCTCCATTTTCTCAGAGTTAACATTCTGCTGGAAGCAGTGAGAGGGATTGGAGAAGGGAACCAGCAAGAAGAGATCGGTGTAATAAATTGGTTGTGCTCTCCAGGCTGGCTACAACTGTTTCAGCCTTCTGGAGGGGTGGGGATAGGGCTTTAACCCACACATTGGTGGCAGTTTTTGTGGCATTATCCAACAGATTGCCTGGTCATGGACCCCTTGTTGCTTTTAGTGGAAGGAGCTTTGCAGCATTAGGAATAACATGCTGCTTGCTGGTGGTATGGATTTGGATGGGACTGTAGGGCTCAAGAATCTGAGAAGGAGCTGGAAACCTGGGGTGAGGCTCAGGGAGGGACGAGGGTGGATAATTCTCAGCAAGAGGGTCCCTTGCTGAGCTGACTGGAGACCTTGGAAAGGAGCAGGGATGAGCCAGGGCAATGTGTTGCTCACAGTGTTGAGGAACAATGGGAGCTCCAGCAGCACTTCCCATTTTACCTGGTTTTACAGCTGTACCTACTTGTGAGTGCCCAAATACTCTCCAGAGCCTCCTAAAAGCCATGGAGCCACTTTTAGCTTTGGTTCTGCTCAGTTCAGAGCTGTTGGAGGGGTGTGTGTTCCATGGGCACACAGCAGTGGATTGGTTTCTGTGGAAAATGGGGACATTTCTGTGCTGAAGGGGTTTTGTTGCACGCAAAGGAGGAAGGATGTTGAAACATGGAAGTTTGGATGTGAAATCTGAATCAGGCACTGAAGGAGTGCAGCTGCCCTGAGGATGACCAATACCAGGCTCAGAAGGATTACTCTACATTGCCATATGAAACAAAGCTGTATTTTCAGATGTTTCTATTTCCTCAGTGTGCTGGACATAGCCTCTCTGGGGAGCTCTATGCCAGCCTTGCCCTGCTGTATGTTTTTTAATAACTGTTTATATAATTCAGTCTTGGTTTTACTTCCATTGTAACGATATCATGTCTATCAGGTGGATTTAGAGGTTGAATTAGCAGCACCTTTACTTTAAAAAAATGCATGCAAATGAGGCTACTTAAAAATAAAAATTCATATGTTTCTGAGATCACAGGGTTCAGAGTTGCTGGCAGTGGCTTGTTCTCCTGTGGTCAGCATGGAACCATTTAGACATTTTAGCTGACCCATCCTTATCTAATTTCAGGCAGGCCATGAACTTGAAATTTTGTTAAGAACAGGAAGTGAGCTTTGCTGGTAAGTCTCAAGATAGCCAATCAGTTCTTCCTTTCTGCTCCTTTTTTTCAATCCCGTTGCAACACGTAGCAAGTGTGTTGTTCCATTGCTGTTATATTTCCTTCCACGGAAAGTAAAAAACACACCTTTGTATACTTAGAAGTGTCAGAGCTGCAAGGAATTGGCTGCATTGTGCAATGGTGTCAGTTGGGAGGTGGTGAAGCACAACTAATGAATTTTGGACTCTGAAATCAGTTATAATGAGAGACTCAGAACCTGGAAAATTATTTTTGAGAACTGTTAGAAACAAACCCAGCTCTTCTCACCTGTGAGGCTGGATGTTGACTCCAAGGTAGGCAGGCATGTCTAATGGCAAAAGATTGGTCATTAGATTTTAATCTGCCCAGGTTGATGCGCATCTTGCCTCCTTTGGAAATGGATGGAATTAGGCAGCAGGAGGTAAAAACTGGATCTTCTCTCTTCAAATGTGTTCATAGGTAGTGCTCCAAAGTCTTGTTCCCCGAGTTCTGTGACATCCCTGCTTTTCAGTGCTGTTGTATCAGCTTTTTCAAAGAATTGCATTGCTCTTTCAAATAATGCAGTCTTTAGCTTCTTGTTCTGCTTTTGTATAAAAACCTGAATTTTTTCTTGGGCTTTAAAACAGAAAAAAGGGGGAAAAAAATTAAACAAAGGAAACCAAGACCTGCTCTTTTTGCAGCAAGATAAGAAAGAAAATGTTGAGCACTGGCCCAAGACAGCGGAACTCTTGGCAGGATCTTTCCAAGAGATCACTTAACAGCCAGCCTCCTGTCCTGGGTTCCTCCAAAGGCATTTCAGATGGCTCTGCTCTCATCACCTGTGCCCTGCTCCGTGACGAGCTCTGTTTGCTTTCTGCCTCTCCAGTGGTCATTTAGGAAATCCTTTCCTTCAAGTGCTCAAATAAACAAGTGGCTTTGTTGTTAAAATTCTCATGTGAATTCAGTGCTTGAGGGGACCATTGAGCCTGCCTGGCTGAACATTCCCTCTCACAAAACAAAGCATGTCACGGGTAATATTCCCTCTTCTCAGCCACAGGCTGATTGCTCAAATTACTCTGCCTATCTCTTACAATTTATGCTTATTTAAGACCCATATTTTCCTATTTGTTATTGTGCCATCGTTGTCCTTTCACTGAAATAGTTTCCTGCCCTCTTTGGTGTCCCCTGCTTCCACAATATGTTCTGGAGAGAGAGAATGTGTTGCCTTTTTTTTTTTTGCCTGTGGTTTCCCAGAGTGAGCAACCACCCTCTTGTGAGACTTGCTTTGCTCCCGGCATCATCAAAAGGTGTGAGCTGAGGTTTCATCTGGGGCCTGAGGATTTTCTACACTTAAAGACTTGTTAAATTAAAAAAAAAAAAACAAACAAAACAAACAAACAAACAAACAAAAAACACAAAAACAAACAAACAAAAAAAAACCCTCAGTGTTTTCGGAGCTGTGTGGGCAGTTTGCGTATGTGTTATTCCCAAGGATTAAACTAAACAATTTCCCCTAACATTTGAAGTGAGGAAAGTGTGGCTTCTGAGGGTTGGGGGAGCATTGTCAGAGGAGAGCTCAGCAGGAACTACAGAGACGGGGCAGGAGAGAATGGATTCAAACTGAAAGAGAGTAGGTCTAGATCAGATATTAGTAGGAAGTTCTTCCAGTTCCTCACCACCCACAGAGGGCGCCCAGAGCAGCTGTGGCTTTCCCTGGATCCCTGAAAGTGTCCAAGGCCAGGTCAGACAGGGTTTGGAGCAGCCTGGGACAGTGGAAGGTGTCCCTGCCCATGGTAGGGGTGGCACTGGATGGGCTTTAAGGTCCCTTCCAACACAAAGCATTCTATGATTCCAAGGCCCTGCTTAGGGAAATGCTGAGAAGAGCTGATACCTTCCCTTCCCTCTCTCTCCAAACAGCCTGTGCAGTGTAGGCATTTCATGGAACATCTGGGCAACTCTCCTGTCCCCAGCTACCTCAATATCTGTCTCTCCCCTTGGATAAACGAGGTAGAACCAGTTACACAACAGCCTTGCCTGGTTCAGGGCAGTTTAAATGCTTTTGTGTGGAGCAGAGCTGGAGCTGGCAGTGACACCTGTGCACTCAGCCCAGCTGTGCCAGTGTCTCCTTATCATTCTGTGGGATTTGCTGCTGTGGGCACAGCTCCATCTCTGCTGGCCTCATGGGAGAGTTTCCAGGGCATGTCTGGTTCTGAGCAGCCTTGGCTATGTTGGCTGGGGGGTGTCTGACCTGGCATGAAACTTTCACATGATTTGTGGTCACGTGCAGCATTATTTAGAAATATTCTGCTGAGCTCTCAGCAGGGCAGGCTGGCTCCCTCGTGGTCAGGGCTGGGGCTGGAGCTGAGGGCTGCTCACCTCTGAATCATCCATTTCAGAGGCAGAACTTGGCATTGTGCCTTTTCTCCTGGAGCTCTCCTGCAGGATCCTGCTGGCCTCTCTTGAGCATGCAGAGCCAGCTGGGCTGGTGTGTGAGTAATGAGCTTTTCTAGAACTTCCAACACCTGGGGGCAGGCACAGCTTGGCAGCTCTAGAGGAGCAAGCTCAGGTATGACTTTTTATTTGGGTGGACGCTCACCCACTGCTCTGCTTCATGCTGCCCAGGGTGTTTCTGCAGGCTGGGGGAGCTGTGCTGGAGCCTTCCCCCAGCCTTATTCATTTGCATTTCCATTCCCTTTCCCCTCACACCAGTCCTTCAAGTTCTGTTGTCTCTGGAATATGTTCCCCTCAGGATGTTGTACCAAATACATTGCTACAGTTCCAATGAGGGGAGAGTCATCACATCAGCTTTGTTTATTGCTGCCTCAGTGGGAATATTTTGAGAAGCCGTTGTGTTTGGTGGATGCCTGTGGGTCTTGGGCACTGAACTCCTCTCATGTTTGCCAGTTCTTCACTGACCTGGGCATCTTTTAGCGTGGTCTTTGCTTCCAAAACTCTGTGTGAATGGGAATCAGACATACAAACGTAGCTGCTCAGAATATTTTTCACCTTCTTTTCCCCAACTAAATACCTGTATTTCCTATGCTGTGACCAATTTTATCGTTCTTGTCTTGAAACACCTGAATGTCCTGAAGCAGCAGGAGATGCAGTGGGAATGGTGGAGCCTTCTGAAGCCACAGCCAATGTGGCTCTGCCACTTTCAATGCCTTGAACTTGTTCAGTTTTTCCTTCCTTGAGTGGTTGTCCTTGTTATCACCTGTGTACCCTCAATTTCTGGCTTAAGAAGTGAGCATACTTCATAAGGTTTCCCCCCAGTTTTTTGGGGAGTTCTCTGTTTTTAAGATGCTGCTTTTCCCTCTTCTGCCACACAGCTCCGTTTGTCCTCTGTTGGAATACATGGCAGAGTAAGGAAAAGAGAGCTCAGCTCTGTGTCTGCTGCGCTTCAGGTTTAACAGCTCATTTTGCTCCAACCTCAGCCTTCTGCTGCAGGCCATGGTGACACCCTTCCCTTCATGCCAAGGAGGAGGGGAGGGAAGAAAATGTCTCCTGGTGGTAACACCACAGAAGCGTAGGAGTGTTTTGGTACACGTTCCTCCTCTAGACTATTTTGTGGCTATCACCACTAATTTTAATTTTGCTCCAGAGGATTGCATCCAACGAGAGAAGGAGGAATTGAAATTTTCAAAACAAGTGCAGATGAAAATAACTTTCCCTTCCCCCATTGTACTGGGAGCCATCTATGGAGAACAATGCTGGAAGCTCAACAATTTTGGGGAAAATCTGAATTTAAAAATCTTTTCCCTGACAGCTGTGTCCAAATGCAGGCTTTCCTCACTGCTCCAGGATGGCAATTCCAGCCTGGCAAAAAGGACAGATTGAGGAATACAGCAGCCACAGATCCCTCCTCTTTAAATTACCTTACCAGTTAGCAGCAGGGTTACCTGGACACTCCTCAGCTTTCCCTCACTTATTGCTTCCAAGAGCTGAGCATTTTTACAGCCTTTTAATTTTCTCCATATTTTTAAAACCCTGAAGAAGCAGCGATGAGAAGGACCATTAACACCTCGGCTCAGGACTAATGAGAGGAGCACAACTCGTGTGCTGGAGGTATTGATTTCCTCAGCTCCGGTTGTGTTTCTCCCTGGAATCCTTTGTGCTCTCCCTTCAGCTGTGCGGGCTGTTTACTCACACAACACCCGAGTGAGGAGAAGATGAACTGCCGGGATTCTGCTGCCCAGGCATTGATGCATTGCCTCTCTCTTTGTGTTCTTTAAATGCCAGAAATGCCCCTGCTTTTCTTTGGAACATCTTTTTTTTCTTTTTTTTTTTTTTTAATCTCTTCTTTCACCCATGAAGAAAATGAAGAGCTGAGTTCAACAGTTCTTCGTTCTTTCCAACACCCCCGAAGGTGTTTCTTTCCCTTCAGGGGCACCTTTCTGGTATGTTCCATCTCTGAGAAGAGCAAACAGGCAAAACTTATCCCATATTTGTGTATGAGGATAAATTCCCTTAGTTTTGTGAGTTTTTTTTATCAAGCAGCTTCATGTGGGTACTTCATCAGGATTTCTGGATTTTAAAACAGTCATGAATTTGTCCTGACCTTCATTTTATCTGTGTGACATTAGGAAAACGAAAAGATCTAAATTAACAGTAACAGTGAATAATGCTGTCTAAATTGAAGAATAAGGTGGAAGAGGATAAACCATCAGTAAATGCACTGGTAAAATGCCCTGAAATAGGCTGCTTGCCTTCTTTTTTTGATGTATTGCCTTCTCTGAGCTCAGACGAATACTTATTCCTTAAAAGCAATTTCAGATTCATTTATCCTTGCAGGATATAACTTTACCCTGTAATGTCTCTTGTGACTAAAATATTGTTTTGGAGGAAAAAATATATATAAAAAAATAACCTTAAATTTAAACTTTTTTGCTGCTGCATTGTGAGTTTGTTGTTTTTGTTGGAGGTTTTTTTTTTTTTTTTTTTTTTTTTGAGGAAAGAGTTGGAGCAGAATGGTTTTATGATGTCTGTGCTAAGCAGAATCAGCTGCTCCCAGTCTCTCTGCTCCCAGTTCTAGCACTGGGTGGTTTTGATGCCTTTCTTACATTCTGTGGGAAAACCAAATGATGTTAAAACCTCTCTTTCCACATTAGCCTGTTTCCAAAGCACATTAATACTGGTTTAGAGGACAGATTCTGGAGAACCTCTGCAGAAAATAGTGGCAATCCCACAAGGCACACTTTGGTTCGACTTGTTCAATCATGTTTTCTACATCATTTGTTCAAAGGCATGGTTTAAATGATGCCTTAATTTATTTTTTTTTTAATAAACTAGTTCTTAGGATTGCATTTACTTTTTTTCCCAAGTTGTGTTGATGTAGTTAATATATAAAACTGTGGGTGCTGGCAGAGTGCAGTGTTTTGAACTTGAAAAAAAAAATCTTGGTTTTTGACAATGAAATAATTAGAAATTATCCAAAGTTGTTGAGGTTGGTCCATGGAAGGTGTCCCTGGCCATGGGAGGGGTGGGGCTGGATTGGCTGTAAGGTCCCTTCCCACTCAAACCACTCGAGGGTTCTGCAAAAAATCAGCTTTTTAAAGATGTGGCTCACTATTGGTGAGTTCTCTCCTTACTTATATCTCTATTTCAGGATGGTCCTTTGCAAAATAATTGGGAAGGGCAGTGTTTCTCCATGCTAGGTGTGGGACACTTCCACCTTCTTAGGTGGTTCAGAGAAAGAGGGAAAAATGATGCTGCCAAGTGTCAGGAGGGACCACAGCTCAGGGAAACATAATGTAGCGACAAAGAAATTAAGTACAGCTTCAGAAAGTCAAATATCTTGTTAAGTCTGGGCAGAAATCAATAGGAGCTTTTGAGAATGGTGGTATTGAGCATTCTATTTTGAGAAATACTTGTGTCTCTGGACAACCAGAGCAAACAGCTACAGCAGGGATGCAGATGAATTTTGCAGTGACTTTTTCTAGCTGTGCACATTGGGAAGTCAGGGATGGCTGTCCTGCTGTGCTTCTTGAGCTGTGCTAGGGTTTCCAGGCACCTCTTGGCACTTCGGCTGGGCAGTTTTGGGGATGTGCTCCTGGTGACCTCTGCAACTGCCTGAAAGGAGGTTGTGGTGAGGTGGAGTCAGGCTCTTCTGCTGTGTCTTGTGAAGGGATGATAGGAAATGGCTTTAGGGGGATGCACCAGGGGATGTTTCAGATCAAATTCTAGGGGGGAAAAAAAAAAAATCACTAGAAGAGTGGTCAGGCACTGGAATGAATTGCCCAGGATGTTGGTGGAGTCACCATTCAAGAGATGTCTGGATGTGGCCCCTGGGGGTGTGATTTGGGGGTGATGATGGAGGTGCTGGGGAGAGGGTTTGTGACCTTGCAGATTTCTTCCCCCCTTGGTGACTCTGCCAAGAGCCCTGACTGTGGGCTGTGCTCACCCTGACCCTCGTGGGGACTTGTCCCCAGGTCCTCAGGCAGGTCACTGCAGCTCCCAGGACCGACCATCAGCCTGAAGGGTCTGGCTGCCCTCCCCCTCCCCATTAGCAGTGCTCTCCTGTTACAGAGCAGTAAATGATCCTGGTTTTTCCATTTTCATTACGGCTCAGCTGTGACGTCAGGTTTGACGTGGCCCTGTTTGAGAAATGTTTGGTTTGACCCACTGGAAGTGCTGATTCTGAGCTGTTCTCCAGCTCTCTCCTCTCCTTTCCCTGCTCACACTGGAACTGCTCTGTCTGGGGGTTTGGCCAGTGCTGCTCTAGGTGGAGAACAGGAGGAAATCCTGGAAAGCAGCTGCATTTTCTCGGTGTCCTGGTTACCCACAGCTGCTGGTTTTGCTGTTTGGTGCAGTGGCAGCTCCTCTCTGTGTGGAGGCCCCATCTTCTGGGAAAGAAGTGCTCCAGGCTGCAGGAAGGCAAGTAGGTGATTGGAATTTTTGGGTCTCAGTGATGCTCTGTGCCCTTTGTGAGAGGAATATCTACATGTCTGCAGCAGTGAAACCTGTACTGGGAAATAAAAGCAAATTGTGCTGAAGTCAACCAAAATAGGAGTTGGACTTTGTGCCAAATTGCAAACTGTGGGCCTCTCAATCATTCCTCTGCAGAGAGCAGCCTATAACAAAGATCACTTTGCTGCGAGACCCACAGAAAAATATCTGTTCTCTTGCACTTAATGATACAAATCTGTTAATGATACAAATCTGCTGATGGCTGGGAGTATTTATTTGCTGTGAAAAGAACCTGCTTATGTTGCACTGAGTGTCACGCCTGACTAGCAGGTCCCAGGGTTGTGTGTTAGGGATGTAAATGATCCTGGGACATGCATTATTGACATGTCCCAGTTCTAGAAGCATGGCAACATTTCCTGTGGGCTTCCAGGTGAGTTGGGAGGAGTTTGATCCTGAACTGGTGGGTTTACATTGCCAGAGCAGGTAAGACACTGGAGGGCACTGGGAGAGCCTGGGGGGCTGTGCCAGGGGAACCAGCTGTACCCCAGGGCAGGAACCTCAGGGCTCAGGGGTGTTTGAAGATGTGATTTCACTCAGCTTTTCCAGCTGTGGCAGCAGGCCCTGAGCCTGGCTGCCTTTTCAGTGTGGAGGGCAGAACTGTTGCATTAGTTGTGCTTTTCTTGTTTCCTCCCACTGTGGGGGAAAGACATGTTTTCAAATGAGCAGGTGTATATTTTCATAAGCCCCAAGCATTCCTTTGTGGATGAAAGAGTTGTAAAACATCTGAAAGCTATTTTCTTTGACATGAGCTTCTCTGTTTAAAGGATGTGGGGAATAATTTCTTATTCAGGTTGAAGCAGATGAAATTGTTACGATGTTCTGATGAAATGGACTGTATGAAATGGATATTTCTAAATAAAATGCTTTTGGAACATGTTTGGAGCTGTGAGCTGACTCAGACTGAACTACAGGGAAACAAATACACAGAAATACCTACGAGAAAGAAAGGAGAATTCCTTACAATATGGTGGCAAATGTGTGTTAGTGTTGAGCAGAGTGTGTTTAAAGGCCCTTTGATTTTGGGGTGAGGAATATCTTGTTTGGTGGTGGATGTGAGAAATGGCATTGTGGAGTCCTCATCTCTGGAAGTGTTCAAAAACAAATGGAGGTGGCACTTGAGAACAGGGTGCAGGTGCTGGTGGATCTTAAAGGTTGGACTTGATCATCCTAAAGGTCCTTTCAAGCCTTAATGATTTGATGGTTGTGCAGTGCTGCTATTAAGAATTATGTTAATTTACAATGCTGGTAAATAGTTGAGCTGTTTACTGGAGGGATAGCACCTCCCTTCACAGGGAAATGTTCTTCATATTAGATTGATTGGAATCTGTGTGGTGTTCTGGTGGAGAGAGGCAAAATACATAACATGTGATATATTCTAGGCTGATTCTGTTTTACAGATAATTCCTGGCTAGATAAATTGTTGATCTACCAGGTGTAATGTTTTCCACACCAGAAGTTGATACCATATTTTATTTATTTCTCCTTGCTGTTGCTCCCTGCTGCCCCTGAAGTTTTCATCCCTGAGGGGGTGTTGCTGCTAGGGTATGAATGTGACAGAACTCAGGCGTTCCACGAAAATTTTGGGAAGCCTGATAGCCTTAATTAGCATAGAGACCATATGCTTCCAGTCTGGGGGTCCCGTCCAGAGAATGGGAAGTGGCTGATCTTGTGCAGAAGTGGGGGATCAGTCTGAGGAGCTGGCAGGGGGGTTGAATTTCACAGTTTGCAGAGCATCTTGGCCCAGCCTGCTGTATGCTGTGCAGCTTCCTTGGCTGCTCAGTGTGGAGCATCAAGCCTGGAGTCTGGATCACTGGGGGCAGCCACCCCCCTGTGCTCATCCACCCACATGGGATAGGGCCATATGACTCTGTTTTGTCTCTTGCCTCCATGAGGTCCCCCCAAGAATGTGCATTTGTGACCACCCAAGGTCTCACATGCTCCTTTCCCCTGTGGAAGGAGGCTGTTTATCGGTGTATTTTGTCCAAGGCATTGGTACTTTTTGTCTACCACGAAGCACAGAGAGCAGAGGTGTGCTCAAGCAGTTCTGTGTGTTCCCCAAGGTCTGGGATCTGGGGTCAGGCTAAATCACAGCTTTGTCACTTGAGGGACCAGAGGCCATTGCAGTCCAGAAGGATGATTGCTGGGCTGTGTCAAAAGAAATGTGAGCAGCAGCTCAAGGGAGTTGATTCTGCCCCTCTACTCTGCTCTCGAGACCACACATGGAGCTCTGCATCCAGTTCTGGGGTTCCCAGCACAGAAAGGACATGGAACTACTGCAACATGTACAGGGGAGGGCATGGAGATGCTCCAGGGCTGGAGCCCCTCTGCTCTGGAGCCAGGCTGGGAGAGCTGGGGATGCTCACCTGGAGAGGAGAAGGCTCCAGGGAGAGCTCAGAGCCTAAAGGGGCTCCAGGAGAGCTGGAGAAGGACTTGGGACAAGGGATGGCGGGATAGGATGCAGGGCTGGATGGGATATTGGGAAGGAATTGTTCACTGGGAGGATGGAGAGGCCCTGGAATGGAATTCCTAGAGCAGCTATGGCCGCCCCTGGATCCCTGGCAGTGTCCAAAGCCAGGTTGCATGTGGCTTGGAGCAGCCTGGAATAGTGGAAGGTGTCCCTACCCATGGCAGAGGTGGCACTGGATGGGCTTTAAGATCCCTTCCAACCCAAACTCTCCTGGGGCTCTATTCTTTTCCCCTGGTGCAGAATATTTCCCGCAGTGCTGGTGGCCTGACACTTGTGAGACACAGTGTCACAGTCTCTGTGTGCTTTGGGGGATGTGGAGCGTACAAGCATGTCTGTCCAGCTGCCCTGGCAGGGGCTGTTATCCAGGGACAAGCCATGAATGAGTGCAGCCCTCTCTGCAGGGCTGGCCCTTCAGCACTTAGGAGAAAGAACTGCTTGAAGCCTTGCTGTGCCTGTGTTGCTGAGTAATGGTGGCTGCGGAACCTGGGCTGTGCTTCACTGAGAGCAATTTTCCTTTTTGTAAAGAAAAACATCTGTATGAAAAGCAGTTTTGGTCGTGCTTTGAAACACCACACTTTTGTTGTCTTTGTGCCCAAACTTACATATTCTGCCTGAATTAGGGCAGGGAAGCAGTGCAGCACAGCTGTAGGTGAAGCCACTGTGCAGCACCAGGTGTTCCTCACACCTTGTTTCTCCTTGACATGGGAGGGGGAGGCCCTGCTCAAATTAAGAACCCCAACTGAATCACTGCACTTCTATCACACTAAAATCAGGCTGAAGGCAGGACAGCAGTGGTTAAATTTACCATAGAAGGCTTTCCCAGGCAATGTGTACCACAGCACACCTGGGCAGTCACATCTGTGCTCTGGGCCTTGTTTGAGGAGCAGGATGGTCCTGGAGTTGAAGCTTTGCTGTTGCAGTCCAACGTGCAGCCCTCTCACATTTTACATCTTTTCCCTTTGCAACAGCACTGAAACACAAGGTGGGATGACTAAAGAAGTAAATTAAGGGATGTGTAACTGAGCTGGGTGCTGGAGAATTCATGAGTGTCCTGGGAATGATGGAGGGCTGTCCTAAAGGAGGAGAGGTTTGTCTGAAGTGTTCAATCACTGTTGGAACAGCAAAATGTAACTTGAATTTAAGAAGGGAGCTGTGATGGTACCTCTGTCACTCAGGAATGAGGTAGAGGAACCAGAGCGGCTGGCTGGGCTCCCACCAACAGCTTCAAGCTGGGTGCAAAGAGTTTATCCAAATTCTTAAATTCTTGCCTGACTCTTGATCCAGATATGATGTAGGCTTATGTATGGCACAGATCCCTCGTGTGCAAGCTGGGAGCTGTGGGGTTGTACTTCTTTCTGTGAAGGCTCAGTACTTTTTTTTTTCTTTGTTTGTTCCTACGTTGTGTCAAGGGCACTGATTTCATCGAATTGTGGACTGATATGTGTTGTAAGAGATCTTAAAGGTCTTCTCATTGCAACCTCTCTGCCACGGGCAAGGACCAGCTTGCTCAAAGCCCTATCCAGCCTGGAAAAAGTGATCCTGGAGGTCTGAAGAGCTGCAGATTCTCCTTAGAACATAGCTGAGTGTTTGAATCCCGGATGGTTTGGTTGCTTGAAAGTGCTGATGTGCAGAAGACAAGAGAAGGTGCTGCACCTGCTGGTGTGTGGTGCAATATCCTGGATGTTTTGTGAGAGGCCAACTGGTTGCAGCAGCAGGAATAACTGTCATTGGTTTCTATCTACACCAGTTTAGTTGGGAGTAATGTTCCAAGACAGCATTAATTAAAATCCCCTGCAGAGGAGGCACAATGTGAAGCAAACCAACAAAACCCCAGCACAAACCAGCCCTTTTCAGTCCATGTGTGTTGGATCACTGGAGTGTCCTTGGAGGAGAAGCCTGCACTGCTCAGGAGTTTGCCTGCCTGAGAGCTCTGCTGCTGTGCATGTGTGTGTGGGGAGATCAATTGGCAGCGACAATAAAATAAATAAACTCTGGCAGGCTGGCAGGTCTAGGGACATCCCGTTCCATAATTCTGTCCAGCAGTTTGATTGTTCTTCCCCACACCTGCTCTCCTCCAAGGAGAAGCCTCTCTTCTCTTCTTGCTTGGTTTTATTCCCTTTGTCTCAAGTCTTATTCCTCAGAAAGCTCTTTTCAAAAGCTGCTCTCAGTCCTGCAATGATTGTGTAAATATCTGTATTTTATATCTCTGTATAGATACATGCACTGTCATGCTGCATTTGGATGATCCATGACCTTGCAATTTGAAAACTTGTTCACTTTCTTGTGGAGATTATTTCAATTATGCAGTAATCTTAATTGTATTAATTTGAAAGGTGTTTTTTCTCCATCAGCATAATATTTCACATACATGTTCATATTCATGAGGCAAATATTTCTTATATTTGTGCAGGCAATCTACTTTCTGTCTACGAATAATAGTGAGAACTACAATTTAAACCCCATTTTCTTTGTGTTTCTCATTGTTCTTGCAACTGCTTCTTTGTTTCAGCATCTTTATGAATAAAGGTAACATTAATGTCAAAATGTTGGGGAAACTCTGTTGTGTGTTCTGTGATTCAAGATTTGTGCAAGACAATCCCTTCTTTGCTATGGGGAATAGTTTTATGAGATTATGCAGTGTGGGGAATTTGATTTATCTGCTTTGGAGTCTGCAGATAGAAGTAAAACCTGGGCCTGGAGCTCTCAGCAGTAAGAAAACTGAGATGTGTGTGCTGAGCTCAGCTCATGGTTTGCTGGTTTGAGCATCTAGGGGGGTGATCCCTCTCTCCATCTCTGTTCTCTCCTTGATAAATGATGGCTGCCGTAGTATCTTTGTGACACAGCTGCTGGTTTTAAATTATGGCTTGATAGACACAGAAATTAACAGCATAAAGGTCTTAAGTCTGTTCCCTTTATAGCTTTCTGGTGTTGATTTGGTAATTGCAAACTGCAGTTAAAATAACTGACCAACTTGACATGGAGGAAATTGATTCAGAACTTCAATCTCGTGCCTCCATGCACTGTTAACTTTGCTCTTCAGCTCCTGGGTGAGACAATCTCATCTCCAGGCTCCCAGGCAGAGCTGCTGAGGAGGGGAAAAGCACTGCACAGGGGATCCTCAGTGCAGCCAGAGCAGGAAGGGTCCTGCCAACAGACCTCCCCAGGGCTGTGCTTTGGCATCAAAATCCCCCCTTAGCCACAGGCATCTGTGTCTCTTCCCAGGAGAATTCTCATCTGTATGACCATTAGCATTTTTGGGCATCACAGCATGACTGGCAAGTGACAAAAATTTTAGACCTCATGGGCTTTCTGGGGCTGGGGATGAGCCAGTGGTTGTGGTTCACATTTGTGTTGGTAGTTTAGGACCTGTGGTCTCAGCAGCATGGGATTGAGGCCTCAGCAGCAGTTTCCACTGGAACACTCCCTGTTCTGTGCAGAGGACCAGGAAAGAGAAAAGCGGTGGTTGAAAAATCATATAAGGTGATGAGGAATGGGGAAAATGCCTGAAACAGGGGGCACCTGCACAGCAGGTTTAGATGATTTTGTCAAAAGAGCAGTAGAACTGCTTAAAGAAGAGATGAGAGTGAAGGATAATTTCAAAAAAAGAAATGCTGGGAATTATTTGAAACTGTGTAACCTGAAGTTACAGAAACAGCGGGTTTGGAAAAAACCCTTCAAGATTATCACCTCAGCACCACCAGCATCACCCCTAAACCATGTTCCCAAAAACCACATCCAGACACTTCTCACACCCTCCCAGATACAGTGACAAGAATGAGGTGGTTTAAAGCTTCATCCAGCAGAAGAAAATCTGGCAGATGTTGTGAATCTCAGAGGAAACAGTGAAATTTGAACAGAGCACTTCTCTGGTTGAAGAGGGTGTGATGGAATATGCACAGGGACAGGTGAGACTTCAGTCTAAGAAATGAGTAAGAAACTTAAATCCTCCAGCTGCTGCCAGGAGTAGGTCCCTGGGGAGCCCCCCAGGAGCCACAGCTCTGGGAAGGGCTGGGGCTGTGATTCCTGTGGTTGCTGCCAGAGCCCTGCTTGCATTGACCATCCTGTACTTGTTCACAGGAGTTAGAGCCAAGAATCCATGGCAGCTGGGCTTGGCATCCAAAAGGGGAGCAGGAGCATAAGGAAGAGGCAATTGAGGGATGAGAAATGGCTCTTGGAGTAGTTCAGGACTGTTGGATGATAACACAGAGCCACGGGCATCATGTCAATAGTGGGCCAGCTGGGTGAAGCTAATAGGGCCTAGAGGTAGCTGATGCATGGAAACAACAAAATAGAGAAGAATCAATGTGACTTTTCCAGTGAGAAGCTGATGCTAATGCAATTATTGGAGCCTTTGAAAGGATCAGCTTAGAGGGCATTAAGGAACCCAGGGGAATAGGAACAAAGGTGGTTGCAGTGACAAAAGGTGACTGTGAAAAGTAGGAAATGAGAGTCAGCTCTCACAGTGCGGGGAGGCTGGGAGCAGACCTGCCTTGTTCTGCTACTCCTTGTGAGTTGGAAAAAAGGAGTATTGGTATGTTGATGATCACCAGTCAAGAAAGAGAGATGAGAGGAGCTGCAAAAGGGCCTTGGAGTATTGAGTGGTTGGATAATAAAAAGACAGATGAGATTCACTCCAGATAAATGTGGAGTGATGTACGTAAGGATCCTAATTTTCATATGAAGCCTGAGCTCTGAGCTGACTGTTATGAATCAGGAGTGAGATTTTGTGTTAAAATTTTAGGGAATTCTATGAAATGTCAGCTGGGTGTGTGGCAGCTGCCAAGAAGCTGGCTGCAGGGGCAGGAATTATTAGGGAAGGAATGGAAAACAGAAGGGAGCATTCTATGACCACATAAATCCATGTGTTGCCTGGATCTTTGCGTAGCCATCATCCTCCCAGCCTGGAGAGCAGCAATGGAAGCAGTTCAGGGGCTGCTGAAAGGCAGCAGCTGGACACAGAATGGAGTCAGTGCAGCACAGCTCAGTGGCAATATGTACTTGTCAGTCTGGAAGGGAGCAGAGACAGAGGAGAAGAAGAGCTCTGTGGTGTTCTGAATGATGAGGAGAAGGGGAGCAGAGAATTGGGATACTTTCAGTGAGTGCCTGGGGGAGTGCAGAGGTTCCTCACTTGGTTGTGCACACCCCGTGAGGGCTAGGAGAGAGCAAAGGAGTGAAAACCTCTCCTGTGCATATGGAAAGTGATCAAGTGCAGACATTCCCTGTGGTCAAAGCACTTAATCTGCAGGTTTTGGAGTCTTAGGAGTCCTGGGAAATCAGGAACATGGGCATAGTATGACTGAGGGACGACTCCACCTGCTCTTGGGCACTGCTGCAGGCTGGAAGAAAAAGCTACAGGGATCTCTGGTATGACCTGATATCATAGCAAATATCCAGATTTAAATCAGTTTTAGTTAAGGGTTCAACCCAATGCAGTACCTGGGGCTTTGTGTTAGACATAACTTGGGAAAGTAAGAGTAACTCATGAGATTTATTTAACTTTACCTCTTAACTCTGGTGCAACACTTTCAAACCTGGCTCATTTTTAGGCTGGAGCTTAAAAATCACCTAGCAATAGTGACAAAGGTCATCCATTCTTGCTGAGAACAAGAAACCCCAGATTGGAAGCTATTTGGCATCTTCAAAAGAAAAAAATACATTTCAAAACACTGTGATCCCCACCCTTCCCTTCTCCCACCTGTGAAGTATGGTTGCATTTTGAACATGATTTTCATTTTGAAACAAACAAACAAAAAATAATGGCAAAAAGTTGCTCTACTTTCTCCACTTGCTTTTCACAGTATTCCTGACTTGCTTTTTCCTTCTGACACTTGCTCCTAAACATATTCCTTATCTTACTTTAAGATTTATCTTTTGCCAAGAAGAACCTACAGCAGAAGGAAAGGACCCAAACTGTGACTCTTTACTCTGGCACTGTGCTGGAAACAAAGAATTCTTGATGTCTGTACAGATCAGAAATTTATTCATGATTTGTGAAGAATAAAAAGAAAAAAAAAAAAAGGTACTTTTTTGAGCATGGGAGAACACTGTGCTAAAGCTCTGTAAGTTAATAAAATAATCATGGGGATGAATTATGTATTTCCACTTGGAAGATGTCTTACAGGCTTTAGCAAGACAGGACACAGCAGAGGTGAATGAGAACCTCTCCTGGGGAGTGGGAAGTTGCTCATATTCCTTCAGGCCAGGCAGAGGGAGATGACTTTTCACTGAAAAGTGCTCCAGCACAAAAAGCAGCACTTCCACTCTGAGTCTGCTGTGATGGGTCTCAGCAGGACACTGCAGGGAGCCTCTTTTTGCACTACAATTTATAGAATGACCCCACTTGATTAGGAAAAAAAACAACCAAACACCACCAAAAAAAAAAAAAAAAAAAAAAAAAAAAAAAAAAAATAGAAATGTGTACTAACGGTGAGGAGGATTGACCACCCAACACCATCTCCTAATTTCTTCTTGTATGTTGTAGCTGTTATGTGAGACCAGAATTGTGTTATTTGAGTTTCTCAGCTTGGTTGCAGGTTAAGAGTGGCTTTTCATTGATGGAAATAAAAGATTGATGGAAATAAAAGATTGATGGAAATAAAAGGTTGGCAGTACCTAAGGTTTCTACTGGAGATTCTGGCTTTAGATTCTAGTGTTTAAGGATTTTTATGGGTTTAGCTATTTTAAATTATATTTAATATTTTATATTTATATTATTTTATGGGTTTCATTTTTACGGGTCGCATTGACCATGGCTTTTGTTTGACTCAGGAGTGCCTTAGTATGGAAATGTGACTTGGCAGGTCTAAAATGTCAGAGATTTATTAAAAAGTAAGTTTTGCCTGGTTAGTTGTTAAATACACTCTGCTTGAGTGCACATGACAATAAAGTCTGAAAACCTAAGACTTGGGAATGTAACTCAAATAACTAGCAGTAATATTTAGAGTATCCTCCTAAGCAATGCCTTCCCTTTTGGGAGTTTTCCTGGGGTTCCTGTTTGGCATAGTTAATCTCCATGTACTGATGCAAGGGAAGATGGCTGGAATAGGTAGCAAACTGAGTTTTTTTGCTTCCCAAAATCCCTTGGAATGTTGTAGTACTGCTGGCTTGGCTAATTAAGAAACTGAAGGCGGGATGTCCTCCGGGGATCCTTCACTCCACAGTAACAGTATCAAGTGTTGTAGTTTTTTGTTTCAGACTCTCCTAGTAAAAACATCAGGCATCTCCTGAGAAATTTGTTTAAAATTTGTTCTTGTAAATAATCTTCTATATTTGGAATATTGTGGGGAAAAAAAAAAAAAAGAAAGAAAAGAAAAGAAAAAAGAGCAAGATACTTAAATTAATATTTTATTTCTGTTGGAAAGAAAGAACACAATTCTGCCATGGTTTCTGTGCCCAAATCATTGTCAGCTCTCCCTTCCCCTGCAGCAAGGCACATTGCTAGAGGATTGAGCAGTTTAATATAAAACCCCAGGGTGCTGCTGGTGGAACATCACCTGCATGATAACCTCTGGCATCAGAGGAGAGCAAAGGCCATCTCCAGCCAAAACAGAGCAGGGCTGCCCAGCTGAGTGGGAAGAGCTCAGCTGCTCTCAGCAAGGTGAAGTTTCTGCTATGAATCTTCCACTGATACAATACATGGGGGAAATAAAAACTTGCTTATGGCCATCACGAGGGTCAAGATGTGGCCAGGAATCTTAGGAGACTCTTACAGAGAAACAGGTGGAGCAGTTCAGAAGGGGCTTTGTACTAGTGCACTCAACTGGGCAAAGGAGCTTCAAAGGGTTTGCAAATAAAAGATGAGATAGGAGACAGGGCAGATTACTGGATGAATAATATTCTTCATTCTCTTTACTGTTGACAGTGAAATCCCAGTATGAGCTTCAGAGCAGAAGAAAAGGATTTTCTAACATTTTTTCCTGCCCTTGTTTATTTTACTATGCCCATCCTGGAAAATGAAAGGGAAAGGTGGACACCAAGCTGCTGAGTGGTGTCCCTGAAAAGTGGAAGGATTTAATTCTTGAGATGTCAAGTAAAATCTCCTGCATTCTTCAATTAAATCTGTTTATCTTATATGACCTGGCTTTGGAGAAGAGCATCAGTTGCCTATAGCCTGGGTGAATAAAATAAATAAACTGTTAAAAACATACAAAGAAAACCCCTCTCCTGTTACAACTTTTTTATTCAGTGGTTCCAGACTGAATCAACAAGCTGTAATAAAAATCTGTAACTGATTTCCAAGTGTGTCCTGGGCTCAGAATGTATCTTATCTTTGTAGAATCACTGCACGAAGGTCTTTTCTGGAAGGAAGTAACAATTAACTTGTCAGGAGAGAAGATAGATAAAGCTGATTAGGAAGGCTGCTTTTATTGTGACACCATGTAATTATGGAGTTCCTCCAGCCCCTTCAAATTGAGATATAGATACATAACTGTGTGTTTAGAGTTGGCTTGGTCCTTAAAAATTTGGGTGACACTGACCAAAATAGGGTTTAGGGTTCCTGCTCTCTCTGGATTCCTTATGTGTTTTTAACTGAGAGTTATCTGCCTTTTTACGCCAAACTGGGACATTGTCCTAAACATTTCTCTTGTGTAGAACAGTGGCTTGAACCACTAGAGAGACATTTAAGTGACATTAAGTGACAGACACCTTGAATGGGAAACTCCTCTATGGGCTACAGCTGGATGGAGAACAAGCAAATCACCAGCTCCTAACAAAACCCCTCCAGAATGGAGCAATTGAGGGGTTTCTCCTGTTTTCAGGTGATGAGTTTAATTCCTTTCTTTTGTGTATGTGGAACAGAGATCAGTAAAAAATGATGTGTGGGTAGAAAGTTTTAATAATTTAGAGCAACATGGCAATAATCTTGGGTTCTAGGCAGCTTTGTGACTGAGTGAGTTGACCAACATTTAGCCTCAGCCTTGGAGCAGGTATGGAAGATCAGCATAGCATCAAATTCATTTTACCTGGAGTAAAGGATGGGGAAATGACTGCTGTTGCTAGAGATGCAGATTTTGGCAGACAATAACAAAACTTCTGCTTCCAGTCTCAACGCACTGAATTTGAGGTGTCAGTTTGGACTTGAGGCTTTGGGTTTTACTGCTTAAGAAGGTGAGTTTGGGTAGTCAATGTAAAACCAAGTTTTTGTCCTTGACACAATTTTTTTTTTTTTTTTTTTTCCTTCAGGCATTAATACCTCTTCACTCAAGGCAGCAGTGATCCTGCAGTCCTGTTCCTTTCTGGTTTAGATAGGAACTGCTGCTCATTAAACCTTTGGTGGGAATGCAGTTTTGGCTTTGCAGCCCTGATGTATGTTAGTAAGAAATCTATATCATTTTATAAATGTATGTATGGAGCGAAGACCTAATTTTATTCCCTCCCTCAGCTGCTTTGCAGGTCTTGGCAGAGCAGCACTTACACATATTTAAGCTCCTTCAGGCTCACTGGAAATGAATTTTTGTCCATGCTCCAGAAAATGCTTGTCTTCATGAAACTCTTGTGGATATTTAAATTTTTGAAAAAGAAACAAAAAGTGCTGTTTGCAGGAATTAATTCAGATACTAATGGATATCTTCCATTCACACTGTCTCTAGGTGAAAGCAAAGGCCAGTGATCTGGGGTCCTGTGACATCAGAGGCAGTTCTTAAATAATTTTTTAAATTAAACTCACACGTCTATTGAGAAGGCCCAAATCATTTTACATAGATCTAAAATCTTGTATTTTCTATCATCTCTCTATTCTCATGGAAAACTGCTGTGCATGGGAACCAAATTCGATAAGGGCAGGTAAAATAATGGCAAACAGGACAGATAAGGGACCTTGAGCTTTGCTTCTTGCTGGCTGTGAAGGGACAGAATTAATCAGCCTTCCTCCTTTGTTCTTTCTCACGTGCACTTTTTGGGTGCTTTGGGGAGGGTTTTTTGAGTTGGTTTTCTTGGTTTTTCTGTACAATCCTTTATTTCTTTAAGGGGAGATTTCTGAACTCTCCATGCTCAGGCAGCGCCTGTGGTCTGCCCTGCTGCTGCTGGTGTGGGGACAGTGCTGGGGCATTGTGCCCCTGGAGAACCTGAACACTCTAAAATCACACAATCACATTTTCTTGAGGTGCTACCCCCCTCAAAAAAATTATTGCTGAGGTTTGGCTGCATGAAGTTGCCCCAAATCAGTGAGATCTATCGGGAAATTGCTCTCATGGTGTTTATAGCTGAATATTGTCCCCTTCCTGGTAAAGGCACATTCTGCTGAGGTGGAGAAGGAATTTAGACATTTGCTGGCTCAATATAATGGATTTTTTATGCTCTTTGCATGGAGAAAAAGTGCAATGGGACATTTCTTTTTTTTCCCCCAGGTGAAAAAGTTCTAGTTTGCATTTAAGTGGTCTGCTGTGTCCAACAAATCTGTTGGACTAATCTGGATTAAAGCAGAAGGCAATTCTGCTACAGGGACCTATAAAGAGGTGAGAGTTTGTAGAGAAAGGCATTTGCTAACTCCCCTGAGATGTTTTCATGGGGCTGGATATTGTGTGCCTTGTGCAGAAGGCAGCACTCAGGAGAGATTGGTGTGGGGAGGACAGGCTCCCAGAGAATAAATCTATATGATCTTTTTTGTTTTGATTTTTGGATCTGTCTGAGCAGCTTGGGATGGGGGTTTGGGTGCAACAAATCTCTGTTGTGATCCAAAGCTTTCTGAAGTCAACTGGTGTATCCTGTTTTTCCCTTGGTGCCTCTACAAAATGATATAAAACCCTAAAAACATCAACCCAGAATTAAAAATTGATCTGTTGGAGTGATGGAAACCTGTAGCTGGGTACCACAGGACCCACTTCTGTGATGTCAGTTCCTCTCATGGATCTCATTTCTTATGTAAATGTAAATTTCAAGCCCTGCGTTTATTTATTTATTTTATTCTCTCTAATCCCTTGAACGGAATTTCTAAAGCTGAGTGGGTGCATGTCTCTGTATCCCCATGCTGCTGCATCCCAGGGAGCCTGGAGGGGGCAGTTCTGCAGGGAGGTTTGGTGTGACCACCCAGACAAGAGCAGACATTTCAAAGGTCACCCATTGGAACAGAACCATAGGGGCAATGGTGGTGTCTGAACAGCTTCACTAGAGGTGCTGCAACATTGCTACGCCTTTATAAAACTGTGAAATAACTAGAAAAATACTTGCTGTGATACCTGTTTTGTTGATTCTTTTCTAAATGCCTGTGAGGAAATTTTAATTGCATCAACTACCAGTGTTTCCTTCTTACCTACAGGGAGGTATCTGGATTATACTGATGGTGGATAAAAATTTTTTTTTTTTTTTTTTTTTTTTTTTTTTTTTTTTTTTTTTTTTATGCCTGCTCTAAGGTCTTCAATTGTGAAAAATTTTAATTCTCCCTGTGGTTGTTTGATACCTGCTGAAGAATCTGGTTGAAGTCAGTGATGTGAATGTTGCTTTTGCTCCAAGAATATCTTACAAGAAGTATCTGTTTCCTTGAGTGAAATGACACAGATTGCCTCTATAATGTGATTCATATAAAATGAACCAAAAACTGAATAGAACTCCAGTGATTGGAGTGACTGGGGTGATGTTATAATCAAATGCTGAAAGAACTCAAAACAGGAAAATGAAGTGTTGCTATTCTTCAGTTCTCTGTGCAGAAGAGATTCACTTTCTGGTGTTAATCTTCCTTAGACTTTGGAGCTAGAGTTCACACATACAATAGAAATAGAGATTGGGACATTATATGAATGGTTAGGATGACAAGTGGTAGAAATTGAGGATTAGTGGTTTTTTAAATGACTTTTAAAATACTTCTGTTGATATTTGGGGTGTATTTTGCAGCACTGAAGGGCTTAGATTTCAAATGCTGAAATTACTTGGAAAAGAATTAAAATCTCCCATGGAAATGAATGTAAGTACTTTCAGTTTGAAGTCCAAGCAAATCTATAATTTTCACAGCCAAGAGCCAGACCAAAGCTGTGTATATGAAAAGAGAAACATAATTAAGAGATGTAAGCTCAATAGTAATCTTCTTGTCCAAAATGCATTTATAATCATACTGTAGTTGGAATAAGGATGAAGTTATGGAAAGTTAAGCAATGAAACCAGAGTTGTTAGCTTTTGTCCTCAGATCAGAATTGTCTGCTTTAGCAGACAGGATCATGCTTGGGGTCTTTTTATGCACATTTAAGAAAAAATCCAAACTGATCAGCATTTGTAAAAGAGGATCTGTGCTTGAGAAGCAGCTCCATGGAAGTGGTGGTTGAGTTGAAGCCTGGCACTGCCAGGGCTGGGGCACACCCATGAAATGATGCCCAGAGAAAGATGTAATGCAGTGACCAGAACACTGCTCAGAGGGTGGGATACAGGAATGCTCAGTTCTTCCTGGCTTTGATGAGGCTCTGAAGGGAAAATCCTCCTGTGAGAAGTGAACAGGGCTGGTAAAGCACATCAGTGTAAGACTTCCTTTGAGCCAAAATGGAAGTGAAGGAAAGTACACAGGAGACAAAAAGGAAATAGGGACCTGTTGGAAAAACAGCCTTGGTGTGTGTGAATTATGCTGGAATCAGTGCAGGCTGCATCACTTGAGCTGCTTGTTCATCACCTGCCCCAGGGTGACTGTTTTGATGTGTGACCTGGCTTGAGAGCATCCAGCAGTGAGTGTGACTTAAGTTTGCCTCTCAAGCTTTAGAAAAGGAGAGGATGCGGGAATCACAAAATCCTGGGATGGCTGAGGCTGAAGGAGCTGGGTGGGCACCTGGTGTCCCCTCCGTGGCCCAGCAGGGCCATCCCAGAGCACAGGGCACAGCATTGTGTGCACACAGCTCTGCAGCAGCCCCAGGGAGGAGCCCCCCCAGGCTGTGTGGACAATGTGCTCAGGGCTGGGCACTGCCCAGGGAAGAAGTTGTGCCTCCTGTGCAGGGGGAATTGCTGGGCTCAGGCCCTGCCCGTGGCTCTGGGGCCATTGCTGGGCCCCCTGGGCAGAGCCTGGGCCCTGCTGGGAGCCCTCCCTGCACACAGGGACACCCAGGCCTGAGGGCCCCTCTCAGCTGGGGCTCCTCTCCAGCCTGGACAGCCCCAGCTCCCTCAGCCTTTCCTGGGCACCCACATGCTCCAGGCCCTTCCTCGGCTCCACCAGCTCCCTGGCCCTGCTGTGCTCAGGATCCAGGGCTGGACACAGCACTGCAGAGGTGCCTCCAGGGCTGCCCACAGGGCCCCCATCCCTCCCTGCCCTGCTGCCAATGCTCCTCCTGCTGCCCCCAGGATCCCATTGGCCTCCTTGGCCCCAGGACACTCTGCTGCCCCAGGGACAGCTCCGTGTCCCCCAGGAGCCCCAGGACACTCTGCTGCCTCAGGGACAGCTCTGTGTCCCCCAGGTCCTTCCCCACAGAGCTGCTCCAGCTCAGTGTCACCCCAGCCTGTGCTGGTGGCTGGGGCTGTTCCTGCCCAGGTGCAGAACCCTGAAGAAGAAGAGGGTCATGAGGTGATGCAGAATGGCTGATGTTGTCTCTCTGCATCCTGACTCAATCCTTCTGGCTGGTGGTGTTGGAATCCAGCAGAAAATAAACCTATTTTTGTACCAGCTGCTGCTCAGACATCAGCGGGGCTGGGGAGTGGCTGAATTTCTGATTAAAGCTAACTCAGCACCAGAATTCTGGTGGAGTGCAGAGGATGTTGCCTGAGCACAGAGTTGTAGGTACCAATGCACTCCTATAGCTCTGCTGCCATTCCATAGGGGCTATGCATGATCCAGATCCAGCTTTATTGGAGCTCCAGGTTTGGGTTTGGACAAACCAACATATAGAATGTAAATATGTGCCATGACAGAATGTGTAATAGAATTCTAAGAGCACTGCCTGTATAAATGGATGCTCCTGGACGTGTCCCTTCAGGAGAGGACCAGAGACACCATCCATTGACCAGTGCTGAGCAGGCAGAGATGTTCTCTTCCCCCAGAGGAACTTTCTTCCTTGAGCTCTTTCTGCCCTTGCGCCTCTTCATGTTGTAAATTTGGGTCTGTCCCGTTAGAATGGGAGAACCACAGAGTTTATAGGACTAAACAGAGGAGCTAAAAGCAAATATTCCTTTTGTCTCCTCTAAGAAAATGCAAGAGTGAATTGGATTTTGGCCCTTTCTTTGAGCACATAAGCTTCATTTAATTTGGCAGCATGGCCATAACTGTGTTACCCTTACAGTCCAGCATCTCTATCTCAGTTCTGTGCTTTTTTTTTTTTTTTTTTTTTTTTTTTTTTTTTTTTTTTTTTTTCCTTCCTTTGTTGCTATTCTGAAAGCTTTAAAGCTGGTTTGGGCTGTTCCTTTGCCAGCTGAATCCAAGGCGTCCCCTTTTGCCAGGGCTCATTCATTGCCCTGCTCTGATAAGGCTCTTTTTTGTTTCTCATCTGGGGCACAGGAATTGCTGGGAACAGAGATGCCCACAAGTTCCTGTGCATATCCAGCTAGGAAGCAATGAAGGAATTTCAAAGCCAGCTAATTTTCTCTCTCAGTGCTTTGTGGGTATCAGCAGGCAAAAGGGAATTGGCATTTACTGGGACTTCTTAACAAAGAACAGCCATTTGCATCGAACTTCTAAATCTAAATTTGAAGAGAGCTTTCCCCAAAATAAGGCCCAAATTAGCTTTTATTACTGAAGGTAAATTTAGTAACTTTACAACATCTAAATTTAGGCTTCCAAATCAGCCCTCGTGCTGAAGATATGGTTCCTAGACACCTGGGGGTTCATGAACTCCTGACTGGGTTTAATTTTGCCAAAATTATCAGTGTTTGGTTAAACTCATCTCGGATTTGCAGTTGCTATCGTGTTTTCTCAGTAGACCATGGTTCAAGTAAAAAAAAAAAAAAAAAAACAACAAACCCAAATACCAAAATATCCTAAGGTTTATAAGCTCTGATGCTGACATAGTTTATCTTTTTTTAAAAATAGAAGCCAAAATTGGTGCTTGCTTGGACAATCCTCTTTTAGCCCATTTAGTCCTATTCCAACATGAACACTAGTGGTAAGAAAAGCCACTGTGGTGAGGGAGGTGCACAGGGTGCCCAAAGCAGCTGTGGCTGCCCCTGGATCCCTGGCAGTGTCCAAGGCCAGGTTGGACTTTGGGGCTTGGAGCAGCCTGGGATAGTGGAAGGTGTCCCTGCCCATGGGAGGGGGTGGACTAGAAGAGCTTTATGATCCTACTGAGCTCAGAGTGGTCTATCTGTCTCTCTCTTGTTCTTCCCCATGTTGACTTTTCTCCATTTTTCCCTGTATTGTACTGAGAATTTAACAAGTTTGAAGTATGGAGGCACTGTGGATAATCAGCACTTGGTGGCAGGCCCAAGCAGCTTCAATATTTATAAATTGAGATTACTTGTGGTCTCTTGTAGATTTGGGAACACTGCTCCAAGAAATATAAATATTTTTTTAATGGTTGTGCTTCCAGTTAATGCAGATAAGTCCATTAAAGTAACAGCTGAATCTTATATCCAAAACAAAGTTGGGCAATGCAATTCTTACAGTACTGCTACAGTTGGGACAAGTCAGTGCATAAATCAGCAGCCTGAAATTAGATAAAAGACTTTTCCCACAAATACTGAGTTCTGGAAGTGCTGTGAAGCAAGTGTTGCTCGGTGTCCTTGGTTTTGTGGCTGCAACATGTCTCACAGTTCAAACTCTCCCCAAACATTCAGTTCAAGTATTCAATGGCCTGGGTTATTTTATTTTATTTTAGTTGTTTTTACTGTAATTGCTCGTTTTTCCAACCTTTTTGTGGGCGTTGATTCGAGACCTGGTTGGTTGGGTGTTTGAAATCTGCATGCCCAAACTTAACCATGACCCAAACTTAACCGTGGCCATGAAAAACAGGTTTACCTTGATAAAATTTAAAAGGAAAAAGAAGTTTATTGAAGCTGTTAGTAAGTAACTGGCAGAAACAGGCTGAGACCCAGGTTCAGGGTGGTGCCCTCTTTGATTTTCACCTGAGCTGGTAGACTCAAGTTTAGTCAAACCAGTACAGCTCAGAGCTGTTGCCTGCTCCCAGCCTGGTGTCTGGGTTGTGTCAGAGCCACTGATCTTCCTCATCTGCTTCCAGTAACTTCCCATGCAACTATTTTACTTATTAACTGTGTTTCCAGGTGATGTTCTCCACCTGGCTTTTGGGACCAGATGGCAGGTCAGAGATGAGCTGATTATTCCTGCACTGGGATTGTCACTTGGGGTATCTTGGTTTGGAAAGAGAGGTGTCTGTCTGCCAAAGAAAGCTGGAGCTTCCCTTGGAATGAAGAACCTAAACCCCTTCCCTCCAAATTATTATAATTTTGCAATTAAGGGCCTTCAGGCAGAGATATGGGAAGAGGAATAACAATTCTTTACTAGGAATATTAAAAAAATACAAATGTAGTAAAGCAAAGAAAGAAACAATCAAAAAAGAAAAATCCTAGAAGCACTGACAGAGCCAGAAATATGACCTGACATCCTGGTCAGGGTGTTGGGAGCAGTCCAGCCAAGTCTTCCTGCAGTGACAGATGTGGTTCTATTGGAGCACAGATGATCCTGTAGAAGGGTGTAGTTTCCTCTGAAGGTCCAGTGGTGCTGAGATGGGTCTGGTTTTCCTCTGGCAATCCAGTGCAAACAGGCTGTGCTGGTGTTCTGAATCTCAGGTTTTATCCAGGTGGGAATGCTGGGCTCCTCCCCCTGGGTGGAGCATCTCCCCATGGGATGATGGAATTGTATCAGCCCTGCAGTGAGCCTGGATGGCCCATGGACAGCAGAGATCCCCTGGAGGGAGGGTGGGTGGTGGGAGAGATAAAGAACACTGCCCCACCTGCTTTTAACAGATGGTCCGTTAACAGAGGGCACCTGCCCCCTCCCCTCTGGAGTTAAAAGAAAAATCACCTCTTCAACTGGTTTCAACAGATTGGGAATAGAATACATGCTTTTGGTTATATATTGCAACTCAAGACACTGGGAGCACTTTGACACATCCTACCAAGACACTTCTCCTTTGGATAAAGCCTTTCTAACTCAGAAGAATGCTGTTGATAAAATCTCAGTGGTTTATGAAAGGTGCCCACAAATAACTGATGTTCGGTTTCGTTTTAGACAACTGAGTGAAAACCTTTCCTGTTCTTTATTGGTTCTAATGGGAGCTGAGAAACCCAGTCCTGGCAATTTGGTGGCTCCTGACAGCCCTGCACTGCTCTGTGCCCTGCTCAAGTTGGACGACTAATAAATTATTCTCTTCAGATCTGTTGATGTAGGAGACTGCACTGGGAGTTTAATGAAATTGCTGCTGTTCCAAAATATCTTTTGGATACCACAGGTGACTTCAAGAAAAGGGGAGTGGAACTGAGCTCTGTTGTGAGCCTGAGTGCAAATTTGCATCACTTTGCACCAAAACTGAAGGGGAGAAAATCCAATTGACTGTTCTCCTGAAATGGTTGACTAACCTTTTGTATTAGGAAGAATATAGACATTATTTTGAGTACTGAGGAGAGTGCGTTTAGGGCCAAACCCTTGATATGCTAAACAGTGAAGCACACACTAACTTTTCAGCTTGGTCCCTGAGGTGGAGTGAGTCACTGGTGGTGACTAGAGTCTGCTGGGAAGCTGGGGTCCCAGTGTGGGACTTGTGAAAGTCCTTCCAGCAGGCCAGCGTGTGAGTTAAGCTTCTGATAGGTTCATTTAGGGGTAGAGGGTGTTTTAATTTAAAATTCTCTAATCACTGTGTCATTGCTGTCTGTGTGCTTAGGGATGGCGTGAGGGCTCCCAGGTGAGAGAGACGTGTGCAGGAGTCTTCTCAAGAATTGGGATGTAATTAAAGACCAAGCCAGTGCCCTGCTTTGTCACTGACATCTGAAAGAAATGCAATAGCAGAGAAGTGAACACCTTCAGGCTGAGGGTGGGGAGTTTTCTTTGCCTTTAAACTTCCCTAAATATGAGGGTCTCTTTCATACTCTCTGATCTCTGAGGACCCTTCCAACCCAAACCATTCCATGATCATTGGATTTTCCTGCTTTTTGTTGGCATTTTGAGAGCCCCAGATCCATACTGCAGCTCAGGAAATATTTCTCAGTACAGTGAATTGTCTTGAAATATTGAAACTTTGAACCTAATTTTGATGGAGAGGTTGTAAATAATAACAACATGCCAGGTATCCCTCTGCCTTGCAGATACTGACATGGTGGTTATTCACATTAACATCGGAATTTCCTGAGCCTGTAGATGGTGCTTATTTATAAAGAGTTGAGAGCATTTGAAGGGTTTGTGACTAAA